>NC_091821.1:285347418-285947418 GCF_038994185.2 Dermacentor albipictus | reverse complement strand
TCTGGCGTTCGTGAAGAACGTCCAGGGAGCCGAGTGGAGTAACACCGTAATAAATTTTGGTAGCGACCATTATGTGCTCGAGACCTGCTTCGAAGTCACACGAAGTAAATCCAGAGAATACACATTCACAGGCTGGGGCCTTTTTCGCAGGTTCCGCGGCAACGACAGCGCATCCGTCCCCAAAGACCTAGAAGATTGGTGCGAGTGAATCAAGAGCGACGCCGAGTCATCCACTAAGAAGATCGTCAGCAACCTGGAGGTAGAGAAGGTGGACAGTAGGCTGGCCCATCTGATCGAGGCCAAGCAGGCGCTGCTTCTAAGATGGAAGGGACAAAGGTTTAACCGAAGATTGAGGAAAAAAATCTCCGAGCTCAACAAGGCCATTGAAGATCACTGTCGGACCCTCGGCAAGCAGCAATGGGACGAGGTCTGTAACTCCATCGACGGGCAGATGCGTAACGGCAAGTCCTGGGGCAGGCTAAAACATCTTCTCGACGAGGGCAGCACCAGATCCAGTCAGAGACACACGCTCGCCAGAGCTCTGCACGAAGCTACCACATCCTGTTCCGGGGACGAGCTGGTTGCCAAGCTCATGGAAAAGTACCTTCCCATAAAGCACGGAGACGAGGAAGACCAGTTTCCCGACTACCTCGGCCCAGCCCGTCCGGAATTGGACGAAGACTTCACCGTGGGGGAAATTAGACAACCCATTTTCGCGCTCAAGGGGAAGTGTGCGCCAGGTGCCGACAGAATCACCAACAAGATGCTGCGGAACCTTGATGACGGTTCGATCGCATACCTCACCGAGAAGATCAACGAGACGTGGAAAAACGGCAGCGTCCCACAGCAATGGAAGACCGCCAACGTCGTCCCGATCCCCAAACCCGGCAAGGCTGCGAACCTGGACAACCTCCGACCCATCTCTCTCACCTCCTGCGTCAGGAAAGTGGCGGAGCACGTCATCCTCAACAGATTAAACAGATATCTCGAAGAGAACATCTACACTCATAACATGATTGGCTTCCGTGCCGGCCTTTCGTCGCAGTACGCCATGAAGGTGATCAGACATCAAATCATTGATGGCAGTACCAGAGACACCAGGGCCCTGCTCGGAATCGACCTCGAGAAAGCGTTTGACAACGTTCTGCATGAATACATTCTGGCCTCCGTCGCCGACCTCGAGCTGGGCCCTAGACTATATAACTACGTCCGCTCGTTCCTGATAAGGAGGAAAGCGAAGCTGCGGATCGGCGACTTTGCCTCCGACGAGGTGCTCCTGGGCCCACGGGGCACGCCGCAAGGCTCGGTCATTTCGCCTGCTCTCTTCAACATCTGCATGATCGGCCTCTCGAGGAATCTGGCCCAAGTTGAAGGTATCAAACACACCATATACGCAGACGACATCACGATATGGTGCACCGGCGGTAGCGAAGGGCAAGTGGAAAGCGCCATGCAAGAGGCGGTAGACGTCACGGAGCGGTACCTGCTACCCACCGGACTCAGATGCTCCCCGACGAATGCTAAGCTTCTGCTTTATAGAAAAGAAAAAGGCCACAGACCCAAGGGCTGGAAACCTGTCTCGGAAAGTGACATTCACCTGTTCACTCGGAGCGGTGAACGGATACCCAGGGTCGACACCATCAGAGACCTGGGTATGTTAATCGAATCACGCGGCGGCAACGGCAGTGCGTTACGCAAGATAACTGCGAAAACCGACAATGCTTTTCACCTCGTCCGAAGGGTCACGAAAAGACATCGTGGCCTCAAAGTGGACAACCTGCTTCGGCTCATGAACGCCTTTGTGCTTTGTCACTTCACCTACATGGTGGCCATGCACAACTGTCTCAGAGCCGAGCGGGAAAAGCTTAATGCCCT
Source organism: Dermacentor albipictus (assembly GCF_038994185.2). Classification (NCBI taxonomy): domain Eukaryota; kingdom Metazoa; phylum Arthropoda; class Arachnida; order Ixodida; family Ixodidae; genus Dermacentor; species Dermacentor albipictus. The sequence continues at coordinate 285,945,543 of NC_091821.1, read as the reverse complement.
CATTAGAAAATTTGTCAAGAGAGCCCTCGGGCTACCCGTCAGAGCGCATACCGAGGACCTCCTTCGGCTCGGCATACACAATAAAATGGAGGAGATAGCCGAGGCTCAGGAACGGGTCCAGCTAAACGGGCTGTCCACCACGCCAGCCGGCAGGCGCATCCTCGAGGAGATCGGACTCACACTCACCAAGAACTTGGCTGAAAACACATAAATCCCCCGAGAAATAGGGGAGAAGATCGTGGTCGCCCCTTTGCCCCGCAACGTTCATCCCGTTCACAACGCAGGTCGTCGCAAGGCAAGAGCATTGAGTATACTAAAGCAAATAAACAATGACAAGATCGAGGCAAGCTTTGTGGATGCAGCTGCATATCGAGACGGCAAGGCTTTTGTGGTTTCCGTCGTGGACACACTGAGCAAAGTCATCAGCTGTGCTTCTGTCTGGACGACGAACCCAGAGGTGGCCGAGCAAGTGGCCATTGCACTCGCCATGCAAGACGGTCAGAGAGACAGGGTGTATAGCGGTTCGAAAGCGGCCATCAGGGCATTCCATAAAGGCCGGGTAGCCCGGCAGGTAGTTCAAATTCTGAAAGGCGCCAAACACGGCAGCACCTCCATACACTCGATCCTTTGGTTCCCCTCCACACGTCGGGGTGATTGGGGGGGTTCCTCTGAACCTCAACGAGTCTGCCTACGAGGCTGCGCGTGGCTTTACCGACCGCGCTGCCCTCGGATCGGGTGACTCTCTCCCACAACGAAATCACTAAATTTTTTTACTTAGAGAGAAGGGTTTTCCCGCCGCCTCACTCCAAGCTAAGCTGGCCGCAGGCGGTCACACTTAAGACTCCTGCAAACGAACTCCTACTCAAATCCGGCGTCCCTTAATAGCATATATCCCGAGATTTATCCGAATTGTTCTTGCGTGGCCTATGGTGAGGTTGCTACTTTGCCTCATATGCTCTGGGTTTGCGGGTCACTGTGCCCGAAGTTCACCAAGAAAGAGTCGGACGCGCTCCCGCGAAGTCCCGTCTTCGATGACCAAATCCTGGCCGTCCAGCGCACCCGCGATCGGGTGGCAGACTATATGACCTATATATCCTATATGACCAGCGAAGCTGTGCATGTTGGCCCCTCAACGGCGAACTGCCCCTCCGCCGCACTATCTTCGGGATCGGCATAACGCCTCCGCCGCCGTCGGCCCGGTTTTGAACTGTCTTCGGGATATTGTTCGAAAAACAGCGTGAACAAAATCGAAAGCGGACTGGCCATAAAGAGCATGTCATGGGGCACTCATGACATCACAAAAAGCTAGGTGCGCTCAGCTTGGCTTTACACGTTTGCAAGGATTGACTGACTGCTGTTAGGAATGGCCGTAACCCTTAATGACCATCGGTTATCTTCCCTCCTCATTACGTGTCCTGCCCATGCCCATTTCTTTTTCTTGATTTCAACTAAGATGTCATTGACTCGAGTTCGTTCCCTCACCAAATCTGCTCTTTCCTTATCCCTTAACGCTACACCCATCATTCTTCTTTCTATAGCTCGTTGCGTCGTCCTCAACTTAAGTAGAACCATTCTCGTAAGCCGCCAGGTTTCTGCCCCGTACATGAGTACTGGTAAGACACAGCTGTTATAAATTTTTCTCTTGAGGGATAGTGGCAACCTGCTGTTCATGATCTGAGAATGCCTGCCAAACGCAGCCCAGCCCATTCGTATTCTTCTGATTATTTCAGTCTCATGATCCGGATCTGCAGTCACTACCTGTCCTAAGTAGATGTATTCCCTTACCACTTCCAGTGCCTCGCTACTATTGTAAACTGCTGTTCTCTTCCGAGACTGTTAAACATTACTTTAGTTTTCTGCACATTAATTTTTAGACCCACCGTTCTGCTTTGCCTCTCCAGATCAGTGAGCATGCATTGCAGTTGGTCCCCTGAGTTACTCATACTTTCTTTCATGCGTGTGACATCAATTAATACGAGCCCCAATATGTCAGCCGAACATCAATACAAAAACCAGAAAGTTACGCTGAGTCAACGCTTATGTTGCAATCTATGCGAAACAAAGCTTTTACGAAGCGGATGAATAAATGCGATAACAGCAAGAGTGATTCGCACAATTGTGTTCGTTTTACGTCCCTGGCGTCGACTCGTGCAGTTTTTACATTGAGGCGTCGCACTCCATGGTCACAATAGTATCGTCACTCCATATTGCACCAATTACAAGCAATGGCGAAATGGAAACGGCAGTTAGGCACCCGCCGCGGTAGCTTAGTAGCTATGACGTTATGCTTGTATACCAAGGTCGAGGGTTCAATTCTGGCGCGCCAGCCGCATTTCACTGGCGGCTAAATGCAAAAACGCTCGTTTACTTTGGCTTACGCGCAGCTTAAGGAACTCCAGGTGGTCAAAATCAATCCGGAGTCTCCCACTGCTACTTGCCTCGTGATAGTGCCATGTAATATGCCAGATTTTTTAAACCATCATTTCATGTGAATGAGCAGTGTGAGGCGTCAACGCAGAGAGGTCACGAATATTAAGGCGATGTTTGTCGTGTGTTGTGTGTAAACCAGCTACGATGCCCTATAGACCGGTTGGATATCGTTCACCAGTTTCCTTTGGTGCCTATTGAGCGCAAGTGCTTTCGGACTACGTGCGGTATATGTGCGAGGTGACGCAAGCAAATGTTGTGCTCCCACCATTGTGCTCGGTCAAGGTAGCAGCAGCAGAAGCTTTAACGACACGCCGAATATGGGCGCTTTGCTTCTGTAATGGAGAAGGGCAGTGCCGCTCATAGTTCTACATGGCGTGGCACCTAACGATGACTGTTGCTAACCGGCGTGGTATTGCCAGCATGGCGCAAGAACCACATCAGGTATGTATACTTGCGATGCCGGTTTCTGCACAAATGGCAACACGCGTTCTGATTTCCGCACAGCACGGTATATCCTACATGTAACATATGGATTAACTTCTTCAAACTTAATTGGCTCTAAAAAAGTCGCTGTTTTGCCAGCATCGCGAAGCATCAATTGCAATGACAAATTAGTGCACAGCTATCAGAAAAAAAATTCAATTACCCAATGGCCCTCAGTCTCCAGCAGCTGCGGAGCACTTGACCGAGGCGTCGGTGAGACCTGTAACGCAGCAGATGGTGCTAAAGATCTGGACCCGGACAGGCCGCAATGGAAACTGACCCTTGTAGGGTGTAAATTCCGAACCCTCTCGAGTGAAGCTTGCCTAGCAGGACTCGTTCATGAACGTGTCCTAGCAGGAGGAATTATCAGACATTGTTTGGGGATATCATTGGCCTTAGTGAGATTAGAAGAACTGGTGCGGCTTACACAATACTGATAAATGGCTACGCACTCTGCTATAGAGGACTACCAGATAAGCCGCTCGGAGTAGGATTCCTTCCTAATCGATAAGGACATAGCGGGCAACATTGACGAATCCTACAGCATTAATGAGAGGGTAGCAGTAGTCGTAATACAGCTGAATAAGAGGTATACAACAACGGTAGTACAAACCTGTGCTCCAACCTCCAATCACAATGATGATGAAATAGAACAGTTTTATGAAGATATTGAATTAGCGATGTGAAAAGTGCAAACTCAGTATACTATAGTCATGCGCGACTTCAAAGCAAAAGTGGCGAAAAAGCAGCCTCATGAGCAAGCCATTGGCAACTAAGGCGTAGATTCTATAAACACTCGAGGAGGGATGTTGGTAGAATTCGCGGAAAGGAATAAGCTGCGAATAATGAACATCTTCTCCAGGAAGCGTTGCAACAGAAAGTAGACCTTGATAAACCCTAATGGTGAAACAAGAAATGGAATTGATTTCATACTTTCTGCCGATCCCAGAATAGTGCAGGAAGTAGAAGTGTTAGGTAGGGTAAAGTGCAGTGATCATAGGTTAGTGAGGGCTAGGATTCACTTCAATTTGAAGAGAGAAACAGTAAAATACGTCAATAACAAACTGGCGAACCTAGACGCAGTAAGGGTAAAAACAGACCAATTCCGATTGGCACTTGCAAAGAAATATGCAGCCTAAGAACAGAGATATGAAGATCACATAAAGGCAGTGAATGAAACATTAACTACGCTGGCTTCAGGAGGAGCAATTGAAGTGGAAGGTAAGGCACCGAGGCAACCAGTAGGTAAGCGCTCCCAAGTAACGAAGGACCTAATAAAGAAACGACAAATAATGAAAGTGTCCAACCAAAGAGATCAGATAGAATTCGCGGAACTGCCAAAGCTAATCAACATGGAGAAAATAAGGGATATTCGAAATTATAACGTGAGGAAGACCAAGGAAGCAGTAAAAAATGGGGGCAACCTGAAAACAGTGAGAAAGAAGCTAGGCATTGTACAAACCAATATGTATGGACTGAAAGAAAGGCAGGGTAATATCATCAGCAATCTCGAAGATATAGTTACAGCAGCGGATGAATTCTATACTGACCTGTACAGTATCCAACGTAGTCACAATATCTCCATTCGAACTTGTAATGAACAGGTTAGAGAGGCTCCTTCTTTAACTAGCGATGCAGTTAAAAGGGCCTTGCAAGACATGAAACGGGGAAGAGCGGCAGGAGAAGATGGACTACCAGTGGATTTAATCAAAGATGGTGGATACATTATGCTTGAAAATCTAGCGGCCTTTTGCGCGGACTGTCTATCGACTTCAAGGGTCACAGAGAACTGGAAGAATGCGAACATTATACTAATCCGTAAAAAGGGAGACGTTAATGAATTAAAAAAACCATAGGTCCATTAGCTTACTTCCAAAATTATATTAAATATCCACCAAGATACTCTCCAATAGAAGAAAGGCAACACTGGACTTTAGTCAACCAAGGGAACAGGCAGGTTTCAGGAAGGGATACCTACAATGGATCACATTGTAGGTAGGTAGGTAGGTAGGTAGGTAGGTAGGTAGGTTGTAGGATCACATTGTATGTCCTCTATCGGATAATCGAGAAATCCGCAGAGTACAATCAGCCTCTCTATATATGGCTTTCATAGATTACCAAAAGGCATTTGATTCAGTGCACATACCAGCAGTCATAGAGGCATTGCCTAATCAAGGAGTACAGGACGCTTACGTAAATATCTTGGAAAGTATCTACAGAGATTCCACAGCTAATATGCCTATTAAGAAAGGGGCCAGACAAAGAGACAGCCTGTCCAATGCTATTCGCTGCGTGCTTGCAAGAAGAAACTGGGAAGGCTTAGGAGGAAGGATCAATGGCTTATTCGAGGTTGGATTGCACAACATTTTGGCGAGACACAAAAGAGAAAGACGCCATGGAGTGCAAGACATGAGCGCAAGGCGCTCTGTGGCGAGTGTTTCTATTGTGCGTGTCTCGTGAAAATGTTGTGCAATCCAACCTCTAATATGCCATACCAACACGCCCAGTCGTCAGCCTTGGCAAGATCATCGGCGAATATATCCGCGACCTTCGATTTGCAGATGACATTGTCCTGTTCAGCAACACTAGGGACGACTTACAACACATTATTGAGGACCTTAATGGACAGAGCATAAAAGTGGGGTAGAAGATTAACATGCAGGAGACAAAGGTAATGATCAATAACCGGGCAAAGGAACAAGAGTTCAGGATCTCCAGTCAGCCTCTACAGTCTGTGAAGGAGTGCGTTTACATAGGTCAATTACAGGGGCGTAGCCAGGGGGGGGGGGGGGCTTATGGGGCTTCAGCCCCCCCCCCCCGAAATTTGTTCGTGCTGTCCATGCACCGCCGACCAAAGCGACCCCCGGCGCCGGAAATCACCCTGAACTTTGTCTAGAATGTCTTTTCGACGCTCGAAAACACATTTAACCGTGAAGATTGCAAACTCGGGCTGGATTTCGTGGCAACGCCCATACACCGGGAGTCACATAACGCCAAGCAGTCCCATCCGAGCACAAAGTTTCAAGGGCGCTTTAAAGGTGAGCGGGCTCGCCGCGGCATCTCACTGAGGCCACGGAATCTATGGAGCTCATGGATATCAATTGCGAAACTTTATGGGTATAAATCTCATAAGCTCTTGATGTGAAAGGTGCATTGACATTTCCAAAGTTGTGCTTTAGATTTTCAATTGCGGAACTTTGTGAGTTTAATGTTGTTATAAATATTTGACGCCAAAGGTCTATTGACTTTTCTAAAGTCTTACATCGGAACATACAACGAGACAAGCCAAATCAACACACTAGCAGACGTGTTGACAAAGCAGGCAGCGAGGTCCAATGAGACGAAGCGTTGGGGTGGTTCATTTGTGCCGTCATGTCACATAAAAAAAAATATCAACATTTTTTTTAAGCTACGCCAGAACATCCGTGTCAAGACACTAAAGCCAGCCAAAGTAACTACGTTCTTATTTATTTTTTCTACTTTGACTTTTATTCGCGAGGACACATTGAGCCTCTTCAATTTTTTTTTTTTGTTCTCGCTACCCTACCCGCAGGCTGCCAGGGCCAGCCAGAGCGCATACGTTTTTCTCGTATGGCCCCGACCACCGTGCGGTGCACTTCGGTGCGCGTTCGGTTTGCTCTGGCCGAGTGGATTTTCACCTGACAGAGTTTTGGACGCTTTCTGGCTAGCAGACGAGAAAAAAAAAAGCAATGGTCGCTCGTCGCCATCACTGTGGGGACTCGAAGGATTGCACCGCATTCCTTGAGCGGAACCTTTCCGGAAAGTCTTGTTTCGCCGCTGTAGGATACTGAGCAGCATGCGTATGGTTCTCAGTGGACCAAGCGTCTCATGTTTTCTTCGGTATTCCCTCCGTAGCCCCATTAGGTGCCCGAAGTAGGCATTCGATTCTGGCCAAAATACTTTCCTATGCGTTTTTTCTTTTTTCATTTCGTTGCCTCCGCCTCACAGAAAAAAGTACGTTGTTGCGGCGCAGCGAATTGTCGCATGGTGAAAGTTCGATTTTGATACTTCTTTTGCGGAAAGTAATGGGCGACGGGACGCTTCAGTTGCCGGATACGTTTATTATATTATTGCGAAAGCAATTATATGGACACTCCAGGTGCATTCCGGCCGTCGCCGTCGCCCTCATGTTTCGTATAAAGTCCAAGGGTGATAACATCGTTACCACGCGCTGCATGCTGTATGTGCGAGTGAAAGCGTAGGAGGGGAGGTGGAATGAGTTTGCCGACGATGGTGGGTGTCTTGTGTGCGCAAAGGAGAAAAGCGGGGAGCAAGCGCGCCGCCTTCCGTCCCGCGCAATACATTGGGGGTGTGGATGGAATGGGGGCGGAATCTAGGATTCTGTGAATCTATGATTGTGCAACATGTTTGTTTGCCTTGTTTGACGCGTTATATACAGTTACTTCTTCTTACATACATAGATTCATTGGAGACTTATACGTATACTTAAATATCTTGTTGCGAGGTTTTGTGTATACATGCAGTGAACTTTGTTTCCAGTGACACTTTTTTGTCCTTTATCAAGCCGTATTTTCGCATTTGTATACCCCATTGTATCTTTGCATTTCTAATGTACGAGGGCGAGTCAAATGAAAGTGAGCCTACCCTAACCACGCAATAATGGTTCGGTTCATTATCTGCGAGGCATGTGCGTAGGAGAACGGCATGTCTCATTTACAAAAGTGACACGCAGGTGTGAAGATAAATGTTCTTTAATGCTCTCATACACTGGGTTGAATATGGTTGCGTCACATAATGGACACTTCAAAAGTTGAACAGCTCGGTGTCGCGAAGTTTTTGACAGCTGAAGGTGTTTCCAAAACAGAAATTAATCAACATATGACTGCCGTGTACGTTGAACAGTTCAATTCATTGACCACTGTGAAGCGTTGGAGCAAACGGTTCAAAGGACGTTGCAAAGACATTCCAAGACCGGGCCAAAACCATCGACAGCGTCATTGAGATTTTTCACTGGCCATTGCATATATACAAGAATGTAAGCACGGTTCTTGAATGACAAAGTTTCATTAACATATTTGTCCTCAACTTGTTCAGTTCATTGCGTTTTTGGTGTTACGCTGCTGAGCACGAGGTCGCGGGATCGAATCCCGGCCACGGCGGCCGCATATCGATGGGGGCGAAATGCGAAAACACCCGTGTACTTAGATTTAGGTGCACGTTAAAGAACCCCAGGTGGTCAAAATTTCCGGAGTCCCCCACTACGGCGTGCCTCATAATCAGAAAGTGGTTTTGGCACGTAAAACCCCATATAATAAAATTCATTGCGTTTTAATTTTCATATCAGCGGCATGCACTGCTTTCCTGGTTTCGAACTGATATAGTTCTAAAGTTCGTGTGATATTTTCTTTACTTAATAAATAGACAAAAAACATGGAAGCATTGACGTCAGTTATGTTGGGCACAATTTTTGGCGCATACGAGTATGATATTTTATGAAAAAATACATATTTTACTTGTATTTACAGTGCGTAGCTTTCAAGAATTCGTTTGCAGCATCTTTTGCAATGACAATGCAGTTATTATTCATGTATTTGATCACTCGATAAATTGTTTAAGAGGAAGCTTTAGCTTGGGCCCAATCCGACGCGGCCTATTCAAATACTTGTAAAACGCAAAAACGCTTTTCTGAGATCATCCTGCTAATCGCTTTTATTGAAATTGGTTGCATTTGAGAGAGAAAGTTAAATCCTAGTGTCTATTGGAAACAGAACTTCGATTTAGGGCCTGAATTTTGTTTAAAATATTTTGAAAAATTCGAAAGTTTGAAAATATAGAAGCACGACGTTTAAAAACTAATTGCTATGCATGAAGAACAGATATTGTGGTTCTGTAAACGGCATTTATTATAACAGTCAAAGCGGACAAGTTTGCTGTGTCAATTTGTATCTTACGTGAATTGGTTACGTTGTGTACAAGGGTTCTGCAAAAGCCGTATTTCCACAATACCAATTTTTTTTAGATTCATGTGTAGCATATCTATTTTGTCCGCTGTAGATGTACTATTAGATGCAATTCCCAGAATTGTAATATCATTTTTCATTGTTGAGTCACGGAGTTTTAAACTTGATAGTTTCGTTTTCTGAAAATTTTCAATTTTGGCCAATTTTTAATAAATAATTGACCAACTAAATGAAAAATTCGAAACAAGCAGTCACTAGAATTAAACGTTTTCTTTTATATGCAACAAACCTCGTCAAATTTGGTGAGGTGGTTGCAGGGAAAAACGAATTCCCCTTCTACATGTACTTAAATAGGAGCACCCGAGCCAAAGCTTCCTCTTAAGGAGGAGGCTGAGCTGCAACGTGCAGCTATATATATATATATATATATATATATATATATATATATATATATATATATATATATATATATATATATTGGGCCAGTGGCGTAGCCCCCCCCCCCCCGAACAAAATTTCTGGCTACGCCACTGGTCAATTACTCACAGGGTACCCTGATCATTAGAAGGAAATTCATAGAAGAATGAAAAAGGGTTGGATCGTATACGACACACATTGTAAGGTCTGACTGGAAGCTTACCATTATAATTAAAAAGAAAGGTGTGCAGTGAGTGCCTTTTACCAGGGCTGACATATGGGGCCTCACACTTGGAGACTCACAAACAAGCTCGAGAACCAGTTAACGACCGCGCAAAGAGCGATGGAATGAATAATGTTAGGCGTAACGTTAAGAGACAGGAATAGAGCGGTGTGGATCACAGAGCAAAGAGGGATAGCCGATATTCTAATTGACATTAGGAGAAATAAATGGAGCTGGGCAGGTCATGTAATGCGTAGTTGGATAAGCGGTGGACCATTAGGGTTAAAGAATGGGTGCTAAGAGAAGGGAAGCGGAGTCGAGTACGGCAGAAGACAACGTGGGGCGATGAAATTAAGAAATTCGCAGGCGATAGCTGGAATTGGTTGGCGCAGGAAAGGGCTAATTGGAAATCGCAGGGTAAGGCCTTCGTCCTGCAGTGGACATAAAATTGGCTGATGATTACGATACGAAGTAGAGATAGTAGTTTGATCGACCGTATAAACTTGGATACATTTGCTTACTAACTGAATGAACAAGCATGTGGTGTCAGCGCACACAAGCAAACATGAACACATCACACTCGATGAGCGCGGGCACTCGGTCTCAAAACGCTGGTGAGAGCAACGCGGCAGCAGCAGCGAGCGAAGTGGCCTTCGTGCGATGTATCGCTTCAACGCAACAACGACGAGCGCGCGCACAAAGCCGTCTTCAGATCATTTTCAAGACACAGCGCGCGACAAAGTGCACAGTTGCTGGCGGAGTGGCGCTGCCTGCTCGCTTGGCGCGCGCGATCATTAGTTCGGCTCGCATCCAGTCGCGAAATGCGCTTCCGAAGCCCTCCCCCGGACTGAGCCGCGACCGCTGGCTTCCGTCGCGCGCTTTCACGCACGCGACGGGTGGCGACGGTGTTGTCGCCCTTGTACTTTACACGGAAGATGACGGCAAAAATGCGCTTGGATCGAGTGTCCATACAATTGCTATCGCAATAAAAAAATTTGCGATTGACTCCGTATACGTGTCATTCTAGCAATGAAATATTTAAAATATATTTTTTCTTAACAAATCTATGCCGCCAGCTTGTCCCACAACTGGCCCAAATATCCTCAAGAGAATATGTTTACAACTCGTACACGTGACGGCGACGAAGAAAAAACAGCAGGGTTGTTTTTACTCATAACGAACGCCCCTAAAAAGTGAAACATAGCACGTGGCATACCGTCCGGCCGCACCAAAAAGCAGCCCCATCAAACAAGCTCCATAGTAGTTAGCGGCAGAAGTAAGCCGCCTGCGACCTCGTGGCGCGATAGATCCGCCCACTAAGCGTGGGCGCTGCTTTTTGAAGCGGGCGGACGGTTAGCCACGTAGCACTTTTTTCATTTATTTCGCGGGCTTTCCTGATCAGCCAGAAAAAATAAATGGCCAAATAATACCTGGCTACGAACATGCCAGTTTCAAGTTTCTTTCAATTTCCTACAAATTGTTGATCGACAGCACGCCAGTCAGTGTAGTAATATTAACATTAGCCAATTGTAATTTTTCAATAATTTAAATGGTATCAGCAAAAAAACTACTAACGGCTGCTCTACTAGAAAGTGAACAATTTGCACTTGGTTATCTGCGTAGAATGTGCCGTACTTTTTCAAAACGCCATGCATGATAGCCGGGATGGCCTGTATATCTAGCGTGCACATGTTGGCTCTTTTGGGGACTACTGCAGATATTTGTTTCGTCACGCGAAAAGAAATTTGGCGGCACAATATAACAGTTTTACAGGCACCGCAAGTGTTTTTGTGCATATACGACATCCTTCCTGAATCACTATTGGCTGAAATCTGCTCTTACGAATACCGTAGAAATTAGCGAATATAGCGGGCCTACTTATTAACACAAGTATTGTGATCAACATGTCAAAAAATAAGAATTCCAGCACAGTTATCTGATGTGGTCGGCTGCTTTACTACATCTAAGGCAAAGAGCAGCAACTCTATAGGAGTAAGAAGTCATTGTAGATCTCCTTTAGTTATTAGTTCCGTAACCAATAAAAAATATTCACATAAGAGTTCCGGCTTAGATATTAGTGAAATAAAGAGACCCTCTCCAATGCAAAGACGTGCACAGGAAAATAGAACTTGACGTCTCGGGTCCCGTACGACCCGAGACTTCAAGTTTCATTTTCCTGTGCACGTCTTTCCATTGCAGAGGGTTCGCTTTATTTCGCTATGCTCATTCCTCGCCAGACGGGTTTCCATCGAACCCTAGAATTGGCTTAGGATGACGTATAACAAGGATGGCGTCATCCTATCATTAAAAAATCTTGTACAAGCTGGAGATGCAAGAAATACAGTAGTTATTACAGCAACGTTTCTGGTTTCTTCAATGGCCGTGATATATTGCCCATGTTTTCGCCAATTACAAGATGTTTCCGTATGGTCAAAAACTGTAACCGCTACTGCATAGTGTATCACATGTGATGCGCGACGATTCCCGCTGATAAGATCGCAGGCGTGCATTATCGTTATTCTTTTATCTTTAAAAACTGATGTTTGGTTAGGCTTTTCTAGCCTAAACAGCAAGATAAAAACAGATGCAGGTCCCGATTCCCGCCGATACTTAGTCTGAAACTGGTGGCGTTGCTCTCGCAGAAGCTCCAGTGCTCCCCAGCTGCCGGATCACGTGCCCCCGCGTCTGGAGCTCGTCGCCCATGCGCCGAACAACCGGGTGCGTACCGCGTCGTTTCAACAGAAATCACTTCATTAACAAAAGCGTTCCCACGAGAGTGCCTCTTAGGCAAACAAATAAAGGTTCCCCGATGATCGTCGCGCCTCACCTGGAGCCGTCCTCTGCCCTCTCCGTTGACGCCCCCATGCGAACAAGCACACTAGCTTTCCAATCAGCGTTTTTGAATTCAGGTGCCTTTTACCGCTGGTTCATGATTTTGAGGCTCTGTATCCTACGAAGTGCATTTTTGCTTCGATGCAATTTTTTTTAGCTCGACGGAATGGTAAAATGCCGTGCAAATAGCAAAAATCTGCTCTTGAAGTTGGAAAAGGCGCACCTCATCGGAAAAAAAAAATTTACACTGCAAATGTTCAAAAATTCGCACAATTTTCCTAGTGAACTTGTTAGCGTAATGCTTTAGGGTATGTGATGCAGTTTACCAATTGTATTACAAGTGCTCTCGCGGTGCATCCACTTAAAGCGCATGTTGAAAAAAGCGGCAGTTTTGAGATAATCGCCGTATAACTTCAGGCAAAATGCTACTTTCTTCAACTTTAAAGCGTTTTTAAAACTTGAAACGTAAAAAGTGCCGAAATGCTAAAGCATTTTGTCCTAATTTCTGGGAACGCTTACCTAGAAGCTGGTGTCATACACATTATTTGCTCCTAGTGATTATGACTGGTAAACCCACCGGCTACAATCTATAAATTTCATCAGCTGCTTTAAGACGTTAGAAGGTTAATTAGCAGAATATTGGGGATTAGTTGATTAGAGATTTTTATTTCTTGTGAACACTATGTTCGCCTTTAAATAGTGATCCAACTCAAGAAGTCGAATTGCCCTGCATGCCACAGGCGATTTATGAAATTCTGTTAAGCCTAAAAAAAACCTTGTATGCAAATTGTAGCAGAAACACTACCCGTAGCATGTTGGCGCAGAATATATCCTTAAGGTTTCGGCTGATGGAACAGCCTTTTTCGTATGCACTTTATTCAATGTACCGCCTTTTAGAATAACCGAGCTGAAGGAATGGAATCCTTCAGCTCGACGGTGCATGGGCTGCGCCCTGGCGGATTAGTCACGGAACGTTTCGCAAGGATCGCGGGCGCGCGACCCGACTTCGAGAAAATCTCCCCCCCAAAAAAGCGCTCCTGTTAAACACTGGTGCCGTGTACCGCGTTGAAACTGCACTAGTAGCTCGACGTCGATACCGTGCCGAAAACGTGCGTAGCGTAGGGCTGCACGAGCGCCGAGGGCTTCGTTGGCATTGCACCATGAGCCACGTAGTTGCCGCCTTACATTGGCGGCTAGCAAATTTAACGAAAAACTCCTGCGTTGCAGTGGGACGGCTCTTAAAAACATCGCAGTGCTGACGAAGTCTTCTTGCAGCGTCGGCTATCACTTGCTGGTGGTGGCAGCGCGTGCTTGACTTGTCGTACTCGTTTAAGGCGCGGTAACACTGGGTGTATACGATACGGACAATACGCTGACGCCAACGAATGGCCAACTACTCGGCACATGTGTGCCGCTGAGACCGTTTGTTCATACCAGGTCTACAACGAAGCAACTGACGAGCGCGAGTTGTACTGCGACGGGCTTTCTTGTCGACGGCACCCGGTAAAGTCAGCGTGCTGACCATCGTTCGACCGAACGCCGCGCGATCGGCTGTCGAACCGACAACTTCATAGCCTGTATAGCGGCTGCACGACCTCGACGGCGCAAAGCCTGTAACCTTCGCTGAACAGTATAAACATTGGCTCGAACTTCATGTGCACGACTTGACAGGGTTGAACCTTGTGTATTTCAACTTCGTAGGTATGATTTGATTCATCTTAAGCACAATTCATTAAATATAGAAGCGAAGGCATCCGGCGGACCTGACCTGAAAAGTAAGCAGTCACGTCGAAGCAAACTACGTTTTCAGTTCAGTTCTGGCCTGAGCGATTCGAAATCAACTACTCTTCACTTCCCACAACGCGTACACAATAAGCGGCAAGCGGCGACACAGCGTTGTGCTAACATCTGTACGTCTGTACAGCTCTACATCGCACGTCAACATCTGCACAAGATTGTAATGGCCTCTGAAGGCCACGTACAGCGGCTTTTGTGGGCTGGTTTTCCGAGCGTCCTCCTGGCACAGCTAGCGGAAGACATCTTGGTGGAAATGCACCTAAGGATGAAACCATGCAAAACCCAGATCAATACTTCGAAAGTGGCTGTCATTGCCCATGTGCACGGGGTGTCCCGTAGATTTCACATTTTCATATTCCTTTTATTTCAGCATCAGACGAAAGCAGAGCCTGATGTAGGGACAGAAGCTAAAGGCTGATGGAGCCTGACGAGGCCTCTGACCCTAAAAAGTCTACAGCGGTTACAGATACAACACAAATCTTAGAAACAAAGGAAATAAAGTAAAAGAAACGCAGCATTTGACACCTGTACACAAACGTAGTGCATATATTGTTGCACACAAATGACACATAACAAATCATACAATGATACATAATAGGATAATACGATGATACATAATGATACAATGATACAATACAATGATACCTAATAGGACGCTAAGCAATTTACTTCAATGAATGAGCACAAACAGCTGTTGTACAAAAACATACAAATAAAACATAATTGTCAGTGAAACTGAATAATGTTCCTTGAAACGACGCAAAAGTAAGATAAGAGCAATTTCTAGAGTAATCTTGTGTTATATGGAGTTTTATGTATCCTTTGTGAGAAGACAGTAAAATATAAAAAACACTTCAATTTTGGCTATAGTTAAATTGGCAAGATAACAATAGCTCCCTAAGTTGGCTTTTAAATGTTTTTAATTTGCATTGAAAGTTTAGCTTACCTTCAAATTTGTTTAAGATCGCAGGTATTTGATACGCCATTGTTTGCCTTCCATAATTTGTTCGGATTTTTGGTATTCGGTGTTTTCGGTGCCTCAAAAGGTATTCAGCATTTTCAGAGTCTATAATTCCATATAGTTTCTTCTGATGGATTACTTGCAGCGCTTTTAAATAATATAACTGGTCTGCCTTTAGGATGCCGTGTTTCTTAAACAGTGGAGCGGTTCTTAAGTCCCGCGCATTACCACAATAAGATTCAAAACAGCGCAGAATTTTCTTCTGCAAAGTATAATTGTATTGTCACAGACAAAGCCACAAAGGACTTCGGTCGACGCTGGAGATCTCTTTATTTATCGCTGTCCTGGCACCTTCGTCGTTCTCTTCTTCTGCCAGCCACCCAACATGCCTAGCATGTGGCACCGAATTGCACCGTGTGGCTGTCAGCTGTGTCGAGGTCGTGGCATTACCCCCCTCCCTAGGAGCATCGTCTCGATGCGGAACATTGATGCACTGGAGATTGCCACGGGGATACTGTTAAGAGAGACGCAGATGGTGAGAGAGGTGCGGAGCTTTGCGTTCAGCGGCTGTTGTATAACTTCAGTCGAGAGACGTGAACGACATCGGACAGGGGTGGGCGTCGGGGACGGTGCGTGGTGCCTTCTCCTTCAGGAATCACTTCGTATGTGACGTCGCCGAGTCGTTGAACGATCCTGTAAGGTCCAAAGTAGCGGCGCAAAAGCTTCTCCGACCGACCACGCTGGCGGATCGGTGTCCACACCCATACTTTGTCACCGGGTTGATAAGTGACGTCGCGGTGACGAAGATTGTAGCGGTCGGCGTCATTTTGTTGTTGGTAGCGGATACGCATTCGTGCGAGCTGGCGCGCCTCTTCGGCGCATCGAGCAAATTCAGCAGCATCAGTGACAACATTAGAGCAGTAGGTGGGTAAAAGCATTGCGTCCAACGTTGTGACAGCTTCCCGGCCGTGCACCAAGCGAAAAGGGGTGAAGCCGGTAGTTTCTTGAACGGCAGTATTGTATGCAAACGTAACATATGGGAGAACGTCGTCCCAGTTCTTGTGGTCGACGTCAACATACATGGAAATCATATCAGCGATCGTTTTGTTTAGCCTTTCTGTGAGCCCATTCGTCTGGGGATGGTAAGCAGTGGCTTTGCGGTGAACTGTACCACTGAGAAGCATGATATCTTCTGTGAGCTTCGCTGTAAATGCTGTGCCCCGGTCGGTTATAACCACTCTAGGGGCACCGTGGCGGAGTACGATACCATGTACAAAGAAGGTCGTAATATCATTAGCGGTGCCTCGTGGGAGAGCTCTGGTTTCAATGTATCGTGTAAGGTAGTCTGTGGCAACAACAATCCAGCGGTTACCAGCCCTCGACGTGGGGAATGGTCCAAGCAAATCTATGCCAACCTGCTGAAAAGGGATCCTCGGAGGATCCACGGGATGGAGAAGTCCAGCAGGACGCACGGGTGGTGTCTTGCGTCTCTGGCAGTCGCGGCATGTCTTCACGTATTGCTTTACGTCACGGCGAAGGTTAGGCCAGAAGTACTTTTGGCGTATGCGTGAAAACGTCCGTGCGAATCCCAAGTGGCCCGAAGATGGCTCGTCGTGAGAGGCCCGCAGGATGTCGTCACGTAGTGAAGACGGCACTACAAGGAGGCAGGCGGTTGCGGTCGAGTGAAAACCTAATTTGTAGAGCACGCCATCGCGGAGAAAAAAGGAGGATAACTTGCGCATAAACATACGAGGCGGCTCTGGTAGACGGTTCTCAAGGTAGTCGATGAGCGGCCGAAGTTCTGAATCATCGCGCTGTTGCTTGCTGATGTCTGATGCTGTGATAATGGACAGAAACGCGTCCTCTTCATCAAAGTCGTTTGGCGACGGTTGAAGTGGAGCACGTGACAGGCAGTCGGCGTCGGTGTGTATACGCCCGGACTTGAATACTATCGTCATATCGTATTCTTGCAAGCGAAGACTCCAGCGTGCAAGACGGCCAGATGGATCCTTCAGATTGGCGAGCCAGCACAATGAATGGTGATCTGTCACAACTCGAAACGATCGGCCGTACAAATATGGTCGGAACTTAGTAATTGCCCACACAACAGCCAAGCATTCCTTTTCCGTAGTGGAATAGTTCCTTTCAGCTGGAAACAAAGTGCGGCTTGCGTATGCAATCACGCGTTCGGCTCCATCCTGCCACTGGACGAGGACGGCACCAAGGCCAACGTTGCTGGCATCCGTGTGCAACTCGGTGTCACTGTCTTCGTCAAAGTGTCCTAGAACAGGAGGTGTGCGCAGACGTTTCCGGAGTTCACAGAAGGCTTCTTGTTGGTCCTGCTCCCAGACAAACGGAACATTATCCTTAGTCAACCGTTGCAAAGGTTCGGCTATCCGTGAAAAGTTAGCCACGAAGCGTCGATAATATGCGCAAAGCCCTAGAAAACGGCGGAGTTCGTATTTGTTCGAAGGTGTTGGAAACGAAGCAACAGCAATGGTTTTGTCGGGGTCTGGTCGAATGCCCTCGTAGCTGATGACATGGCCTAAAAATTTGAGTTCGTCATACCTGAAATGGCATTTTTCAGGCTTTAAAGACAGACCAGCAGTACGAATTGCGGCAAGAACTGCTTGTAAACGCTGGATGTGCTGCTCAAAAGTTTCTGAGAACACAACGATATCATCTAAATAGACAAGGCATGACTGCCACTTGAGACCTGATAGAACCGTGTCCATCATGCGCTGAAAAGTAGCAGGCGCAGAGCACAATCCGAAAGGAAGGACCTTGAATTCGTAGAGTCCGTCAGGCGTAATAAATGCGGTTTTCTCACGGTCACGCTCATCAACCTCTATTTGCCAGTAGCCGCTGCGAAGGTCCATCGATGAGAAGTATCGAGCATGTCGAAGGCGGTCGAAAGAGTCGTCGATGCGGGGAAGGGGATAAACGTCCTTCTTCGTAACGTTGTTAAGCTTGCGATAGTCAACGCAAAAACGCAGTGTGCCGTCTTTCTTTTTCACCAGAACCACAGGTGACGCCCATGGACTGGTGGAGGGCTGTATGATATCGTCGGTAAGCATTTGTTGGACTTGATTTCGAATGGCGTCTTGCTCTTTACGAGAAACACGGTAGGCACGTTGGCGCACAGGTCTGTCATTGGGATTTGTAATAATTCTGTGTTTCGCAATAGGCGTTTGGTTGACCTTCGATGTTGAAGCGAAACAGTCCGCAAAAGACTGTAAAAGGCTCCAAATGCTAGCCTGTTGTTCAACTGATAATTTAGAATTCACATCAATATTGTTGTTGGCTGGGACGTCACAGGTAGAATCTCCATCAGTGTGTCCTACAGTTAAACAAGCGGGAAAGTCACTGACTGGCTCCAAATAGGCAATGGCAGTTCGTGGGGCGAAGTGCTGGTATTCACGACTGAAATTGGTCACTAAAATCTGAGCAGTCCGTGACGACAGCTGCAAGATGCCGCGGGCTACGCAAACCTGTCGCGCCAACAAGACTGACAGATTGCCTTCAGCGATTCCGAGACGGGGAGGATCATCGTCTGTTTCTACGGTGATCAACGCAGTACTCCTGGGTGGTAAAGTAGCACAGTCACCCGAAACGCGTAACACCGTGGACTGTGGGTGGTAGTCGCCCGAATGAGTTGCGTGTTCGCTGGAAAAAGTTACAAGTAACTCGCGAAGGTTCATGATTGCGCCGTACTCCCGAAGAAAGTCCATGCCGAGTATGACCTGCCTGGAGCACTCTGCCAGTATAATAAATGAACCGACAAATGTGGCCTCACGAATTTGTATCCTCGCAGTGCATTTGCCGATCGGCGTGAGAACATGACCGCCGGCTGTACGGAGTTTAAGTCCTGGCCATGGTGTCGTCACCTTGCGAAGTGCAGTAACCAGTTGTCCGCTCATGACAGAATAATCGGCACCAGTATCGACAAGAGCGGTTACCGGGTGGTTATCTACAGAAACAAGTATGTCGGCTGAAACAGGTTCACGGTTTTCGCAGGAAGGTGTCGAAGGTACGCAGTCGTCGTTGTCGTCATCGTTATCGTCGTCGTCGTCGACGCCGTCGTCGGGGGGTCGCAGCGGAGGATCTTTCGAAGTGCGTTGGACAGCGGCCCCACCCCCAGAGGTCGCTGTTCTTAGTTTCCCCGACTTGGGCTCGTGGCCCGGTTGCCCACGGAAGCGGAGAACGTAGTGTAGCGGCTAGGTGACGCCGATCGTCGAGGAGGTGGTGATCGTGACTGGCGCCTCTGCGGAGACGGAGATCGGGTCGTTGGCAGGGACTGTTCAACCGGTGGGAACTGCGCGTACGGCAACGAAGGTTGACTGGCCAGATATTGCCGGACTTCTCTCGGGCGCTCTCCCTCACGTGGGCGACGAGCGCCGAGGTGATAGCCCTGGAGTCCTATTCTTCGGTAGTAGCAGGCACGGTACAAGTGGCCCGCTTCGCCACAGTGGAAGCAGAGTGGCTGATAGTCCGGTGTGCGCCACACGTCTGACTTTCGCGGATTGATTCGGGGGCTCGTGGACCCGTACATATTTGTACGTGAAGCTTGGCCCTGGAAGTGGCACAGCGGTTCTTCAGAAGAAGGCGGGTTACGGTGGTTCCCGGGTTGCGATGGTAGCCTCACTGCTTGTGCATAAGTCAGTACGGGGGCGGCTTCAGGTCTGGTTTGCACGGATGGCTGTGCCGCCTGGCGGACTTCTTCGCGGACGATATCTGTGAGGGACGTTACGGTCGGTTGAAATCGTGCTCCCTGTAGTCGATCGAGCTCCTCACGCACGACACTACGCACAAGCTCTCGAAGCGCATTGGTGTCATAGGGCAACGAGAGAGAAGACGCTGATCCCAGGCTGATTTGGCGATCGTAGGCCGAGGAACGTTGCTGAAGGGCTCGCTCCATTGTCGTAGCCTCACTGACGAACTCAGCTACTGTACCTGGAGGCCTTCGCATCAGTCCAGCAAACAGCTGTTCTTTTACTGCACGCATCAGCAGGCGTACTTTCTTCGCTTCTGTCATGCCAGGGTCAGCACGCTTGAAAAGCCGCGACATGTCCTCGACGAACATGGCGACGCTTTCGTTCGGCCTTTGAACCCTGTTCTGAAGGGCTTGCTCTGCTCGTTCTTTTCTTGCGGGGCTGCTGTACGTATCGCGTATTTGCTGCTGAAATTCTTGCCAGGTGGTAATGGATGGCTCGTGGTTAGCGAACCATGTTCGGGCAGAGTCCTCTAGGGCGAAGTACACGTTTCGTAACTTTTTCTGCTCGTCCCAATAATTGACGTCATCCACACGATCAAAGTCGTCAAGCCAGTCTTCCACGTCCTCAAAAGGCTCACCATGGAACGGCCGCGGCCAGCGTGGGGTGTGGAGAACCAGCGACGCAGGAGGCTGTCCCGTACCGTACGTCTCCTGTGTCTGGCTTGCGGTTGTGGTGGACATCCTCGGCAGATCTTGCAGGCCGTATTCCGGAGGCAGTCTTTGAAGCCGTCGGCTTTTGCGTAGGTTGTCCACTTCCAGTCCCTGGGGGTCAGAGTACATAGACGCGTACCCAGCACCTCCACCAGTTTGTCACAGACAAAGCCACAAAGGACTTCGGTCGACGCTGGAGATCTCTTTATTTATCGCTGTCCTGGCACCTTCGTCGTTCTCTTCTTCTGCCAGCCACCCAACATGCCTAGCATGTGGCACCGAATTGCACCGTGTGGCTGTCAGCTGTGTCGAGGTCGTGGCATTATATTTAGTATAATTGTATTGCATAGTAGTGCCACAAACCATTAAGCCATAGGTTAAGGATGGATGGATGTGTGTTGTTTAGTGGCGCAAGGGCCAGGTGTGGCCAAAGAGCGCCATGACTGATAATGATGTGTTAAGCGCTGAGTGGTGAGTTACGATGGTGGGGTGTAACATGGCTGTAAAGTGGCCTAAAATTAGTCGCTATCGTAGAAGCATAAAACGATATATAGGTATAAAATTATGACAGTTATACGTGGAGTGGTCTCTGGGTATAGGACGAGTGACAAGTGATCATGGGGCTAAAATGCACGAATATGGAAATAGCACATATGTCACCTTAAAGCCTTTGAGCCCAAAGGCTGGGAGGCAGGTGCTTTCTTTCAATGCAGCTACCGCAGCAGAAACCTTTGTTAAGAGGCTGTGCTACGGATTTCCTGGGGCTATAGTATGAAAACTATGTACAGCTTTTAAAAATTCGAACAGTGATTGATGTTTAAAGAGAGGTTCCATACCTATAATCATTTGGGGATGAAGTGGAATTTGTTGCCGGTGAGGTGATGGAAAATGCTTTTTCCTATTGGCATCTATTTCTCTGCATTGCATCAGGATGTGAAGCACAGTAAGTGGCTCACCACACTTATCACACTTGGGTAGATCACCACCTGACAAGAGGTATGCGTGTGTACTGTATGTGTGTCCTATTCTAAGTCTGCAAAGTATTACTTCCGTGTGGCGGTTGTTTGATACCGGCGGCCAGTTGCCAAGATATGGCTTGATAACATGCAGTTTATTTTCTGTTTCTTTATTCCACAACCGCTGGCAGAAAGCCCTGAGCGTTTTCCTTATGGAGGGCTTAAGGTCCATTACAGGGGCAGTCGTGGAAATGTCTGCAGCGTTCGCGTGGACGGATGTGGCTAGCTGGTCAGCCAACACGTTTCCTTCAATCTCGCGGTGCCCCGGCACCCAGCATACTACGATATGCTGCCTGGACGCATAGGTGGTGCATAATGCTGAATCATCATCATCATCATCATCATCATCATCATCATCATCATCATCATCATCATCATCAGCCTAGTTACGCCCACTGCAGGGCAAAGGCCTCTCCCATACTTCTCCAACTACCCCGGTCATGTACTAATTGTGGCCGTGTTGTCCCTGCAAACGTCTTAATGTAATCCGCCCACCTAACTTTCTGCCGCCCCTGCTACGCTTCCCTTCCCTTGGAATCCAGTCCGTAACCGTTAATGACCATCGGTTATCTCCCCTCCTCATTACATGTCCGGCCCATGTCCATTTCTTTTTCTTTATTTCAACTAAGATGTCATTTACCCGCGTTTGTTGCCTCACCCAATCTGCTCTTTTCTTATCCCTTAACGTTACACCGATCATTCTTCTTTCCATAGGTCGTTGCGTCGTCCTCAATTTCAGCAGAACCCTTTTCGTAAGCCTCCAGGTTTCTGCCCCATATGTAAGTACTGGTAACACACAGCTGTTATACACTTTCCTTTCGAGGGATAGTGGCAACCTGCTGTTCATGATTTGAGAATGCCTGCCAAACGCACCCCAGCCCATTCTTATTCTTCTGGTAATTTTAGTCTCATGATCCGGATCCGTGGTCACTACCTGCCCTAAGTAGATGTATTCCCTTACCACTTCCAGTGCCTCGCTACCTATCGTAAACTGCTGTTCTTTTCCGAGACTGTTAAACATTACTTTAGTTTTCTGCAGATTAATTTTCAGACCCACCCTTCTGCTTTGCCTCTCCAGGTCAGTGAGCATGCTGAATAGAGAGATACAATTATAGGATTTTGATATTTCTTCACAGTTTTCAATGCGTTTACGACGCTCAAAGAGTCTGTATATATAACTGCCTTTGGGATATTCAATTCTTTAATGTGTTTAACGGCAGCCAATATGGCGTAGGCCTCTGCTGTAAAGGTACTTGTGCTCGTGTGCAGAACACCGGGATCCGAAAAGGATGGACCGACTGCTGCGTAAGATACGCCAGAATTACACTTTGATGCGCCTGTAAATAATTCAGGACATGAGTATTTGTGTTGTAATTCCAAGAAGTACATTCGTATCTGCGCGAGAGGAGCGCGCTTTGTAACAGTTATGAAGGATGTATCACACTCTATTGGTTGCCACTGCCACGGTGGGGGCCGTATAGCAGGGGACATAAGGTGGTATTCAAGCAGGGGAAAACTTGTTTCTTCAGCTATGTCTCTGACACGCAGTGAGAAAGGCTTTGCCACTGTGGGCCGGTTGCGAAAAAGTTGACAACTGGACAAATCGTTTATGGTGTAATATGCGGGGTGCTGACTGTTTCCGTTTACTCTAAGGAAATGCATGAAAGACGAGTATGTTCTCTGCAGTTGAAGTGACCATTCATCTGATTCAACATACTGACTTTCCACTGGGCTTGTTCTAAAGGAGCCTGTGGACAGGCGAATTCCTAAGTGATGGACAGGGTCTAGCATCTTTAGAGCAGTTGGAGTAGCCGACTGGTAAACTATGGCTCCATAGTCTAGTCGTGTGCGTATGAGGCTTTTGTACAAGTTCATGAGACATTTTCTGTCACTGCCCCAGGTTGTGCGTGAGAGAACCTTTAAGATATTCATTGTTTTCATACATTTGATTTTAAGATACTTTATGTGCGGTACAAAGGCTAATTTCGCGTCTAAAATTATGCCTAAAAATTTATGTTCCTTGTTTACAGGCAGACGCTCACCATGCAACAGAATTTCAGGATCAGCGTGCAGGCCTCTTTTTCTCGAGAAAACGACACATGTGCTTTTTTTGTGGGTTCAGTCTGAACCCGTTCTCGTCAGCCCATTTGGAGACCTTGTTAAGGCCAATCTGGACCTGTCGCTCACAGATTGCAAGAGAACTTGATTGGCATCCTATCTGCACATCGTCAACATATGTTGAATAGAAGATGTTACGTGGTATGTGTAGACGAAGAGAATTCATTTTTACTATAAATAGCGTGCAGCTGAGCACACCGCCCTGCGGCACTCCTGTTTCCTGTACAAATTTCCGTGACAAAACATTGCCCACTCGAACAAGGAATGTGCGACTAGCCAGATAACTTTCGATAACATTGAACATATTACCCCGTATACCTAACTGTGAGAGGTCTCTCAACATCCCAAACCGCCACGTTGTATCATAGGCCTTCTCCATATCTAAGAATACCGATTAGAAAAATTCCTTATGGACAAAAGCTTCACGGATACGTGCCTCGATGCGTATAAGATGGTCACTGGTAGATCGACCCTCCCGAAACCCGCACTGGTATGGGTCGAGCAAATTGTTTGATTCGAGGAAGTGTAGTAGGCGACAGTTAATCGTTTTTTCGAAAACTTTGCAGAGGCAACTTGTTAATGCTATGGGTCTGTAGCTTGATACAGAGGAAGGATCCTTTCCTTGCTTTAGAATTGGAATTACAATAGCCTCCTTCCAAACAGAAGGGATCTCGCCGGAAAACCATATAACGTTGTAAAGGCAAAGGAGGGTTTTCTGTGTTTCGGATGGTAGTTGTTTTACCATCTCATATATTACGCGGTCTGAACCTGGGGCGGATCTAGGGCAACAGTTAAGTGCTGCCTGCAGTTCTGCTATGTAGAATGGTTCATTGTACGCCGCACTTTTAGCAGATTTTGTTTCTAACTTTTGCCGTTCTATTTGCGTTTTGTACTTTAGGAAGGCTTCGGAGTAGTGTGAGGAGCTCGATATGTATTCAAAATGTGCTCCAAGAAAGTTGGCTTGATCTTCAAGGCTTTCTCTGTGGCTATTTACCAGAGGTAAGGAATACGTTTTTTGCCCATTAACTTTCTTCACTCTATTCCAGACTTTTCTCTCATCTGTATAGGAGTTGATGCTTGATATGAACTTCGCCCAACTCTCTCGTCTTGCTTGTCGGCGCGTTCTCCTTGCCTGGGATTTGACATGTTTAAAGTTTTCCAGGTTTTCAGCAGTTGGAGAATCTCGCAATATCGCCCACGCTTTGTTCTGGCTCCTCCGTGCTTGCCTGTATGCATCGTTCCACCAGGGAACACGCCGCTTGGAACCCATGCCGCTCGTTTGTGTAATACATTTACAGGCGGCATCCAGTATAAAAGCCGTAAAATACGCAACAGCATCATCTATGGCTATACCAGACATCTCAGTCCACATCATGTGAGTAAGAGTTCGGTACCGTTCCCAATCGGATGAGTCAATCTTCCACCGAGGGACCTGCGGAGGAAGTTGGTCTTGTTTCGGCGTAGTTAGGATTATTGGGAAGTGGTCACTCCCATACGGATTGTTAAGCACATTCCACTTAAAATAGGGTAAAAGCGTCGGTGATAAAATGCTAAGATCTATGGCAGAGTATGACTTGTTGGCTAGGTTAAAATGTGTGGGCTCCTTCGTATTCAAGAGACATGTTCCGGAGGAGTAAAGCACCTGTTCAATGACGCGACCTCCCGCATCACAGCGTGAATCGCCCCACAAAAGTACTGTGTGCATTAAAATCACCAAGAATCAAATAGGGGTCCGGGAGCTCATCTATTAATGATTCTAAGTCGCGTCTGTGAAGGTGATAATGTGGTGGTATATACAGAGAGCAGATTGTAATGAGTTTATTTAAAAGTACGGCTCGAACGGCCATGGCCTCAAAGGCCGTTTGGAGCTTTAAAAGCCGACACGCTACACTTCTGTCCGCAATAATGGCTACACCGCCAGATGATGCGACAGCATCCTCGCGGTCTTTGCGAAACGTAACATACTTTCGGAGAAAGTTTGTGTGTATAGATTTTAAGTGTGCTTCCTGCAAACACAGCACTTTTGGATTGTGTTTGTGGATGAGTTCTTGCACATCATCAAGGTTTCTAAGGAGACATCTGACGTTCCACTGAATTATTTGCGTATCCATTTTTATAGTAAATTGGTGCTGTGTTTACGGAAACGGCAGTGATGCCTTAGATTACAGAGCTCTTTCGAGGCCCTGTAACCGGGGTTTTGCCCTTTCTGGAGCGTTCAAGGGAGCCTCGCCGCTCCTTAGGTGTTTGGTGTGCCTTGAGGACAGGTGTAGTGTCCATTGCCTCTAGTGAGGCTCCGGACACGTGCTCTTGTGAGCGAGAAGTTTTCAGAGAGAGTCCCGCCTTGGAGGGCAAGACCCCTGCGCCCACCAGCCCGGAGGTCGATGGGGCTCCCTGAGGAGTTTGGCTGCGCCGGCTGTTGCCAGCGCTGGAAGGGGCGGGGGAGGGTGGGGCAGTCTCAGCGGCGCCCACCTTCGGGGTCGGTGGCCCCGTCTGCTGGGTAGACGGAGCAGCGCTAGCTGCAACCGCCGCGGGGGCAGATGGCGTAACTGCCGACTCATGGCTTGTGGGTTGGACAGCCGCCGGAGGCCGTTTTGACGCTGCCCCCTGACGCGCCACTTCGGCAAAGCTGGCCTTTGGAAGGTATGCAACCCGCCTGCGTGCCTCTTTGAATGAGATATTCTCTTTTACTTTGATTGTTGCTCTTTCTTTTTCTTTCTTCCAAGACAGGCATGACCGCGAGTATGCGGCATGCTCTCCATCACAATTTACACAGTGGAAAGAATTCTCACAAGCTTCAGAGAAGTGTTCATGCGAGCTGCATTTTGCACAAGTTTGGTGGCCTCGGCAGCTCTGCGAACTGTGGCCAAAACGCTGGCACTTGAAACATCGGAGGGGATTTGGCACGTACGGTCTTACACGGGGCTTGACGTACCCGGCCTCGATTGACTCGGGCAGGACACTTGAATTGAAGGTCAGTATTAGGTGTTTGGTCGCAAGTTCTTTACCATCTCTCCTCATCTTAATTCTTTTGACATTTATAACATTTTGTTCACTGAAACCCTCCAAGAGCTCAGCCTTAGTGAGCTCCAGCAAATCATCGTCCGTGACAACGCCGCGGAAGGTATTCCTCGTGCGGTGTGCGGTTACTACTACTTGGGTCTCCCCAAATGATACTAGCTGTGGCAGCTTCTCAAATTGCTTCTGGTCGCGGAGCTCCAAGAGGAGGTCACCGCTAGCCATCCTCGACGCCTTATATCCTGGGCCAAAAACTTCGGTAAGAGACTTAGATACAAGGAACGGGGAGATTGTTCGTACTTGTTTAGCTGGTTTTTCTGCGTGGATGACATGAAAACGAGGAACATTGTGGACTTGGCGTCCGAAAAACTCAAAGACCTCTTCGGTTTGCCCTCGTTTCTGAGGGCGATCAGGGAGTTTAGGAAAAGCATTTTCCATAAGTACAGTTGGGTTTTCGGCCGCGATGCCGACCACCCACCATGGAGCCCAACAGGGGGACGTGACAGGAGCTCCTGCGATAGAAACCCTGCCAACGCCAGCCGCACATCGCTGCTATAACCAAATACAGCATAACCAAGGCTGGCTAGCTACACAAGGTTAACCCTTGCCGCCGGGAAACTAGGAAATGAGGAGAAGTGATGAGAAGACAGGAAAGATGAAAACGACGAGAGAGAAAGACGAAGTTTGGAGAGGAGGACAGGAAAAGGTGACTGCCGATTTCCCCCGGGTGGGTCAGTCCGGGGGTGCCTTCTACGTGAAGCCGAGGCCAAAGGGGTGTGTTGCCGCCGCCGAGGGGCCGTAAAGGTCCAAACACCCGGCATTGGCTCAACCCCCAGGATCCCCTTTTCCCCTGACACGGCTAAGCCGCGCACGGCTACACGCGGGAGGGTCCAACCCTCGTGTGCTCGGGTACGTGGTGTCGCAACACACCAAACGCCTGCTTGCGCAGACGCCCCTACGGGGAAGCCATAGGTTAATTTGGAATAAAAAAGTGAATAATAAATGTTCTTTTTTAGCCAGAGCGGTATGAGCGCAGATATCCTATATAGACATCCAACTGTGCGGGCAAGATCTACACTTAGGTTTCTAACGTGCACTGACCAGCTCAAGTCTTCCTGAAACCAAACCCCGAGAAAGAAGGCCGTGTGAAGGGCGGGTGTTTCGGTTGTTTTTTGAGCCCCAGGCAAGCTGAATGTCTCATGCAGAAGGGTCAACCGAAACGACTCCTCCCCCACAAAAAAAGAAGGTTGCGACAAGAAGCATCAGGCACCCTCCAACAGATGCATCACTGGAGTCGTTTATGAAATGCACCCTTGAAGTGCGTGCGCTCCTACGTCGGACAAACGGGACGCTGTCACAATGATCGACTCTGGGAGTCGCTCTTATGATCGACCTGTCGGGTATGAGCGACGTTCAGGCGCTCAGGGTTTCTTTTTATTGACTTTGTTTCCGAAAACAAAGATATTTCTTATAATGTGGTGTGATACACGCTCAAAAAATGGACGAAAGTGAAAGGTGCATGACATATACACGAGTACTAAGCACAAAAGTTCACAGGCAGTGAAATAACAAAAAACGCTAGAAAATACGAAGGCCGTTTCATGTACACACACATATAAAAAAAAAGATTTTTATATAACACCCTCAAGACCAAAATGTAGACCAGCTTCTGATATGTGCACTAAGATATTGCACAAAACTCGACGACGTGTATGTCATAGTCATGAAAACTAAAGGAAGGGAAAACTCACTGGTAATGACAAAAACAATGACACGCAAAATACCTAAATATAGAATAAAATGCGAAGATTGACTGACAGCCATACCAAAAACACAAACCAGACCTTACATATAAACCTGCACGAAAGTATATGAAATTCGTGCCATGTTTATTACTATTGAACAAAATGAAAAATGACATGGCAGAACAAAAATAACATTGTATTAAAACTGAAATACACATCAGATTATTCTACACTTGGCCACAACTTGTGTAATGGTGGCAAGTGGGAACAGAGGCTATTTGGCTTTTGCAGCAGCACATAGAAAACATTTGCAGAAGGGCCTATTCCTCAATCTAACACCAGGTAAAACAAGCCAACAACACGACTTTTCTTTCACCCCGAATGCAATCCTTCGCAGTAAAATTAGGTCACTTTAGACACTAAGCCGTACCTACTGGGCACTCCTCTGTATAGTAAACACGAACTGCAAAAATTTCCATTTAGGACACTTGCAATGCTCATGCTTTCCAGAAGAAACAAAAACCTTATCATGCCTACACATGAAGTTTGTTCGCGTGGTTTTCCCATCGGCGATTACTGAGATAATACACAAACACGAACAGTCATTTTTAGCTGTTAGTACGTTTGTAAAAAGTGACATACAGGAAAAGCACTGAGGGCGGAATGAAAATCTAAGTTACTAAAGTTGAAGAATGAGACTTGGCACAGAAAAACAAAAGTCGTACACCAGGTGACAATGAGGAGGAACATCTATTTGTCAGCTTTCTCCACCGGTAAGAGGGAACTGTAGCACTATCAAGGCGCAACGACGTCCGGTGGCTCATGGAGCCCACACATGGACAGGGTTGTGTTCGTGGACATACGCCTTCTGGGGCCGTATTCTGTAGCGGCTCGCTTTGGAACCGGTTTGGTCTGGCTGTTGCCATTGGTCGGCGCTTCGTAGTCGTCATCCCTGGTGGGCGGGACGACAAATTTTGTTGACGTCACACAGGTTGTCATCTGGAAAGGAACCGGTTCCCTGCTACGAGAGGAACCGCGGAAAAGTGGTTCGTTCGAGGGTCGCGCGCGGTGGCGAGCATGATGTCGAGGGTTGCTAGGGCAACCGTGGCTGCCAACTAGCCTCGCGCCAGCTGACGAGCCGGCACCTAGACGAGACGAGACAGAGACGGCAATGGCGGCTCCTTTGGTTGTGCTGCTGGCGAGCGCCGAAAGACAACGACGCGACGCGTTCGGCATGGCCGAAGAAGAGTTTCGAAGGCATTTTAGGCTCTTAAAGACATAGTGTGACGTCTTTGCGATGAGCTGGAGGAACATCTCGGACCGCAAAGATTTCGTGCTGTCGACACTACAATGAAAGTGGTGTGCGCGCTGCGGTTTTTTGCCACGGGGAGCTTTCAACAGTGCGTCGGCAATGAAGACGCGATTGCACTGTCGCAGCCTTCGGTCAGCCGGATCATTACAGCCGTCGCCAAGGCCGTTACGGTTGTGGGCAAAGAAAAATGATGGGTTAGATTCCCATCCATGGCGCAACAGAAAGCCGCCGTCAGCTGCTGGCCCAACACACACGACGCCTTTGCTAGGTAGGCGTGCTCCTCGACAAATGAAACGAGTATTTCGCGCTGCCTCTCTGAAACATGAGGACCCAGCCGCCTGTCCTTGTGCGACGACATCGTTTCGGTTTCGGCGCGCGAACAAGTCCAAAACGTAAACAAAGCGAGGCAAGTTGTTTGAATAACGTATGGCACACTACCTAGCGACTAAATAAGAAAACAACAGAAATAAAATTACAACTGCCAGTAGCCGTCTGCACCGCAAGCTCACATTTATTACTTAAAATTATATTTGCAAGTGTTCTATACAAACCAATGTTTTTTTTTTATCAAACCAGCAACATCCTTCAATTGCTATACCGTCCCCCAAGTACAAACCAAAATGATGACGTGATCTTCCGGCAGACCGTCGCTCGTTCATTGGTTCCCCTCACGCCGCCCCGATCCACTCTTTCTCCGAGTGACGTAATCGAGACGTAACTGGTTGGCCAGACCAAACCGGCTCCAAAGCGAACGGCTACCGAATACGGCCCCTGATGTCCTTGGGCCTGCACGCTCACCTGTTGTCTTTAGGCACCCGGAGCAACCTTGCAGGGCTTGTTTTTGAGGTATTCGTGCACCACTGCATGATGCACGAGTGGTACGAGTCGTGAAACGAATGAAACATCGCGGAGCACAAGCGCACAGCTATCGAGGACCACGAAACTGACGAAACTACCCGCGCCGATTAACGCACAGCAGCGCACGCTTCCCGTTAACAGCAGATAACGAAACACGAAACGTCATGCAGCGGGCTAAGCTGGCGGCGGGCCGCCGGGCGCGCGGGGAGACAGTCGAAGGTGATAAAATTACGAAGGAGTGGTGTGGGAGGTGCAGGGGAGAGAAGGCGTAGGGAAGAGCTCCGCCGTCGTCGCGCGCCCGCGCGACGATCTACTAGGCCATGCAAGGGAAACAGATTTTCTGCTTCGCCCTCCTCATAGATGGCGCCAATTACCTCTGCCACCTAAAGTCCCTTGATAGTTTGAAAGTACTGCCACTCTAGGACCTCTGCCGCCGCCGCGCGACCTCCTTGCGTCCACCTCGCCACTTGGGCGTCCCCCCCACGGCAAACCGTTTTGCCCCCGTTTTTCTGCATGACGATTGGTCTCCCTGCCATTGCCCTTGGAAACGCGTGCATATTGCGTATTTCTTGTGTTTTTCTTTTTCGTTCGCGCCATTTTTCTCCTTAGCTCGGCTTGCTCGACGCTTTAGGTCGGCGTAGCGAACCTTGTACGCTGTGTTTCCTGCTCTTTGTGCAAGTTCTATGCCGTACTGTTGTGAATATAACTGCAGCAAGAAGCCTGAAGATGGTTGTGCGGTTTTCATACCACAAGAAAAGCGTGACGGCTTGCGCACGAAGCAGTGGCTGCATAACATTGGCCGAAAAAACTTTGTTCCGAAAAAGAACAGTGTTGTTTGTGAGCTGAGGCATCTTTCTTATTGCTCGTAGCAAAGCATCCCGTAATGTTGCATTTTTTTTCTTTTTTTTTTCCGGCCTGCTCACCAGTGTTTTCGTTGCCACAATTTGTACGTTGCATAATTTGTACGTTGCGCACGTTGGTTGTCCTGAATATGCTTAATAATCTGCGGCGGCTCCATCACCTCTCACATCGCCAACTCTTGTTATTCAGTCAGAAACGCAGCATTATAGATTCTGCTTTCCGCTGTAAACAATTATGTGCGAAGGTACAGCCTCTCGATAGCACTTCTCGCGATTTTTAGGATCCGCTGCCTGTTTTACTGAAAATAATATAGCGGCTTATAGAGGAGCTATCATTTCTAGCTTACGTTAATCTGTGCGTCAGTCAGATACAATGAATCCAAGCCCTGCAAGACAATTGTGGCAAGTGTACCTGTGGTATTGCAGGTGATGAGCGCTAGCTAGTCCACATTGCGTTTTTGAGGTTTTAAGGGAAAAGCATTTAGATCTCTCTAGGTGGCGTTGTGAACAGTAAACATCACATCACCTAAGGAAGGCCAGAGGCGACCCAAAGCTTGTCCACCTCTGTATTATTGAATGAAGGCGGATTAGAGTGTAGTAAGGAGGATTAGGGTGTATCAGTAAGGATATAGGTGTATGAAAGATGATTAGGGTGGATGAAGGAGAATAAAGGCAGATTAGGGTAGATTAAGGTGAATTGAGGTTTATGAAGGAAGGGGTATTAGGACCGATTAGCGTACCCGAACAAGGATAAGGGAGGGTTAAGATGAGTGCAGGAGGATCAAGGTCGATTAGGGTAGATTAGGGTAAATTAGGTTTCCCAAAGGAGGATTAAAACCGATTAGGATTATTAGGGCTGATGGAGGTGGATTAGGGTGTATTAAGCAGCAGTAAGGTACATGAATAACGATTAAGGTGGATGAAGGAGCATTAAAGTGAATTAGGCTTGATGAAGGAGCATTAGGACCGATTACGGTATATCACGGAGGATTAAGGCGCATGAACAAGGATTAAGAAGGACTAGGGTGGATTAAAGTTGATGAAGGAGCATTAAGTTTGTAAAGCATACTGTAATAAACCTTAATCCATGCTAAACCTTCATCCACCTTAATCGGCCTTAATACTCCTTAATTGCCTTAATCCATCTGAATTCACCATAATCCACCTTCATCCTCTTTCATCGACCGTATTACACCGTAATTCTCCTTCATGCACCTTAATCCACCCTAATCCCCCTTCATTCACCTTAATCCACGATAATTCTCCTTATTGGAGCCTGATCCACCTTCATCGACTTTGATCCACCCAATTCCTCCTTTATCCACCCTAGCCCTTCTTCATTCACTTTAATCCCCCTAATGACCTTTATCCACCTTCCTTCACTTTAATCCACCTTAATTCATCGTAATCCCATCACTAATCAATCATTACTTAACTTTGTTAATCAGTAATCATCTCTCATACATGGGTGCACATGCTTTGGTTCGCTTCCGGCCTTGCTTCGGTCAAGTGATATTTTCTCTAGCTCACAACGCGACCTTGAAACACACAGGCTTTCGCTTAACAAGCCACGCACAAAGCGATGTGCCACAAGGAATACTAGATCAGAGGCACAAAGTGAAGCATCTCATCATGTGGATGAAAAATTGTCTGGAATATAGAACTCGCCTCAAAGCTCCTTTTACATCAGCATAGCCCGTTCATACGGCTTTAAAAGAATACCAATCTCCTCATAAATGTTGCCTTCAGCATTATCAGTGCTGTTATCAGCATTTCTCAAAATTTTCAACATCACTGGGGCGCGCAACTATCCCTAAATAACTAAAAATAGCACGCCTCCATAGAATGCTGCGGCCCGTCCGCGGGAGCACCGGAGAAAAAGAGTGCCGTGCGCAGGCGGCGGGCGAGGAGAACCCAGGAGGAAAGCGCTGCAAGGAGGAGAGTGTCGCTACTTTCAAATTCTAAATAAAATCCCTCAATAACTCCAAAGTAGAGAAAGGCTTTGATCCAGCCGACGACGCCAGCGATAGGGTGATCGGTGACATGTGACCTTGCTCTGCCCCTTTGCCGTCATGAAAGTTCCTGCGCGCCGGGCGAAGTGCGCGCGTTTCGCCTGTTGTGCTATGCACATTGCTGCGATCATTTCGTTCCGGACGGCCGAAATGCCTTGTTGCTGTGCGGTTGGGTGCCGAAACCGGACGAAGGATGGCAAGAAGTTATTTTGCATCCCGCGTGGCAACCAGAACCTAACCAGAAGAAAAGTATGGTTGCACAGAATTCGACGGAAGGACTTTGAACCGTCGGTAACTGCACGACTATGCGAGGAAAGTAACGTAGAGCGATACGAAGGTGCGAGAAAAAGTATACACATGTGTGTGCAGAGCTGCGATAGTATTTCATTCGCAGGCATGAATGTTGACGGTAAAAGCTTGTAGAGATTATTGATTTTAATGCATTATGAGCCCGTTGACATAGCAAGTGCAGTGTGACCTGGCATGCAAGTAAATAGTGGGGCAGAAGCCGATTAACTCGCTGACAAATGTCCGCATTCCGTTACGTGCGATAAAAAATCACACATTTCATCAGCGAATTCTACTTTTACATTTTCCTGTGTATGTGTGCGCGTTGTTAACTGCGCTTTACAATATGACCAATAAGTCATTTCCAAATCTCCATATCCTAATCTTATTTTCTGCATTGCATATGTAAATAAATATATTCCTAAGTGCATGTATTACTCTGCTTTTAGAAACAAACACTGCATAGCCACTGCTGCCAGGCCATCCAACATTAAAGTATAATACAATATATCAAAGTACATTACATACGCATGTGAGG
Organism: Dermacentor albipictus; assembly: GCF_038994185.2. Taxonomy (NCBI): domain Eukaryota; kingdom Metazoa; phylum Arthropoda; class Arachnida; order Ixodida; family Ixodidae; genus Dermacentor; species Dermacentor albipictus. Next base: position 285,911,271 of record NC_091821.1, on the reverse strand, counting down.
TCGTTCCTTCCAAGTTTCCCTTACACTCGAAGATGTTTCAGTCATCGGCGATGCTATTCTACTGATGAAAAACACACAACTGCAAATTACCATAAGAAAAACGCCAGAAGCGATAAACGGATCGCCAGCAGTGCAGTAATAGCTAGGCCAATCCGCGTGCGTTTTGTATAAGGGCCCTCTAATTCTTTCGCCCCGTAAGAATTGACCACTTGCAGAAGTACGACTGCGCATGCGCCAAAACCGGCCGCGGGGCGGCGCTTCGTGTGCGCCGTCTCCGTGGTTGGAAAGCAAACTGCGCTGCTCGGGCGTGACATGCCGGCCAACTGAGTCGCTTTCGGGTGCACGAGCTATTATTATGAAAATGGAAATAGTAATTTCTTCAGATTTCCGCCCGCGAAGGTTAAAGGGGAGAAGTTTGTGGATGGCAGCGGTGAAGCGGTCGAACCCGGACGGCACGCCGTGGCAGCTAACAGTGCATTCTAGGATCTGTTGCTTATGCAGGCGACTTCTATTCCCTTGTCATCTCCTGCCAGTTCTGCAACGCTGAACAGAAGGCCAGCGACGTGCTGGCAGGGCTGGCTGAGGCTGTAAAATATGAAGAATACAGTTTTCCTTCGCGCTCGTCACTGAGTCACCCTGAGTATACGCGAGAACGATTAAGCGATTTGTGAAAAACGGCGCAAACAAATGCGGCCAGTCTATGTACTTCGTGTCATTTGTGAGTCTGCGCTCGTCTTCTTTTCTTCCGTACATTTCAGTTAAGTTGCGCGGCCTTCCACCATGACTTCGAACCAATTCGCCCAACTATCTGCCTTGATGAGTATTCGCGAGTGAGCGGGAGCGTGCTGGCCTGCGGACGCACACGCTGCCCATATTTAAGCTAATATAACATATAATAAAATAGGTTGGCGTGAGCTTTGAGGCCTTAGCGCTCGCAAAAACAGACTGAATAACCTACTGCGTACATATAGCGCATGCGAAATTTGGGATACGGCTTCCTAAACCACAAGCATGCAACACAAGAGTTTGGCGAAACAGCACGAGATGAATATCAAATTTGCAAGCTAGAACGTGTACATCTGTTGTTCCATGCAACAACTAAGAGTTCGGGGAATGCGACAGGCATAAAGCACTCATCCGGCCACGCATTTACAGTGCTCTCCGGCAATGTCGCCAATGGCTTTTGTGAACCATGCTGTAACCACGTAGATGCCCGACTTCATGGATGGCGTGTACGTAGCTCCTATGAGGCCAAGCGGAAGGTGATGCGAAGTCAGCCGTTCACGCACGCCACGAGCGCATGCGTCAATGCCTGAGTGACATGACGTCACGCCACTGTTGGCTACATAAACGACTAACTCAATAAACGTGCGTTCATTCCTGTTCCTGCGTCCATTACTACAGTGGCGACGAGGATTAACCCCCACGGCCAGGGTAAAGCATGGCGACGCAAGTTGGGCCGCCTATTTTTGACGAAGGGGACGACAAGTGGGGCGCATATCAGGTGCGATTAGAAGCTTTTTTCGAAGCCCACGAGATTGTCGATCCGAAGAAGCGTCGGGCCTTACTTGTTGCCGCCCTTAGTACCAAGACTGTAGATCTCCTGGCAGGCCGTTGTGCGCCTAACAAAATTCAGGATCTGCCGTACGAAGCAGCAGTTCAAAAACTGGCCGAGTATTTTGCACCGGAAGGCAACGAGATAGCGGAGTCTTATCAGTTTTTCACAAGGAATCAGCAAGCTGACGAGTCGACAAGCGACTTCATTGTCGAGCTACGGAAAATGGCTAACAGGTGCAATTTTGGCCAGGCGCTAGAGAGAATGCTGCGTGACAGGCTTGTCTGCGGTCTACGGGATGGTGGAGTGCGTCGTAATCTGCTAGCAAGGCACACGCTCACACTGCAGGAAGCAGAGGATGTGGCGCTAGCCGCTGAGATGGCTGCACGCAACGTGCAACAGATGGGAGATGGGCCAATCAGAGAGGGCGTCCACGCAGTGCGAACGAAGCAAGAGCGGCAGAAGTTCTCCAGAAGACCACAGCCAGACAGGATGAAAAATTCGAACAATGAAGTACAGACCGGGTGCCTTTGCTGCGGAAGCGACACCCACAAGACCGCCAAATGCAGGTTCCGCCGCGTTGAGTGTTTCTCTTGTCGGAAGAGCGGACACCTGGCTTCAATGTGCAATTCCAAGCCACACCAAGAAAACGTAGCTCACTGTGAGGAACCATCCTCGGACAGCGAGGACTACGGACAGTTCCTGTTACACCTCCGTGAGTCGTCGACAGGACTGGTTCGGCCGATATGGCAAACGTTACAGTGGAAAGGGATGCCTGTGAAGATGCAAGTGGACACAGGGTCACCAGTGTCAATAGTGACATGGCCAACTTATGCCCAGCATCGCCACCGCTTGCCCAGGCTCGACAAGTCGTCGTTGCAACTGAGTTGCTTCCTAGGGAGACTACCAGTTAAAGGGCAGCTGAAAGTTCCTGTCACCTACGATGGAAAAACCACCAACGCGACGCTAGTAGTGCTCGGCTGCTCAGGCCCAAACCTGTGTGGGCGAGACATCATTCAAGCATTCCAGCTGACTGGAGGCCCAGTGCTGAACGTGGACGTCAACGACGGTAAGCCGCCAGCGCCTGATCAAATTGCCATTGCTGATACGCTGAGGGCGGAATATGCCGATTTGTTTTCGCCAGGGCTAGGATTAATCAAGGGACCTCCGGTTCATCTACAGTTATGCGAAGGAACCATACCGCGATTCTGCAAGGCCCGTTCTATACCGTACGCTCTACAAGAGCCTGTAAATGCAGAAATCGCAAAGTTGGCTGACACGGGCATACTGAGGCAGGTCGCCAGCGCCGAGTGGGCTTCGCCACTCGTTCCCGTCGTCAAGAAGGACGGCTCCATCCGCTTGTGTGGCGATTTTAGAACGACAGTCAACACAGCATGCCACACGGAACAATATCCGCTGCCAAAGATAAGGGACATATTTGCGAAGCTCAGCGGAGGGGAAGTATTCAGTACAATAGATTTGAAGGATGCATACAACCAGCTACCAATAGATGACGCGACAAAGAAGCTGCTGGTAGTAAACACGCCAAAAGGGTTGTATAGCTTCAACCGGCTGCCGTTTGGGGTGGCGTCGGCACCGGCAGTTTTTCAGAAGCGAATGGAAGCACTGTTGCAAGGACTACCGGGTGTGCAAGTGTACTTAGACGATGTGGTGGTCGCCGAGAAAAGAGGAAATTGTGACACGTTGCGCAAAGTGTTCCAGCGGTTCAGGGAAGCCGGTGTTAAACTTCACCCGCTCAAATGCAGATTCCGTCAGTCGGAGGTGGAATTCCTTGGTCACCGCATTAGCGCAAAAGGCCTAAGACCAAAGACGGAAAACATCGACGCGCTCTTACGAATGCCTCAACCTACGAGTGTAACGGAACTTCGCGTGCTACTGGGTCTCGTTACGTATTACAACGCATTCTTGGGGAACTTGGCTACAGTGCTTGCGCCATTATATGAGTTATTAAGAAAGAACACGCCTTGGTAATGGGAAGCTAAGCAAAAGAATGCATACGAGGCAGTGAAGCGGTTGATAAAAGAGGTGCAGATTTTGACCCACTAAGACCCAACAAAACCACTCATCTTGGAGACGGACGCATCCTCATGCGGTATCGGGGCAGTCTTGTACCACAGAGTGGACGGCGGAAACCAGCCAATCGGGTTTTGATCTCGCACCCTCTCTTCAGCCGAGCGGAATTATGCTCAGATTGAGCGCGAAGCCTGAGCAGTGGTATTCGGCGTGACGAAGTTTCGCGAATATTTGCTGGGAAACCAATTTACATTGGTCACAGATCATCAGCCGCTGATGCGTCTTTTTAGTCCCGATAAACCAATACCACCCTTTGCAGCAGCAAGGATACAGCGTTGGGCACTTTTACTCAGTGGTTACAAGTATTCCATTGAGTACAAACCGGGAAAGGACATAATTGTGGCCGACGCATTGAGCCGTCTTCCCGTGCAAGCGCCACATGATGACAAGACAGCGAAGTCAATGTTGAAAGATGAACGGCAGTACGTGCTGCTAACAGACCACCTGAACACAGGGGTGGTGTCGTCGCACAATTTGGCCGAAATGACGGCACGTGATGGCACGCTCATGGCGGTTATGCGTTATGTTCGGGAAGGCTGGCCAAGGAAACTGCCGGCAACACAAGAAGCATTACGACCTATGTTCCAAAAGAAAGACGAGCTGACATGCAGCCATGGTATTGTTTATTGGGGCCATCGGGCCGTGATACCCGCCGCAGCTCGGGAATCAATGCTGCAGCTGCTGCACGATACCCATCAAGGCATGTCGGCGATGAAAAATCTAGCACGGGCACTTTTCTGGTATCCCGGACTTGACAAGGACATCCAGAATATCGTACACGCATGCGCAGTGTGCCAGCAAAACTGCAGCATGCCACCAGCGCAAGAGCCGGTTCCGTGGCCGGACACATTTGAGCGATGGTCTAGAATCCACGTTGATTTCGCAGGACCAGTCGAAGGGCGAATGTTGATGATCGTAGTGGATTCGCATACCAAATGGATAGAGGTTGTTCCGCTTAAGGTAACCAGCGCAGATAACACTGTTGAAGCGTTACGGGGCATTTTCAGCAGATTTGGGTTGCCTCGAACAGTTGTCTCCGACAACGGGGCACAATTCACAAGTAGACAGTTCCGCCAATTCATGGAAGATAATGGCATAGTACACCTACGATCTCCTCCGTATCATCCGCAATCCAACGGGCTGGCAGAAAGGGCAGTGCGCACTGTTAAAGAAGGTCTGCGCAAAAACGTGCATGGTACCCTTGAAAGACGCTTGGCCCGATGGCTACTGCGTTATCGGCGCACCCCACTTCAAAACGGAAAGACACCTGGCTTCTTGCTTCTTGGTTTCGAACCACGTACTCTGTTGGATAATATGTCACGACCTTTTTCTGCTGCAGGAGCACTTCCGCGCAGACATTCGCCCGGACAACCGGTGTGCTGCAAGGACTATAGGGCAGGTGCGAGCTGGAGACCCGGAGTGATACAGAATACCAGGGGCGCCCGCCTGAGCACGGTCAAGACGGAGGATGGGGAAGTATGTGAGCGTCATGAAGATCAGCTACGACACCGCGCGGATGCTCAGCAACCAACATCGCTGGACGAGGAAGGCGCTGAAAGGAACGGATTAGCCCCACCAAACGAAGATGCAGACCCTCTGGCGGGCTTTTCGGGTACCAGCCCCAATTCCTCGGCTAGCGAAGAGCACGAAACGGGAGCTGCCAACACTGGAGTCCCGGAAGAGCACGACACGGGTACTGCCAATGCTGGACCTCTGGCAGTTCCAATTCGCAGATCAAACCGGCGTCGCAAGGCGCCAGACCGTTTCCAGAGCTCCTCCTAAGGGGAAGGAATTGATGTGAAGTCAGCCGTTCACGCACGCCACGAGCGCATGCGTCAATGCCTGAGTGACATGACGTCACGCCACTGTTGGCTACTTAAACGACTAACTCAATAAACGTGCGTTCATTCCTGTTCCTGCGTCCATTACTACAGAAGGTCCACGGTGTTTACGTTCAGTTTTATGTGCTTAACTTAACCCTATTTTTTAAAGCCCATCGGCGGTCGGACGAAGTGTTGGCATGAAGATAACCCCACGCATTGTCGCTCATTATCCAGCGCTCAGAGAAGTCAGCTGTCGGTCCCATTTGCAAAAACGGCAAGAGAATGAAGTCCTCTTCAATCATATTTAAGGCAGGTCATATATGGCAACTACCAAAGAATGTCGACGCTTTCACAAAACGTGAAAGAAGCTCTGCAAACACAACGTCGCCACTCGATGCCGCCGTACCAAAGCAAGGCTGGAGCCGGGATGTTTTCCAACCAAGCGGCGAGGCGCAAGCTTCCCGTTTTTCGCGCTAGGTGGCGCTCCGACTTCTGCAAGTGGTCAATTAGACAGCCCTTATACGAAACGGTGCACGGGGACGAAAAGGCATAAACACAAGGCGCGTCGTGATTCAAGTTTACGTGGCGACGTCGCACGGTTCACGAAAACAGTCAACCACATTCACACACGCTGTTAAGAACGGCCAGCTGCAGTGCAAGTTTGCCAGCCATTTACGCCAGCGGTGGCAACCTCATCTTGGAATTCCGCCGCCAACCTCTAGCCACGGCGTGACTAAGTCGACTTTGTGTCGGGAACAATACGCGCATCCTCCACTCTCCGTCGCTTCAGCTAGGATGCGTTCAACGAAGCAGGCTTTGTGCTGAAACCGCCACCGTTACGCTCTAGCCTCGTCGCCGTTGTGACTGGAGGAATTCGACGAAGCAGGCTTTGCGCGCAACGCGACAACGCCGCCCTGTTCTACTATGAGTGGGGGAGTTAATAATAATAATAATAACTTCTTTATTTCCATCAGTGATGGAGGAGACTGCGGGTAAAAGTCGCTTTGGGCAAGCGACTTGACTAGAGCCCGCAGCCTCCTTTACAAGGCAAACGCGATTGCACAGGAGGTATATATATACATAACAATTGACTATAAGTGAAATATGCACAAATATAAACGCAAAAACACAACTTATCTAAAAAACGCTCTTCAATTATTTAAGAAAGATTGAGTGACAAAATGTTCACGTAAAGCTCGTACACCAGTTATATAAATGTCAAGACCTGATTTCAGAAACAAATTTAAAAGTGTTGGTAGTGTGTATGATATCTTTTGTGTAGAATAATTGGCACGCGAAGTGACCACCTTCCACTGTTCCGTACACCTTGTAATGTAAGAATGTGTGTTCCTGGTGAGATTAGATAACTCGTGAAGAAACTTTAAGTTCTCTTTTACCTCCCGTTTGAAAGCTTGACTTAACTTGTAATTATAAAGGTTAAAAACCGGTATTACATTTGCTATCTGAAATAAGTCTGTGTGGGCATTGTAAGGCGGGTTAAATAGTATTCGCAAAAATTTTTTCTGAAGTATATGTATCTTTTCTAGATTCGTATGTGATGTGGTACCCCACATGAGCAGACAATAATAAAGTGTAGAAAAAAATAGGGTGTTATAAATAAGAACCTTGATTCTGTAAGGTAAAAGAGGTCTCAGCCGCACCATCATCCCAACTACACGAGATAATTTGCCCAATACCGATTCTATGTGCATGTCCCAAAGCATATTTTGTGTGAAAATAACGCCAAGTATTTTAAAACTATCTACAATTTCTAGGTTTACATCGTCATAAACAACGTTGATGGAACTGGTTATTTGCTTAGATTTTGGCCTAAAGATTATTGCTTTTGTTTTGTTTATATTGATTTGTAGACAGTTTTGTTTTGACCATACATGAAGAGTTTTCAGAGCAGTGTTAGCTTTATTCTCAAGGCTACTAGAGTCAGGTGACGAAAAAAATATACTGGCGTCGTCTGCGTACATTACGTATTTCGCATCTTTATAGATATTTACTAAGTCATTTATATATATGATAAACAGGAACGGGCCAAGAATACTACCTTGAGGAACGCCTCTGGTGATATGCTTCAAATTTGAGCGGCTATTGTTTATTTCAACATATTGATAGCGATCATTAAGATAAGATTTTATAAGGCTTCCACAGTGCCCTCGAATACCGTAGGTTTCAAGCTTATCAAGAAGAACAGAGGGAAGGATGCAATCAAATGCTTTAGTGAAATCAATATAATACCAAGGACAATGTTTCTAATTTCAAATTGCGATAAAATAAACTCTTTTTGATGGAGTAGTGCTAATTCTGTAAACCGTCGTTTTCTAAATCCAAACTGGGCTGGAGAAATTAGGCTGTGCTTGTCAAAAAAATTCGAAACCTGCATTAGTATTAGTTTTTCTAGACCCTTCGAAAAAACAGGTAATATAGAAATGGGTCTATAATTTTTAGTATCATTAACGTCACCTTTCTTGAACAATACAGACACTTTGGCTATTTGAATCCGTTTAGGAAAGATAGCGCTTGACAAAGACAAATTAAAAATACAGGTAATGTACGGGGAAATGATATCAAGCACATACTTGATAGGGCGAACCTGCATGCCTTCTGCATCGCAACTTGAGCTATTTTTTAGTGAAAGGAAAACTGATGTCACCTCATGCTCAGTAAAGGGATGAAGAAAGAGTGAAGATGAATTTCTGTTCGGCATAAATTCACTAATGTCAGACGACGCACTACCACCAGAAAAGTTTACAAGGTAATCATTAAAAACATTTGCAAGAGCACTTCCCGATACTTCGCTCCCACCAAGTATCAGGGTTTGTATTCGCGGAGCTGATTTTCGACGATTCAAGACATCATTTAACTTTTTCCATAAGGTATCAGGTTTGTTCAAACAACCCTCGAATTCTGCGTGAAAGTAGGACTTCCTATGGGATTTTAGTTCCTTATTTAGCTTGTTTCTATACGACTTGTATTCCTTCAATATACTTGGATCCTTAGTCTTGACGCGCGTTTTTATAATTATAGAGCGCGTTTTTATAATTAATACGTTTTAGCAATTCGGGGCTTATCCACGGCTTCCGTAATTTTTTACCGAGCCTGAGCTTCTTTTCTGGAAAATGGTTCTTATATATTCGAGAGCCGTGGGAACACCGACGAAGGCTCCTTCCCACGCGCCGACCAGGACGCAAGACAATGTGCTACCCGGGCGCGCTACGCCGGACGGCTCCGAATTCTACGAAGCCCCTCTGACGTCGGCTCCGTACCATTGCACCTGTGTGTGTGCGTGTGTGTGTGCAACCCGTGCCGGGGAGAGGCGGCCTGTTTACAATGACTGGTCGAACGTTTTCCGTCCCCTTGGAATCAAGGGGGGGGGGGGGGGGGCAGAGTGCTTATAAGCCGTTGTTGTGTGGATGCTCGACACACTTTCTTAAGCAGTCATGTTAGACTGAGACACTCTCTCAAGCAGTCGTGTTAGACTGACGTACTTCCTCTCGCAGTCATGCTAGACTGATGAACTGCATGTAAATAGTGTAAATAAACCTAAATTCCTCGTTCTCGATGAGAAGCAGTCCTTCCCTTCATCAACGTCCTCAGCGTGGATAAGTTGGACGACGGCATGGGCCAGCTACCTTCAAATTCATGCCGGACTCCAATCTTGACAACGGATCACGAGCGATGGGATTGAGTCCCCATTCCTGACAACGCTCACACACTACGCTCGATGTTGGTTTGTCGCGAGATTAAATCGCGCTGGCAGCCCGAACACAGTCGAGGAGACTCACTGACACGATCCATACCGCCGCGTCAGAATGTCACGACAGTTGCGCTGGCTCGTAGCACTGAGCCACAAAAAATAAGTCATCGTGTAATCGCTGCACGACAGACACACTTAGCGGCAAGAAGACTGTTGGCGCACTCGTTTCCACACACACGCAGGATGTTGTTTAGTTGTCATAAAGGTCGGACGTTTCAGCGACGTTATGCCGAAAGTTTTTCGGTCCAAGTGACTGTTAGCCTTTTTACACGAATTATTCGTTCAAAGTAACCGCTATGTGCGCCCAGCACACTTACAAGCAGAGGAATTCACAGAGCAAGCGGGATTAAGCGCAAGCAATCACCAAGGCTCGCGCGGTGATTGAGCGCAAACGAACGCAAGGTAAACATGCGGAATCGAGACGATCAAGCACTCATTCCGCTCCCTGATCGTTTTTCTTTCAGCGCTCATTTGAAATTAAATGACTAGGTTTAGAAGTTCGGCGCCTTATTTCGTTTTTCACCGCAGTCAGGCAAAATCAGGTTTTATTTCCGGGCGTGTGCAGATATATTTTCACCTCACGAATGCCGCGGCGCCGCGGTTTAGCTTGGACGCCGTCTGCTACAGGAACTTCCTAGGTCACGCGTGCGGCAGATGTCGCTACCTTAGTATAGATGGGCCTAAATTATCAAGGGGTTTTACTGCCGCCGAAGCCGGGGGGGGGGGGGGGCATAGAGTTTCATATTAGTATACGTAGCGGCAAATCTGGCGCTGCGATCGTTCAACCATCATGGGAATGATGGGAGGTACAGGCTTCGGATTGGCATTCTATTGACTGGCGAACTAGTCTACAAGTATAGCTTTTTTTGGCAGTTTTAGTTTCGCTCTAAGTGGGGCAGTGCAACGCAAAGCTCTCTGCCTTTGTTATGTTGCTCGGAGTGGCGACAGCGCGCTGGGCCAGCGACTGGGACGATGCTTGTGTCGCGGTGTGGCGTCGAAGCCCTGACGAGAAAGCCACGGCATCGTAAACGTTGAAAGAACATGTTTTGAGCGTTTGGACCTTGGTTTGTTAAGTGTGTGGGGTTGGCGCTGTAGCGTTACGTGCTTTATGTAACTTCAGAATAGGACAAAGGCAGTACTGGTACAAGACATATACAGTTGTACTTCTGGTGGCTTGACAATCAAGTTTTATTGAGAGCTTCATTATGCATTGCTAGTTTATGTGCTCATTGAAATGCGTGTTTTAGGACTTTGAGAACACAAACTTACTCGTGTAAGGAAAGGTTGCTGCCTCCTGGCTGTATTTTAGTGTCGCAAAATGGGTGAGTGAAAAGCCACGCCATAACGCTTCGGAAGCGGTACGTCAATATTGTGAGCATTATATTACCCCTTCATCTTCTTCATCTGTATATATTCATCATGGCCAGCGTCATCGTCTTCAGCGCACGAGCTGCGCAATAAACCATTGAGGCTTAACAGCTGTCTCGCAAGTGGCGGAGGCTGATTTAGACCCCTTGATCCTCTACGCCTTCGAGTTTCCCTGGAGCTTCGTTCAGGCCGCCGCTTGCTCCACTAGGAGGATCTTCTTGGGTCAGGATGCCCCAAGAAGATCCTCCAGGAGCCTCCGGCGTCACCGTCTCTGCCCCACCGGTCGTTCCTTCATAGACCGTCAGCACGCGGCAGCGCGATCCCACCATGTTCGCTGGCCTTCGTAGTGATGACGTTGATGACTGGCTGGACAATTATGATCGCATGAGTGAGTCTAACCGGTGGGATGACATGCACAAGCTTCGCAACGTCGCATTCTACCTCACTGACGTTGCCAGGACTTGGTTTCTCAATCACCTTGCCTGAGAGCACCTTGCCTGACTGGGCGGCATTCAAACACCAGCTTCGGCAGATTTTTGGCGCTCCCAACGTCCGCTCTGAGGTCACCAAGAAAAAGCTTGATGGACGCACGCAAAATATGATGACGAAATACTCGTAGGAAGCCACTAGCGTCCTAGCTAGCACTGCATCAGATGTTCTTAAAAGTACTTGAAGACGTTCAGCAATCGTGACAGCCGTCGCAGCCTTTCGAAAGAGTGAGAGAGTTCGCAAGTGCCTGTCGTCTGCGAGAAAAGTCTCGCGTTTGCAGCGAGCAGGCGTCGTAGCAGACGACACTTGTAGCATTCCGCTCAGGGGCGCAACGCTTTCTCACAATACAACATTTTTATTTCCAGAAATACTTGATAATTTTTATATAAGTACATGCACGGTTGTTATTGCTGTTGCAAAAATGAATAAATAATTATTCTTTGGCGTTAAATCGGGAACAGAATTGCACAAGTATGCATACCCTGATGTGTCCTGGTGACAAACCATAGTAAACCATGCTTCCATCTCAAAGTCATACAAAGTTTATGTAGCGTGTTGTACATTATATAACATACTGCAGAAATAAAATTAGACATTACGCGATAATATTTTAGTATAGCTTTGTTTACTGCGCCACAAGCAAACGCCACTAGTCTAAAGACCGAAGTCAATCCGAAGCCTGTACTTCCCATCATTCCCATGTAGGTTGAGGCAACACTCATGAGAACCCCCGTAGACACGAGCGCCACATTTCCCTCTAGGGTATTTATTTAGAAACTCTATGCCGGGGGGTTTCCAAGGCCGCGCTGCGCCACGCTTTCGCGGCGCTGCCACCGTAGGCGCAAGGTAAATAAACCTGGTAGCGAAGCTTCCATAGGAGCCCATACGTTCAAAACATGGCGGTCCATCGCCGGTTCATGGGGCTTAGCGCCATCTGTATGTGGTGGGAACACTTCCGGCGGAAAAAAAAATAACGTGACGCCATGTCCGTTAAAAGCAGAAGTGACGTCATTTTGTTTTCGAAGGCGCGAATTTTGTTTTGTTGTTCTTCCTTTGGAGCTATATATTCAAATGCCCCGCCATTCGACTTGATGGGCGTTTCGAGCTTTCAGCGTGGAAAGCGATGCAGGAAAAGGCCAGCCGTACGGTTGTCGAAATCGCATCCCTGCACAGAACATACTTTCTTTGGAGGCCGACGAAAGCTTTAGGTGAAGAGTGCTGATCCTATTGTCGGATGCCAAGCCCGTCGGCCAGCGCAGTCGCACGAAAACAACTACACAATTATCTGGCGGTCGTAACTCACTACTTTTGACTGAACAGATTAAGAAGCAATGAAAGCGCCCGCGTCACCAAATTCAGACAAACTTCGACAAGCAAGAAAGCACAAATTGTGAGGAGGGCGTATTTCAACAGGTGATACGAGTGCGCCTTTCTGCCCATTTCAAGACGTGCATTGCATAGCGAGTGATAGTAGTGATAGTGGCGTCAACGCCCCCTGTAGGGATGGGCGCTGACAAGAAATGCATTTATTATAATAATAAAATTAAACGTATTTTCTTAACTCATCACGAACATATAAAACTGACTAGGAATTTTATTTTCGTTGAATGAATCTAACTGTGTCTCGTTTGAATTAAAAAACGCGTTTTTCTTTTCCAATGCTTGTTCCCTCCAAACATAGTCGCGCTTCAATCGCTGCTCCCATAACCCCCCGTGCTGATGTCGGTGACAATCTGTACTGAACCGCTTTTCGCCCGAAGCTTCGCGACCTATTTGAATCGACCTTGGTAGGCGCGCGCCGCTGCTCGCTTGCGCCGAGTATAAAGAGGGCGAGAGAAGCACGTCTTTTACACTCAAGCGTCGTTTGATAACAGCGCTCGTGAAAAACTAGTGCCACAGAACACCTATACAAATTTAGAGAAGGGAAACTGTACCTTCCACAGTGCAACGGAAATAAGAGTAGCGGTGGCATTGCGAACTAAAGTGTGCGACCTAGAGATGGCGCTGGCAGTATTATCATCATTATTACGTAGTGAGCAATACGGCCGCTACGGTAGCGGCTGGTGGGGTTCGCTGTGCTGCTCGCTCGCTAGTTTTTGGTGATTTGCTACCGCTTTCGGAGCGGTGTTCGTGTGTACGATACTCTGATATGACTATAGATAGCTTTATTATATCGCCAGGTGACCGAGAGGCCTCAACTGGCAAAAAAAAAAACACGTCAGACAAGTAAGCTTACATTGTTTATTGTCAATCGTGAATGAAGCAGTACACGACCACAATTTCCGTACAGGTCAGGTGGAGCTAATGCTGTCAGTTACTGAGTTTACAACATACAGAAACACAGATAGTAATCTATTTAACGGAATCGAAAGCTGAATTCGAGCGAAGTTTTCTCATTGCGTTTGGCGTGCCGCTAAAGCAAGGACAACGATATTGTGCTCGCCTAAACTAGTACTTGTGTTGCATACAGTGCTGTTTGACGTGTTCCATACTATATGTATGTTGTCTTCCTTCGACAATTTCAGCTAGATTTTAAAAAAAGAAACACAAGAAGTGCTCAGCAAACACGTACTGTCAGTAAGGTAAGCTCGAGTTTCAATGTCGCATTGTTTTCATAACACATTGGCGATAGGCGCGAAGTCTAGAGGGAAAAAAAACGTTATGCTAAATTTTAGATCGCGCATTGTGTGTTCTTGATATGTCTACTGCACATTTAGTCTTCAGCTGCAGCAGTAAAAGCTTTGTCACAAGTGGAGTACTCGTAGGAAGGCGAGGAACGTTATGGAGGCGACAGTGCTTACAAGGACCTCTGCCAATATTGTGTGTAAACAAGGACACTAAATAAACATATAAGTATGCCCAATTAATGCTCACGAATCCTTGTAAAATGCAATTTAAGGTTTCATGTGGAAAAACATTTTGGTTTGCGTGTTCAAACAATGCAAAAAAGGTTACAAGGAGATGAACGTCACTTGAGTAACAGAGGTGAGCAAGGGAAGCGTAAGCCTGTAGCCAACGTTTGAAAAATCAAACATATTTGTGAGGGTGGTGACGAAGATAAGTTCCCACGCTGAGGCTTCCCTTACTTGTCCACTGTTGATCGGCTGAATGTTAAGCCAAACTTCAAGTATATTTAAAAAAACTTTTTGTGAACACACTGTCCTCAGGTGTGTCATCTGCTGTTTGAAGAGAAAGAAAAATTGATTTTATTGGTTCGTCATGTTTGAGGCCAGTTGTGTGAAGATGCCTGTTCTCGCCATTTCTGATGGTGCAGGGCTAGCCTAGTTACTGATTTTAGCAAATGAAAAATGCACTATCCAGATCTAGTTCTAACCCTATCACTTACCATCTTAACAATGCTCCGTTAGATTTCATCATGTACTATAAATATATTGGTCTACAGATTACAAATAAATTAAATGGAACCGATATAGAGTATGTCATTAGCCATGCAATTCACCTTCTTGGGTATTTACAGTGCAACTTTTCCAAAGCGCTGTCTACTTTAAAACTGCACCTTTACAAGACGCTAATACACTCAAAACTTGAATATGCATCTGCAATGTGGGATCCCAGTCGCGTTAGTCTAACTACTTAACTTAAGCTAGTAAAAGATAACTCCGCTCGTATCATTCTTTCTAATTATAACTGCACCGCGAGTATAACCTTAATGAAGCAAACCAGCACTTATTCCCCCAGCTAGTCGCCATGTTTCGCTATTTCATAAAATTTTCCGTCATACCACACTTCACGACGACTTCATACTATGGCCTCAAGTACATTTCAAACTGCATCGATCATTGCAGCAACGCAGGGATAGATTTTTGCTACACGAAGTCTTTCTTTCAATCTTTCATCTCCCGTACATCTCAGAAATGGAACCACCTTCTCTCAAGTATCGTAGCCATCACCGATAACAAACTTTTTTGCACTACATTAGCTAACATTGTATAATCAGGAGAATCATTGCATTACCAAAACTCGCTGCTCTTGTTTGTTTTGCTCTACTGCTTTTTAACCACTCCCCTCTTTAATGGCATACGGCCCTGAGTGTACTTTAAATAAAAAATAGAATAATAACGTGAAGAGTGACTGCAAGAGTTTCAGTGAACATGAAGCATCATTTCCTCAAAATTGCACTGAGCAGTTTTGAAGGCTTTAAAATTCCTTGCAGTTTCATGTAACAAATTAACGCTGTGAAGCAGCATGTGATACTTGTTGGTGATGCCCGCCAATCTGATTTTCAAATAGGAATTGACAGAATTTGTGCATTACTAAGTAGGAGCTTGCTACATCTCGAGAAAAGAAACAAGTTGGGACTCAGCTTGTTACTTCTCCGATTGTCATAAAATGCCCCTAAAATCAAGCAAGCTTGTATGTCAAATTTTAGCATTCCCGCTCATTACGACACAAAACTGTATACTGTTACTTTCCTGATAGGGCTCACAGCCCTCTATCTGGTAAACTTGCAAACAATTTATGGTGAGGCACGTAGTTCAAGAGGACCTGTTGTTATGATTGTGTCCGTTGAGCTTCTTATGGCTTGGCGTGGGCAGCTTGCAAACCAATAATCTCTCTTTTGTCCTTCTTCCTGAAAAGTGAAGTCATAAAGCCATGACAAACATGCACGCAAAGAATGGTGAAACAAAAGTTTGTCCAATGAATGGACAAATCACAGTTCTAGTTGAAGTGTTCAGAAACATACCTTGCGAGGATTCTGCCTCTGTGGTGACACATTCACTGGTGACTTGTACGTCCAGAGACAATAGAGTCCAAAGTGGTGATCAAATATGAGCAGCATCTTGGAGGCAGGAGGCAAAAGAAGAAAGCCTCAGTTACTATGGTGGTGAGTTTGTGATTCATGTACGACTAAAAACAGTGCAAAAAACGCTCCATGACTGAAAACACACACAACACTGTTTTGGGTATGCATTTCTTTCAATGGTGCCCTTGCGCGGGCTGTGCTTTGCGAAGCCTCGAGTAATTTTTTTGCCAGCTACTAGGAAATAAACACAATAATTTTATTATGTATCAAATGATATTAATCCAACTGTATCACCGGAAGTACACTTGCACTAATTTGCTGCGAATTTATCGCAGTGCATCATTCATGCAGATACAGCCAAAACTATGTATTTTTTACACTGTACTCCGTGTTAGGAATTTTAGCAACGTGGTAAAATAACAAGAGTCTTGTTTGAATCGCCTTTGAAGAGCAATAACTTCATTATGATTTTCCACATTGAAAAAAAAATGACTACAGCAATCTGTTTTACCCGCCTCGCACCCGAAGAAATTGAAAGTTGAAAATGCGAAGCACTGTCTTTTGACTCACCGGTGCACACTCTCAGAAGCTGCAAGGTTAATCCGCTTCCTTGGGTAGTTTCCAGACAGACTGTGCTCGGTTCCAGCGACGAGTTTTCACGCTAGCTAGCACATTTTTTTCAAGCAACCCTTCATTACGCGGCTAGACGCGGCAGACCATTGACGACGGAAGCCGTGTATTTACCCATTACGCCAGTGAAACACCTCAGCTGAAAAAACTCACCGTCTTTAAGCACGATCGTCTGGTAGTGGCTATGGAATGTCGTATGCATAAACTGGCTGAGATAGTATTGTTGGCTAATTAAGACGAACCTGCGTGATGCTGCACAAAGGCAACAACCAGCCCGTTCGCAAATATAACCGCCGTACAATTTGAATCGATAAATAGAACCACGTAGGAAGGAAACTAAGGAGAGGCCCTACCCCCTCCGCGCGCTAGGAGAGAAGGGTGGCGGAAATGACGTAGTAGGTTCTGATTTTTTTGTTGCTTTTTTTTGTTGTTGAATGGCCACGCCTTTTGGGCCACAGTGGCGGCGTTGTTCTGATTTTGAGCGCTCACACGTGTTGCACTGGTACGTTTCGCGCCGTGGCAAAGGCGCTGTGTGGGCGGGTTTGCGTTAGTCACCGTGTCTTGTTGCGCTGTGTTACCTGCACCGTGCTCTGCCGGATGTTGCGCGAGCGTGCGCGAAACCACGCGCAGCGCGGCGTGGTTTCGCGAAAGATGTAAACAAGAGAGGAGGTTGGCACAAAAGGCGGAGCATCGCCATGAGCAACGCCAACTTCCGGCTTCACTTTTGCTTCACAAAGAGTGACGTCAGGGCCTCTCCTTAGTTTCCTTCCTCCGTGAACAGAACGGACTGCAATCGATACCAGTGGGCTGCTGCTTATCACACGTCAGTGCGGTCTCAAAACGTTTATTCAACTAATAAATCACAGGCTTTAATAACGCACGTTTAATAAAAACTATTGTCTGTTTATTTTGCAGAAAGTTACATGTTAACTATGTTTGACGATTATTATGTGTGCAACTATAGATCAAATATTGAGCCGCGTTGAGCGCCCATAGCAGAAAAGATACAAATCAAAGTATGCGACCAAATTACAGTAGCTCCACTTACGCGCTTAAGCTGGAACGCGCCGCGGTTGATTTTTCGCCCTCTGTGGCGATCGCTAGAACTTGAGAGTGTGCGGGGCCTGGTTTCACCTCCTACATGTCTTCCTCCGTGCCCTAGGGACAATATCGGTGTTGCCTTCTGTGGGGATGCGTGACTCTCACGCCTCCCCTGAGATCTAGGTTTCCCGCATAGCTCGTCTTCTGCAGGGCGGCTTCGCCCGCCGCGTGACCTCGCGCCCGCGGCGGTCGGAGTGGTTGAGGCGCAGTGAGGGAGATGGCGCGAGTGTTGCGCTGCTAACGCCGCCGACAGGCGGGGCTACTTTGGTGCCGGGAGACAAGGCGCTTCCTCTTTCCCGGCGGGTCGGCGAACAGCAGGGATTGCTCGCGCGCGGCGACCGACGCTTCTGCGAGACCGCCTCGCGTGGCCGCCTTCGAACGCACCCCCGTTGGCGTGACCGCACACGCGAACGACCAGGCGTTGGGATCCAGCATGGGGCGAACATATTCGCTCGCTCTGCGGTCGCGGTGAGTCGGACTTCTAGATTTGTCGCGCGCCCATCGGCATGTTTTGCGGACAGCAACTCGGCTAGCAGGCATTGATCTATGAAAGATGCAATAAATGCCCTTCTGATTGTTTTCACTGCTGTGTTGTCGTTCCTTTGTCCCAAGAGTACGGGAGGAGAACCCCACACTTCCAAATACACAACGAGGCTTTCTAGCTGCAGGTCTGCTCTTTGTTGTTCAGCGAAGTCTTCCGCTCTTATTGTTCTTAGGAAAGCATCGACATCGTCGTCTTGCGGTGGTGGGTCAATCGGAGCGCGTGATGCGCAGTCGACACAGTGCTTGCATCCGGATTTGTAGACTGCGGTGATGTCAAATTGTTAGAGTCTGAGACTCCAACGTGGCTTCCTGAAGGGTCCTTACGACCTTGAAAGGCCTGCCTTAAAGGTAAGGACGAAATTTCGTGGTAGCACAAATGATGGCAAGGTATTCTTTTCCGTTGTAGAATAACTGGCTTCCGCTTTCGACAGCGACAAGCTAGCGTGAGCAATGATCCTTTGAAATCCATCTTTCCTCTGGACTGGGACAGCGACGACGCTACTTGCGTCGGTGTGGATTTTTGTGCTGGCGTCTTCATCGAATAGGGCGAGTACTGGTGTTGACTGCAGGCTTCTTTTAAGCTCTTCGACTGTCTCGATTTGCGGCGTTTCCCACTTAAACTCGACGTCTGATTTCGTGAAAAGGTTAATGACTCGACGATGCGCGAAAAATTCTTGACAAAGCACCTGTTCAAGGCACACAAGCCAACAAAGCTGCGCAATCCTTTCTTGTCGACAGGTTGTGGAAATTTCGCCATGACAGATGTCTTCTGCCGATTAGGATGGACTCCAGATTTTCTGATGACTTGGCCCAATAACAGAAGCTCATTTTAAGCGAAACGGTTGTTTTCCGGCTTCAGAGGGAGCCCTGATGTCTTGATGGCCCTTAGTACTATTACAAGCCGCCTATGGTGATCGTCGAAATTCCCGGTGAAAATAACGACGTCATCCAAGTAGATGGGACTGGTCTGCCGCTTCAGCCCTGCTAGCACCGTGTCCATCACGCGCTCAAACTTTGAAGGTGCCAAGCACAGTCCACATGGCATGACCTTGAACGCGTGCAGGCGATCCGGCGTAATGAAGACGGTTTTCTCCCGATCCTTCTCGTGGACTTCTATATGCCAGTAGCCGGTATTGATATCCATCGACGAGAAGTACTTAGCGTTGCAAAGCCGAGCCATTCCATCGTCTGTGCGTGGAAGGGCATATACACCCTTCCTCGTGATCTTGTTCAACGGGAGATAATCGACGCAGAAACGGAGAGTTCCGTCATTTTTCTTCACCGAGACAACAGGAGATGCCTACGGGCTTTTCGACCGATAGATGATGTCGCGCAGCATTTCATCAATTTGTTGCCTTATAGCTTCATGTTTTCGCGTCGAAATTCTGTAAGGACTCCGTCGGAGCGGTTGAGCGGATTCTTCGGTTATTATGGGATGTCTTGCAAATGGTATTTGTCTTATATACGATGACGTCGCAAAGCAGTCTTTCTATCGTCGGCGGTGACTTTCAAGCTGTTGCTGCTTGAACACTTGAATTTATGTAGGAGGCTCGTACCCGAACTTTAACTGCCGAGGGAGATCCGACAGAATCCAAGAGTATTAACGCATTGCTAGTTTCTGCAATTTTCTCGATGTATGCGATCGCCGTGCCCTTGTTGATGTGCTTGAACCCCTGGCTGTACTTTGTCAGGATCACTTTCGCTTTTCCTCCGTGCATTCAAGGGATCCCTCTTGCGATGCAAATTTCACGGTCGAGCAGTAAACGTTGGTCGCCCTGACTTGGTTTTCAAGTACTCTCAAGGCATGCTCACTGGAAGTCCTCTCCGGCTGTATCACTCGGTAATGTGGAAAGCGTTATCGACTTCAACTTTAGGTTAATGACTGCGCCGTGTTCATTCAAAAAGTCCATGTCGTTAATTACGTCACGTGAGGACTCTTGAAGGATAACGGATGTTATCCTTCAAGGTGCAAGTCCGGTCGTGCACTGAACGCTTGCTGCGTAGCTTGCAGTCGGTATTAACGGATGCCCTCCAGCGATCCGAATATGAAGGCAGTCCCATGTAGTCTTGACTTTCTTCAGCTTGGAGGCGAAAAGTCCAGTGATGACGGATTATTCGGCTCCTGTGTCTACTAAATCGGTGGCGGTGTGGTCGTCGAGAAGTACGTCGAGGTTGGTGGTCCTTCGTCTTGCATTGCAATTGGGTCGTGGCGTGGCATCACGGCTTCATCGCCTTGTTCTGTAGCTGGTACGTGTCGTTGCCAGGCCTTTTTTTTTCGGCCTATCCTTGGCTTCGATGCTTCGTCGAGATGGCGGCATGTCGTTCCGACGTGCTCAAGATATATCTTGAAGCGCCGTCGTCGTCGGCGAAGGATTTTCGCTATTTTGACGTAACAGCAACCGCACCTCCATCGGTTGCTACTTTTAGTTTTCTGGATATGGGCTTACGGGCCGTACCACGGACTGGTTCTGTATGCGGTCGGTCCTGCGCCGACAGGTAGCGTCCTGGTGACGGCGAACGCGAGGGGTTGTCGGAGTCTCCACTGTGTTCCGGCGAGGTAGTCGGCCATATCACAAGGATGCTCGCCGAGCTATGGGCGCGGCGCGTTGATGGCGAAGCCTCGCAGTGCCAAGTCGCGGTATGGGCACCGCAGGGGTAACACAGCGGGCGTTGGTCTAGAGCGCGCTAGACATCGTTCTTCCTTAGGTAGCTGCGCTGGGTGTCCCTCTACCTTTTGCTAGATTAGCAGCTTGGGCTTGTTGGTTTTCCATCCTTTTGCGCCGTTAACATCAGGCTGGGTGATGGGAGGGCGAGCTGGCGGCTGCGGCGGTGAACGATGGAACTGCGGCGTTACCGGGCCCTGGCGCGGACGCGGAGTGGGGGGGGGGGCGTGACGGCGGGCTACGGTGGCGTAGGTCATCGTTTCCGGCTGAGTACGCGGCGATTCGGCGACTGCAAGTGACTACTGAATCTCCTCTCGGATGATGTAAGCCACGGATGCTACTTGAGGCTGCGTCGAATGGAACATCCTGCGTAGTTCTTCGCGTACGACTGTTGTAATGGTCTGGCGAAGCTCGTTCGAGCCTAGTGCTTCACTTTCGCACTTCGGCGAAAGCGCTTGGTGACTGTATTGGCTAGTGCGCATTTCCAGCGTCTTCTCAATCGTCGCTACCTCTGTCAAAATCTCAGCTACGGTCTTCAGGAGGTTGTTTACACCCCGCATTATGATATGGACTTATTTCTACCCGGACAGTTCCGGGTCGCAAAACACGGGTAATCTATTCTTTGAAGATGGCGATGGTCTCGTTGGGCCCTCTGGTTTCCGCCAGAGCTCACGCTCGCTTTTCGCGCACGACGCTCGTGAAGGTCTCTGTGAAGTCGCGGCGAAATAGATCCCACGTTGTTGAGCTGGCGCAGCTTGTCGTCGCTGTTGCATTTGTTAAATGTAGCGACCTTTTCATGCGTTTTCAGCCGATTGTCTTGGTCTTCAAACGATGATCCAAGGAATTTCGGTGGCCTCTTAGGGCGTTGCAGCACAATGGGCGATGCTGGGGCTGCCATTGTGGCTGTTGACTTGGCTACAATCTTTCCGGTAGTATCAGGTAGAAGTCCGTGCTCCGAGGGCAGGTTTTGTAGCCTGTGGCTAGCTCGATGGTCCGGGACGGTGCTGTTGTTGTCTTCGGTGTGTGGGGTTTATAGGGGCGTCCGGTACATGAACGGAAAAGCAACTCCACCAGATGGCACGTTGTAGTGACGATGAAGAAAGCAGTCGCAAAACTGTAGATGACGAAGCTAATCTTTCACTGGGCGAACCTGAGCCCACAAAAGCAACACACACTCAAAGAACAACGGTAGCGGCGAACACAGTCGGCTGTCGTCGAAAATCTGCTCTGTGGGGCAAGCGCGTCGGCTTTTACGCACGAGTCATCGAAGGTTGCGGAATAATTGCTCGTGCTCGCGTGTCTTTCAGAAAATACTACACAATTCGCGTCGCGCATACTATTAGGTTGCACAAGGTTCCGTGACAACAGACAACGGATAGAACCGCCGATAAAATTCGAGAAACTTTCGGTACGTGCAGGCCTGTCCTGCGCTCAGTGATAACGTTTAACTTTTGTTAGCCGGTGAAAAAGTGGTCACCTGAGACAGTTAAGCAAGTACACGTGTCAATACTGAATAATTCTGTAAATTCAAATACTTTCGAGCCTTAAGTAACGTGAAACATTCGATGCCAAGCTTTTTGCACTGATGATCAATATGAGTTGCCCAATGGGATCATGAGGCAGCAGTCAAACCTCGGTAAGTATGTGCCTTCACCTTCTCAATAGCAGTTCCTCCTATCTACAGCCTAAATGCTTCAGGTAGCGCTTTTCGATTACACGCGAAAACATTGTACTTAGTTTTCTTTGAATTTCACACTAATTTATTTCGTTTAAACCAGTGAGAATTTACTTGTAGTACTCGGCAGTGTTCTTGAAAGACCGTATTGTGATAGTAGGCCGACAACGACACGACCTTGGGTTGTGGCAGTGCAACATGGATCCGAACCGTCTTCGAACGACGCCGACAAATCCACCCTTAGAAAAAAAAAATTCTAGTAACTTTGGATAAACTTATTTAGACAAAAGTTGCTAGAAGCTACCAACGGTTTTTTTAATGTTTTCAAACAGTTTTTAAACTTCCTGCAAACTTCATACCAACATCCTGTTCACTATTGACCACAGATATTGAATAAAAAATTTGTTTACAAACTGTCTTTAAAGGATGAATGAACATGCTTCAAACATTAAAATAAGGATGTACTAACCATCTTCATACATTTTCGAAACTTTATAGTAACATTCTACCAACTTTTTATTTATCCACACAGAACCGTCCCCGTAAGTTTTTTCCAACTTTCTGTTGCTGACCTTAGAAGCATCATTGCAACTTTTTTGTATGTTTCAGAAACACCCTGGTGACATCTCCCCCTTT
The DNA here is from genome assembly GCF_038994185.2 of Dermacentor albipictus. Taxonomy (NCBI): domain Eukaryota; kingdom Metazoa; phylum Arthropoda; class Arachnida; order Ixodida; family Ixodidae; genus Dermacentor; species Dermacentor albipictus. The sequence goes on along the minus strand of NC_091821.1, from coordinate 285,888,160 downwards.
CTGCACAATTTTGACAAATATTCTGGTACTGTGCTGATGTAACCTTGCACATGAGTGGGATATAAATGCATCTGTTAGCAAAACACAACAATCATTACAAACAGCGATATTTATTTTGCAACCCTTTCATACATGTACTTCGAAGCCACAAGCAAGCAGCGACGATAATGCATTCTTCATATCCCCGTGGTGAAATTAACATGCCTTGCTGTGAGCCTAAGGGAGTAAAAATGCATAAATAGTTACAATAGCCCGATCCATTGTGTCAGTGTATGTGGACGGGGCAGCATGTAGCAGTCATGCACAATAACTCTAAATGACCTACCATGAAAGCGGAGATTCTTTGTGACCACCTTGTCACACATGCTTAGAATGGCATTCACACATCTGGGGCCCAAGGCCTTTTTTTCGGCGACGTCCTTGTGGGCATTGGAACACCACCCAAAAAGCGAATGAAGCGGTACTCCTCCAGAGAATATGCATCTGTAACATGTAGGAATCATACAATTGTGTAAAGTAGCCATGAATGAATTGCAGCAAGGATATTCAAAGTTCTTAGAATGGCTTGAGCCAGACATGCCTATGTGTGAATAAATGCGATGACATCATTACACAGCTTCACAGACAATCTTGAAAGGTCCTTGGAACAGTCCTTGTTACTACATTTTTCTTGTATTTAAGAACAGTAAACCCATCAGTAATAAACGCAGCTGCCTGGACTGCTCAGTTATAGAATATCCATAACCATAGTGTCTTACAAAGAGTATTCTTCATTTTATTTGACAGATTACGTCTCGACAAGCATTCAGAAGAAATTCTCCATATTGAATATAGTTATGAAGAAATTTCAAAAACAGTAATTGCCAAACTCTATATCGTCTTGCTTGTACACTGAAAAAATTAAATGCACAGAATGCACCATCAAACAAATCTACATGTATTTTTACATCGTTGTTCCACAATTACTTGCCCTACACTCAAAGTAAAATGTGCACGCAAACTTCTATTTTGCTCGGCTAGCTTGAACTATGGCAGAGAGGGGTGCGATCGGAGATTGTTGTTCGGCACGTTCTCTCGGTTACCGGCGCGCGCGATTGGCCTACTTCGCGCCAACGTCGCCAGCCGCGGGCGCTGTCACGTTATTGGTGACGTCAAAATGACGTTCAATAAAGCTTCTGTAACAGCCAATTGGTACATTTCCAGTAAAAGACAATAGTACAAACCAGGACGACCACAAAATGAGAGGGACACACACAGAAGCGCTTTTGTGTGTGTCCCTCTCATTTTGTGGTCGTCCTGCCAGGCTGCGATCGCGCAAACAGCTCGTTTTCCCGTTCGTGTGGTTGTGCTCTCGTGATTCATTGGCGCCCGCGCTTTTCGTCACGGCATCCATTGCGCCAGGGCAGGACCACAGAATGCGCATACGTCACGCTGCCGTCAATCATTCGAAAACCGAGTGGAATCGTCTGCTAGCGTGCAACGGTTGACGACGTCATTCGTTTCGAAGAATGAATGGCCGTTGTCATAGCAGCACTAGTAGCAGACGATGCGCCTTTCGTCTGCTCGTAATGTCGTCGCTCGCCGAACATGGGTGGCCATGGCGGGGGTCCCATTTTTCGAGATTGATACTCGATCCACCGTCGCAGAACATTAGCGATGTTAATTATTCAAATCAACTGTGATCACAGTGAAATAAATGTTGTACCTGCGGTGTGATAAATATAAATGGTGTTCGCTTTTTTAATGTTGAATGATATGAGCTCATTTGTCGAGAATGCTCGCCGTTTCACGTTGTGCTCAGAGAACTGCGTTCATTGTTTCGCGGTTTGGCGCTCACGAGTCACGATGGCCGCTCCTATTGTCGCACTTTTGGAGTCTCTCGGGCAGCCTCGGTGACGCATCTTTCGGGACACATTTGGCGAGTTGACAGAGGAAGAGTTCCGCGAGCACCTCAAGCTCTCGAAGAGCACTGTGCGGTGACTCTGCGAACAATTGGAAGATGCCATCGGTGAAGTTCGAACCGGTGGTATCACGACGCAAGACAAGGTGCTTTGTGGTCTCCGCTTCTTCGCGACGGGGAGCTTCCAAAGATCCATCGGCAGCGAAGAATTCATATCCATGGGGCAGGCTTCCGTGAGCGAGAGCATTCACGCGGTTACGGAACCGTGGTGGGCCGGCAACAGGGTTGGGCGAGGGCCCCGTTGACACTGGCCGGCAAGGCTAGCGCAAAGGCCGCCTTTGCGGATCGCGGCCACATTCCCGGTGTAGTGGCGTATGTCGACGGGACGCTCATAGCCATCAAACAGCCTGAAGGGCTGAGTGTAGGCGAGACTGCGGGCTTCATGCCGAGAAAAGGCTTCTACGCATTTAATACCATGATCGTAAGTACTCCTGATCTGCCATTCTTTGCACGCTTTCATCATTTATAGTAGCTTGCCGGTTTCATGAAATGTCGTAGTGTGTACAATACGGGTATCCTCGGTCCAGATAGACTCATTTGCTCAAGCTGCGGGAGGGAGGTAATTGCGGTTGATAATTTCGAACCGTATCAAATCGATCGCGATCGATAGTGCCCAGCGGCACGGGTATAAGAGTACGCATTACGCATTGAACGACTACGGCGGCTATGATGAGCGTTAATTCAGAAATCTGTCGTGAATGTAGCTTTTTGCACAGTTCTTGCAATAATTCAAGAAAACTATTTGGGAGATCGCTTTTTACTAGTGTGAGAAAGAATGCAGCTGTGTCTGGGAAAGAATGATGAAATAATATTGCTGCAAAAACATTTTATTGAGACTGTATTTAGCTGTCAGCATGACAACGTGAAATACGAAAATATTCCAGCTCGAATTGATCATTCGGAACCATTTTCCACCCGTTTGTTCTGCCATCCAGGTGTGTGATGGCAACATGAGCATCGTGGACAGCGATCCCCGTTTCCCCGGACCCTTCCACGACTCTTACGTACAGATGCACCCACCACTCTTAGGCCGCCTCAGCAGTAACCTTCAACGTGGAGAATGCGTGCTTGGTGAGTGCTGCAGACATGTTGCAGTCAGTGAAATATATTACACAGTTATCATGTTTCCAACATGCAGGAGACTTGGGCTACCCTCTTAAGCCATGGCTGCTCACACCTGTGCCAGGCCATCGAGGCATTCACACTGAGGAGGGGGGCTACAACTGGGCCCATACCTCCATGAGAAATGTTGTGGAGAGGGGTCTTGGCGTCTTGAAGGCAAGGTTCCGATGCCTTCAAAGGTACCGGACCCTCCTGCCCAAGGATGCAGCCACAATTGGGGCAGCCTGCGCCACTCTCCACAACATTGCTTTCAAGGCAGGGGAGCTGCAAGACGGCGAGGACGACCAGCCCCCGCAGCAAGGACAGCAGGGCTTGCCTGTGTCCGAGGCGCATCACATCTGCCGGCAGGAAACGCCATGAGGGCAAAGCAGATGAGGAGCCAGGTAGTCAACCTCTTCTCTGTGGCCCCTACCTGGCGTACATCTGCGTGCGCTACCTCGTCAGCTCTCCAACATAGGCGTGAAAAGGCAAATTTCATAATGCTATTGACAAATTGAAATTGTCGCCCTTGATCAGAAGGATGCAAGGCATTTTCAAAAATGTTTGTTTTGATTAATACCGAAATCCCCACGGCGGATTTTCACAGGGTGTGTCACACTAACGAAATGTTTAGGAACAGTGGAAGAGAGACGTTAAAGAAGTGTTGCTGGGCAAGCTGGCTCGTGATGGGAAAGAAAATTCAAGGAGAATACAAAGAATAGCACAAGCAGCTGAGCGCGTGTGCTACCGCGTCTCCTTTCCGGGTTCTTTTTTCTTTTGTAATTTTATTCTTAAACAACTACAAACACAAAATAAACAACACACTGTTATAACAGGTAATAATGAAAACAAAACAGATAGCCATATGTTGCACAAGACATGTCGCGCCATTTGAACATTTTGTGCATCCCTGCAGCCAGCTGGGTAGCTAGGTTGAAACTTCACAAGAACATATTTGGTTTAACACTAGAACGGGCAGATTATTTGTGCACTATATTCAGCTAGCATGGAGTAAAAGCAAGAAATCGCGGAGCTCAAGGAAATGTTATTACTTTAATGTACTTCATAACTTCACTTACGGAAACTTGCTCGTGTCAACCCCCCAAAAATACATATAAAGGTCGGCCACTACATGTTCTGCATTCAGATACATCCCACGTACAACATTTCTGAAGTAGTAACAGTGGTGAAATATGTCACAATGAGCTGCACTAACGCCGCATACATGGATATGCTGATAGACCTCATTAAAGCACATATTATTGTGCTGCTATAGTAGGTACCCTGCAGGACGTGTGTCTGTCATACAATATCACAGCAGTTTGAACTACTCTTCAATATCAAGTACAGTAATGCACTCTATAGCTGCAGCTTGGTATATATAAAATTAAATAGAAGTAGTAGCAAACAAATATTACAGCAGGAGCCTATGTGGCTAGCGAGAAGTGCTTCGTGTAACACTTATTGCCCTCTCATTACCAAAGTGGCAAGCATGAAAATAAAAACAATCACGCACGCCTGACTAGCACTCTGTACTTCTATATAAATGGCAGGAATAACATGGCCTAGTTGAATACAACATTACTAAGACAGTGTTTTTCTCCGCGTACAAGGCATCAGCTGCTAGCTGGAGAATCCCCGTCAGGCACCAAATAATGATCTCCATTCAAGAGTGTACTTCACTATATGTAACGTGTAACACACTTCGAAAGCACCCATCTAGTGATTTCCAGTATACGCTGGATGTGGAACCTTGCAAGAAAAAAAATTAGACCTCAATGCACAACACAAAGTATAGAAAAAGCAAACAGTAGCATGACTGCCACCTAACTCATTTGACTCAAACACCATAAACATATTATTGATATTTGCTAAAAAATATTAAAACATACTATTGACAAATTTATAACAATAGCATGCAATTTCATGTGCACATAACGGAAATAAGGTAGCCGTTCGTTTATTTCTATTATCGGGAGGGAGGTCAGCCAATTAGATAAGGTTGTCAGCCAATTAGATAAGACAAGCCGCTCAGTGTAGGCAATGCTATCCGTTTTTCGAGCAAACAAAAGTGACTTCCTATGAGCGAGGAGAGCACTTGATTGGTCTGGCAACCCTGCGGGTGACCGCCCGGTTCTTGCGCCGGTGGTTACGCACATTTGACGTCAGGAGATTGGAATAAAAATATATTGGAAAAGTTTTGCGTTATAGGGCCCTATGTTCGGTTTCTAGTGTGAGGCGTGCTGTGTGCGAACTTTACAAACAAGTGACAAACGAATGATTTTGGAGGTTCCAAGCACTTTGGGTATAAAGGCGCTCAACTGCATGCATGCTCATTCAGATTACCGCAGGTTCATCAATTATGGAGACAAGGACAAACACTTTCTGTGTTGTTGCATCTGTCTGGACCATTGTATCTGTTCTTGTTGTTGCTTTGCATGCAGTTCTGCAAAGAAATATTTATTTATTTATTTATTTATTTATTTATTTATTTATTTATTTATTTATTTATTTATTTATTTATTTATTTATTTCGTGTACCCTCAGGGCCAGAGGCATTAAAGAGGGGAGTGGTTACATCAAATACAAAAAAAGAAAAAAGTACAGTGCAGCAAAATAGTTAATAGTACAGAAATAGATGGTTCTCGGTTATACAATGTTATTTGAGTGTTCCTGGAGTGCTGGTCAATAAAAATAAATACGGTGCATGCAGTGCAGTAATAAAGTGTTCCGGTAATACAAAACAAAAACAGTGATAAAATTGGTAGTACAAAAACACGAATGAAATGCTCCTATTTATACAATGTTATCTAATACTGCCGTGAAGTGCTGATGGTCAACAATAGTAGCGGTTGAAGCTGGTAGGCGATTCCACTCGGCAGATGTACGCGGAAGGAATGAATCAGACATGACATTAGTTTGGCATAATGAAATTCCAACTTTGTTATTGTGATCTAACCTTGATGAAATGTATTGAGGAGGGGAGATAAGTTCGTCGTCGCGAAGTGAAGGATGATGAAATATCTTATGAAAAAGTGAAAGTCTAAGGCCTTTACGGCGAGAGGCTAAAGATGGCAAATCAAGGTTTAATTTTATTACAGAAGTGCTGGCAGTTCGGTTATAATTAGAAAAAACGAAACGAGCAGAGTTATTTTGTGCCATTTCTAAAGAGTGAATTAGGTTTTTCTGAAAGGGATCCCAAACTGCTGCGGCGTACTCTAGTTTTGAGCGGACTAGTGACTTGTATAACGTTAATTTTACGGAAGACGGTGCCTTAGTGAAATTGCGTTTTAGGTATCCCAGCATGCGGTTAGCATTTTTAATTACGTAAGAAGCGTGCATGGACCACGAGAGGTTTCTAGTAGTATGGACACCAAGACATTTGTAGGAGGAAACAGGGTCTAAGGGGTGATTATTAACGCAGTAAGAAGGAAGCTGGTTAGAAGTTCTGGACACGCGCATAAATTTACATTTTTTAATATTTAATTCCATTGACCATGATTGGCACCAAGTAGAAATAGCGTCAAGGTCGGATTGAAGAGAAGATATATCAGTGTCACATATTATTTCCCTGAAGATTACGCAATCATCGGCGAATAAGTGAATGTTAGAGGAAACACAAGAGGGTAGATCATTTATGTAAATTAAGAAAAGGAGGGGACCAAGTACCGACCCTTGAGGTACGCCGGACTGTACTCTGCTCGGTTGAGAGTTTAAGTCATTAGCAAAGACAAACTGTGAACGGTTAGAAAGAAAGCACTCAAGCCATGCAAGCAGTCTGGGATCAGTGTTAATTTGATGCAGCTTAAACATTAGAAGGTTATGGCACACTTTGTCAAACGCTTTTGAAAAGTCTAAAAATATACAGTCAGCAGTTGAAGAACGGTCAAGAATGACGTTTAGCTTATGCGTAAATAAAACTAGTTGTGTTTAGCATGAATATGTCTTGCGGAAGCCATGTTGCGATGGTGAAAAAAATGAGTTCGTTTCAAGAAAGCTAGCAAGATTAGAGGCAAGTATATGTTCTAACATCTTACATGGAATGGAAGTGAGCGAGATGGGGCGGTAGTTATATGGAGAATGCTTGTCACCCGTCTTATGGAGTGGGATCACCTTCCCAATCTTCCATTCATCAGGCAAAGAACCCTTATCTAGCGACTGTTGGAAGATCATTCCTAGGAAAATTGAAGAGTAACAGCTAGTGCTTTTCAAAAATTTCGCGTTTATTAAATCGTGTCCTGGATCCGAAGATAGTTTTAAAGACGAGATAATTGGTACGATGCCTGCTGGTTCAATGATTATGGGAAAAATTGCTTGGTAATCGTAGTCGTGCGTGGATGGAAGAGTAATGTGTGTAATTGATGAAAAGTTGTGCATGAAAACATCATTAAGCGCGGACGCACATTGATCAGTTGGAATAACATTTCCAGAGCTGTCGATTAAGGTTATCATGTCGTCTGTCTTGGGGTTAATGACGCGCCAGAATTTCTTGGTGTCGGTTTTAAGCATTAAAGGCAAGGTATTGCCAAGAAAGTGATCTTTGGCTTGTTTAAGTGCGGCTACATACTCATCTGCCGCCAGCTTGTATTTGGTCCAGCGGTTTAGGCTAGGTGAACGTTTGGCTAATTTGTGCAGGCGTTTCTTTTTATTAGACAGGCGCTTGAGACGGATGTTGTACCATGGGTCGGTTGGATTACATGCAATGGTGCGCAGTAGGATGTATTTGTTTGTTAGTTCCGCAATTTTTGCAGCAAACATATTCCAGTTGGTCTGAACGGCACGGCTGTCGAAGTTGTTTATAAATACGTCTAGAAAAGCAGATAATTTGGCGTTGATTGCTTCAAAATTTCCTTTCGCGTAGTCTCGAAAAGATTTGAATTTTTTACTGGTTTTTGGCCGCAAAATATTTAAGTCAAACGAAAGTGCTGAATGGTCGCTCAAGCCGGGTAAATAGGTGATGTCGTAAACTAGGCCAGACCGCGATGTTAATAGAAGGTCAAGTGTGTTCTCAACGGATTCGGTAGTGCGTGTGGGTTGAGTAACAAGTTGTGAAAATGAGAAGACAGAGCACATGTCTCAGAACTCATTGGCTAATGAAGAAAAAGGGTGTAAAGTTGGAGGTTCAGTATTCCATATTATGTTCGGTAGATTAAAATCGCCAAGCAAACATAAAGGTAACGTAGAATGACGAGATGTAACAATATTAATGATATAATGCATCTCATTTACGAAGTTAGATGAATAAGTTGGGGGGCGGTAACAAACACCTATGATTATCTTCTGGTGATTTATTTCAATGATGGCCCAAACCGTTTCGAGGTCAGTATTGACATGAATACACTGAGATGGGAAATCTTTGGAAATGGCTAAGAGCCATTTGTATTTGTATAATTACCATTTGTATTTTTAAGCTATCGCGTGGCTGGAAAGTAAACACATGACATAACAATGAGCTTGGGATTGCGAATGAGCAAAAAACGATGACATGGATCACTTTACAAAAAAATGCTAGGCCCACTGTTGCATTTTATTGCGAAAGCGTGTATTGGACCCTGTATAAAAATAGTTATTGAAGCATTGCCGGCTGTCGCACTGCCATTATGCGTGATGTTTCCCAGCCTTGCAGAATAAGTTAGCAACTTCAAACTTTGTGGAAATTTTAGCCACTGTCATGGGTGTATTCTGTGGCAAAGCTTTCTTCTTCCTGCCTTAATTACAACCATTGCAAATCAATAATCAACTCTCTTCTCTTTTTTAAGTTTCAATAGTTTGCTGGGGTTTGTGTTCTCCATTGTCCTCAATGAACTATGCAAACCATAGTGTTTCTAAATGGGCAAAATAAAGGAAACTTTATGGGTGATGTGCAGGCTAAAGTTAAAGTGTGAGTTAGCTACAGCCTTTGCAAATAATTACGAAAGCGAAGGGTCCAGAGCATTGTAGTTTTAGAGCATTGGAGTTTGTAGTTTTACATATGCCACTCAATTTACCCCGCTTCCTTGGGAGAAATGTTTCCCACATGAATTTTTATGTCAAAGGGAGAACTATCACAATCAGCACGCGCAATCAAATCTGTGTGGTGCAACTACAGCATCTGCGAAAAAATTGATTAGCTAATACTTGAAAGTGTGCATCCAAGGTTTCGAACGAGTAAGTCATATGCGGCAGCGTTTTAAAACGCGTGATTTAATTACAGGCGACTTGCCATGTTTTTGAAGCTGCTGAAAATAAAAAGTTTTAGTGGAATTTGGAATGTACGAAGCTGTTATTGTGTGATTGATCGCAAGTGTCCCTGTTCTCTAGTCCACCCAATGATTTCCTGTTTGCGGAAATGCTAGTGGCAGTGATGACTGCGTATGAAGCTGTTGCATTGTGTTAATGATTTCAAGTGTCCGTGTTTATGACCATGTTCATAATGTACGACGAAGTTCTCGTCTGTGCCCCTTAGTCCTTTGTTCGTTTTTTTTTTCAGTTCAGCTATTCAAACATGTGTTAGCCATGTATGTGAGTTAGTGTTCCTCTGCGCAGCTCATAAAATTCCTAAAAATCTTTACACCTGTCTGCTGTCATTCTATTATGCTCCACCATATAGAGCAGATAAGAGCACACGAACTTCGTTTGTTTCGTCGTTCTGCACAACGCTTCTGGCGTAGTTGTCGGCCAGGCATTGTGCCAGGGCTTCCCGGTGGGAGACCCGATGGGGTCCACGAGACCGGCGCTGTACGCAGGGTTGGTAGCCTGGAAAAAGTACCACTTTATAATGAATGAAACACACAACTACGTTATGTCCAGTGCATTCAAGCTGGGACATTTCAGGATATTTCCTTTTCACTTACTGGTTCTCACTGCGCTAAGGCCAGCTGTAGGCTGCGCAGCTCGAGGGCTTCGGGGCAGTGGCTCTGCAGGGGCCTCTGGCTGCCGCAGTGCTCCTATATACGTTATAAAAGGTACATTCACTCAACGGTTAAAGTAGAAATAGCTTGCATTCCTTATAGACGAGACAGATACCACAAACAGGAAGGCAACAGGGAAGCGAAAAAGCTTACTTTCACGTGAAAGGCCGCTTGTGCCAGCCGTGGTGCCCATAGAGTCTGTCGCCACGGTCACCTCCATGGTGGGCTGCTTTATGTATAAGACGCGAAGAAGAAGTTTTGAAAAGTTTGCGTAATCTGCTCCTGCCAATGTGCAACTAACGTAGACTTATGACAGCAGAAAAAAAAAAGTCGTGAAATTACAGTAGTAAACCGTCTTGTGCATGCCAGCAGCAAACACATGCACATAAAGGTAGAAAACCTATGGGCTGTATAATGTAAAACTATTCCAATATGTTTTTATTCCAATATACTGACGTCAAATTTGCGTAACCGGTGACGCAAACATCTGGCGGTCACCCGCAGGGTTGTCTGAACAGACCAATCGATTGCTCTCCTCGTTCATAGGAGGTCACTTTTGTTTGCTTGAAAAGCGAATAACATTGCCTACACTGACCGGCTTGTCTTATCTAATTGGCTGACAAGAGGCGAGGAGCACGCTCAAGTGGAGAGGTATTCGACAGGGCTCAGCCACTGCACTGAAAATCGATAACCGAATGAAGGGGGTGGTGCCGGCGTCTGGGGTTGGTCCTCTTTCCCTTACTTAGCTTGCGGTGGCTCGTCGACAATCTCGGTGGCATGCAACAGAAACTTAAGAATGACACTAAAACGGATCCTCAGCAAAGAAGAGTTGCCAGCACGAGATCGTAGACGTGCCGAAAGTGCTCGAAAACGTTACACGGCCAAGGGAAAAGTTTCATTATACGCAATTAACCCCATGCTCTCCGACAGGTGCGAGTCGCTAGTGCCTGAGCGATCGGCGGCAGCCATCTTTTATTCCTTTCGGAATGGGGCAGCCTGCGGCTATTGAGAAGAAAATTCATTTTTGTTCCGCATATTAATGCATCTTTATCGCGTACACGCCACTTTGATGCGTGAGTTCTTGCGGTTTTGTGACGTCGCTTGAGAGGCAGGTGAAGTGGGTGCAGCCCGAAAACTTTTGACCAATAGCCAAGGGCTAATGGCGAAAAGGCGTCGAATCAAAAATAAACATTTTTCTTTTGTTGGGTCAAATCATGCATAATCAGTGTGTACACGTCATATCAGATGGGGAGCTATCGCGGTTTTCGTGACGTCGCGTGACAGACAGGTGAAGTGGGGATGGTCCAAAGAAGTTTTTCACCAATCGCGGAAGGGTGATTGCGCAATTGGAATAGAAAACTTTGGAATAGTCTTAGATTATAGCCCCATATCTGTTATGCCAGTGTCACACAGGCACTTTAGATCTGAATGGATCCCGATCGGGACAAAATTTCTCGATTTCGATTGCCTCCTTTCCGCAGAATGAAGAGAGAAGCCAATCGCTGTCGAGAAATTCCATCTGAATTGGGCGCGATCGCGAATGAAAGCGCCCTGCGTGACTGGGGTATAACATTGCCTACGCGATGCTGTATACACGACGCAACTACAGTAAATTGCTGGAGCGTCCTCCGGTTTTTGATGCGTTTGTCAATGGCTTATCTCGTCGAGCGGCTGAAAAAGTGGCTCGCACACTCCCGTAACCGTGGAGGTGCCGACCAGGCCGAATACGGCCACAAAGGCCGGGCAGGTGGCCTCCACCCGTGCCGCGGCAATTAGAGACAGCATTGTAAACGTCGCGTGCCACAGAACCACTCCTCGCATTCATCTTTGATTTACGGAAGCACCGAGAGAAAAATCTCCTTTCGGCCAAAACACCCGCCCTTGCTCCGCAGTCTTCGTGGCCGGGCGTTCCGCGTTCCATAGGGCGGTAAGCTCGCTCCACAGCTGCCGCTCGACCGTGCATTCTCGGCTGAGCACGCACGGTGATCGCACAAGGCCCGGGTGATGAAGGGGGGTAACGATTCGCGTTGGTGCGCCGACACGTGCGGGCCCACGTTCTTGCGCGACATCACGACGATTCGCAGCCGAGAAATAACGATCGCCTACTAAACTGCGCGCTCCCTCCAATGTGTTTTGTCGTGTGCGATACCACCTAGCGGACTAAACCAAAATATAGGCTGCTTAAATTAGTTTTCTTCTCTCGCATGACATTTCCGGCGCAGATTATATGCAACACTAAAAATTTTTTTCTCATATTACGTGTTTAATTATTAAAGCATTACAAACATTCTGCACTTAATATATCGTCCTCAATTGGAGCCCAAATTGGCGACGCAAACTTCCGGGGCTGAGCTCGCTCGTTTATTGGCTGTGCTCTCCCTCCCGTTCTCACAAACCTTCCGGACGGCCCACTTTGTGACGTCGCAGCCAGACCGAACGAACGGAGAAGCGAGCTGTTTGTGCGATCGCACCCGTGGCACTACTCTTTTTATTGTTCAAAATGACGACACGCTCCTGTCAATCAACCTGCTGTCGACCACGTCGCCTGCTAGGCGCCGAACGCGACAGGAGTTGGGAAGTCTGAAGCGATCATACGCTCGTTACGAGACCGGCTTCGCGTGGCGTGTCTGGTTAATTGGATTGGATCCAAACGGCGGCTTCGGCCGCGGAATGGCACATTCGGATCCAATCCATAGTTTAATTCGAGAAAATGCCCCTTGCGATTGGAACTTCGGTTGTTGGATTGGCGTTGCTTGAGGAGGAACGAGAGCAGTGGAGGTGCGAAACGCGTTTGAAGAAATGGCAAACAGCAAATTCCGGTGTCACTTTCGTTTCTCGAAACCAACGGAGCATTGGCGGTACGGCAAACTCGACCCCATCATCGGGTGCCAGTGAGCCGCTGGAGTGTTGTTGTTGCCCCTTCAAAAGTGCGCCACTGTCCCCGTCGTTTCTTTTTTCTTGTTTTCCCTCGCTGTGCGCGACACCACCTAGGGACGACGCAGCGAAAATAATCGTTATAAATTGTAGTACTCACACGTATTACTATTTGAAAATGTGTATTAGCTTCATATGAAATAAATAAATCTTTTAGATAAAGATTTTACTCATTGGAAGAGGAGAAACATTTTGTTTCGGTCTACTGTCTGCAAGCAGACGACAAATGAGGGACGTAAACTTGTGTTCACCGCTTGCCGATTGGCTGCTCTCTCCGCCCCGTTCTGACAAATTTTGCATAGTGCCAATTTGTGACGTTGCAGCAACGGAACAGAACGCGTATCGAACAAAGATCTCCGATCGCGCCCCAGGCAGCTGAAAAGCACTTTGCTTGAAGTAAATGGCAACTCGTGGCGTCAAATCCTTTGGCATAGCACGCAGCAAGGATTAGGTGCAACAATGACTGGATGAGCTCTAGTATAATTGACCGGGAAAGACACTGGCAGCCACGCCTGTACATGTGGGGTCCCTAGCGATACAATCAACAGGACACACGCTTATCAAAACGAAGGAAACCTCTCTCCGGCATATGCGCGGGGCTTGCGTCACATGCTAAAACCTACTTAAATAGGGACTTTTTTGCCCCATTGTGAATAAGGCTTTCGTATAGAAGCCGAAATGTCTAGCTTTTAAAGGTTTATTTGGTTAGTCTATGCTTTGTCATGTTTCATCCCGACCAGGGAAGCTTCCATCAAACTCTCGATGATAGAACTCTTGTGCGAAAGCATTAAGACATCTTTTGCCTAAACCATGTATTTTTCTAGGCGCTCTATAGCGCGTTATTCACAGTATGAAACCTCAATTTGCTCAGAGTGCAAAAAATAATTACCCTATATTCAAAACTGAATATTTCAAAAATTAAGTGCTGGGCAGCTTGAGCTTGAAGCAAGCCTGCTTGTGACATCTTGCTAAATCCGAGGGAAAGTAAAATGAGTTCTTCGCATTACAGATAAGTGACTGCAAAGAACAAGCTTTATCCCACGGCAGCTGAAAAAGGGCCGAGAAATGTAGAAAAAGATATGCCATTGTAACAGTGAATGCTCAGCGTTCAGTTGTTCTGCCATTGTATGGCTTGTAACTGCTGCATTGGGCTGATTATTTATATGGCTCAGTAGTTTTATGCGAAGCATATTAACGTAGGCTTTGGGCCTTCGTGCGACGCCCGGCGGTGGCCACCATTGACCCTAAAGTGGGGTCACGTGACATGACGTCACGTGATGACGTCACACAGGCTGCAGATGGGGCCTCATATCGCGCCGTCAGTCGCCTCCCGGCGGTGGCCACCATTGACCCTGAAGTGAGATCACATGATGTGACGTCACGTGATGACGTCACACCGGCTGCAGATGGGGCCTCATATCGCGCCGTCGGACGTCGCCCGGCGGAGGCCTCCACGCTTCGGTTCGCGCCGTCGCGCGCGACGCGGCGACGGCGCCACCATCGCTGCATCACGTGATACGTGACGTCATGCCAGGGATGAAGCGGCGCGCGCCCGCCGTCGCGTCAGTCTCTGTGCCCGCAACCGCGCCAGCGTCTTTGCGCCGGGCGTGTATGCGGTCAAGATGCCTCCAAACGCTAAGGATACGCTAAGGTTGAGCCCAGTGGATGCGAAGCATCCACTGGGCTTAACCTTGATAAGCCTCCAATTTGATTATACCACGTTACCAACTCAAATTTCTGTAATGTGCAAAGGAGACTAGCTTCCAGCCTGACGCGAACCTCCACTTGCGACTCATAGTGAGCTTCGTACATTAAAAGGTTAATTATTTGTTATAACCTTGAGGAATATAACTATCATACTGTGACTAGGAGGTCAACATTTACATAATAAAGAAATAAAATATATTGTTTTATGCAAATGTTTTTAGGAGATGAAGTATGGTATGTAATACATAAGTGTGACCGATTGGAGGGAAGAATATAGGCACACAGGCAATAGTGTGAGAACTTAACTCCATAAGATTGCATAATGAAAAGACAAAAACGATGCACGTCAGGACAACTCATGCACCTGAATGAGGTCCTTAGAAAGACACTTTAGCTAGATTAATATACAGCCTGTATGCAGTATATCATGCATAAGTACTCAAGCCCCCGATCATATTTAACTCAGAGGAGGCTACTTTGGTAAGTTGATTAAACTGAAGGCAATCCAGATCACCAAAAGATAAAATTCAAGTAATCTGCCACTAGAAATCCTGAATTTGGCGCATAGAATAAATTATTGCATATTACGCAAACGTATCCTAATACTCACAAGGTAGCAAAAGTTTTGTACGCACCTTTGCGAAAGCACGCAGATGAGGGGATCTATCGTTGTGCTGTCCAGTTTCCAGCCGTGCAGCAGGTTCCTGCGGGGTGTAGAGATGCCTCCAGAATCCGCATAGCCTTCAGCAGTAAGACATGTTCATTTATTGCACCGTGAAGGTGGAAATTTGTGATTTACCAATGTCATGTGGAATTGCAAAAAGAACCTCACACAGGCAGCCACATAAATCTGCGTCTGGTTGTGCAAATGGTTCTTCGTTATATCTCAGGAGGTTACACTGCTATTTCGTTACAAGTTAAATTTCAGGAAGGAACGAAATCGGCAGAAAACATCAAACTACCAGGACAATCTTCACCAAAACTCAAATATGGAGCAAAACTTGGAGAATTAAATTAAGAAATGAATATTGAGCACATGAAACGCAACCTGAAACCTAGGTTGCTATTTCGTAGCGATGCTTCCGCTCTTCGTTAATGGCCTGAACGACGCGCCGGCCCCTGTTTTACGTACTGAATAGCCGGCCGTTAACGGTGGAGTGGCATAGAATCGAGCGGGGCGTATCGCTACAAAATCTTAATTTATGACGCAGTGCTGCAACGCAGCGCCCTAACCTGATTGCAAGAGCGGACATCCTGTTCTTAAAATCACACACACAGACACTATATATATATATATATAATAACGGCCAGCGTCTGACTCAAATGGCTTGATTAAACAGAAACTTCGTTATTGCAATATGGCCCTATACCTGGCCTGCAATATAGACGACCAATACGAGGGGGCACCCAAGAACATAAACAATACAGACAGGTCCTCGCGACGCGCGCCTTCAAATTGCGTTGTACACATAAAAAAATCTTCATACGAGCTGATATCTGCTCAAGCATCCAGCATAGTAATCGTGTGCCAATGCGCGAAGCATATGGGACATCGACGTATACATTACAAATGTAGTGTCCTGGTGTTAACAGCGCAAAACGTAGAAGGGACACGAGACACGAAGACGTGCATACCTTTGAGCACCTTTCAAGACGTAGTCGGCAAACGCTCCTTCGTTTTACACGTACCGTGGCGCCTACGCTTCTCCGGCGCCAACATCGTAGAGCTTCCGATAAACTCCAGCTCCACCAAAGCACCTTCAACAAATTCTTCCGTGCACTACGATTCGAAGCTCCAGTCCAGTAGTGCGGGCAGGCAGCTCGGACGGGCGCTGTAGCAGTACGCAATTCACATTGATGCATCGCACGAAACACACAGCGAACTATTAGCGTTAAACGAGCCCGGAGGTTTTGTGATGGTTAATGCACAGGATAAGGAGCACATTTTGTCTAGGCACTACTAAAACATAATTCGTTTACCGCCGTACTGCAACGGGCACTCACTTCCACTCAGGCCCAGCCAACGACGTCGGTGGTCCAAACACAGAGTAACAAATTATACAAGAGCCGACACTCCCATAGGCGCCTGCGGCCGACTTTGGCTCCCAGTGCACCTAGCGGAATCGGCGAAACGCACCAGTCTCCAAGATGGTCGCGCACACTGCCTCATCTCGGAGGTTCCAATTACAGTTTCGTTTCTTATATATATATATATATATATATATATATATATATATACATATATATATATATATATTTCGAGGGGGGACCTATACCTTTGCTTAAATCGCGTGCAGCCGCTTGTGCCGCTGTTTATATGTTGTGACGACGAGCGCGCAACGGTATTTCACTCATGTTAGTTTCATTTAAATTCATATTTGCTGTTTCAAGCTGTAACTTGGCGCAACAATCATGCCAACTATTGAGGAAGTAGAACTTTATCGCTTATGATATTGTACGTATAGTAATTCACGCCAAAAGGTGTATCGTAAATAAATGTGCCGTGTTCCTTGAATACAAATGAACTTGCTGCACAGTCAAGAACACGAAAATAGCAGACAACAATTTATTGCAGCAAGATTGTAAGAGGCAGATACATGAAAACGGGAAGAAACAGCGAAATGCAAGTAATACGGGTGTCAGACGGCGCATTTTTAAACGCGATCAAGCCCAATCCGATTTGAATTTTTAAGTCACGATTGGTTCTTTTGCGCAAGCTGCGCGATGGCGCCAATATCAGTCGCGAATTTCAATCCGGATCGGACTTGTTCGCGATCGAAAGTGGTCGTGTGACACCGGTATAATGGAGAATAGTTGAAAATGAATGGCGTGACAGCAATAACTTTGCACAAGCAAAACACATAGAAGACGTGTTGCAACTATCCAGATAATGAAAAAAAACTGCAACTACACGACAGCAATTAATTTGCTTAAAATGGGATTGTTTTAGAAGGAAAAAAAATATGACGTTTTTCTTGTACTTCTGCGAAGGAAGGTGAATTAGGGCAGCAAAATTATGTGAATGGTAGCGTGCCGGGATAAAATGGCTGCAAAAATAATTGAGCACGCACCAACATCTTCATCTCGAATGTGTAAGCCAGTATGTCCGTCATTAAACAGCTGCAATTAAGCACTTTGAGTTGGGGGTCTTCACCTGCTGTCTTCGAAGCCTTTGAATCGTCTTCTGATACTTGGAATTTCGCCCTTGAGTATGCGTGATGTCCTTTGGCTGTGCAGTGTATTTTGAGGAAATGGTGAAGATTCCGGCAATTCGTAGAATAACAGACAAAAGGTAAGCAATACTGGAGCCTTCAAAGCTATTCAATGTAGACGCTACGTTCCTTCGTATAAACAATATTGGAGTCTGCAAAGCTTTATAATGGAGATGCTGCGTTCGTTCATGCAATGCGTATTTTATTTTATATTTTTTTTTGTTAAGGAAGCACTGTTATAAAGGCTAAGAAACAAGGAACTTTCTACGGTAACGACTCCATACACAATTAAATCATGAAAACACGTATATTCGGCCCAATGCAGAACAGCTAACAACGCTCGAGCGCACATAAGCTGCTACAGAGGTTGGGAGAGAGCGCATTATTGCCATACTGCAAATATTGCACGTGTACCGCTTAGAAATAACTACATTTCTTTTGCAGAAGTAGAGCACCATAATTTTTGAGCACTCGTCGCACGTATCATAAAGCTCTCTGCCCTGAACGGCATATGTTTATAGGCCACATTTCTTAAGGAACCATTTTATTTTATTTATAACTTCGTCATTGCATCTAACGTGCCTCGCAGCTCGGACGCTGCCGCATCGCTGTTTTTGCTAGCATCACCACTCATTGCAGCGCATAAAAAAAAGATTGGAAGCTGATCAAGGTTAAGCCCAGTGGATGCTTCGCATCCACTGGGCTTAACCTTAGCGTATCCTTAGCGTTTGGAGGCATCTTGACCGCATACACGCCCGGCGCAAAGACG
Organism: Dermacentor albipictus; assembly: GCF_038994185.2. Lineage (NCBI taxonomy): Eukaryota > Metazoa > Arthropoda > Arachnida > Ixodida > Ixodidae > Dermacentor > Dermacentor albipictus. Next base: position 285,869,587 of record NC_091821.1, on the reverse strand, counting down.
CTGGCGCGGTTGCGGGCACAGAGACTGACGCGACGGCGGGCGCGCGCCGCTTCATCCCTGGCGTGACGTCACATATCACGTGATGCAGCGATGGTGGCGCCGCAGCCGCGTCGCGCGCGACGGCGCAAACCGAAGCGTGGAGGCCTCCGCCGGGCGACGTCCGACGGCGCGATATGAGGCCCCATCTGCAGCCGGTGTGACGTCATCACGTGACGTCATGTCACGTGACCTACTTGAAGGTCAATGGTGGCCACCGCCGGGAGGCGACCGACGGCGCGATATGAGGCCCCATCTGTAGCCTGTGTGACGTCATCACGTGACGTCATGTCACGTGACCCCACTTCAGGGTCAATGGTGGCCACCGCCGGGCGTCGCGCGAAGGCCCGATACCTACGTTAATATGCTTCGCATAACAACACGAAATGAAAGTCAGCGTAGCAGATGGGCAGCAGCTGTTCATGGCTGCAAGGCCGCCGTCACTCGTTCATGCGGCTAACAGTGACATAACGAAATGCAAAGAGAATAAGTCGTTAACAACGCGCAAAAGAACTTGCTGTGGCCTTACCATGAAACGGTGACGAAGCAGACGCTGCCAGAAGAACCCAACCACGATGCTCAAGTGCATATTGGAGAAAGAGCCCGGCGGAGCGGTCTGACAAGGCTTCACACATGCGGTGTCGTGCCCAGTGGTCGCGCCGCCTGTCAAGCTGCTAGCCGCAGCCGCATTTTTCTTGATAGGCTCTGCCACCTAGCGGAGTCGGCGAAGCTGCATAGCTCGGCCGCGAAACGGCTCGAGTGTCCGCTCTTGTAGTATTAGCGGCGAGAATTAGGAGTGGCGCCCTCTCACGAGTGACGTCACGGCCAGGACGCTGCTCACTCCGGCTCGCTCGGCTGCCGCGCGCGCTCGTTCCCTTCGTGTATGCTTGGGGTATGGGTGGCTCGAGCCGTACGTATTGAAGAACACGTCGGCTTCTTTCAGCTGTCATACCTTAACCACAGTTTCTTCTTCAAAAGCGTGTGAGTCGAGAAGCTTTGCGGCTTGGATATCGCAAGCTAAGTAGCGTTAAAGGGGTCTACTAGGTTTTGCAATGCATATATGCGCCGTGTCTATCGGTAAATTTTGACTAAAAAAAGAATATCTGCAAATTCAACGCGCGAAGTTGTGTATGATGCTTCGCTAAACACTTAACATTCCTTTAGTATTTAGCTATGAGAGGCATTGCATTTTACGTGGAAGAAAAATTTGGTAATTGGCGTCAACATGTTATCCGATGTTAGAAAGACACTGCCCAGCGAAGCTGTCATCATGATTCCTATTACTCTGGTGTGTTGTTCTATTCAAATATGGCCATTCATCAATGCGTAAAAAATAGTTAGGCGCGCATTTCTTATGAAAAAGTTTGCTGCTGCTTTCATCCCCCTCTGAAACAAGCCTCCAAAAAACGAATTGCTCATGGCTGCTAACACGACGGCGCGTCATGTACAGTGTTTACATAGTTAATTCACAAACACCATAGTAGCAATCACCTGAGAGAAAAGTTTCGTTGTTAAGATCGAGAGCCACTCAATTGAAAGTGATGAAATGTTTCATAGTGGCCCTCAGTAGCCTTTATCGACAATATTGCACACCCCTGATCACGTAACGGTAGCAATCGACTGTCCGTACGGCGAGGCACACTATGTTCGTGAAACCCATCAGTTCACTACAACTTCGAATTAAAACCATAAAGCATTTTTTTACAGTGCCAACTGGAATGGCTAAAGTATTCTCGAGCTACTACACCGCAGCTTAGATTGCCTGTATACAAAAGGAAAATTCAAGCACCTTCTGTCTCACCATGTCTCGATCCAGCGTTATTTAATTCTACAAACGGATAACTATTCGCTTCGTCGGTACATAAGATAACCTTGCAGGCTAAATTAAGTTTGCTCCAATCCAATCGCAAGCATTCATAAAGAAAGCACCACAAGCCTTGTATATACTTTCACTTGATTTCTGACCCTGCACCGGGGGAATTTCGATTTCTTCAATATGTCCCATACTACTAATCATTGACGCTTCGACTTCTTTCTGGCTGCAGCTATGCGGTCCAGCCGGCATACTTCACTAAAAAAATTGGGCCGAGCAGCCTGTGTCAGTTCGCCAAACAGATTCGTGATGTATATTCCTCAAGCAACAAGCACCAGTAAATTTCCCAAGTGAGTTTGATTTGATTTGCTTTATTAATTTCCATTCACACACACACATGTACAGAGGAGTGGTAAATGGAGGTGGATGAGGGAAAAAAGCCGCACAGACGCAGCTTGAGGTAACCTGACCCCGTTAGGTACAATATGACTGCACGGAGTAACACATCAAGCGCCATATAAATTACATCTATATAGTGGCCATAAAGCATTGCAGTTATACAATATATGAAAGGACAGTGAAATATTTCCACAATAACCATGCAAAACACACTGCGGCATTGAAATAAATAAATGATATACACTTGGTAACATAGACAAAAAAGGAGGAACATAACATACATTATTAATCATTAACAAACGCGCTCTAAAGAGGTGAGTTGAACGTGTAACACGGAAAAGAGAATATATATTGGTACATTCCTATTTGTACTCTGTAAATAGCTGTAAGCCTTCATTAACCTTACTTCAAATTTCCGCCACTTAAAAAAAATAAACACGTGAAGAACCGCCTAATGTTGACAAGCAGTTAAAGAAGGAAGTGAGGCGTGTAGAATGTAAGCTCCAGTATTAGTTAAGTCCCCGTGCTACTGCCGAGCGTTTCTGTGAGGAAATGCAAAAATTCGACATTATACTATGAACTATTCGTCGTGAGAAAACCTGTTTTAGCGGAATAAAATCAACTTAACTGCTGTAGAAGTCATATATAGCCAGCTTTGTGACATACTTGTTGCACCGCGGCAGATATGGTATCATAACTGGATTCCTATAGGCTATGCTTTTGCGGTTGTCTACTCGCGTATGAAAAACCCGCAATGGGCTGGTTTGCGTCGCTTCGGCTGGCACTGTAGCGTTGCCTTCGAGAGCTGCATTGTTGTCTAAGAAATTAGCTCTTTGAATAAATGTTCGCAAAGGAAGACGTCGTAAAAATATATTTGAGACGACCACCATAAGTATACAAGCAGAGAGAACGAGGGCGAACAAATGAAAACACCAGAGAAAGCGTCCGGAGAACGCCCGAACTGTAGCAGACGACGGGCGCGAGTCCGTGCCCTGACGTCACGCGAGCGGCGCTCGCAGCGCCACTCGCGTTCGTTCTCGGGGCTAATACTATGTTACTCTATGGTCCAAATGGATCGTTGTATTGTTTGATGGATGTTAGCAGCGTCCCCTTTAGAACGGGGCAATTGGTGTCGCCAGCAAGCTCTTGCTATTATACTGCCTATTGCCCTACCCAGGTTAAACAATAAAAAAGAAAAAAAACAATATGAACTCCTACAACCAAATTTTCTGATGCCCTATTGCGAACTGTTGAAACAAGCACTACAGGAGCGCCACACTACGGTTAACCAAGCGGATCTCGCCTCCAGGATTCGCGTCTGCTTCAGGCGCATGCAGTTTTCAAAAGCAGGACCTTCGAGATTCGATTTTCTTACTCGAAGGAAGTCGTAACTGGGAGGAGGGCCAGTATTGAGGCGCCGTTTGTTGGGCTTACAGTCCCTGGGTAGGGTTCTTCATTTATAAAACATATAAAGGGATTGAAGGCTAACCATGAGCGAACTTCCCCAACTCTTCACCGCCCATATACAGGCTTCCTATGAGGCCAAGTGTCGTGTTTTCGAGAATATGTGCCCTCATCTTGAATTGGCGAGACCATATTTCCTCTTAGCGTCAGGAATAAAGACGACAAATCGCGACGATGGTAGGCGTGCTACAGCACCAGGAGCTTCGGCCGAAGTGCAACAAGCGTACTGTTTGCACGCACGCGCAAACACACTGATACGGCCGTGCTAGGTTCACTTTCGCTACTTTCATTGCTCAGCCAGACAATCACAAATTATTCATTTGTGTGCCTAAGAAAGCATTTACGGGATTCATGCTGTCGTACTTCTCTTCGACCACCAATCTCAACACAGTGATTAACCGCAGGCATATGAAAGGAAAAGCACCGCTAACAGCGACCGCAGGTACTGCATTTGTGAGACAACCAAGTTTTGGGTATAGTTTGCATAGAATAGTATTAGAAAATTTTTTTGCAAGCCAAGGTAAAAAAGGAAAGCGTCGAGAACAAAACTAAATAGCCTTACAACACGCCAAAAAATCCAATATTACAGCTGTTTTAGATGGATCAGCGGTAATGTCTCTGCTTCACACGGAGAAGTAAATGGTTCGATTCCCAATGTATAAATGTCTTTGTTCTTTAGAGTGGATGAAAAATTATAAATAGACACCTTCACTGGCTAGAGGAAATATATTTTGCTTCTGCTTATTACATGCGCATGCGAAGCAAAAAGTTATTCTGTCTGCTTGCTTTCTTTTAAACAGCACGATGGAATTGTCACTGTGACACTGTGGTATACGTACTAATTAGTGTATTACCAATTTTGCTTGTAATGCTTCTTTAGCGAAGTGTTAAATGAGCAAATGAATCAATCAAATGCAATTGTTATAATTTTCTTTAAACAACAGAACGCGGCCAACCAATTTTCTTCAAACGTTTAGTGAAAACAGAGCCTACCAACTTTTTCAAAACTTTCAACAATACTTTCTTCAAACGAAAGTAAAAACGGAGGCTACCAACTTCTCGTGCAACATGCGTTAATAGGAAGTAAAAGTACATAGCATGTTCATAAAGTTGATAGAAAATTGCAAATAGTTCTAAAGAAAGTATAGGATGCATTTTTGTATGGGACAACCTGGCCACTGGTTCCCGACGGTCTCAGTGCGATTGTCTGCTAAAACATCCAACCGGATCACAATTGCCGCAGCGTCTGTGCTTGGTGTATGTGTGTATTTTCATGCTCGAGGCGAATGGAAACACGCTTCTGAACTCCGCAGTATGGATAATCAGCCAATGTTGTTTACGTTACGCTTAGGCCAAGCGCGTCCATCGAGGTCGTAACTGTCGAGTAAACGAGCCTATCTGAAAAACTCTATCGAAGGAAATGATTTTCTGTTCCGTTTGGCACTGCAGCGATTTAAAATATGTCACTCCTGACCTCTTGTAGTGTGTGATGTGGTGAATGAATCGTGTGCAACTTCGGGTGGTGAACCACGGCGTGTTTCGTGTGGTCTCAGGTGACTCAAGTTTAAAGGGCGAGCTCCGCGCTGTTTACAGTGGCAAAGATAACTTTCCAAAGCGAAAGACACTAGTAGCCGAACAATGGGAAGTGCGTACGTCATCGGCCACGCCGCCCGTTTCAGCTGACAGTGCGCTATTCTATTCATCATGTGAATCCAGTTCAGTACAAGTTCACAGTATAGTCCTTCACTCACTTTTTTCAAGTGCATGGGCTAGTTGGGGATAAATGACTCATGCAGCACTCAAGAATGCTGACGCATTGAAGGAAAGATGACACAGCATAGTCATGTTTGAGTCAGTGTGTCCTTATACCTGAGCACTGCAAAAAGAAATGATCTGTTGCAATATGTGCAAAGTGTGCAATGCACAGGAGGACCTGCATCATGCCAGACCTATGCATGCAGCCGCGTACACCAGGATTGCTTCAATGCCTGCTTGAAAAGCAACACATACTGAGTCTATGAAACTGTAATTGGCTCTTGAGCTCTCTTTTTATTTGTTTATTGAGAGTTCAGATGGTTCGAGTGCATTGCGGGCAAGGTGAAAATGTGTCATCAGTATCAGTGCTTCGTGCTGTCGGTATGCCTAAACTGCCCAAAGCTGTTTAGCTTCCACTAAAATGTTTCTCGCTGCGATACTCTAAACTGTAGTCAGAAAAATGTTCAACTCAAAAGCAAGTTCCTTATGCTTCTTCGTAGAATGTGTTCGATTAAAAAGTCAACGCTTCCTCTGCAACATTATGCCGGTGGACAGCATACGCGCTTGAAATAAGTACATTCCGTTAAAGGGACCCTGAAACGAATTTGACGATTTTCTACAGACGTACTGAGTCGTTAGAGTAGGTCCAGACAGTGGATAGTGGACAGACAGTGGATAGATCCATCAATAACATTCGAGAAACTTCCGATACATGAGGGCACATCCTGCGCTGAGTGATAACATTTGTTAGACATTGAAAAGCAGTCAGCCAAGGAAGATATGCATCAATATTCTAGTTGACATTAAAGGGACCCTGAAACGATTTTGGCGATTTTCTACAAACGTACTGAGTCGTTAGAGTAGGTTCTTCTGATCATTAATTGATGCATCTAAGTGCTATGCGTAAAGCGTGTAATTTATTATAAGGTTTTAAAAATGCACATCACTGCCGATCGCAGCACGCTGCTCGGCGGAATTTTAAGCCGCCCCTACCCAACCCATATCACGGAAATCACCCATATGACGTTAGTGGGGTGAGTTATCCGATTGGCTGACCAGGGCACGTGATTGATAATTTTTCCAACTGTATGGTAAACAAATAATCTTCGTAATACTTGGAATGTTAGTTCATTTGTTTTTATAAAAAGAAAGTAGCATAGAGAGAATGTACAAGAACAATTTTTCAGTACACTTCAGTGTCGTCTGCTTGTGTTACAACGTACTCCATTTTGACGAGAGCTCCGCGGTCAGAGTCGGTCTCAGTCTTTTCGCGAGCAGTATGATTCGACTTTGTTGCCTTGTGGACTGCAAACCTAGCGACTGGCAATATGTCAAGCTGCGACATCGTGTCCCTCTGCAAGGCAGTATACAAGCGAACTGGCTGCTGCGCATCGGACTGCCGGTAACCGATCAGCGCCAGGATTTGCACGTTTGTGGCCGTCACTTTACACCGGAAGATTACTAACGCAATACCGTTTCGCGAGTCCAGTATTAGGGCAAACGCAAGCGCAAGGGGACAGGGTCTGGCCGCTTGACTGTGCCGGGATGAGCCACGAGATGAGCAGAAGGGCAAATGTAAATGGTCTGCACGGTGCAGCCACCTGATGGCACAGAGCTCAACCATACACAGTAGCAGCAACGAAATGTATTCTTCTTTGCTGCTGGTGTGTATTTTTCGCAGGAGTGTAATCATCAACACGTTGATTTTTAAATGTTTAAAATGCTTTACACTTACTTAGAGCAATATTAGCGCTTTGTTTGACTGGTTAAGCGCTGCGCCAGCAAGTTCTGGACCGTGCAGACCGATCAGGCTGCTCACGTACGTTTACGCTAAAGTTCCTTCATCAGCTTGAGTTTATGCCTCCAGTCATTTGCCGAAATGACCAGCTTGCCTGTTTTTAGCGGAATACCGGACACGTTCGGCGCTACGACAGAATGCTCGCAACGCACGCTGCTTCGATAGCTCTTGGTCGACGGCCAAGCGGCTAGCGGAGGTCTCGCTTGGGAGGGGGCGTGCTCCAAACAACCGGAAGTGAACGATGTGACGTGGCATCGTGACGCTGAACCAGTGAAGGCGGAGCTTAGCGCCGCTCGCTCGGCGAGCGAGTTGAGGAGGAAAAGCATAGCTAGGGAGGAGGGTAACTTCTAATCGCTTGCAGCTCCATTAATACGCAACGCTTCATTTAAATTGTGGTGCGAATGTTCTACTTAAGCTGTACCCTATGCGCCTACAAAATTTGTCCGAACCGTTTCAGGGGCCCTTTAAGGTGAAAGACTGGGCCTGCAATAACATACTTTGTTGTAGCACTGCAAAAAGTATTGCCGTGAGTATTAGCCACAACAAAACTGATGCGTGTCCAACCTACTTTGTCGGAGGCACACCTATAAGGACTGTTCGGGCCCTTCCCATTATGGGTGTAACATTCAGCCATTCTCTCGACTTTTCTACATATGCACTGTATATAAAGGCCGTCGCATTCTTGGTTTTGTGTCCCGTGTCTCCCTACCCTGTGGACGTGATATTTTCCAAGCGCTCTACACTTCTATCATTCTGCCACGGCTTGAGTACTGCTCATAAATAAATAAATAAATAAATAAATAAAGTTTTATTTTCGCCGCAGACAATACATTGTTACTGCGAAAATAGGGGGCCAGAGAGAAAAGCTGCATCTGTGCAGCTTGACTAAGCTCTAGCGACCGTACAGCAGCAGTGACACGACGATTTGTTATATGGATTCAGTTATATAAACATATCAGCAAATAAAGAAACGATCAGACAATTCCATCACAAATGGCAGTTGCAAGAACAATTACACAGCATACATATTTCAATTAACAATTAGACACGTAAGCAGTTCCAATACAGTCACACAAACAGGTCAAATAAGTTTTTGTTAGTAAGGGCCAGAACCTCGACATTTTCGGGTCAGTATAGTCCCTGTACCAAACGTCGCTGAGAGACAATTTTGTTCAGCGTTGGGCAACACAGCGTTGGGCAACACGCACCCTCCACTCGCATCTTTTTCGGTCGTCGCAAGCTCATGCCAGCCTACGAGGATTGCCTCAAAGCCCTCAAGTGGCACACCCTGCAATACCAGCGCAACATTGCAGCAGCCTGTCTATTCTGCAGCTACCTTGGCGGTTCCGTGCACAGCACTCATCTTTCTTCAGTCCTTCTGAACAGACGGTCAGCACAGCCTGAACCCCATCACACCTGTATGGCCCGATACCGAAACGCCATGCTTATATCTCTGGCATACAGAGCTTTGACTTCACGCCTTGACACGTGGCATACAGAGCTTGACTTCAGAGCTTTGACACGTGTGTGTGTGTGTGTGTGTGTGTGTGTGTGTGTGTGTGTGCGTGTGCGCGTGTGCGCGTGCGCGCGTGCGTGCGTGCGTGCGTGTGTGTGCGTGTGTGTGTGTGTGTGTGTGTGTGTGTGTGTGTGTGTGTGTGTGTGTGTGTGTGTGTGTGTGTGTGTGTGTGTGTGTGTGTGTGTGTGTGTGTGTGTGTGTGTGTGTGTGTGTGTGTGTGTGTGTGTGTGTGTTGCGAGCGCACATGGAGGGAGCGGGTGTGTCTGCATCCTGAAAATTCCTTCTCTAGATCGCCTCCTTTCAGACGCTCTTGCATGCTGGCATCAGCCTTTTTTAGTCTTACGAGCAGTCTAGAGTGCTGTGTTACCACTAAGACCATCATCAACATCATCATCATCAGAATCGTCGCTATGACCACACTGAATGTGGCGAAGCAAGCGTGACGCGTAATTCAAAGTAATTCAGGAGGTTCCTGCGCTCTCACTCTTCTAAATGGAGCGCCAATGATGTATGCCTTCTTGATGAAAATGGTGATTGTTCGAGCACTGCTGATGGCTTTGCAGAACATTTTGGTTCTCTATATGGTGTAAAAAATGCTTCAACTAACCTTCCTTCTCAGTCTGGCACGATGGGTACGCTATCAGTCAACGAAGACCTTGTTTTAAAGTGTATGAAGTGCCTCAAACCTCTCCTTTCCCGTTGTGCTGATGGTATTCCTTTCGCAGTGCTTAACCCTTTCAGACGCTGTCTATACAATTGCGTACAGCAAGATAGTGCATCAACAGCAAAAGCACTGATGAAAGTAATGATATTTAAAGTGTGTCGCGCGCATCTTAAAATACTTATTATTTGAACTGTGCTGCAATTTTCGATAACGTGCAGAATGTTTTAGCAAAATGAGTGGGAAGGATGACGATTGGGTGTTTTTACTCTGTGTCAGTATGTTGTACGTCGCGGGTTCACTTCTTTAATTGTTTTTCACAGTGTCATGCACAAGGCATAATTTTCAAGTGGCTGGATAAGTTCTTTTCGATCTTTTGAAAACACGGAATATTTTGTGTTCTCATATTTTATGCTCTTGTAGCGAGTTTTCGCTTGGAGTCTAAATTCTGTAAACTTTACAAAACAACTAAACAATTGAAAATTCTGAATCTTTTCGGCGGCTGTACACTTTCTATCATTTTTAAGATGCAAGAGATGTGGCAAAAACAAGTTTTCAATCGACGGGATAATGCGGTGTCTGAAAGGCTAAAGACGTATGGAAGCATATTGTTCCCTGTTCTCAGAAGCATAATATCTGGTGCATTTTCTAGCACTCGGAAGGTAGCATGGAAATTGCATATGCACAAATTTGGTGCTAGACATGCAGCTGCTAACAGCCGGCCTATATCTATCCTCTGCAGTGCGTCAAAAGTATTTGAATCAGTATTGCATTCCTTCCGTTTTTTAGTGCTCAGAACACTTTAATAAATGAACAGCATGGCTTTTGTGCCGACGACTTAAAACTATTTGAGAGTGTGAACAGTGTTCAGCACTGGATCAACCTCCAAAAAGGCATTTTTTCATCCAAATGGGGGCTCTTAAAGGTACATTTAAGGTATTATTAAATGCTTCCAGTAGTATGGAATTAAGTTATGTGCGGAATAGACACAAGTTCAATTTTTATACACCCTTCGGGATGCTCCACTGCCCAGGGTTGATGAAGTGAAAGATGTTGGTTTGTACTTCGACGAAACGCTAAGCTTCTCTTCATACATATAACCACCCAACGTGCCCTTCACCCTTTTGGAATTGTATGTCGTATATTGCATGATTTCAACTCACCTGTTCTCTTTCTGAAATTGTATTCTGCTGTGTGCCTGCCACTACTAGAGTATGCCTCTGTAGATGGGGGTGCAACGTGCAAATCAAATTCCGACCTCATCGAACGCGCCCAGAATAAAGTGATATCTATCTTCAAGCACCACTTATGTCATTCTGGCGAACATAGTTCAGCCTTCTCAAATATACCTCAACTTGCACCTCTAGACTCAATACTTAATTGATCAGATTTTTGTTCCCGTATAATGTGGTCCATGGCATTATACATTCCCCAAAGCTTCTTGATCATGTGCAACTACTCGTGCTGCAACAGTATACCAGGCAGCATTCCACATTATTTTACTGGCCTTGTTACATTAAAAACTGCTATATATGACTCGGCTTCAAAAGCATGTAATAAGAATTGTGCCTGAATTGACATACTTCAGAGTTAATTTCATGTGTTTGGTGTATCTGTAGGTAATCATGTATGATTAACTCCCTTTTACCCTTGCTTGTTTTTCTTTTTCCCTATTTGTTTCTCTCTCTCGCATTATTTTGTCCACCACATTCATGTTTTCTGAACATTTTTTTCTCACACATTGCTTTTTAAGTGCACCAGTACGAAGGCTCTCTAGCTGTTCCTGGACGCTATGTTAAAGATTGGATTGATTGATTAATATTGTAGTGTAAAATCGTGCTTTTTTGGCGTGTACTAGTATATTATTTCAGTGCAGTAGCTTTTGGGCAATTAAAAAGAAGGCGTGAATTCAGAAAGTGCAATAAAATGGTGTATGCCTGATCATAATGATTTGTGCTATTGATTTCTTCTGAGTTTTAATAACGGTTAGCTACTCTATCCAGGGATGAGCAATAAAACAATATGCCACAGCAATTATTGCATCCGTCAGAGAACAAATTGAATGTCTTTCTTAGTGAAAATATCGTAATAGGCTGAAACCAACAACTGGTATGTTTTTGTGGTGACGTGGTGACTTGAAGTGTATAAATTGTGGAAATAACGTGTTTATATATATATATATATATATATATATATATATATATATATATATATATATATATATATATATATATATATGATATTATGCAAATGAGCTGCCCGCGTACATTCTATAAATACTGCAATGGTACGACTTCGAAAAGGGCAACGAAAGACACCTATGAAAACCCCCGATTTTCAAGCTTGTATTTTCTCACCGAATGTAATTTCATTCATGTCCAGAAAGACACACTTGACAGGTTGAAACCAGTTAAAAGAGAGCACGGCCTTTACAAAGTGAAAATTTGTCTAGCAATGCACTCAATGTGAAGGCCTCCCGATGTGGTGTTGATGCTTCGGAATATCCTAAAATAATGAATGAGATGCTCCATGGGCAATATTTAACAGAATCAAGAATCGAGAAGAGACAAGCTACAAATTACGTAAATTTGAGCGTATCTCTACATTTTTTTTATTGCTACAGGCCTTTCAATTCTGTCTGCTGATTTTCTCAGAACCCACTTCTTAAAATTTCATTCATGCAGCAGGAAGCATAATTATGTTGACACGGAAACTTTTGTATCTATATCCGGTGACCGTATTTCACCGGCTAATAAATGTTATACGTTTTGCTCGGCGCAGGACGCTCCTGCACGTATCGGAAGTTTCGCGAATGGTATTGGTGGTTCTGTCGGTTGTCTGTTGTCGACGAACCTTGTATAATGTGATTGCATACGCCAGCTGAATTGTGCGTAGTTTCTGGAAGGCGCGCGTGCACCAGCGAATACACTGGAACCTTTCACGACTGATATATGAAAGCCGACGCGCTAGACCCGCAGATGAGATTTTCGATGGTGGCCGACTTTGCTTGCCGCTATCGTTGCGAATAAGTGTTGCTTTTTCTGGGCACAAGTTCGCCTAATAAAGAGTTAAATTTGTAACTCCCAGTTTTGACTCTGCATCATTTTTCACCGGCACTGCTACGTGACAATATTTCTAACACAAATTTTTCAGTGATACTTTGCACGTTTAATTCTTCGACAGTTGGCTGCGCAATGAGCTACTAAAAATGAAATCGTACAGCTTTTGATGCGATATGGCATGGTCGTGCAAGTGTTCGCAAAGATATCTCGTAGACAGACGACGCGCGAGCGCTGATGTCGATATTTTGTGGAGTATTGTTACTTCAAAGGTAAAAAGAAACCGTTGCGGGAGGCGTACATGCACTAATCAAACGTGGTTTTCATATCTAAAAGAGCATGCAGGTGTCTAACTCATTGTTTGAAGCTTAGTTTGGAGCAGGCTGTTTTCGGTCGGACTTGGATGGTTGAAGACGAAATAGTCCAGCAACAGTGCGCTACAGAGCGAGCGTCGGCGCGCGTCCAGTGGTTGCGCACCCGACGCGTTCGCTTGTCGGCGCGTGCCGACGTATCCCAGTGGTTGGGCCTTAACACTTGGAGGAAAAGCTTCCGCTCGACTCCTTGGCCAACGCCACTGTCGGTAGCCACGGACCAGCAGGGAGCGCCCGCCTGTTCTAAGCACGGCCACATCGTTACCCTCCGCAGATCGGGCTGAGACAGTGCGCGGTGAGCAAATCGTGTTATTTATGTTTGGCTCTCCCGTGTAGCATTGCACTATTGTTGCAATATCTCTCTATGTATTCGAGCCGCTGTGAAGTGTGTTGTACGCTTTGCATTGTTTTGGGGAACATTGTGTGTATGCTATTAGTGAAGTGAGATTTCTCTGTATCGTTTCTTTGCTGTAAGTAGCTTATTTTTCTTTGTGAACCTTTGACTCCAAACCATTCTTTGGCTTGCGACCAGCGAATGCTGGGCACCAAACGAGCACCTCTCTTCGTCACTTCGTAGCTCAGTTTCGGCTTACCTTGTCACGCTATGTCGAGGGTATCTCCTGAAAGACCAGAATCGCTACTTCCGTGTAGGAGTGCGCCACTAGAGGACGAACGTTACCCCTCGCCAGTTACTCGTGAAGGTGTACTTGCCGTGTACTTTAGTTTTGCTTTCCTCGGCTCAAATTCACCCCCAACTAAGGCTCAAGTCTCGAGATCGTTTTGTGTATTCTTAAGCTTTTCTCTCTCCCAATATGATCCCCTATAGTATAGAAGCTTGGGGGTACGTGTTGCTTCTTCTGGCTGCGTCTCACTTCCCTGCTGCTAAGTCAACCTAACCAGAGCATAGTTGTCTGTTAATTTTTTTCAGCTGCAAAATGGTGGCCATGCAGCGTAGAAGTGTATGATGTACGTGCCCGCCGTTTTGTGTGTCATCATCATCATCATCAGCCTGGTTACGCCCACTGCAGGGCAAAGGCCTCTCCCATATTTCTCCAACAACCCCGGTCATGTACTAATTGTGGCCATGCCGTCCCTGCAAACTTCTTAATCTCATCCGCCCACCTAACTTTCTGCCGCCCCCTGCTACGCTTCCCTTCCCTTGGGATCCAGTCCGTAACCCTTAATGACCATCGGTTATCTTCCCTCCTCATTACATGTCCTGCCCATGCCTATTTCTTTTTCTTGATTTCAACTAAGATGTCATTAACTCGCGTTTGTTCCCTCACCCAATCTGCTCTTTTCTTATCCCTTAACGTTACACCTATCATTCTTCTTTCCATAGATCGTTGTGTCGTCCTTAATTTGAGTAGTACCCTTTTCGTAAGCCTCCAGGTTTCTGCCCCGTAAGTGAGTACTGGTAAGACACAGCTATTATATACTTTTCTCTTGAGGGATAATGGCAACCTGCTGTTCATGATTTGGGTATGCCTGCCAAACGCACCCCAGCCCATTCTTATTCTTCTGATTATTTCCGTCTCATGATCCGGATCCGCCGTCAATACCTGTCCTAAGTAGATGTATTGCCTTACGACTTCCAGTGTCTCGTTGTCTATTGTAAATTGCTGTTCTCTCCCGAGACTGTTAAGCATTACTTTAGTTTTCTGCAGATTAATTTTTAGACCCACTCGTCTGCTTTGCCTCTCCAGGTCAGTGAGCATGCATTGCAATTGGTCCCCTGAGTTACTAAACAAGGCAATATCATCAGCGAATCGCAAGTTACTAAGGTATTCTCCATCAACGTTTATCCCCAATTCTTCCCAATCCAGGTCTCTGAATACCTCCTGTAAACACGCTGCGAATAGCATTGGAGATATCGTATCTCCCTGCCTGACGCCTTTCTTTATTGGGATTTTGTTGCTTGCTTTATGGAGGACTACGGTGGCTGTGGAGCCGCTATAGATATCTTCCAATATTTTTACATATGGCTCATCTACACCCTGATTCCGTAATGCCTCCATGACTGCTGAGGTTTCGACTGAATCAAACGCCTTCTCGTAATCAATGAAAGCTATATATAAGGGTTGGTTATATTCTGCACATTTCTCTATCACTTGATTTATAGTGTGAATATGGTCTATTGTTGAGAGCCTTTACGGAATCCTGCCTGGTCCTTTGGTTGACAGAAGTCTAAGGTGTTCCTGATTCTATTTGCAATTACCTTAGTAAATACTTTGTAGGCAACGGACAGTAAGCTGATCGGTCTATAATTTTTCAAGTCTTTGGCGTCCCCTTTCTTATGGATTAGGATTATGTTAGCGTTCTTCCAAGATTCCGGTACGCTCGAGGTCTTGAGGCATTGCGTATACAGGGTGGCCAGCTTCTCTAGAACAATCTGTCCACCATCCTTCAACAAATCTGCTGTTACCTGATCCTCCCCAGGTGCCTTCCCCATTTGCATATCTCCTAAGGCTTTCTTTACTTCTTCCGGCGTTACCTTCGGGATTTCGAATTCCTCTAGACTATTTTCTCTTTCATTATCGTCGTGGGTGCCACTGGTACTGTATAAATCTCTATAGAACTCCTCAGCCACTTCAACTATCTCATCCATATTAGTAATGATATTGCCGGCTTTGTCTCTTAACGCATACATCTGATTCTTGCCAATTCCTAGTTTCTTCTTCACTGTTTTTAGGCTTCCTCCGTTCCTGAGAGCATGTTCAATTCTATCCATATTATACTTCCTTATGTCGGCTGTCTTACGCTTGTTGATTAACTTCGAAAGTTCTGCCAGTTCTATTCTAGGTGTAGGGTTAGATGGTTTCATACATTGGCGTTTCTTGATCAGATCTCTCGTCTCCTGCGATAGTTTGCTGGTATCCTGCCTAACGGGGTTACCACCGACTTCCATTGCACACTCCTTAATGATGTCCACAAGATTGTCGTTCATTGCTTCAACACTAAGGTCCTCTTCCTGAGTTAAAGCTGAATACCTGTTCTGTAGCTTGATCTGGAATTCCTCTATTTTCCCTCTTACTGCTAACTCATTGATCGGCTTCTTATGTACCAGTTTCTTCCGTTCCCTCCTCAGGTCTAGGCTAATTCGAGTTCTTACCATCCTGTGGTCCTGTGTGTGAATTGGACCATTTCTTTTTCCAGTGGGCACGCGTGCCCTCCCCGTCGGCACTTTATAGCATTAAAGGAAGGTCGAATCGCCACCTGAGCCAGTCCGCTCCTCAGGGCTGCTGCCAAACCCGAGCCGTCGCCGACGCCGCTTCGGCTCTTCGTACCTTGTCTTGGTGAGGGAACTATCGATGTGCTCGTGTCACCATATATTCTCACCTTTCGCATTCCTTTGGACTTTTATGGGGTTATTCTTGGGCGATTGAACCAATATCTCTAATTGTAATCGTTTGTTTTTAATCGTGATTTTTATGCGCGCCTCGCTGAGCTTTTAATAACTAATTATTATTGTAAGTGAAACAGTTTCCTTGATAATTATTGCCTTTCTACATTTTAACTTTAATATTTACGTTGTGTTAATCTAACGTAATCGTTGTACCATTACATACACTGAAAATGAACCTCGTAATACTTGCAGACCTCCCCCCCCCCCCCTTACCGCACTCCCCATCTAGAAATTTTCGGAGGGAAGCTGCATTTGCCTTCATGTTTACAGCAAGAAATTTGAAGTGCATTGTTCAAATAGGCTTTCTTATATAGCAGAACGAACCGGTTTCTTAAAATCTCAATGGAAGCAGCGATGACTCTTTGGCAAAGTATGTTTTAGAGTGAAGAGCGAGAAAGGCATATCATGCAAGATAGCTTGTTCTGCTTTTTAGTCGTCGTTTGTCGCGCACTCTTCGCTTCCAGCAGGAGTTTCTTCAAATGTTACTTCCTACTGACTTCCATTCGAGTCCTAGGGCCCTCGTAAGCATTTGCGCTCTCCTTTTCGTAGTGCACTATTGCGCTATGTCGCAATATTTAAGTGAGCTAGTAGATCTTATTGCAGCCCATTGTTTAACCATAACGACAAGAAAAGAAATGAAATTGCAGAAATTGCGAGAGCACCTACTCAAATGTCTTTGTTTGTGTGAGTTAAAGAAAGAACACCCAGAAAAAATTCTTTAACGCTGCTTGTGGGGCCCCGTGATCGGAATCCATTCCTCATGCCTCGCGCCTATTTTAGACCCCGAAAAACAATTTTGTTTGCTCGCGCACCTAATATTTCGACTCTTAGACACAAGTATTTCTACGAAGGTGGTCGCAGAGTAACCAGCAATTCCTGTATTCTTGTGTGCAGCCGGCGCTGCTGTTTCAGAAGATGGGTCGCTTCGGTCATCATCAGTCCGCAAGCATTTCCAGTTTGATGTCAAGAAAGGACAGTCTATATATCAGGTTTTAGACTGTCAGAGTTGGTTATCGGGACAGCATGCTGATAACCTTGAACGTCACGTGCAGCGACATCACAGCGCAGGATATCAAGCACTAGTCCTGGAGAAGCCGTCGTGTAGCAAATCCTCTTAAGGGTCAGCGCAGTGAGCAGGTTCTCCGACTACGGAAGGGCAAGGAATTGAAACAGACAAAACTACCGCACGCACTGCAGGTGAACGCGGGTGAGAGCGTAAACATAACCGGAGAAGCCGTCATGAATGTTTGCGTCGAATTGGTCACTACGAACGGTCGACCATTTCGCATGAATGATGACACCGAGTTTCGCAAAAATTCACCCTATACTGCAGGGCCTTAAGAAAAGAATCACTATGAGCACCGAGAGTGTTCGATTACGAGTGGTTCAAAAAGCAAAAAAAGCAAGAAAATTGATTTCACAGTTACTTCAAAATCGTCTTGTTTAGCTAAAAATGGACTAGTACTACACGCCTTGATCGAGAAATCCTTAGCAGCAACCTACAATTCATTGAAGATGACAGGCTCCCTTCAGACACTGGCTATGGAAGAGCTTTTAGAGCGGCACAGCGCCGAATACTTAAAGCGTGAAGTTCTTGGTGTGCTCTCTGAATATGGAGTAGCTCTGGACCAAGTGTAACGACGTACAATGCAGCGAATATGGTTAGAGCTCTTCTAGCAGAGCCAGCATCTGAAGGCGAAGACGTGGGGCACGTGCCACAGCCCGAGGATGACGAGTGGAAACGTCCGATGAGAATTTCAACGACAGGCCTTGCCCAAATGAATTGGAAGGAAACCTCACATTTTCGACTAATGGACCACTGCTTCAAGAGATGAGATGCGCCGTTCACACACTGCAACTTGCGTTGCACGATGCGCTGAAATTTTCAGCAGCGAAGGACCTCGTTATAAAAGTTCGCAACATAGTGAAAAAAAAAACAGGAATGCACAAAAAGCAGGAGTGCAGGTGTCACGGCCCCTTGTCGAGTCCAAATCACGCGGAAAAGGCAAAGGGAAGAAGGGAGAGGTATGAAAGTGTGAAATCGTGATTATCGCCAGTGACTCAAACCTGGCCAAGTGCTTAGAAGCAATTGTGGAGACGGCGAAAGGCGATAAAAGAGTGGCGGTAGGGGCATTTCCAGGATGGACACTGGGTTCTGTCATGGAGCGATCAAAAGCTAAGCTCACAAAAGATGCCCACGTGCGCAACCTTGTCATAGTAGCAGGTGGGCTCAATTACGTCCTAAACAGGAAAGGGAAAGGACTAGCCCATCGCTTGGTGAAGGGGGTGGACGACTTGCGTGAGCTGTCCCCTCAGGTGCAGATTGTGGTGTGCACAGTGCCGGAGGTGCCTGTACATGACAGCCTCGTACAAAGAGCCGTAGTGGTTGGTAATGAGGCGATATGGAAAATAAGATGAGAGAAAGGTTTCGAGGTTACCGAAGTAAACAGGTAAGTGAGAAGGTGTGGGCGTTTTGAACGAGACGAAATACACTTCAATTACACGTTTCCACGAGAAGTGGGCTGGCGACTTGCTGGTCGCGCTGTTGCTTTTTAGGGGGCCCACGGGCTCTCAGGAGGCCAGAGTAGGCAGTAATGAAGAAGGTCCCCTAAGGGAACCTCACAATAACGTCGCCGTCAATAACATAAAAAGCAGGAAAGCAAGAAAGAGAGCTCGCCATGCAATGGGCTACATAAACATGCAGGGCGGCAGAAGAAAGGAAAAGTGGGCTGAAAAGTGGACTGAAATAGAGAACAAATAGGGGTGTATGCGATTGCAGAAATGCACCTTAGAGACTCGGAAGAGCCGCCAGTGAGTGATAATTATGTTTGGGAAGGGTGCAACACAACTAAGTCCGGAAGAAAGGGAGTGGGCCGGAGTCAGAATGCTCATCCATCAGCGAACTAAATGAAAAAGCGTAAATTCAAAATGTCAAGAGCATCTTTGGTTATCAAATACAATGAATGAAAAAAAAAACTTGGCTGGGTATTACGTAATTGTGGACCGGAAATAATTGCACGGAGAAGAATAAAGAATTAGTGGAATGCATAAGTGCTGATATTAAAGGTTTCGTGAATGATGCCGAAATTATCCTAACAGGTGGCATGAATGGCCACATACAGGATTTAGGTGGCTCTATCGACAACAACGGGAAGTCAATGCTAAACCTTTGTGAGCAACATAACCTCGTTATCGTGAATACAGGGCTTAAGTGTGAAGGGCAGATCGCGTGGGAAGTGGGAAACAGGCAATTCACGATTGATTACTGTCTGATGACAGAAGGGATTCATGATAAGTTTAGAGAAACGGTTATTGACGATGAAGGGTATAGCAGCATAGGGAGTGACCATAAACGCATCATTTAGAAAATGGGTTATGTATTTGGGAAAGAGAGCAAAAAGTGCCGAATGAGCAGTCCAAATTTGAACGCTGAACAAATAGCAAATACAGCCACTAGAGTTGAGGAAGAACTTGGCAAATGGCCAAGTAAAGAGTGGGAATATGGTGAGCTTATAAGTGTAATAAAGGCAGAAATACGGAAAGAGAACCAACATGTTCGTTGGAAAGGAAAAAAGAAACCGAAAAGCTGGTGGAACAAGGAGATACGAGAAGCGATCGCCGAACGACAGAAAGCATCTCGAGAGCACAGGCAGGCAAAGAAGGCGCAGTTGCCACAGGACGAAGTGCCAGTAAATGGGAAATATACCGGGAGAATAAGGCGATGGTTTAAATAGGGGTGCATGCAAAGATAAATCGTGAGAGTGAAGGTTGGTGGTCAGAAATACGTGAGAAACAGAAGGCTGCACCTACGATGTTTTGGAACCACATCAATTTATTCGGCAGGAAGTCAGCAACAATAAAACAACATATCCTATACGAAGATGGAAAAAAACTGGAAAGGGAAGCGGCATTGAGTTACATCCGAATAATAACAGCCGAGGCTTTTCAAGGCAATGACGAGGCTGTATTTCAGGAAAAAAACAGCATGAAAGAGAACCAGATGGAAAAGGAGCTGGTGCTGAAAGCCGAAGAAAAAGCCGAAGGGAAATTTCCTAAACGCACCGCCACAGGGCTAGACGAGGTTCCCGTTAGGCTGATTTATGAATTAGGATCAAGAAGTAAGGAAGCTCTGGTAAAAGCAGTGCAAAAAACATTAAAAGATAGACGAATACCAGACAGTTGTCGACAAAGTAAAATGAATTTAATTTATAAAGGTGAGGGGGAGAAAAATAGAATTCGCTCGTTTATACCGTTGACCACTACATCGGTAATATACAGGTTAGCAATGCGGGCAATCAAATTTAAGCTGCAAGCATTGGCAGAGAATAATGGCATTTTGGGAGAGCATCAGAATGGCTTTAGATAGGTAGGCGTTTGGATAGCTTATTTGTTCTTACTTAATGTATTGAAATATCAAGAGTAGAAATGAGACCGTTAAATGTGGGGTTTTTAGACATTACAGAAGTGTATGACAACGTAGACCGCAACATTTTGTGGGATATTCTAGAATGGGAATGCCTAAGGGACGATTGTCTACAGGTTTGATAAAGATTTACCTAGAAAATACCGTTTGCATTGAAAGGGAAAGGATGAGGAGCGAGGAGAAGGTTGATATCAACAAGAGACTGAGGCAGTGGTGCCCTTTATCCCAACTACTGTTTATGATGTACATGGTGAGGATGGAGAGGGCGCTAGAAGGAAGTAATATCGGGTTCGATCTCTCACACAAATAGGCGGGTACAGTAGTTGAGCAGCAGGTCCGAGGTTTATTTTATGCGGATGAAACTGTGCTGCTAGCTAACAAGCAAATTGATTTGCTACGTTTGTCTAATATCTGTGAACAGGAAGGCAAAAATTTAGGTTTGAAATTTAGTGTTAGAAAATCAAGGTAATGGTATTCAATGAAAACAGTGAACAGACGGTGGAGATACAGGGCCAGGAAGGACCTCGGGTAAAAGAATATGAATACCTTGGCATATGGATAAACGAGCGCACTATATATATATATATATATATATGTATATATATATATATATATATATATATATATATATATATATATATATATATATATATATATCATCATCATCAGCCTGGTTACGCCCACTGCAGGGCAAAGGCCTCTCCCATACTTCTCTAACTACCCCGGTCATGTACTAATTGTGGCCATGCCGTCCCTGCAAACTTCTTTATCTCATCCGCCCACCTAACTTTCTGCCGCCCCCTGCTACGCTTCCCTTCCCTTGGGATCCAGTCCGTAACCCTTAATGACCATCGGTTATCCTCCCTCCTCATTACATGTCCTGCCCATGCCCATTTCTTTTTCTTGATTTCAACTAAGATGTCATTAACTCGCGTTTGTTCCCTCACCCAATCTGCTCTTTTCTTATCCCTTAACGTTACACCTATCATTCTTCTTTCCATAGCTCGTTGCGTCGTCCTCAATTTGGGTAGAACCCTTTTCGTAAGCCTCCAGGTTTCTGCCCCGTAGGCGAGTACTGGTAAGACACAGCTATTATACACTTTCCTCTTGAGGGATAATGGCAACCTGCTGTTCATGATCTGAGAATGCCTGCCAAACGCACCCCAGCCCATTCTTATCCTCCTGATTATTTCCGTCTCATGATCCGGATCAGCCGTCACTACCTGCCCCAAGTAGGTGTATTCCCTTACGACTTCCAGTGCCTCGCTGCCTATTGTAAATTGCGTTTCTCTTCCGAGACTGTTAAACATTACTTTAGTTTTCTGCAGATTAATTTTTAAACCCACTCTTCTGCTTTGCCTCTCCAGGTCAGTGAGCATGCATTGCAATTGGGCCCTGAGTTACTAAGCAAGGCAATATCATCAGCGAATCGCAAGTTACTAAGGTATTCTCCATTAACTTTTACCCCAATTCTTCCCAATCCAGGTCTCTGAATACCCCCTGTAAACACGCGGTGAATAGCATTGGAGAGATCGTATCTCCCTGTCTGACGCCTTTCTTTATTGGGATTTTGTTGCTTTCTTTATGGAGGACTATGGTGGCTGTAGAGCCGCTATAGATATCTTTCAGTATTTTTACATACGGCTCGTCTACACCCTGATTCCGTAATGCCTCCATGACTGCTGAGGTTTCGACAGAATCAAACACTTTCTCGTAATCAATGAAAGCTATATATAAGGGTTGGTTATATTCCGCACATTTCTCTATCACCTGATTGATAGTGTGAATATGATCTATTGTTGAGTAGCCTTTACGGAATCCTGCCTGGTCCTTTGCTTGACAGAAGCCTAAGGTGTTCCTGATTCTATTTGCGATTACCTTAGTGAATAGTTTGTAGGCAACGGACAGTAAGCTGATCGGTCTATCATTTTTCAAGTCTTTGGCGTCCCCTTTCTTATGAATTAGGATAATGTTAGCGTTCTTCCAAGATTCCGGTACGCTCGAGGTCATGAGGCATTGCGCATATAGGGTGGCCAGTTTCTCTAGAACAATCTGCCCACCATCCTTCAACAAATCTGCTGTTACCTGATCCTCCCCAGCTGCCTTCCCCCTTTGCATATCTCCTAAAGCTTTCTTTACTTCTTCCGGCGTTACCTTTGGGATTTCGAATTCCTCTAGACTATTTTCTTTTCCATTATCGTCGTGGGTGCCACTGGTACTGTATAAATCTCTATAGAACTCCTCAGCCACTTGAACTATCTCACCCATATTAGTTATGATATTGCCGGCTTTGTCTCTTAACGCATACATCTGATTCTTGCTAATTCCTAGTTTCTTCTTCACTGTTTTTAGGCTCCCTCCGTTCCTGAGAGCATGTTCAATTCTATCCATATTATACTTCCTGATGTCAGCTGTCTTACGCTTGTTGATTAACTTCGAAAGTTCTGCCAGTTCTATTCTAGCTGTAGGGTTAGAGGCTTTCATTCATTGGCGTTTCTTGATCAGATCTTTCGTCTCCTGTGATAGTTTACTGGTATCCTGCCTAATGGAGTTGCCACCGACTTCCATTGCACACTCCTTAATGATGCCCACAAGATTGTCGTTCATTGCTTCAACACTAACTTCCTCTTCCTGAGTTAAAGCCGAGTACCTGTTCTGTAGCTTGATCTGGAATTCCTCTATTTTCCCTCTTACCGCTAACTCATTGATCGGCTTCTTATGTACCAGTTTCTTCCGTTCCCTTCTCAGGTCTAGGCTAATTCGAGTTCTTACCATCCTGTGGTCACTGCAGCGCACCTTGCCCGACCACGTCCACATCTTGTATGATGCCACGGTTAGCGCAGAGTATGAAGTCTAATTCATTTGTAGTCTCGCCGTTCGGGCTCCTCCACGTCCACTTTCGGCAATCCCGCTTGCGGAAGAAGGTATTCATTATCCTCATATTATTCTGTTCCGCAAACTCCACTAATAACTCTCCCCTGTTATTCCTAGTGCCTATGCCATATTCCCCCACTGCTTTGTCTCCAGCCTGCTTCTTGCCTACCTTGGCATTAAAGTCGCCCATTAGTATAGTGCATTTGGTTTTCACTCTACCCATCACCGATTCCACGTCTTCATAGAAGCTTTCGACTTCCTGGTCATCATGACTGGATGTAGGGGCGTAGACCTGTACAATCTTCATTTTGTACCTCTTAATAAGTTTCACAACAAGACCTGCCACCCTCTCGTTAATGCTATAGAATTCCTGTATGTTACCAGCTATATTCTTATTGATCAGGAATCCGACTCCTAGTTCCCTTCTCTCCGCTAAGCCCCGGTAGCACAGGACGTGCCCGCTTTTTAGCACTGTATATGCTTCTTTTGGCCTCCTAACTTCACTGAGCCCTTTTATATCCCATTTACTGCCCTCTAATTCCTCCAATAGCACTGCTAGACTCGCTTCACTAGATAACGTTCTAGCGTTAAACGTTGCCAGGTTCATATTCAAATGGCGGCCTGTCCGGAGCCAGTGATTCTTAGCACTCGCTGCTGCGTCGCAGGTCTGACCGCCGCCGTGGTCAGTTGCTGCGCAGCTGCTGGGGACTGAGGGCCGGGGTTTGATTGTTGTGTTCATATTAGCCCCGAGAACGAACACGAGCGGCGCTGCGAGCGCCGCTCGCGTGACGTCAGGGCACGGACTCGCGCCTGTCGTCTGCTACAGTTCGGGCGTTGTCCGGGCGCTTTCTGCGGTGTTTTCGTTTGTTCGCCCTCGTTCTCTCTGCTTGTAAACTTATGGTGGTCGTCTCAAATATATTTTTACGACGTCTTCCTTTGCGAACATTTATTCAAAGAGCTAATTTCTTAGACAACAATGCAGCTCTCGAAGGCAACGCTACAGTGCCAGCCGAAGCGACGCACACCAGCCCATTGCGGGTTTTTCATGCGCGGATACACTCTAAGAAAAATCCCGGGGAAAACGGGAGTAACTGCGCCGTTAGTCCTAAAAAGGGCGCTTTCGTCCCTCAAAGGACTAACTGCATGAATGTGCGTGCCGTGTGCAAATTTCGGAGAGTAAGTGTTTAGTCCCTGGTCGGAAAGAGAGCAATGGGAGGACGAACGGCAACAGTTACTCCCCGGGCACTTCGCTGTTTTCGTCCGTGTCATGGAGCGATGCGGCGAAAACCGCATTGTCTATAAATCGTGAATGGTTTGAAGTTCGTGCATTGTCTATTGAACTATATGCAAAGCAGCGCCTTGCCTCTTCGTGAGAAAATTACGTGAAACTTAAAACTGGAATGTGAAGAGGCATGTCCTTCGTGCGCACCCCATAAGTGAGCGATACACATTAAACGCGCGCAAGTCATCGATAGACGGCCAGATTTTCTTGGTCAATAGTACCTAAGTTCCTTCCGTTCCAAGGAGGTTGGGAACTGAAGCGATGTGTATCTCGAACGGCACACGCTAAGCGATAGAGAAATTGGCCTTCTCAGTTGTCTTCGGTGCGCCGTCTGAGCTCGCTACACGTATACATGGCGTAGTGCCTCAGTTTAAATCACCCTAAGAATACTCGGGCTGATTGCTTTTCGCAGTCGCTTATGGTTGCAAGTACACTCAACGTTAGACTCTCACTGCATAGCTTGCACAAAATACGGAGTCGCTTTTATATTGCCGCACTTGCGTTCCCATGCTCAACCTTCCCTAAATATCCATCTTTGTCAACCAAGCGGCGTGGTGGGGAAGAAGAAGAAGAGGCTTGTTCGAACGGCCACGTTTGCGATGAGCTCCGCTGGAAACAGCGCATCGGCCCTTGGCCGAGGATCACACCCACCGTCATCTACCGATTCCGGTAATTATAAAGTCGTTCTTCCTCGTCTACCGACTGGCAACACCGTCCTCAATTCAGTTTTCCTGCATGCTGACCTGGCAGGGCGGCCGTATCGAGCCCCGGACTTTCGCGATGCTCTCCTGTCAGTGCTAAATGCAACTGACATACTCGGCGCTGGACAATACCAGATGAGCCATTTGTGGTTGGTGACATGCGTTAATAGCATCGCGAAACAGAAACTTGTCGACAAAGGCGAGTTGTTGGTGAAGGGCCTCAAGTGCCTTGTCATTGACCCTGAATGCAAGAATATCAAGATGAAGCTTCTTTGGCTTCCCCCACACCTCGAACAGAGACGGATTGTTGAAGCGCTAGAGCCATATGGCACAGTGCAGTCCATCACGAGAGAAATGTGGCGGTGTGACGGCATGGAGGGCTGGCAAATGACTAACCGAGACGTGGCGTTCACATTGAAAGATGGCGTTTCTGCCAGTAATCTGCCACATCTGTTCAGCATATATGGCCACCAGTGCCTTATCTTGGTACCTGGCCGACCACCACTTTGCCTCCGGTGCAACAGAGTTGGGCATATCCGGCGACAATGTCGAACACCACGCTGCAGTAACTGTCACCGCTACGGTCACCCTGCAGATGCATGCGTCGGAACCTACGCTGACAAGCTTCGTGGAAATAGACCAGCTGAAGATGATACCATCACCGATCATCTCATGGACGTGACCGAAGTTGTGGATGCAACTGGAGAAACACTCCCTGAGACTCATCGACAAGAACAGATTAAACCGTCATCGGCTGACATTAGCCTCAGCCAGAAGCCTGCGAGCGAGGATGAGACTAAGGTGCCTGACGACGAACCATCTGTGTCATGGGCAGAATCGCCACCAGTTCAAGATCGCCTACCGTCAGTGGAATCTGGATTGATGTGCGAGGCCGCTAAGAAGCGTCCAGCGCCATCTGACAATTCATCGCCCTCGGGAAAAGAGGCTCGCGTTCCCAAGGTGTCAAAGTTGACAAAACCGCTCCGGGGAACGCCTACTCCTGCAGATGTCCCTTGTGTTAACGTGCACCATAAGGCCCATTGTGCATCACCTCATCAAGAAGGGAGTGGTGCACCTCTGGAGCAGTGTTTAGACGCTGCACCTCCATACGTAATCATGGCGGGCGCTCTTCCCTTCCATTTTGGCACTTTAAATGTCCGTGGCTTACGCAGTAAGCGACGGCAAGTACAGCTTCTTCATTTGTTACGCAATAGAAAATTAGACATTGCTGCTATCCAAGAAACAAAGATTGAATCCGATGAAAACACAGAAGCAGCTCTATCTCCATTCCTATCTGACTATAATGTTTGTGTCAGCCATGCAGTCGGCGTTTCCGCAGGCTGTATGTTATTTGTTAGAAAACATTTACCATGTGATTTGCTACATTTGTTTACAGATAGGCAAGGGCGCCTAATCTGTTGCGATATGGATATCAGTGGTATGAGCTTTAGATTTGTGTGTGTTTATGCTCCGAACAAGTTACGTGAACGCGAGTGCTTCTTCTTATCTCTAGAACATCATTTCTGTACTGATCGCGCATTGGTCCTCTTTGGAGACTTTAATTGTGTATGTAACGCGCAAGATCGTACGTCACTGAAGCTGAGACATGATCCAAGTAGTGATGCATTGCAACGCCTGATGTGTGATTATCAGCTTGTGGACATTGGGGAAAATGAAAAGGCAGGATGTCGATATACGCACTTCCAGGGCACCTCGCATGCAAGGCTTGATCGAATTTACGTTTCACTTAGCGCACTACCTCTTATATATGGTTACACTGTGCACCCTATATTCTTTAGTGACCATTGCCTAGCCTCAGCATCGTTTGGCAGCCGTCGGTATCAAAGTCGGCGTATGTGCTGGGAGCTGTGGAAGTTTAATAACCAATTACTTTCGCGTGAGTGTTTCTTAAATCGTGTTACTGAGCTGTTACTAGCTAATGCATCATGCCGCAAGGACTTGCCACTATTTGCTGTGTGGGAATTATTCAAACAGGAAGTTAAAATGATAGCTATCGAAGAATCATCAATATTGGCCTTTGAAAAAAAGAATAATTACAAAACATTGTATAAACTTCTGAGTGAACTGCATGAGCTTGAATGCCTACATCCGGGTCAATATATTGATGATATTTATAAGGTCAAGGCACAGTTACAAACTTTGAACGCAGAAAAATACAGAGGTGCGCTAGTGCGTGCGCGAGAGCAACGTTTCCTGGAAGAACAGCCTTGCAGTAGGGCCCTTGGTGATGAACGCCGACACGCGCTGTCGAAACAAATACTACATATAGAGTATGGTGGAATCATTGTTAATGACCCTACTCTAATAACTAAAGCGTTTTTCGAGCATTATCAAAAACTATTTCGAGACCACAAGCCATTGGATACAGATGCTGCCAAAAAAATTGTATCGTTGCTGCCCCAGTTAAATCAGGATGATTACAATTACACAAATGAAAACATTGATATCAATGAGGTAACTTCATGCATCCATTCGTTAGCGAAGGGCAAGACGCCCGGCCCCGATGGCCTTACTGCCGAATTTTATCAGTGTTTTCGTTCCCTCTTATCACCATTATTACTTCAGGTGTACCGTGAGGCCTTGGAAGTAGGTTACCTAACCGCCACAATGTACGAAGGACACACCGTCCTTATAGCCAAAAGCGATGATGAGACTAAATTGCAAAAAGTTGATGGATATCGGCCTATCTCCTTATGCAATGTTGATTATAAAATTTTTGCTAACCGTTTGCAAGTTGTAATAAGATCTGTGGTCGGTGATCATCAAACATGTGGCATCAGGGGCCGGTCCATTCAGACGAACATTCATGTTGCGAGATCGGTGCTCGAGTGTGTAGCTGAGGGGTTTGGACAGGTGGCAATGGTACAGCTAGATCTGGCTAAGGCGTTCGACAGGGTAAATCGCTCATTCCTGTTTACTGTACTAGAGCATATAAATATCGGTTCCCTGCTCCTTAGAGGCGTCAGGATATGCTATGCTAATGGTTCAACGAGGCTGATAGTGAATGGCTCTCTCTCCGATTCGATTAGGCTTGCATCATCAGTACGACAAGGATGCCCTTTGTCACCGCTCCTGTTCTGCTTGTATTTAGAACCACTTTGTATGAGCATTGTTAAAGAACAATATTTCCAAGGATTTAAATTACTGACTAATGAGGTTCGGGTTCTTGCGTATGCAGACGATGTGGCCTTTTTTTGTACAGATAAAGAGAGTGTGATGACTGCTCTTGCAATTACAGAAGAATATTGTGCGGCTTCTGGTGCAAGCGTTAACTTTGAAAAAAGTTCAGGTTTTTGGTTTGGATTATGGGCCACAATGCCATCACATTACGCAGGCATTCAATGGAAAGAAGATCTGCGTTATTTAGGTGTGCCTCTCTCACAGTATAGAAATAGCAACGCTTATTGGTCGGGAGAAGTTGGCGAAATTCAACGTAAAGTGAATTCATGGCGAGGGCGGAATTTGTCAATGTTCTTTCGTGCTGAAGTGTGTAACGTTTTCTTAGCTTCCCGTCTTATGTATGTGCTGCAAGTACTGCACTGCTCACGGCTTCGCCTTCAGGCACTGCATCGCGTATTTGCAACATTTATTTGGAGTTCCAGTTGTGAATCGATGCGGCGCGACAATCTGTTCCTCCCTCTTGAACGTGGTGGTCTAGGATTAGTCCACCTCTTCATCAGGCAAATTGTTTCACGCCTGTTTTTCTTTCGAGACAATGACCATCCATTTTTGCGTGAAATGTTGCAACTCCGTTTAGTTCATTATATTCCTAATATAGTAGTGTCATCAAATGCCAAAGATGTCCCACAGGCCCCTTGGGGCTTTCTTAAGGAGGTTGTTGACACATTTCTTTTCTTGAAAGTTAGATTCAGCCTGGAGTACGTGTTCACTGCGAGTCGAAAAGCAATTTCTGCGGCACTGGTGGACTCTATTTTCCCAGATCCTTTGTATCGTGCACCTTATTTAAACCGACCTTATCAGGATGTACTTAAGCGCGTCCGAAAAATGTGTGTACCTCCTGGAGTAAAAACATTTTTCTTTAAATTACATTCGGAAACACTCCCTGTTAAAACTTGGTTGAATTCGAGGGGTTGCTTCGTGCCGTGGTCAACAAACTGTCGGCTCTGTCCACGTGCCGAAACCATAGATCACTGCTTCATAGACTGTAGGGACGCTGTATTCTTTTGGGACATTCTCCAACGGACGCTCAAAAAGGACATTGACATGACTCCATATACAATTAGGTTTCTACCGTTTAAGGTTACGGGTGGTCCTCCCTATGACATGTTCATAGTACTTGGTTTACACAGCCTATGGAGAAGTAGACTGTGTGACCGCCATGCCGAAAGCCCGCGATCTACAAAGTCCTTCTTTCGCGAAAGTGCTGCTTATGTAAGAAGTGTCTACGCTGCGCAGGAACCTCCGCCAGACTGGATGCACTTGTTGGATGCATGTGTGTCTTTGCCTGAGTTTTAAGTGTGTAGTGGTGTCCACTTTGTAATACACCTTCAGTTTTCTTTTCCATGTAATAAAGAAAAAAAAAACAAGCGGCGTGGTGGAGTGGTTAGAGTACCTGGCTTGTGAGCGAGAGGGCGCGAGTTCGAATCCTACTCTCGGGCATGTTTTTTTTTTCAGCTCATTAATTTTTTTTATGAGGGTATAATTGCCTAATTTCATTAATTACACCTTTGCGGAGCATCGGAACGAATTACCGTTACTCCCTTGAGGAGCATCGGGCAAGGGCAACTGTTAGTCCCCGAAGGAGTAAGTGCATGGGGAGTAACAGTTCATCCCATGTCAGTTCGTCCCCAAAAGGACTAATGGTTGTGGCAAATCAGTTAGTCCCCAAAAGGACTAACCTCCCTACCCCTTTTAGTCCTTTTTTTCTTAGAGTGTAGACAATCGCAAAAGCATAGCCTACAGGAATCCAGTTATGATACCATACCTGCCACGGTGCAACAAGTATGTCACAAAGCTGGCTATATATGACTTCTACAGCAGTTACGTTGATTTTATTCCGCTAAAATAGGTTTGCTCACGACGAGTAGTTCATGGTATAATATCGAATTTTTGCATTTCCTCACAGAAACGGTCGGCAGTAATACGGAGACTTAACTAATACTGGAGCTTAGATTCTACACGCCTCACTTGCTTCTTTAACTGCCTGTCAACATTAGGCGGTTCTTCACGTGTTTATTTTGTTTAAGCGGCGGAAATTTGAAGTAAAGTTAATGAAGGCTTACAGCTATTTACAGAGTACAAATAGGAATGTACCAATACATATTTCCTTTTCCGTGTTACACGTTCAACTCACCTCTTTAGGGCGCGTTTGTTAATGATTAATAATGTAAGTTATGTCCCTCTTTTTTTGTCTATATTACCAAGTGTATATCATTTATTTATTTTAATGCCGCAGTGTGTTTTGCATTGTTATTGTGGAAATATTTCACTGTTCTTTCATATATTGCATAAGTGTAATGTTTTATGGCCACTATATGAATGTAATTTATATGGCGCTTGATGTGTTACCCCATGCAGCCATATTGTACCTAAGGGGGTGAGGTTACCACAAGCCTCGTCTGTGCGACTTTTTTCCCTCATCCACCTCCACTTACCACTCCTCTGTACATGTGTGTGTGTAAATGGAAATTAATAAACCACATCAAACTCACTTGAGAAATTTACTGGTGCTTGCTGCTTGAGGAATATACATGACGAATCTGTTTGGCGAACTGACACAGGCTGCTCGGCCCAATTTTTTTAGTGAAGTATGCCTGCTGGACCGCATAGCTGCAGCCAGGAAGAAGTCGAAGCGTCAATGATTAGTAGTATGGGACATATTGAAGATATCTAAATTCCCCCGATGGAGGGTCAGAAATCAAGTGAAAGTATATGCAAGGCTTGTGGTGCTTTCTTTATGAATGTTTGCGATTGGATTGGAGCAAACTTAATTTGCCTGCAAGGTTCTCTTTTATGTACCGACGAAGCGAATAGTTATCCGCTGGATCGAGACATGGTGAGACAGAAGGTGCTTGAATTTTCCTTTTGTATACAGGAAATCTAAGCTGCGGTGTAGTAGCTCGAGAATACTTTAGCCATTCCAGTTGGCGTTGTAAAAAACATGCTTTATGGTTTTAATTCGAAGTTGTAGTGAACTGATGGGTTTCGCTAACATAGCGTGCCTCGCCATACGGACAGTCGATTGCTACCGTTACGTGATCAGGGGTGTGCCTTATTGTCGATAAAGGCTACTGAGGGCCACTATGAAACATTTCATCACTTTCAATTGAGTGGCTCTCGATCTTAACAACGAAACTTTTCTCTCAGGTGATTGCTACTATGGTGTTTGTGAATTAACTATGTAAATACTCTGCATGACGCGCCGTCGTGTTAGCAGCCATGAGCAATTCGTTTTTTGGAGGCCTGTTTCAGAGGGGGATGAAAGTAGCAGCAAACTTTTTCATAAGAAATGCGCGCCTAACTATTTTTTACGCATTAATGAATGGCCATATTTGAATAGAACAACACACCAGAGTAATAGGAATCATGATGAGAGCTTCGCTGGGCAGTATCTTTCTAAAATCAGATAACATGTTGACGCCAATTACCAAATTTTTCTTCCACGTAAAATGCAATGCCTCTCATAGCTAAATACTAAAGGAATGTCAAATGTTTAGCGAAGCATCATACACAACTTCGCGCGTTGAATTTGCAGATATTCTTTTTTTAGTCAACATTTACCGATAGACACGGCGCATATATGCATTGCAAAACCTAGCAGACCCCATTAAAGCTACTTAGCTTGCGATATCGAAGCCGCAAAGTTTCTCGACTCACACGCTTTTGAAGAAGAAATTGTGGTTAAGGTATGGCAGCTGAAAGAAGCCGACGTATTCTTCAATACGTACGGCTCGAGCCACCCATACCGCTAGCATACTACGAAGGGAACGAGCGCGCGCGGCAGCCGAACGAGCCGGAGCGAGCGGCGTCCTGGCCGTGACGTCACTCGCGAGAGGGCGCCACTCCTAATTCTCGGGGCTAATAGGAGGTTGTGGCCAAGTGAGGGAGTGCGTTACCGGTTCTGGTCACCGGGATCAGGCCAACACGCGATTTTATCAACACGCGGATTTTTTTTTTTGAATCCGGTGGAAAATTGCCGGCACCGGGATTCGAACCACGGACCTCTGGCACGCGAGGCGGGTGTTCTACCTCTACGCCACCGCTGCATTATATAAATATATGTATATATATATATGTCCACATCCGTCCGTCCCGTCCGTCCGTCCATCCATCCATCCATCCATCCGTCCGTCCGTCCGTCCGTCCGTCCGTCCGTCCGTCCGTCCGTCCGTCCGTCCATCCATCCATCCATCCATCCATCCATCCATCCATCCATCCATCCATCCATCCATCCATCCATCCATCCATCCATCCATCCATCCATCCAAATAATTGCTGACCGGGCAATTATTTGTAGGGTACCCCGACACTTTATCAGGAATAAAAAAGTGCGTTTCTAAGGACCACTGCAAATGGCTGAGGGAAGGCCGTACGTCGTTCCCGCGATGATGTTGAATGTCAGCCCAGTTTGTTCTTGCAAACATTAAGCTTTTGCGGGAAGGTTAATTTGCCTACACCGTTGGCAACTGCTATTTAAGCATACGAAATTTGCCTATGTCATCATGCGCAAAGGGTCAAAGATCACGCTGTTGGCTCTAAGGCATCGAGTTTTATTGTTAAAATGCCATGGTACATTATGCTGCTGCAGAAAAGCAAACTTGCCATTCGCGTGCAAATGCTTGGAGACCAATTTGTTCAGTAATTATGGATATGCAATCTCAAACCGTTTGTCTACGGCACTCGCGCATGCTCGCCTTTCTAATACTGGTTCCTTACAATACAAAGCATGAGTAATTTCACCGAAACAAAGAAGCATTTTTCATAGCAAGTATTCACAGTGTGGTGAAGAGGAAGACGAAGTAGGCGCTCTTGTGTCGGCTGTGCGCGTGACCAGCGTTCATCTACTGCCAGTGTTACTAGACTGTGCCTAGTGCCCCGTAATAAATCATCTTATTACAGTTGGTGGAAGGTGCTGCGCTCCCCGACCTCACCCTGGAACTTCGCAGCCGAACTTTAACATCTGCTCCAGCCGCTACTATGAACGACGCTCCCAACAATCCGCTTGGCGCATCTGCCGCCACTGTCATGTGCGGCGCCGTGCAACGGCAGCGGGACCCTCCTGTTGTTAGCGGATTAGGTGAGACTGACGTAGAAGATTGGCTCTCTACCTTTGAGCGCGTCAGAGAACACAACAAGTGGGATGACCCGACGAAGCTCCGTAGCGTCATCTTCTATCTTGCTGACGTTGCGAACCTCTGGTTCCACAATCACGAACGGCAACTGCAAACCTGGTCCGCTTTCAAGACTGCATTCGCGGAAGTCTTCGGTCGCCCAGCCTTGCGAAAACTCCGTGCTGAATAACGCCTCCACCAGCGCGCTCAACAGCCCGGCGAGACTTATACTAGTTACATAGAGGATGTCGTTGATATTTGCGCCCGCGTCGATAAAAGATAAAGGAGGCCTACTTCAAGTAGTTCCTCTTCCACCCTCTATTCCATTGCCCCCTTCCCTTTAAAGAGGGATAAATAAAGTTTTTCATCATCATCATCACATCCTCAAGGGCATCGAGGACGACGCATTTCAAATGCTCCTGGCGCGGAACCCTACTTCTGTCGCAGCTGTCGTCACTCTTTGCCAGAGCTTCGATGAGCTGCGTCGACAAACGGTCCTTGCGCGCAGCGCTCTCGCACCTGGCGACTCTCTCTCGGGCCTCACGCTTCACTCAAACACCACGCCAGCAGCATCGCTCTCTGTTGAGATTAAGGATTTCATTCGTGAGGAGGTGGCGCGCCAATTGTCGATGCTGCCTCTCCACGATGGACCTCCCCAGCCTGACACATCTCTGGCTGCTCCCATTAGGCGGGCCACTCGCGAGGAACTTGCTGGGTCTTTACCTTTCGCCCAACCCTGCCCTCCCGTGGCTGCACCTCTGACCTATGCCGAAGTCGCCGCGCGACCTGCGCCGCCGACGTTCTCGTTTCCGGAGCCAATGCGACTTCAAGCTGCACCTCCTCCCGCTTGGGAGGAGTGGAAAAGACAAGTGGAAAACATGTCTGTGCTACCTTGATGATATCGTGGTGTTTTCGCCAGATTTCCCGATGCACCTCGTTCGCTTGCGTGAGATACTGACCTGCCTCACCTCTGCTGGCCTCCAACTTAACATCAAAAAGTGCCGTTTTGCTGCTCGCAAGTTAACAATATTTGGTCACGTTGTATCGAAGGACGGTGTGCTTCCTGACCCAGCCAAGCTTCGCGCGGTCGCAGAGTTTCCGACGCCCACTACTCTTAAGGCGCTCCGCAGCTTTATAGGGCTCTGCTCTTACTTTCGGCGTTTTGTGCGCAATTTCGCGACTATCATCGCACCACTGACCAATTTGCTTACCGCTACCAACGGCATCTCCGTGTGGTCAACTTCCTGTGACGAAGCCTTCCAGCAACTACGTCGCCTACTTACTTCGCCACCGATTCTTCGACACTACGATCCCACAGCGCCTACAGAGGTACATACGGACGCCAGCGGTATCGGACTTAGTGCAGTCCTCGCACAACGGAAAGACGGCTATGACGAGTACGTCGTCGCGTATGCGAGCCGAACTTTAACAAGGCAGAAGCCAACTACTCAGTAACATAAAAGGAGTGCTTGGCCATTATTTGGGCGCTCGTCAAATTTCGTCCATACCTATATGGTCGCCCTTTTGACATTGTCACCGACCACCATTCACTTTGCTGGCTGTCCTCGTTAAATGATCCGTCAGGTCGCCTAGGGCGATGGGCACTCCGCTTACAAGAATATGATATCCGGGTTGTCTACCGATCGGGCAGAAAGCACTCTGACAGCGATGCGCTTTCCCGATCGCCGCTACCTTGTGATGTGGCTTCAGTGTCTCCGCTCTTCGCATCCATGTCAGCCTTCAACGTCGCTGATATGCCGGACGAGCAGCGTAAGGATCCCCTGCTTTCAACTATGCTGACTTTCCTCCACGACCCATCCGCCACACCCTCTTCTCGAACACTTCGTCGCCAAGCCGCTCACTTTACTGTCCGCGACAACGTTCTTTACCGCAGAAATTATTTGCCTGATGGTCGCAAATGGCTCCTGGTGATACCACGACACATGCGTTCTGACATATGCGCTTATTTTCATGCTGCTCCTCATAATGGTCACGCCGGTGTTCTGAAAACGTATACTCGGCTAAGGCAGCGTTTTTACTGGCACGGCATGTATCACTTCGTGCGCCAGTACGTACGCGCTTGCACGCACGGCGTGCCAACGGCGTAAAATTCCACAGCGCCCCCTGGTGAGCTACAGCCGCTTCCCTGCCCGGCTCGGCCCTTCGATCGCGTCGGCATAGACCTATACGGGCCACTTCCCTGCAGTTCCTCGGGTAACCGATGGATAATTCTAGGTGTCGACCACTTGACGCGCTACGCCGAGACTGCCGCACTCCCGGCAGCCTCTGCGCGCGAAGTTGCGTTCTTCATCTTGCGGAACTTCGTTCTTCGACATGGCGCACCACGCGAACTGCTCAGCGACAGGGGACGTGTCTTCTTGTCCGAAGTCATCCAAGCCCTTCTCGCTGCATGCAGCATCGTTCACCGCAAGTCTACAGCCTACCACCCGCAAACGAACGGCTTGACAGAGAGGTTCAACCACACACTCAGTGACATGTTGACTATGTACGTCGCCTCGGATCACAGTAACTGGGACACTGTTTTGCCGTTCGTCACGTATGCCTATATTACGGCCACACAAGCTACCACTGGCTTTTCGCCTTTTTTTCTGCTGTATGGACGAGAGCCCTCGTGTACTATGGACACAATGCTCCCATACCGACCCGACGCTTCCGAATGCACACCTGTGTCTGAAGCCGCCAAATACGCCGAGGGCTGTAGGCAGCTCGCGCGAACCCTTACGACCGCTGGTCATGGTCGCCAAAAGCTGCGGCGTGACAGTGACGCGCTTACACCAGTTTTCCCGACTGGTTCCCTTGTCTGGTTGTGGTTCCCGCCTCACAGCCCTGGCCTTTCGACCAAACTCCTTGCACGCTATGATGGCCCTTACCGCGTCATAGACCGTACCTCCGCTGTCACCTATGTTGCAGAACCTGTGACACCTTCACCCGACCATAGGCATCGCGGGCGTGACACGGTTCATGTCAACCGACTTAAGCCGTACTATGACCCCCTCATCCTACCTACGCCGTAAGTCGCCAGGATGGCTCCTCTTCTCTCCCGGGGGCCATTGTGGTGAAGAGGAAGACGAAGAAGGTGCTATTGTGTCGGCTGTGCGCGTGATCAGTGTTCATCTACTGCCAGTGCTACTAGACTGTGCCTAGTGCCCCGTAATAAATCATCTTATTACAACAGTAATAAATGCAACACATTGGTTTGACGCATCTTGCAAGAACATAGCAGAACATTTGGCAGAAGCCAAGCAGCGTGCTAAAAAGATGGTACCTGGCGTTTTGGCGTCGAGTATCGCCATTTAAACAAGATCACCCGAAAAGACGTCGGCCCACTACCGCATCGATGGCGCCTTGAACTGCTTGCACGGAGCTAAATACTTCTCGGCCATCGATCTTCGATCCAGCTACTGGCAGATTTCAGTTCATGAAATGGACCGTGAGAAGACGGCCTTCATTACGCCGGATGGCTTATATCAGTTCAAAGTCATGCCCTCTGGTCTATGCATTGCTCCTGCAACATTTGAACGTACGATAGATTCTCTTCTGCGAGGCTACAAATGGACCACCTGTCTTTGTTACCTTGACGATGTTATTGTTTTTTTCTGCCACGTTCGGCAGCCACCTTACCCGACTCGCTGCCATTCTTGCGGTCTTCCGAAAAGCCGACTTCCAACTGAACTCCAACTGCCTCCAACTGAATGCATCCGGTGTGCAACCAGATCCAGAAAAATTTCGCGCCGTACGCAGTTTCCCTTTGCCACGTTCTGCTTCTGACTTGCGCTGCTCCGTCGGCCTGTGTTCTTTCGCCGTTTCATCAAAAACTTTGACAGATCTTCTAAAGAAGAACACGCCATTCTCATGGGGCCGTGAGCAAGCTCACGCGTTCGCCGCTTTCATCGGGTTTCTTACTGCCCCTCTCATACTTGTTCACTTTGATCCATCTGCTCCGACCGAAGTCCACACTGACGCAAGCGGCCACGGCATCGGCGCTGTTCTCGCCCAACAGCAGAATGGTACCGAGTGCGTGATAGCTCACGCCAACCGCCTGTTGTCACCTGCTGAGAGAAATTACTCCATCACCAAGCGGGAGTGCTTGTCTTTAGTTTGGGCCGTCGCCAAGTTCCGGCCATATTTGTACTGCCGCACGTTTTCGGTCGTTACAGACCACCACGCCCTCTGCTGGCTGTCTTCCCTCTGCGAGCCCACAGGACGGCTTGGTCACTGGGCTTTACGGCTCCAGGAATTTTCATTTATTGTCAAACTATAAGTCCGAACGTCTGCACAAGGACGCTGACTGCCTCTCGCGTCAACCCGTGCATCCTCCCGATCCTGTTGCGCATGATCCGGTGATCTTCGTGATGGTCTTGACTGACATGACCGACATGCACGCTGAACAACAGCGCAACACGTCCTTACAGTCCATCATCACCGGAGTGCAATCTCTGGCAGCACCGACGGCACGTACCGCATGTTCGAGCTGCATGATGGTATCCTCTACCGCCGCAATATTAACCCTGACGGCCCTGGGTTACTCCTTGTCCTTCCTCGTCATCTGCAATCCGTCGTTCTCGAACAACTTCACGATGCACCGACGTCGGGACACCTTGGAGTTTTGCATACATATGATGGCGTACGACGCCGGTTCTTGTGGCCGGGCCTCTACCGCTCTGTGCGTCGTTATGTCGCAGCTTGCGAATTGTGTCAGCGCCGGAAGAAACCTCCCATGCCACCTGTGGACCGACTACATCCAATTGAAGTTCTCTCTGAACCGTTCTTTCGCGTGGGCCTTGACCTGCTTGGCCCTTTACCGACGACGACTAGAGGCAGTAAGTAGATCTCTGTCGTTACTGATTACGCGACACGCTACTGCGATAACAAAGGCGTTGCCGAGTAGTTGCGCAGCTGACGTCACCGATTTTCTCCTTCACGACGTCATTCTCCCGCACGGTGCACCTCGACAGTTACTTACAGACCGCGGCCGCTCGTTCTCGTCTGTAGCTGTGGACGACCTCCTTCGCTCTTGTGCCACTGAGTACAAGCTGTCCACCGCCTACCACCCCCAAACGAACGGTCTTACGGAATGTCTGGACCGAACGCTCGCAGAGATCCTGTCGATGTACGTTTCCAACGATCACCGCGACTGGGACGCCAAGGTGGCCTACGTGACGTTCGCGTATAACTCGTCCCGACATGACAACGCATGATATTCACCCTTTTATCTTTGGTATGGTTGCGACCCCACTTTGCCCTTTGACACCATCTTACCTTCTGTGCCACGTGTTGCCACTGAGTACGCTCGTGAAGTCATTGATGACGCTCACATGGCGCGTCAAGTCGCCCGATCTCGCTTATTATCCTCTCAGCACCTGCAAATAAGCGTTACGACCGGTGCCATCGCGATGTTCCGTTCGCCCCAGGTGCTTGAGTGCTGCTTTGGTCACCATGTCGTCGGGTCGGCCTCTCCTAAAAGCTTCTCTCTCGCTATACAGGGCCTTATGAAGTCCTATGTCAAGTTAACGACGTTAATTACGAGATTGCGCCGTTACAGTTTCATCTATCCTCAAGTCCGCCGCCTGTTGACGTCGTGCGCGTTTCGCGGCTGCAACCATACTTCGCTTGCAGTTCTTCGCCTACCTCGCGCCGCGACGGCGCTTCACCAACCGGGGGTCCTGTTTCGGAAGGATGAACGAAGAGAGGAAGAAGATCGAGAGACGCTGGCTGCTGCGTGTTGTTATAAGTCAGCCATTTCTAACCCAATTGACTATCCTTGTATATACATTGTAAATACAGTTTTACACTCCCAGCATCAACTCCCAACATATACTCCCGTAACAATATGTTAAGTGCAAGTCGCTGTTCTCTACGTGCTGGTTGTGGTCATGGGAAGAGGTCAGGCAGGTTCGGGAGAATCTTGGGGATGGCGTCTTCCGATAGCAGGGGCCTTGCGCGAGAAATACATGTTTCCTTGCGACCAATTACATGCACACAGTCTCTAATTACGCACATAGTCTATGATTGTGTATCGCAGCTCGGAATATAGTTCCCAGACCACCACTTGGCTCATGCAATACTTTATCTGCGTGGTGAAAATTCCATTCCCGCTGTTTTCTTCGTTTTTCGTGTCGCAGTACATTGAACAAGGACGGCTTCGGCGCGCCTTTCACGCAGCTGTACCCTGTACTGCACCCGGGCGCGAAACAATATTTGCGGCGACGTTTAGGCATTTTCGCCTACCTGGGACACATGTCTATAACACAGAGACAGGCACTATACGGCAAAGAAGCCACCAGCAAGCAACGAAGTCGCAGACATCTGACCGCCACTGCAGCATAGCACAAATAACCACACGCACGCGAGACAGAGAAACTGCCGAGTGGACTGGCGAGTTCAGGAGAAATAAAGGAAGAAGCCGCTGCAGCGCCTCTAGCGGGCACACTGGCAGGCGACAGCGGTCGCGTGAGTGGGGAGCATTGGAAGGATAGGCCAGTGAGCCCACTACAAAGCCTTCTAGTACACTGTAATAAAACAAAAGATAGCGACATTCCCCCTCGCCCGGCTTCTCCTTGCCGCCTCGCGGCTCGCTCTTTCACTCGTTGGTCGCCCTCGCAGTTTAGTCGTTCGCTCCGGGGCCGCCCATAGAGTTACACGTGGTGAGACATCAAAAATTGTTGTTGGGTGTTTGCGCATGGATTTTTACCATAATTAAGGTTCGTTTTTTGTGTGCTGTGCTATGACACTGGCAGAAGCAGATGATTTTTGTGCTTCTTCGGCGAGAAACTGCGCACGTGTTCTGCCGCTTCGGGATGGCTGGCTGGTTTCAGTTGGGAGCCTTTTGGGCTAGTTTGATGGACAAATTCTTTTTACTGACGAGGACTAGCACAGAAATCAGGACCCTTTGTCTCACATATGATGTATAGGTGATGCACACAATGTTCATGTTGCTGCCACAGCATTATTTGAATGATATGTCGTCCACGAGTAGTTTACCGGCAGGCAAAAACATTGTCGCGGCTTGCAAGATCAACCCGCTTTGCGAGTTATTTCTATTCTGTTGGTCAGATTTTTTATTTTGCTTTCTAAAGACCCGGCATGAAAGGGCTGCGATGAAATCAAGGTATCGCCAGTACACACAAAAGGCGATGCGTTTGCATGTGCGCAGCGCTGTGCATCTGCCGCTTCAACAACTGGGATGCGTTTGCGCTGCTCGAAGTGCGTGCGTGTGCACTTGCGTGCACCTAGCCAACTACCGTGTGTCCAGGTTGTGTAACTTCATAATTTAGTCATCTTAGTACCATAATGACGAACGCAAGGCGCGTGACCTATTCGCCTGAATAACGCGAGCGTCACGTAGAAACGTGCGTGATCAACGCGGAGCATCTCAACTATTCTCGTCGTTTCGTCATGACGCTGGCATCTCTTTATGCAGTGAAACTGGTCCTATACGCTTTTATGACAAACTGGTGCCGTTGGCGCTCAAGCGCAAACGTCACAGTGGAATCTGTACTTCATTTGTATATAAGGCGTATGCAAGGACGAAAGTTACACATAGAAATGGTTTCAATCAATAAGCACTTTCCCGCTTTTCTTTGTGCAGTTACAGGTCAACATAAGCTAACAAACTCGTGCATCTTTTTATTCTGCCGAGATGGCGAAGGAGAGAAAGCGTACTCACAGTAGTCAAAATCATTTACACTTGGTTATGAACAGCTTGTCTCACAAAATATATTCGCAGAGCCTGACAAAAGCATATACTGACAAAGCGACGCACTCTCATACTGCAACAATAATGCCTGTTACGTTTCTAGCACGATAAATCACAGAGCACAGCCTATTCACTCCATAGCATTATTCACCTGTTGTCCATAGCACAATAAGGAAAACAAATCTAACGGAGCACCGAGAATAGCACCCGTGCACAAGCTTGCCCATGCCTGAGCTCCGTAACCGTCAACGAAGAAAAAAGTTCCGTACGTTCACGTTTACACCTCCAGTACTCTTAATATCAATACCTCAAATAAAACAAAACAAAAACTTCGTTCTTCAATGACGCGTTTAGCCACGACACTTAGCCAAAACATGTCAAATCCCTTGCGAATGCCTCGCCGCGGAAACTGGACAGCCAACTGGCATGGTGGCGATTGCGCTGAAACATCGAAAAGGAGAAAAAATAGAGAAATGGGTGCGAAAAGTACCACGTGACGGCGCTTAACTAATTCGCAGACCTTCCTCGCATGCTCCTTGCAGCAGCCGCGGCAGCAAGATAAACGTACGTTGCTACCGTCGGTTTTATTCAGGGGGCTTTACATACACACATTTTGGGGTTTTACGTGCCAAAACCGCTTTCTGATTATGAGGCACGCCGTAGTGGAGGACTCCGGAAATTTCGACCACCCGGGGTTCTTTAACGTGCACCTAAATCTAAGTACACGGGTGTTTTCGCATTTCGCCCCCATCGAAATGCGGCCGCCGTGGCCGGGATTCGATCCCGCGACCTCGTGCTCAGCAGTCTAACGCCATAGTCACTGAGCAACCACTGCGGGTTCAGGGGGCTTTGGTACTCCCCCCGGCGACCGCAAAGCAGGCGCGAACGCTAACCGGCGGGGGAGAGTAGGAAAGGACGATAGAAGATAGTGGTGAATGGT
Organism: Dermacentor albipictus; assembly: GCF_038994185.2. Lineage (NCBI taxonomy): Eukaryota > Metazoa > Arthropoda > Arachnida > Ixodida > Ixodidae > Dermacentor > Dermacentor albipictus. Next base: position 285,827,060 of record NC_091821.1, on the reverse strand, counting down.
TCGATAGGCTGCATCTGGCTGGCATTTTAAAAAATGGAGTAGGCGATGGCTGAGCATATCACTGGGCAATATGCCTCACCCCGTAGACAAGGCGGCAGTACAGCAGGTGCTAGGTGTCAGGGGGTGGCTAATTCGGTAAGTTCACTCCTAACCTGGCCGATAAAACAAACCAGCTGCGCAGTCTTCTAAAGAAAGACATCATTTTTGAATGGACTGAGCAGCATACTCGCAAGTGGGCAGTTATTTGCGAGCATTTGAGTAAGCCACCGCTGCTCGCCATCTTTGACCCGTCGATAGAGAGAAGAATCACGGCAGGTGCTTCAATATGCGGGCTAGGAGCAGCGCTTTTACAGCGTTACGGCAGCAGTTGGCGGCCAGTTGCATACGTATCCCCCTCTATTCCTGCGACGGAACAAGTCAAGTCAATTTATTTCAGCATTTCTTTTGTACAAACAGAAGAATGCTAGGACAAGCAGAAAAAGCTGCTCAGCTGCAGATTGACTGGGTGCTTGCCCCATCACTTGGCAGAAACAAGACAGAAAATTCATTTGAGTGAAACAAAAAATATTTACAGATTTCAAATGGCCATGTAAAAGCATGGGAAAAAAAACAAAGCCCATCATATAAAATACTCAAAAATCTGTAGCGACTGCTCTGTTATAATATGTCACTGAAAAATATATAATGAACAGTAGCTCACAGAATAGCCGTCTACAGAAAACGCTAAACACATGACGTAAAATATTTAGAAACCTCTCTAGAAGGAAATTGAACAGAGGTACAACATAAATATTTCAATTCGATGTAGCACTCTAATTATACAGTCAACGAACAGTCTATATGTATTTAAGAGCACCAGCGATTTAGTAGAAAAGTTTTCCATTTTTTTGCGGGTTAAGCTTTCAATGTCGATATTGTCTTTTTCCAGGTCACCTAAAAGGGTAGCTATGCGCGATTTTAACCTGTTTCTTCCATGACATATTCTTGAAAAGGGATTCAGCCAAGTGCTTCTATTTCTGAGCGTATAGGGTATGTCGGATGGTTTTGTTAAGGTGCATAAAGCAAGAAAGGTGGTTTCCTTTTGCTTAAGACTGTTTTTGTATTTTAATAGTAGAGTATAGTCATCATACAATACTTGCAATGGAAGTATGCCATATTTTAGAAACAGATCCTTTGTATGCGCATCGTGTATACATTGGCTATATGACACAGTGCCCTTTTCTGTGGAGTACACATTTTCTGAATGTTCCTACATGAAGTAGTTCCCCCATATAAGAGTACAGTAGTTAATGTGAGTTGCAAAGAGAGCGTTATAAAGCAATAATTTAATCTTGTCCGTCAGTACATGACGAAGCCTAGAAAGCACACCGCACGCTCGTGACAGACTTGCACATACACGCTGTACATGAGCCTCCCAGCTTAAGTGTTCGGTGAAGATAACTCCTAGTGTTTTACCCTCACTCACAACGGCTATTTTTTCACTCCCTAGGTACAGATCAAGCGAATGGTTAACTGGTTTTTGACAAGGTGTGAATAAAACTGATTTTGTGTTTTTTGGTATTAATTTCAAGTGAATTTGCCATACTCCAGGTGTGCATTTTTTGAAGTGTTGAGTTTGCTAAGCAAGGGAGCTCCTGAACATCATATGCTTGGACGAATATGCTTGAGTCATCGGCAAAAATAATGAACTGCGCATTGTAACTAACTTTTACGATATCATTTATATATAGGTTAAATAAGATCGGCCCTAATATGCTCCCCTGGGGTACCCCTGCAACAATATCTTCTAAAGAGGAAAGGTGATTCGTGATTGCTACTGATTGTTTCCTGTGCTTTAAGTATGATTGTAAAAGAGAAAGAGGTAGCCCACGAAACCCATAGTATTCTAATTTACCAAAGAAGTTTCCATGACTTATTCTATCGAAAGCCTTGGAGAAGTCCACAAAGATGCCTAGCGTGAATTTTTTTTCTTCAAAACCCTGTAATATTACTTCTTTCTGCGTTAGCAAAGCGAGTTCTGTGGACATGCGCTGGTGGAAGCCGAACTGTTGCGGTGATATAAGAGTGTTTTTCGCAGAACGAGGCGATTCTTTTACCAATTACTTTTTCCAAACCCTTAGAAGAAACTGGGAGAACAGAAACGGGTCGATAATTTAAAAAAAATCGTTTTTGTCCCCGCTCTTGTATAAAACTGTTACTTTCGCGAGCTGCATTTTTTCAGGAAAAATGCCTGTAGAAAGAGAATAGTTATATATGTGGTTAAGCACGTGCACAAGAAAGCCAAGTACATACTTTATTGGCCGTATTTGAAGACCATCAATATCTCGAGCTTTACTGTTCTTTAGTTTTGAGAATATGGAATAAATTTCCTCGGATGTAGCCGGAGAAAAAAATGCGGAGTGATTGTTAGGTTCATTTAAAAAGCTCATAGCTGCATTGTTGTGGACGCCTGACACTAAATTAGTAATGTATTAAATTGGTCAGCTAGCTCCCGGCCCTTCATAAGCCTATTATTGGATGTAAGCTGCAGTTCATTGAACTGACCACTACGATTCAAGAGCTTGTTAAGTTCGCGCCATAAAGCTTCCTCTCGGCCGGCACATCGTAAGAACAACTTTTCGTAATACAAATTTTTCGTACTGCGCAAACAATTTGTTAAATAATTTCTAATTTTTTAAAATGAGGCCAGGTCAGTAGGATCCCGTGTCTGCATGAAGTTTGAGTACATTGCATTCTTTTTTTGCATCAAGTCCATACATCCAAGTATAAGCCATGGCTTCCTTATTTTCTTAGGCTTACTTATCGTTCTAGGTCTAAGCGAGTTGTCATACGCTATTTTAAAAATTTCCATAAAAATTACATACGCCTCGTCAGCATCTGTGCATGGAAATACTGGTGTCCAATCTATGTTTTCTATTTTATGACGAAACATATCCAGCGTTCTTGTGTTAATATCTTGAATAATAAATCTATCGGGATTATCTGTTCCGTATCTTTGTAACTCATTTTGTTTGCAAAACATAAATATGGGCAAGTGATCACTCACATATGCGGCACTGACGCCCGACGCAATGTTGCTGTCTGTGCAATTGGTTATAAACAACTCCAAAAGGGTTTCAGAAACGCAACTAATGCGCGTGGGTTCTGATATGACGTTCATGCAGTGAAACGAGGCAAGTAACAGTAGTAACTCACGGGAATGAGATGTGGGTTGTAGAATATTGATATTACAATCACCACCTATTACCAAGTCTAGCTTAATAGAAGAGGAAAAGTCGAGCAGTTTTTCTAGGAAACCAAGAAACCTCCCAATATTTCCATCAGGAGGGCGGTAGACAACTGCAAAAAGACGTTTTCCGCATTGCACGGCCAGTGTTTCATAATAATCAGTAATGCTAGAAAAGTAACTAATAATTGAACATGAGAGTTTAGTGGATACAAGTTGCGCTATGTCCCCACCTCGACGGTGCTTCCTACTTAAAAAAAAAAAACGTGTTAAAACCAGGTAAATGCACCACGTCCATATCAGAAACGTACCAAGTTTCTGTTATCATGATCACATGAAAATCTACGCTGAATGAAGAAAGAAGCGCTGTTAGGATGTCATGTTTGTTTACTGCGGATTGCGCATTACAGTGTAGAAAACCTAGATAATCCCGTTCAAAAGGGCATACTACATCTTTTGGGTCAGTCATTGTAAGCCGTCAGACGGTGTTGATGTGGGCTTATACGTAACTGTCTATTCCAGTTTGTCCAAGTCATTTTCGCAGGTGATCCGAATCACGTGAGACGTTTCTGTTTTTCTAGCGAATACCTTCCCTCCCTTCGTCCAAGCGAATTTCCAGTTCAGTTCAGCAGCTTCTTTAACTGGGGACACAAGTGTTCGTTCAAGAACACGGGTTCTTTCACGCTATATCCTAGATCTTGTGTGGTAAACCTCGTTTTTCGCGCCTTCTCAACGACTAGATCACGCTTCGCTCGGCGAATGAAAGCTACAACAATATTCGCAGATATTCGCAGATCGAGAAAGAAGCGATGGGCATTACATACGGCTGCGAAAAGTTTCATTGGTCTGTATATAGTCGCAAGATTCTTATTGAAACTGACCACCGTCCGTTCATCGCCATCTCGACAAAAGCCATTGGTGACATGCCGTCAGCGCTTTTTTCTGCGTTTTCGCACACATGAATTGGGCCTTCATTTTGTGCCAGGCAAGCAGCTGCTCCTGGCCGACATGCTGCCAAGAGTGTCACCCACTACCGCGGGGGATACCCCTGGATCCAATGTGGATGTTGTGTTGCAGGCTGTTGTCAACAACCTGAGTGGCATGGGAAGGCTCGAAGGAAAATTGAAACCGTTCGCATCCGAGTTGGCACTCGTACAGGGCATTCTATTTAAGGGACGCAAATTAGTAATCCCAAAGTCATTGAGGCCAGCAATGCTCGAACGCATTCGTGAAGGGCACTAGGGTATGACTAAGTCCAAGGCAAGAGCTAGACATTTGGTTTTCTGGCCAGGACTCAACGTGGACATCGAAATGATGCTACAAAGCTGTGCAGCTTGCCGCAAGTTCGCTTACGCACAACAAAGTGAACCACTGGTTTTAAGACCTGTACCGCCGTGTGTATGGTGCAGAGTCTGAGTCAACATCTTCCAGCAAGGTGGATGTCAATACTTATGTGCCCTAGACACTTTGTCGAATTTTCGAGAAGTCCAAAGACTAAGTGATGCGACCACCGTATTTTCATCTAAAAACTGAGTGCTGTTTTTTTTCTATAAATGGTATCCTATGGCAGTGATAATGGAAATCATTTTGCGTCTCAGGAATTCGCACTTTTTCTTCTAGATACGACTTACAGCATGTGAATTCTAGCCCCAGATTTCCTCAGTCCAACTGTCCTGCTGAGAAAGGCGCTCAAATTGTAAAGGGAATCATCAACAAGACTTCGGAAGCGAAACACGACTTCTGTCATGAGCTGCTTAGCTACCGTTCGTCCCCCCCCCTCCCCCCCCCCAAGATGGTCGCTCACCCAGCGAACTCCTCCAGGGCAGACTCCTACGCACGAGACCTGCACACTTCAGCCAACACTCAAGCGTTCACGTGACTGAACACAAGCAGCCCGAAGCCCGTGAGAGACGCCTACCACCTCTCAAGAAAGGAGAAGTAACGGTCATGGAGAAGTCATGGACTCTCAAGGCATAAATGCTACAGCCAGCCACACCAGGATCACATGATGTAGCTACGGAAGAGGACGTGACCGATCACACCTCCTGAGGACAGGAGAGTATTATCGTAAGGAAGCAGCAGAAAGTGAGCCCTCTTCAAGTGATGAAAGTGATAGCCCCACCGAGCAAGAACTGCCCCTGCATGAACACTGGAAAATCGAAGCCACCAGCGCCCTTGTAACACACCAGCCTTGGGGCAGCCGGCGCAGGCCGATAGCCAGGACCGTCAAAGCCAGCGCAGTTCTCAAGATTCCATTCGTCTTCAAGCCCTTCGCAGATCAACACGGCAGACACGACCACCTGATCGACTACGCTACGACAGTAACTTTATTCAAGTAAATCAGGCTGTTTAAATGCCCGCAGGGAGATGTGTCGTCCAAAGCTCGCCTGCCATGTGAGCGCATGCGCCATCTCAAGTTGAACGAGCCACAGATATGGTCCACATGTGGCTATCGTTCAGGGTGCTATATATACGCATTCCGTATTGTTAATAAACGTTCTTTGTTCATAGATTCCACTCGTGTCGGACCTGATACATGCCTTGGCAAAGTCGGACGATAGCGGGGAAATTCGCGCATAGCCAGAGCAATGGAAGTCTAAGAACGACTACTGCAAACGTGAAATAAACGTGACTTCAGAAATACCGTGTGGCTACATAGCTGGAATGCTAATCGGATTATGATCGATAGTCTTTATGAAATCAGTGCTTTGGCAAGCCAGCTATGCAGCGCGGGGGAGGGGGGAGGGGAGGCATTTATGATTCCAGAGCCTCCTCTGTGTCGTGTCGAAGAGCCGACAAGTCCTGCCATAGCGCGTTTAGGCTTTGCGGAGTGGAGGAGCGTCAGGCGCTTTCCTGAACATCGCTAGTGTAGCGCACTACTACGTTTCACAATGGTCCGGTCACAGAGGCGACCAGAACACGCCCAGCACGTTGACGGTGAGCGAGCAGTGGAATCGGCGGAATAAGGCCACCTGATTCAGTGAGCTTGGCTAAAAATATGATTTGCGGACACTAGGCACCTGCGTCTGTCTGGTTTTTCTTCACCCACACTAGCATGGTGAGCTTCGTAGAAGGATATCTCCACAAAGTGTGTCTTTATTGACTTCTGCTTTGAGAGAAGAACCGCATCCACAGCGTAATGCATGGGCACAATTTTTGGCCGTGCGCTTACTTGTGTGTGTATGGGATCACAGTACAACCTTTTGCCCTGCCGCTTCGTTATTCTTCTCCAGCCTGTTTGTCTTTCGTATTGAAAGACGTGAGCATTTTTTCGTATACCTGGGTAATACCGGGAACATGCGTGTTTGAATCTCTTGAACCATCCGCAGTACGCTACGCGAACGCATTAAAAAGCACTTCCCCGTGATTATTCTCGAATGATTGCAAGCAAAGTCGAGCCAATTCTTCAGTATATCGAGGGTGGTAACGCGAGCAGATTTGTCTTGGCAAAAATGTCATGTTATGGTCACGAAACGGAAGAGTTCTATTTCTCCTCATTTCATAAAATGTGGTACCTTTGGAGCGAATAGTTCTTGTCCTTGGTGACGTTATGGGTTTCGTGTGGCACGACAAGAATAGGCGGCCCACTTGTCACCTGAGAACTGTGAACTTTCTTACAAGCTATATGTAAACTGGTAGCAAAGCTTCTAAAGAAGTCCACATATCTAGAAAGTGGTTGTGCGTTTGAACCGTCTCCATCTGTTCGTCATGGGGACCATTTCTGTCAAGAAATTTTTTTTAAAAGTATGACGGTATATCCGGTAGTAGACTTAATGTTGGGATCTCGTACTACTTGGTACGAATGTCCTAATTTATTTTGGGTCCGGCATTTCGACTGCTACGCGAACAGTTATTTTTCTTCTGTGAGCTTCGGTCTCGCCTCAGCTATCTTAAGCTAAGGAGTGGCATCTTCAGGTTAACAAATGTAGGTTGTTGAGCTGTTTCTTCTGTACACTCCTTCAGAACGTGCAGAAATAGAATGGGAACGAATGACATTAACAGGGATATTTCAGAAGACACTTCGTTTTTATACGCCATGAATTATGCACGCCATATACATGACCAAACAAAGACAATATATTCCGAGTATGGCAAGCACACACAGTGACAATGTAGCTACATATGCGAAACCTTTTTTTTACAGAATCTTTGGAGCACTCACCATTACCTGCGATATCATGTATTCGTATCCTACAATTATCAGACCCCCGCAGGGGCGTCTGCGCAAGCAGGCGTTTGGTGTGTTGCGACACCACGGACCCGAGCACATGGGGGTTGGACCCTCCCGCGTGTAGCCGTGCGCGGCTTAGCCGTGTCTGGGGAAAAGGGGATCCTGGGGGTTGAGCCGATGCTGGGTGTTTGGACCTTTAAGGCCCCCCGGCGGAGGCAACACACCCCTTTGGCCTCTGCTTCACATAGACGGCACCCCCGGACTGACCCACCCGGGGGAAATCGGCAGTCGCCTTTTCCTGTCTCTCTCTTCGCACACCTTCGTCTTTCTCTCTCACTTTTAGTCTTTCCTGTCCTCTTTTTCTTCTGATAACTTCCAACTTTCCTGGCGGCTAGGGTTAACCTGGTGTGCTATGACCTACCTTGGTTATAACATATGTGGTTATAGCGACGATGTACAGTTGGCATGGTAGGGTTTGCTTCACCGCATACCCTGCCGTGTCCCCTTGTTGGGCTCGGTGGTGGGTGACTGGCATCGTCGCTGAATACACAACACATTTCATGGGAACTTCCAACCCCTTCTGTACCGATCGTCCCTCTAAAAGGGGGCGCACCGATGCTACGTTTCAGTTTTTTCTAAAAGGCACTCAGACTTTCCCTAAATTTCATGTTGTCCACAGTGACAAACCCGACAAGAAAGCAAGAACTATTTCACCATTCGTTGTCGCGAAGCATCTCGCAGAGACCATTGGAGGCGGCTATAAGATTACCAAGCTGGCCAGTGGGGACCTGTTACTAGAACTAAAAGACAAAGCACAACACGACAAGCTAACAAACCTTGTACAACTTGGAGACATCCCTGTCAGTGTGACAGCACACCGAACCATGAATACAGCCAAAGGCGTAATCTCTGACATAGACTTGATGGACTTGACCGATGAAGAACTCCTGGAAGGATGGAAAGATGAAAACGTAATAAGTGTACAAAGAATAAAAATTAGACGTGACAACAAGGAACTGCCAACTAAGCACCTGATTATTACCTTTGGCTCTAGCACACTACCAGAGACATTAGAAACTGGATATACCAAACTCAGAGTACGACCATACATCCCCAACCCGCGACGCTGTTTTAAATGCCAGAGGTTTGGCCACGCTTCCCAGAGCTGCCGAGGGCGGCTAACATGTGCAAAATGCGGCATCAATGACCACTCCGCAGATGACTGTAAGGCTGAGCCCCGTTGTAGCAATTGCAACGGTGGCCACCCCGCATATTCTCGATCATGCTCTGTCTGGAAAAAAGAAAAAGAAATAATTACGATAAAGGTAAAAGAAAACATAACTTTCAGAGAAGCACGACAACGCATCTCACCAACATTTGCACAGAGCACATCTTTCGCCGAAGTGGTACGTCGGGGGGCAGTACCACAACGGCACTTGGCGGACGCCAGCGCCACGCATAGCGAGCGTGCGGCAACGCCACCCGCCCCCACGGTGGGAGCAGCGAAGGCTGCCCTACCTCTCCCGAATTTGTCCACAGTGGAGGCCTCTGCTGGTGCTGGCACCAGTCAGCCCAGCTCCGAGGTCAAGACAATCCCACCAACCACCAGGACGGTGGGCTCCAAGGCCTTGTCTTTAGAGACAAGGCCTTCGCGTAAAACACACCGCTCGCAAGAGCGCGTGTCCAGTGCCTCTCAAGAGGCCATGGACACAACACCCAGTCAGAAGGCGCAGTTGACGCCTAAGGAGCGGCGCGACATTGTCGACCGCTCCAGGAAAGACAAAACTCCAATTACAGGGCCTCAAAAGGGCGCTGTAAGCTAAATCAAGCCCTCTTTGACACATAGCACTACATTTATTTTAATATGGATACACTGATTATTCAGTGGAATATCAGAGGCCTGCTTTGCAACCTCGATGATATCCAAGAAATCCTTAAAGAACTAACTCCAAAAGTGCTGTGTGTCCAAGAGACTCACTTGAAATCCAATCATAAAAACTTCCTACGTCAGTATGTTGTTTTTCGGAAGGATCGCGATGATGCCCTCGCATCATCCGGCGGCGTAGCCATCATAGCTGACAAATCTATAGCCTGTCAACACCTACGGCTACGAACACCCCTTGAGGCAGTGGCCGTTCGTGCTGTACTTTTAAATAAACTGATAACCATTTGCTCTTTATACATACCGCCGCATTTTCAGCTTCACAAACAAGAATTCCAAACATTAATAGATCAGTTACCCGAACCATATCTTGTGCTTGGAGATTTAAATGCACACAGCAACCTATGGGGCGACTCGCGCTGCGACGCGAGAGGTCGCCTGATTGAACAATTCCTTTTTTCTTCAGGGGCATGTCTTTTGAATGGGAAGGAGCCCACGTATTACAATCTGGCAAACAAAACATACTCCTCAATAGATCTTAGCATTGCATCTCCAACTCTTCTACCCCACTTTAAATGGAAAGTTATTAAAAACCCTTACGGGAGTGACCATTTCCCTGTGGTTCTAAGCACACCAATGTCTAATGAATGCCTTCCACAACTACCTCGATGGAGAACTGACTCAGCTGACTGGGAAAAGTTCAAAAATCTTGCTACTTTATCCTGGGACGACATGTGTGCTTTAGGCATAGACGCTGCGGTTGAATATTTTACGGCCTTTCTCCTTGACACCTCCTCCAAATGTATCCCTGTAACAAGTGGATTGTCCACAAAACGCCGTCTTCCGTGGTGGAACGATGAGTGTCGAAAAGCGCGAAAGAAGCAAAACAAGGCATGGGCTTTACTTCGGGATTCTCCAACAGCAGAAAATCTAGTTAATTTCAAGCAGGTCAAATCCCAGGGTCGGAGAACGCGGCGACAAGCTAGAAGAGAGAGTTGGAGAAAGTATATATCGGGAATTAACTCATACACTGATGAAACAAAGGTTTGGAACAGAGTGAATAGAATAAACGGTCGACAGCCTTACTCGTTGCCTTTGGTGAATACTCAAGGCGACAGCATGGAAGACCAGGCGAACTTTCTTGGCGCACATTTCGAACAGATATCCAGCTCGTCGCACTATTCTGAAACATTCCAAAGGTACAAAAAGCAAATAGAAGGAAAACCACTAGACCGGAAAAGCACAAAATGCGAGGCATACAATAGACCTTTTTGCATGGCAGAGCTTCAGGCAGCCCTAAACAGCTGCAACAAATCTGCCCCCGGTTCTGACCGCATCTTATATGAAATGCTAAAACAGCTGCCGCCTGAAACACAAAAAACGCTTCTTTGTCTTTACAATTCTATATGGTCGTCCGGCCAAATTCCCTCTGCTTGGAAAGAGGCCATCATAATTCCTATATTGAAATCGGGTAAGGACCCTTCTTTGGCAAATAGTTATAGGCCCATAGCTTTGACGAGCTGCTTATGCAAAGTTTTTGAGAAGATAGTAAACAGACGCCTGGTACATTATCTAGAAATTAACAAGAAATTAGATCCATATCAATGTGGCTTTAGAGAAAGCAGATCGACGACAGATCAGCTTGTACGCATGGAAATGTACATCAGGGAAGCGTTTGTCCACAAACAGCTTGTGTTATCAGTGTTTCTTGACATGGAGAAGGCGTATGATACTACGTGGCGCTTCGGGATCCTTCGGGATCTTTCTGCAATGGGCATTCGCGGCAACCTGTTGAGAATAATTGAAAGCTATCTCTCTAACAGGACATTTCGTGTTAGAGTTGGCAACGTACAGTCTCGACCATTTTTACAGGAGACAGGTGTACCGCAGGGTGGAGTACTGAGTTGTACGTTATTTATTGTTAAAATGAACTCCCTCCACACCGTATTGCCTCGCACACTCTTCTACTCCGTCTATGTGGACGATGTACAGATAGGGTTCAGGTCATGCAATGCTAGCATTTGCGAGAGGCAGCTACAACTTGGCTTGAATAGACTCTCAAAGTGGGCGGACGAGAATGGTTTTAAATTGAACCCCCAAAAAAGCACATGTGTCCTATTTTCAAATCGGAGAGGTGTATTACCACAACCAGACATTAACCTTAATGGAGAAAGACTAACTGTTAGCCCTGAACACAAATTCTTAGGTGTCATCCTCGACACAAAGCTTAACTTCGTTCCCCACCTAAAATATCTTAAAGAAAAATGCCTCAAGACCATGAACCTCCTCAAGCTGCTCTCTCGAACAACATGGGGCAGTGACAGGAAGTGTCTGCTGAGCCTGTATAAGAGTCTCGTACAGTCACGCCTCGATTACGGAGCCGTGGTGTACAACTCCGCAACTGAGAGTGCGCTAAAGATTCTCGACCCAGTTCACAACCTCGGTATACGACTGGCAACAGGCGCCTTTAGAACTAGCCCTGTTGAAAGTTTGTACGTCGAGGCCAACGAATGGTCCTTACATCTACGCAGAACATTCTTAAGTTTTTCATACTACACTAAGGTAAAATCAGACACCGAGCACCCATGTCATTCCATTGTTGGCGACCTGTCTGCTGCCAGACTTTACAGTAACCGCCCACGTATTAGAACTCCTTTGAGCCTACGTTTGGAAGCAATGGCAGAAGAAACAAACATCCATCTCCCAGAAAATATCTTAATGCCTCCCACTCGCCTTCCACCGCCTTGGGATTGGCAGACCATTAACTGCGATACCTCGTTTATCGAAATAACGAAACATGCACCTGAGGCACACATACAGTCACACTTCCTCGAACTCCAAGCGAAGTACTGCTGTGCCGAATATTATACAGATGCTTCCAGATCATCTGCTGGTGTCGCGTATGCAGCTCTTGGGCCATCTTTTTCCACCTCGGATTCTCTAAATCCCAACACAAGTATTTTCACGGCTGAGGCGTACGCGATACTCTCTGCTGTGAAACATATCAGACAAACAAATCTCAATAAGGCCATCATTTTCAGCGACTCATTAAGCGTAATAAGGGCCTTAATGAGTTTTCGAAAACATAGGAATCCTGTTTTTAATAAACTGTACATAGAACTATGCTTAGCTTTAATATACAACCAAAACATCGTCCTATGTTGGGTACCTGGCCATAGGGGCATAAAAGGCAATGTAGCTGCTGACGAAACTGCAGCGTCAGTTGTCTTTAATGAAACGGATGTTAATAGACCCATAGCAGCAACAGAACTTAAGCCCTTCTTACGCCATAAACTTAGGAAGTACTGGCAACATCAATGGGATAATGCAGTACAGAATAAGCTACACGTTATCAAACCAAAATTAGGGAACTGGATAACTGAAAGAACAGCAAGGCATAAGGAAGTACTTCTGTGTAGATTAAGAATAGGACATACGTACGCCACTCACTCTTACCTTTTGACGGGAAGCGAACCCCCTACATGTCCCAAATGTGGCAACAGGCTTACAGTTATTCATGTTCTCATCCAATGCACTGAAATAGAGGCAGAAAGGAAAAAGTACTTCCCCTCCGCTTATCTCCAACACATACCATTACACCCAGCATTTTTTATGAGCAACGAACCCCTTTTTACTTTTGGAACAGTATTAAACTTTTTAACTGAAACTGACACCCTAAATGTAATTTGGCCAGGCTACTTGTAGCACGGCCTCCACCTGGAGGTCGTAGCTGCAATGAAACCATTTTCTAGAGCACTTGCCTCCCAGCCCTTGCTTTCAAGGCCTTGCTGAGGCACTAGTGCTACAGCCATTTGTTGTTTTACTGATCATCCATATCTCATGAAACATCTATTTTCATCGCAGACACCATCAATCACTGTCATGTTTTTAGACTTGTATTTTACGCACTCCTGAGCGAATGAATTTTAGGCCCTTTTACAGCCACATTGCATCACATGTATATTTTCCACCTTTTAGCGAATATTTTTAGGCCACTATGCAGCCATGTATCATATACTCCCCACAATCAACACCCACATATCATTGACAAGCACAGATCATCGACTTGGCGCTCTTTGGCCACATCTGGCCCTTGTGCCAATAAACTCTACAAATCAATCAATCAATCAATCAACAATTATCAGACAAAACAGCGCTGTGCCATGTTACGTTTAGGAATAATTTCAACCTCCCTATTTTCGCTGCTTATTGGGTGCTAGTAGCCTTTGTTAAAGAACGGGAGCGACTATAGCGCCACGTTTCGTCGGGTAGCGCTCCATGCATCGTTACGTCGGAGCACAGCACGTCGGACGAACATACACGATAACCAGCATTCTAAACTTTTGCCAATAAGTACTGTACTTTACCTCACACAAAATTTTAAACGAAGCGCACGCCACACCTTGAAGAAAGATAAAACTCAGAAGAAACCGGTGCGCTCAAGTGAGAAACGCCATACCACACTAAATTATAGCTGTTCAGCGGCTTGCACAGGATTTCTATCTCTTGCGCCAGAAGCACTAGTAGGCAGAGGTCACCAAGAACGATCTAATACATTCTGAAATAGAAAAATTAACATTTGCAGTTTTAGTTGGCCATAGTTACCTAGAATAAAATTGTTATTTGTTTGGCAGTATTATAACTACTCATTCCTGAATGTTATTTTCTTAGATAGGTTTCCTTGCTTAAGCGTTCTAAAAAGTTAAGCCGAAGCTCTTCTATATAACGGGAACCGTCGAAGATATGCATAGCATTATGTGACGGTTGGCATGGTGCGGAATGTGTTATGCGGAAGAGGTATATGTTAGGAGGTTATGCTGAGGTAGTATGCGTAACTTATCTGTATTTGCACGGGGAGTAGGAAAAAAAGGTGTTAGTAAGGGTTCTAGAATAGCGACCGTACTAGTTGAACTTTTTTTACATCATTTTTTACAAATGGGAGCGCAAAAGTGTTGCGGAAAAGGAGACCTAGACAGGAAAGACGCTTTTTTTTTCTGAACGCTTTTGCGCTGCCCTTTGCAAAAATCGTGCCGAACCAACTAGGCCAACAGCTTACTATTCTAGAACTTTTTTTAGGAGACCTAGACAGGAAAGATGCCTTTTTTTCTACACTCTTTTGCGCTTTCCCTTTGCAAAATCGTGCCGGCCCACAGCTTACTATTCTAGAATTTTTTTTAAAACCTAGACAAGAATGATGCTTTTTCTTCAACGCTTTTGCGCTTTCCCTTTGCAAAAATCATGTCGAACCAACTAGGCCAATTTACTGTTCTAGAACTTTTTTTAGGAGACCTAGACAGGATAGATGCTTTTTCTTTACTCAGAGCTTTTGCGCTTTCCCTTTGCAAAAATCATGTCGAAAATACTAGGCCAATTTACTACTCTAGAACTCTTTTAAGAGACCTAGACAGGAAAGATGCTTTTTTTCTCAACGCTTTTGCGCTTTCCCTTTGCAAAAATTGTATCGAACCACCAAGGCCAACAGATTACTATTCTACAACTTTTTTTAGGAGACCAACACAGGAAAGATGCTTTTTTTTTTCTCAACGCTCTTGCGCTCCCCTTTGCAAAAATCATGTCAAACCAGCTAGGCCAACAGCTCACTATTCTAGAACGTTCTTAGGAGACCAAGACAGGAAAGAGGCTTTTTTTTCTCAACGCTTTTGCGCTTTCCCTTTGCAAAAATCATGTCGAAAATACTAGGCCAATTTACTATTCTAGAACCTTTTTTAGGAGACCTAGACAGGAAAGATGCATTTTCTTTCTCAACGCTATTGCGCTTTCCCTTTGCAAAAATTTTATCGAAATTTTATCAAGTCCAACAGCTTACTATTCTACAACTTTTTTAGGAGACCTAGACAGGAAAGAAGCTTTTTTTTTCTCAACGCTCTTGCACTCCCCTTTGCAAAAATCATGTCGAACCAAATAGGACAACAGCTTACTATTCTACAACATTTTTTAGGAGACAAAGACAGGAAAGTAGCTTTTTTCCTCAACGCTTTTGCGCTCCCCTTTGCAAAAATAATGTCGAAAATACTAGGCCAATTTACTATTCTAGAACGTTTTTAGGTGAACTACACATGAAAGATGCTTTGTTTCTCAACGCTTTTGCACTCCCCTTTGCAAAAATCGTGTTTAACCAACAAAGCCAACAGCTGACTATTTTAGAACTTTTTTAGGAGACGTAGACAGGAATGATGCTTTCTTTCTCAACGCTTTTGCGCTCCCCTTTGCAAAAATCATGATGCACTAACTCGGCCAACAGCTTACTATTCTAGAACTTTTTTTGGGAGACCTAGACAGGAAAGTTACTTTTTTTCTCAACGCTTTTGCGCTCCCCTTTGCAAAAATCGTGTTGAACCAACTAGGCCAACAGATTAATATTGGGAGACCTAGACAGGAAAGGTGCTTTTTTTTTCAACGCTTTTGCGCTCCCCTTTCCAAAAATCTTGTTGAACGAACTAGGCCACCTGCTTACTGTTCTACAACTTTTTAGGAGACCTAGACGGGAAAGATGCATTTTTTTCTCTATGCTCTTGCACACCGCTTTGCAAAAATCATGTCGAACCAAATAGGCCAACAGCTTACAATTCTACAACTTTTTTTAGGAGACCAAGACAGGAAAGATGCTTTTTTTCTCAACGCTTTTGCGCTCCCTTATGCAAAACTCATGCCGAACCAAACAGGGGAACCGCTTACTGATCTACAACTTTTTTTAGGAGACCTACACAGGAAAGATGCTTTTTTTCTCAACGCCTTTCCACTCCCCTTTGCAAAAATCGTGATGAACTAACTAGGCCAACAGCTTACTATTCCAGAACATTTTTTGGGAGACCTAGACAGGAAAGATTCTCTTTTTCTTAATGCTTTTGCGCTCCCCTTTGCAAAAATCGTGTTGAACCAACTAGGCCAACAGCTTACTATTGGCAGACCTAGACAGGAAAGGTGCTTTTGTTTCAATGCTTTTGCGCTCCCCTTTCTAAAACTCTTGTCGAACCAACTAGGCCAACGGCTCACTATTCTACAACATTTACGAGACCTAGACGGGAAAGATGCTTTTTTTTCTCAACGCTTTTGCGCTCCCCTTTGCAAAAATCGTGTCGAACCAAATAGGCCAACAGCTTACTATTCTCAAACTTTTTAGAAGACCAAAACAGGAATGATGATTTTTTTCTCAACGCTTCTCCGTTCCCCTTTGCAAAAATCATGATGAACTAACTAGGCCAACAGCTTACTATTCTAGAACTTTTTTTGGGAGACCTAGACAGGAAAGATGCTTTTTTTTCTCAACGCTTTTGCGCTCCCCTTTGCAAAAATCGTGTTGAACCAACTAGGCCAACAGCTTACTATTGGGAGACCTAGACACGAAAGGTGCTTTTTTTTTCAACGCTTCTGCGCTCCCATTTCCAAAAATCGTGTCGAACCAACTAGGCCAATTTACTGTTCTAGAACTTTTTTTAGGAGACCTAGGCAGGAAAGATGCTTTTTTTTCTCAGTGCTTTTGCGCTTTCCCTTTGCAAAAATAATGTCGAAAATACTAGGCCAATTTACAATTGTATAACTTTTTTTAGGAGACCTAGACAGGCAAGATGCTTTTTTTTCTCAACGTTTTTGTGTTCTCTTTGCAAAAATCATGTCGAACCAACTAGGCCAACTGCTAACTCTTCTACAACTTTTTTTAGGAGACCAAGAAAGGAAAGATGCTTTCTCTTCTCAACGCTCTTGCGCTCCCCTTTCCAAAATCGTGTCGAACCAAATAGGCCAACAGCTTAATATTCCAGAACTTTTTAGGAGACCTAGGAAGAAAAGATGCTTTTTTTTTCTCAACGCTTTTGCGCGTTCCCTTTGCAAAAATACTATTCTAGAACATTATTAGGAGATCTAGACAGGAAAGATGCTTTTTTTTTCTCAACGCTATTGCGCTTTCCCTTTGCAAAAATTTTATCGAACCATCAAGCAAACAGCTTACTATTCTAAAATTTTTTTTAGGAGTCGAAGACAGGAAAGATGCTTGCTTTCTTAACGCTTTTGCAATCCCCTTTGCAAAAATCATGCCGAACCAAATAGGGCAACCGCTTACTAAACTACAACTTCTTTCGGAGACCTACAAAGGAAAGGTATTTTTTTTCTCAACGCTCTTGCACTCCCCTTTACAAAAATCTTGTCAAAGCAACTGGCCAACAGCTTACTGTTCTACAACTTTTTTAGGAGAAGCAGACAGGAGAGATGCTTTTTTTCTCAACGGTTTTGCGCTCCCCTTTGCAAAAATCGTGTCGAAGCCACTAGGGCAACAGCTTACTATTCCAGAACTTTTTTTAGGAGACCTAGGCAGGAAAGATGCTTTTTTTTTTCTCAACGCTGTTGCGCTTTCTCTTTGGAAAAATTTTATCGAACCATCAAGGCCAGCAGCTTACTATTCTACAACTCTTTTTTTGGAGACCATGACAGGAAAGATGCTTCTTTTTCTCAACGCACTTACGCTCCCCTTTGCGAAAATCATGTCGAACCAGCTAGGCCAACAACTGACTATTCTTGAACTTTTTTAGGAGACATAGACAGGAAAGATGCTTTTTTTTTCTCAACGCTCTTGCACTCCCCTTTGCGAAAATCATGTCGAACCAAATAGGACAACAGCTTACTATTCTGCAACATTTTTTAGGAGACGAAGACAGAAAAGATGCTTTCTTTCTCAACGCTTTTGCAATCCCCTTTGCAAAAATCATGCCGAACCAAATAGGGCAACCGCTTACAAATCTACAACTTTCTTAAAAGACCTACACAGGAAAGATGCTTTTTTTTCTCAACGCTTTTGCACTCCCCTTTGCAAAAATCGTGTTCAACAAACAAAGCCAACAGCTGACTATTTTAGAACATTTTTAGGAGACCTAGACAGGAAAGATGCTTTTTTTTCTTAGCGCTTTTGCGTATCCCTTTGCAAAAATTGTGTTGAGCCAACTAGGCCAACAGGTTACTATTAGGAGACCTAAACAGGAAAGGTGCTTTTTTTTCAACGCTTTTGCGCTCCCCTTTGCGAAAATCTTGTAGAACCAACTTGGGCAACAGCTTACTATTCTTCAATATTTTAGGAGACCTAGACAGGAAAGGTGCTTTTTTTCTCAACGCTTTTGCGCTCCCCTTTGCAAAAACATCGAACCAACTGGCCAACAGCATACTGTTCTAAAGCGTTTTTTAGGAGAAGTAGACAGGAAAGATGCTTTTTTTCTCAACGCTTTTGCGCTTTCCCTTTGCAAAAAAAATGTCGAAAATACTAGGCGAATTTACTATTCTATAACTTTTTTTAGGAGACCTAGACAGGAAAGATGCTTTTTTTTCTCAACGCTTTTGCGCTCCTCTTTGCAAAAATCGTGATGAACTAACTAGGCCAACAGCTCACTATTCTAGAACTTTTTTTGGGAGACCTAGGCAGGAAAGCTGCTTCTTTTCTCAATGCTTTTGCGCTCCCCTTTGCAAAAATCGTGTTGAGCCAAATGGGCCGACAGCTTACTATTGGGAGACCTAGACAGGAAAGGTGCTTTTTTTTCAACGCTATTGCGCTTTCTCTTTGCAAAAATTTTATCGAACCATCAAGGCCAACAGCTTACTATTCTGCAACATTTTTTTAGGAGACCAAGACAGGAAAGATGCTTTTTTTTTCTCAACTCTCTTACGCTCCCCTTTGCGAAAATCATGTCGAACCAGCTAGGCCAACAACTGACTATTCTTGAACTTTTTTAGGAGACATAGACAGGAAAGATGCTTTTTTTTTCTCAACGCTCTTGCACTCCCCTTTGCAAAAATCATGTCGAACCAAATAGGACAACAGCTTACTATTCTGCAACATTTTTTAGGAGACGAAGACAGAAAAGATGCTTTCTTTCTCAACGCTTTTGCAATCCCCTTTGCAAAAATCATGCCGTACCAAATAGGGCAACCGCTTACAAATCTACAACTTTTTTAAAAGATATACACAGGAAAGATGCTTTTTTTTCTCAACGCTTTCGCACTCCCCTTTGCAAAAATCGTGTTGAACAAACAAAGCCAACAGCTGACTGTTTTAGAACTTTTTTAGGAGACCTAGACAGGAATGATGCTTTTTTTTCTCAACGCTTTTGCACCACCCTTTGCAAAAATCGTGTTCAACAAACAAAGCCAACAGCTGACTATTTTAGAACATTTTTAGGAGACCTAGACAGGAAAGATGCTTTTTTTTCTTAGCGCTTTTGCGTTCCCCTTTGCAAAAATTGTGTTGAACCAACTGGGCCAACAGGTTACGATTAGGAGACCTAAACAGGAAAGGTGCTTTTTTTTCAACGCTTTTGCGCTCCCCTTTGCAAAAATCTTGTAGAACCAACTTGGGCAACAGCTTCCTATTCTTCAATATTTTAGGAGACCTAGACAGGAAACGTGCTTTTTTTGTCAACGCTTTTGCGCTCCCCTTTGCAAAAACTTGTCGAACCAACTGGCCAACAGCATACTGTTCTAAAACGTTTTTTAGGAGAAGTAGACAGGAAAGATGCTTTTATTCTCAACGCTTTTGCGCTTTCCCTTTGCAAAAAAAAAATGTGGAAAATACTAGGCGAATTTACTATTCTATAACTTTTTTTAGGAGACCAAGACAGGAAAGATGCTTTTTTTTTCTCAACTCTCTTACGCTCCCCTTTGCGAAAATCATGTCGAACCAGCTAGGCCAACAACTGACTATTCTTGAACTTTTTTAGGAGACATAGACAGGAAAGATGCTTTTTTTTCTCAACGCTCTTGCACTCCCCTTTGCAAAAATCATGTCGAACCAAATAGGACAAACTTATTATTCTACAACAATTTTTAGGAGACGAAGACAGAAAAGGTGCTTTCTTTCTCGACGCTTTTGCAATCCCCTTTGCAAAAATCATGCCGAACCAAATAGGGCAACCGCTTACAAATCTACCACATTTTTAAAAGACCTACAAAGGAAAGATGCTTTTTTTCTCAACGCTTTTGCACTCCCCTTAGCAAAAATCCTGTTGAAGAATCAAAGCCAACAGCTGACTGTTTTAGAACTTTTTTAGGAGACCTAGACAGGAATGATGCTTTTTTTCTCAACGCTTTTGCACTCCCCTTAGCAAAAATCGTGTTGAACAAACAAAGCCAACAGCTGACTGTTTTAGAACTTTTTTAAGAGACCTAGACAGGAATGATGCTTTTTTTCTCAACGCTTTTGCGCTCCCCTTAGCAAAAATCGTGCTGAACAAACAAAGCCAACAGCTGACTGTTTTAGAACTTTTTTAGGAGACCTAAACAGGAATGATGCTTTTTTTCTCAACGCTTTTGCACTCCCCTTAGCAAAAATCGTGTTGAACAAACAAAGCCAACAGCTGAGTGTTTTAGAACTTTTTTAAGAGACCTAGACAGGAATGATGCTTTTTTTCTCAACGCTTTTGCACTCCCCTTAGCAAAAATCGTGTTGAACAAACAAAGCCAACAGCTGACTGTTTTAGAACTTTTTTAGGAAACCTAGACAGGAATGATGCTTTTTTTCTCAACGCTTTTGCACTCCCCTTAGCAAAAATCGTGTTGAACAAACAAAGCCAACAGCTGACTGGTTTAGAACTTTTTTAGGAGACCTAGACAGGAATGATGCTTTTTTTCTCAACGCTTTTGCAGTCCCCTTAGCAAAAATCGTGTTGAACAAACAAAGCCAACAGCTGACTGTTTTAGAACTTTTTTAAGAGACCTAGACAGGAATGATGCTTTTTTTCTCAACGCTTTTGCACTCCCCTTAGCAAAAATCGTGTTGAACAAACAAAGCCAACAGCTGACTGTTTTAGAACTTTTTTAGGAGAGCTAGACAGGAATGATGCTTTTTTTCTCAACGCTTTTGCACTCCCCTTAGCAAAAATCGTGCTGAACAAACAAAGCCAACAGCTGACTGTTTTAGAACTTTTTTAGGAGACCTAGACAGGAATGACGCTTTTTTTCTCCACGCTTTTGCACTCCCCTTTGCAAAAATCGCGATGAACTACCTAGGCCACAGCTCTCTATTCTAGAACTTTTTTTGGGAGACCTAGATAGGAAAGATGCTTTTTTTCAACGCTTTTGCGCTCCTTTTTGCAAAAATAGCGAAAAACCAATTATGCCAACAGCTTAATATTCTAGAACTCTTTTAGGAGACCTAGACAGGAAAGATGCTTTTTCTTTTTTCTCAACGCTTTTGCGCTCCCCTTTGCGAAAATCGTGTTGAACTAAATAGGCTAACAGTTTACTATTCTAGAAGTTTTTTTGGGAGACCTAGACAGGAAAGTTGCTTTTTTTCTCAACACTATTGCGCTTCCCTTTCCAAAAATCGCGATGAACTAACTAGGCCAACAGCTCACTATTCTAGAACTTTTTTTGGGAGACCTACTTAGGAAAGATGCTTTTTTTTCAACGCTTTTGCTCTCCCCTTTGCAAAAATCGTGTTGAACCAACAGAGCCGACATCCAACTATTTTAGAACCTTTTTTAGAAGACCTAGACAGGAAAGTTGCTTTTTTTTCTCAACTCTTTGGCGCTCCTCTTTGCCAAAATCGTGTCGAACCAACTGAGCGAACAGCTTCCTATTCTAGAAGTTTTTTTTAGGAGACTTAGACAGGAAAGGTGCTTTTTTTTCTCAACGTTTTTGCGCTCCCCTTTGCGAAAATCGTGTCGAACCAGCGGGGTCAGCAGATAAGTATTCCAGACCTTTTTTTGGAAGACCTAGACAGCAAAGTTGTTTTTTTTTCTGAACGCTTTTGTGCTCCTCTTTGCAAAAATCGTGCCGAACCAACTATGCCAACAGCTTACTATTCTAGAACATTTTTATGAGACCTAGGCAGGAAAGATGCGTTTGTTTCTGAACTCTTTTGCGCTCCCCTTAGCGAAAATTGTGTCAAACCTATTGGCCAACTGCTTACTATTCTAGAACTTTCTTTAGTTTTGTTACCTGAAATTTAACTGAAAACCTTGAACGTGTAATAAACACGTGTTTGATTATGATGGTAATTTTTGGAGCTTTTTCAGACTGCATGTTACTGCCCAGACTCCCGAGAATACAGTGCAACCAATCCATTCATTGTCCAGAGTGACACATACTTCGAGTGTACCTTACCTTGCTAGCACAAAACAAAGTGATATCCGCCGTGGTTGCTGAGTCGGTGCGGTGTTGGGCTGCTGAGTACGAGGTCGCGGCATAAAATCCCGGCCACGGCGGCCGAACTTCGACGGGGGCGAAAGCACCCGTGTACATAGATTTAGGTGCACGTTAAAGAACCCCATGTGCTCGAAATTTCCGGAGCCTGCCACTACGGCGTGCTTCATAATCAGAAAGTGGTTTGGGCATATTAAACCCCATAATTCAATTTTTAAGTGCAAAGTGATTGTCGTGATACGGATGTCCTTCGAATACGTACTAAAGTTTTCCAATTTTATCTATTTTGCTTTATCTAGTGGCCAGACAGCGTGTGTGTTGCACATTTCCTCACTTTGCCTCCTATCTGGTTAGCGCTGCATGAACCACACGATTTCACCCCAACTAATTCAATTGTCAATGGAGGTGCGTTATTCCCTACAGTGCCACCTTTATAGAAGTGCTCGCAAGTGATGTGCTCTGGCCTGGAGAAATGAATTGGTCAAGCCTTCATTTGCTCAAAGTCAAGTAGGGCAAGATGTGGCCAAAATTGTTCTTTTTTTTCAAAATAGGATTAGCAGAGCTTTGACGAAAAATGTGTTCTCTCTTTGCACCCAGACGACGAGAGTTTGTCCGAGTGGCGGGCCAGCCGCACCAGTGGCTCTATCTGCGCGGACGGCTGAGCTGCACACCAGGCGCAGCGTGTGGTTTTCATCGACGCCTGTTGACCCCGTGCAAAGCACTCGACGCCAGTGACTCCATTTCCTGCAGCAGTGGGGGAGCAGTGCCCACTTTCTCTGACGTTTAGCTTGGCGCAAGCACGAAGCAACGAAGAGTAATAAAGAAATTTTGTTGGCTAGCTGGCTCAGGAGCAACTAGAAAGGTCTAGCTGCATAAAGCGCATGCAGTGATTATTCCTACATTTATATGCAATACTGGGCCAAGACGAAAGAGTGATACGGGGCATTGTGAGCGAGAACTGTTATGACAAGCATACTTTATAAATGTGACCGCGTGAAACATCCCCTAGCAAAACGAAAAGTTTTTTCTCTAAGGACATTTTGGATGACCCAGATGCTTTGCTTTCAGCAGGCAACATATCATCTTGAATGTTGCCGCTACAATAAAGTGCTACCCCAACTGACATCTCTATTGGTTATCTGGTTATCTTAGCAACTCGCTTACTAATTTGATTTCAGTCCCTTTTTATTTCGTTGATTCCTCTCTTCTTTCTTCTTGCCGAGTTATCCCGGCACGCAGTGATGATTCTAGAAAAAACCGCGGGCTTCCTTCCAGGCGGAAAAGTGTTGGTGACCAGCGGCAGGATCTGTATGATGCGCTATGTACGCTGAAACGAAATGGTCACTGAAGTGGGGCCGCTCTCACAAAAATGTTGGGTTATTTGGGCTGGTGTTGTATGCTCGATTTTGCAGATAAGGCTGATTCGAAAGAAAGTTTCCAGTAGCCAGTTGTGATGGCGTTCCCAGTTTTCGCCGAGTGTGCCCTCTTGTTGACTTTCTTTCTCTACGACGGCGCCGACGGAGACGGCGTAAGCGGGCCTGGAGTTTCCATGTACTATTGCAGTAAAATAAAAGATAAAGATCGCAGTTTCGCCCGACAGGCGAAGTTTCAATTGCGATTGCAAATTAGCAGACAACAATAGGAAATAAGGATAGTAATAGTACACCGGTCGTATAAAGTTGGAAACATTCGCTTACTAAGGAATTAGCAAGCGTGTCTTTCAATATTTTTCTCTCTCTATCAGCATGTGGTACGTGCACAGGGAAACATAAAATTACATAAAAAATATATAAAGCGCCAAGTATCAAGTTCTAGGCTGGCAATACCAGATAAAATGTGTGAAAAGACAGTACAAAGGTAGGATCAAAAGGGAACGTGAATAGAATCTGAATGTACCACATCAGATATTTTCGCACCAAAGCACATGTGTACTCATGCACAGATTTTGCAGAATAGTGAAGCGAATACGCCCTTCTACTTCTACGGACGTCACTGGTCGTCCTTATACGAGTATAATGGTACGCCCTCATGTTGTTTTCCCCACATGGCTCTCGTGGCTCCCTGTATATAGCCTGCCCGCGTAACACATGAGGCGTTCGTGGTTGCGCAATAGTACGATATATGGCACAGGATCAGCTCGGCGGATCTGACGGCGGGAACTGTACAGAGGCTTGCGCAGGCCGCCTATCTTATGCGCCATAAGCGATGCTCGGCAGGTGTAACCAAGAAGCACCGAATACATTATCATAAACAGGAACATTAGCTTTTTTAGTAGGCCATAGTTATCTGGAATGGAGTTATTTATTTGGCAGTGTTCCGGTGAAGCATTCTTGAACATTATTTCGTATCGCGACAGAAATCATAGGGACATTTGAGGCTCATTTTTCCAGTCACCGTCGCTGTGATGTTCTGTATAAAGACCAATGGCGATACCCAGTCACACAGCGCGAGACAGCAGCTTCGACTTCGTCAACACGTGCACACATTGCATTGTCGCGTGCGCACTCACCTGCCGTGTCTTGAAAGGGATCTCTTAACACATTTGAGCGCGTGAGCGCTCATGGGCTGAAGCAATGGACGGTCACTTCGCTCGCTGCTGCTGCCGCGCATGCTCACACCAGCCTTATAACAGCGAGTGACCGCGGTCATAAAGTGTGATGTGTTCATGCTTGCTTGTGCGCGCTGACACCACGCTTGCTAATTCCTTAGTAAGCGAATGTTTCCAACTTTATACGACCGGTCTAATATGTCTGCTAATTTGTTGTAATTTGTTGCCTGCTAATTTGCAATCACAATTGATACTTCGCCTGACGGGCGAAACTGCTATCTTTATCTTTTATTTTACTGCAATAGTACATGGAAACTCCAGGCGCACTTACGCCGTCTCCGTCGGCGGCGTCGAAGAGAAAGAAAGTCAACAAGAGGGCACACTCGGCGAAAACTGGGAACGCCATCACAACTGGCTACTGGAAACTTTCATTCGAATCAGCCTTATCTGCAAAATCGAGCATACAACACCAGCCCAAATAACCCAACATTTTTGTGAGAGCGGCACCACTTCAGTGACCATTTCGTTTCAGCACACATAGCGCATCTTACAGATCCTGCCGCTGGTCACCAACACTTTTCCGCCTG
Source organism: Dermacentor albipictus (assembly GCF_038994185.2). Classification (NCBI taxonomy): domain Eukaryota; kingdom Metazoa; phylum Arthropoda; class Arachnida; order Ixodida; family Ixodidae; genus Dermacentor; species Dermacentor albipictus. The sequence continues at coordinate 285,801,506 of NC_091821.1, read as the reverse complement.
GAAGGAAGCCCGCGGTTTTTTCTAGAATCATCACTGCGTGCCGGGATCGTCATCACATCAGGCTACTAGAAAATTCCAAGGGGATTGACCTTATCTCCTGAAACAGAGCACATAAAACCAGCACAAATCGTTCCAGTCTTCAGTGAGACGAGCAACACTCCAGTGACCATCTCGCTTCAGCACACATGGCTCGTCTTACAGATCCTGCCGCTGGTCATCAACACTTCAACGCGGGGAAGGAAGCCCCCGGTTTTTTCTGGAATCATCACTGCGTTCCGGGAACGTCATCACAACAGGCAACTGAAAAACTCCAAACGGTTCAACCTTATATGCGAAAACCGAGCATATAAAACCAGCCCCAATCTCCCCAGCATTCAGTGAGAGTGGCCGCACTGCAGTGACCATGTCGCTTCAGCACACAGGGCGCATCTTACAGATCCTGATGCTGGTCATCAACCCTTGGCCGCCTGGTAGGAAGCCCCTGGCTTTTTCTGGAATCATCACTGCGTGCCGCCAACGTCATCACAACTGGCTACTAGAACAATGCATGCGGTTCCACCTTGTCTGCCAAAACCGAGCATGTAAACCAGCCCAATTCTCCCCAGTCTTCATTGAGAGGAGCAACACTGCAGTGACCATCTCGTATCAGCACACATGGCTCATCATACAGATCCTCCCGCTATTCATAAACACTTCGCCGCGTGGAAGGAAGCCCCCGGTATTTTATGAAATCATCACTTCATGCCGCGAACCTCATCACAACTGGCTACTAGAAAATTTCAAACGGTTCAACCTTATATGCCAAAACAGAATACAAAACCAGCCCAAATCTAACCTGTCTTCAGTGAAAGCAGCAACACTGCAGTGACGATGTCGTTTGAACACACATGGCGCATCTTACAGATCCTGCCGCAGGTCATCAACACTTTGCCGCCTGGACGGAAGCCCCCGGTTTTTTCTGGAATCATCACTGCGTTCCGGGAGCGTCATCACAACTGGCAACTGGAAAATTACAAATGGGTCAACCTTATATACCACAACCTAGCCTATAAAACGAGCCCCAATCACCCCAGTCTTCAATGAGAGTGGCAGCACTGCAGTGACTATGTCGCTTCAGCACACATGGCTCGTCTTACAGATCATGCGGCTCGTCATCAACAAGCAGGGGCCTGGTAGGAAGCCCCCTTCTTTTTATCGAATCATTACGGCGTGCCGGGAACATCATTAGGACTGGCTAGTAGAAATTTCCAAGCGGTTCCACCTTGTCTGCTAAAACCGAGCATAAAAAACCAGCCCAAACCTCCCCAGTCTGCAGTGAGCGCATCAACACTGTTGTGTCCATGTCGCTTCAGCACACATGGCTCATCTTACATATTCTGCCGCTGGTGATTAACAATTCGCCGAATAGAAGGAAGCCCCCGGATTTTTTGGAATCATCACTGCACGCCGCGAACGTCATCACAACTGGCTACTGGAAAAATCCAAACGGTTCAACCTTATATGCCAAAACAGAAACTAAAAACAGCCCCACTCTCGCCAGTCTTCAGTGAAAGTGGCAGTACTGCAGTGACCATGATGCTTCAGCACACATGGCTCGTTTTACAGTTCCTGCCGCTGGTCATCAACACTTCGCCGCCTGGAAGGAAACCTCCGGTTTTTTCTGGTATCATCACTGTGTGTCGCGAACGTCATCACAACTGGCTACTAGAAAATTTCAAGCCGTTCCACCTTATCTGCCAAAACCGAGCATATAAAACCAGCCCCGATTCCCCATTCTTCAGTGAGAGTGGCAGCACAGCAGTGACCATGTCGCTTCAGCACACATGGCTCGTCTTACAGATCCTGCCATCGGTCATCTACACTTGCCCGCCTGGAAGTAAGCCCCTGTTTTTTTTTTTAATCTTCACTGCGTTCCGGGAGCGTCATCACAGCAGGCGACTGGAAAATTCCAAACGGTTCAATCTTATATGCAAAAACCGAGCATATAAACGATCCCCAATCTCCCAAGTCTTCAGTGAGAGTGGCAGCACTGCAGTGTCGATGTCGCGTCAGCACACATGGCTCGTCTTACAGATCCTGCTGCTGGTCATGAACACTTGGCCGCCTGGTAGCAAGCCCCCTGCTTTTTCTGCAGTCATTACTGCGTGCTGAGAACATCATTACAACTGGCTACTCAAAAATTCCAAGCGGTTCCACCTTGCTACCAAAACCGAGCATGGAAAAGCAGCCCATGTCTCCCCAGTCTTCAGTGCGAGCATCAACACTGCAGTGACCATGTCGCTTCATGACACATAGCTCGTTTTAATGATCCTGCCGCTGGCCATCAACACTGCGCCGCTTGCAATCAAGCCCCCGGATTTTGATGGACTCATCACTGCGCGCCCGGAACGTCATCTCAACCGGCTACTGGTATATTCCAAACGGTTCAACCTTATATGCCAAAACCGAGCATATAAAACCAGCCTCGATTTCGCCAGCCTTCAGCGAGGGCATCAACACTGCAGTGACCATGTCGCTCCAGCACACATGTCTCGTCCTACAGATCCTGCCGCTGCTCATTAACAATTCGCCACCTGGTCTGAAGCCCCCGGTTTTTTCTGGAATCATCACTGCCCGCGAGTGTCATCACAACTGGCTTCTAGAAAATTCCATGCGGTTCCACGTTGTCTACAAAATCCGAGCATATATAATGAGCCCAAATCTCCCCAGTCTTCTGTGAGAGTAGCAACCCTGTGGTGTCCATGTCGTTTCAGCACACATGGCGCATCTCACAGATCCTGACGCTGGCCATCAACAATTGGCCGCCTGGTAGGAAGCCCCCGGCTTTTTCTGAAGTCATCAGTGCGTGCCCGGAACGTCATCACAACTGGTTACCAGAAAATTACAAACAGTTGTACCTTATATGACAAACCCAAGCATATAAAACGAGCCTCAATTTCCCCAGTCTTCAATGAAAGTGCCACCACTGCAGTGACCATGTCGCTTCAGCACACATGGCTCGTCTTACAGATCCTGCCACTGGTCATCAACACTTTGTCGCCTGGTAGGAAGCCCCCGAAGATTTATGGAATCATCACTGCACGCCGGGAACGTCATCACAACTGGCTACAGGCCAAAACAGAAAATAAAAACAGCCCTAATCTCACCAGTCTTTAGTGAGAGTGGCAGCACTGCAGTGACCGTGTCGCTTCGGCATACATGGCTAGTCTTAGGATCCTGTCTTTGCTCATGAACACTTGGAACCTGGAAGGAAGCCTCCGGTTTTTTCTGGAATAATCACTGCATTCCGGAAACGTCATCACAACAGGCAACTGGAAAATTCCAAACTGTTCAACCTTATATGCAAAAATCGAGCATATAAAACCAGCCCAAGTCTCCCCAGTCTTCAGTGAGAGCATCAACACTGGAGTGACCATGTCGCTTCAGCATACATGGCTCGTCCTACAAATCCTGCCGCTGGTCATCAACAATTCGCCGCCTGGTAGGAAGCCCCCGGTTATTTCTGGAATCATCACTGCATGCCGGGAACGTTATCACAACAGGCTGCTAGAAAATTCTAAGCGGTTCCACGTTGTCTACCAAAACTGAGCATATCAAACCAGCCCAAATCTCCCCTGTCTTCTGTGAGAGCAGCAACATTGCGGTGGCCATGTCGTTTCAGAAAACATGGCGCATCTTACAGATCCTGACGCTGGTCATGAACACTTTGCCGCCTGGTAGGAAGCCCCCGGCTTTTTCTGGAATCATCACTGCGTGCCGGGAACGTCATCACAACTGGCTACTAGAAAATTCCAAGCGTTTCAACCTTATATGCCTAAACCGAGCGTGTAAAAGTAGGCCAAATCTCTCCAGTGGTCCGTGAGAGTAGCAACACTGCAGTGTCCATGTCGTTTCAGCACACATGGCGCATGTTACAGATCCTGACGCTGGCCATCAACCCTTGGCCGCCTGGTAGAAAGCCCCCAGTTATTTCTGGAATCATCACTGCATGCCGGGAACGTTATCACAACAGGCTGCTAGAAAATTCTAAGCGGTTCCACGTTGTCTACCAAAACCGAGCATATAAAACCAGCCCCGATCTCCCCAGTCTTCAGTGAAAGTGGCAGCACTACAGTGACCATGTCATTTCAGCAGACATGGCGCATCTTACAGATCCAAACGCTGGTCATCAACACTTCGCTGCCTAGAACGAAGCGCCAGGTTTTCTTTCTGGAGTCATCTCTACTTGCCGGGGACGTCATCATAACTGGCTACTGAAAATTTCCAAGCGGATCGACCGTATCTGCAAAACAAAGCATATTAAACCAGCCCAAATCACCCCAGTCTTCAGCGAGAGTGGCGGCACTGCAGTGGCCATGTCGCTTCGGCACACATGGCTCGACTTAAAGATCCTGCCGCTGATCATGAATACTTCGCAGCATGGAAGGAAGCCCCGCTTTTCTCTGGAATCATCAGTGCATGCCGGGAACGTCATCAGAAATGGCTACTTGAAAATTGCAAGCGGATAGACCTTACCTACCAAATGCGACCAAATAAAACCAGCCCCAATCATCCCAGTCTTCAGCGAGAGCGGCAGCACTGCAGTGACCATGTCGCTTCAGCACACATGACGCATCTTAATGATTCTGCGGCTGGTAATCAAGACTTCGCCGCTGGAATGAAGCGGCAGGTTTTTTTTCTGTAATCATCTCTGCGTGCGGGGAATGTCATCGTCACTGGCTACTGGAAAATTCCAAGCGAATCGACCGTATCTGTCGAAAACGTGCATAATAAACTCGCCCAAATCACCCCAGTCTTCAGTGAGAGCAGCAGCACTGCAATGACCATGTCGCTTCAGCACACATGGCGCATCTTACAGATCCTACAAGTATTCATCAAACAGTGCCGCCTGGGAGTAAGCCCCCGTTTTTTTTCTGGAATCTTCACAGCGTGCTGGGAATGTCATCACAACTGGCTACTAGAAAATTTATTTATTTATTTATTTATTTATTTATTTATTTATTTATTTATTTATTTATTTATTTATTTATTAGTACCTCAAGGGCCCAAAAATACATGAGGGGTGGGCATGTAAAAGGCGGGATTGACGATGTGGAAATTAGAAAGATGAGTCGGAACACTCAATGGCAAATCTAAAGCGTGCTGTATCGCGGATGAGTGCAGTTTGTCTGCGAAGGCCATTCCAGTTTCGGGCAGTTCGGACGAAGAATGACTGTAGGAACGTAGTGGTGCAGGCTTGTGGTGGGATCGCGGAGTTCGGATGGCCTGTTCGACGAACACGATGAGCCAGCTGGACCAGCTTGCTGTCACGAGGTAGGGAATAAAAAAACCTGTGATAGAGGCATAGGCGAGAGATGCGAGGAGGAGAGGCAAGCGGCGATAGGTCTAGTTTAGCGTTTAGTGAGGAAACGCTGTTGTGATATGAGTAATGTGAAAGAATAAATCTAGCAGCATGGTTTTGAACGCTTTCAAGGGCTTATGCGAGATTAGTTTGGTAAGGGTCAAAGATGGCACATGCATATTCAAGTTTTGGTCGCACAAGCGTTTTATAGGCAACTGATTTCACGGGTGGTTGTGCCATGAAGAGATTACGTCGAAGATAAACAAGAATATTGTTAGCTGAAATTATTATGTGGCTTACGTGATTTGCCCAAGACAAATCTTCTAAGTACTTGAAGGAGTCGGTAGTAGATATAGTGCAGTTGTTAATCTTGTTGGCAGGGAGAATGTAGTTAGGTCGACGATGGAATGAAATATGCAGACTTACTAACGTTTAGGGACATAAGCCATGTAGAACACCAGTCTTGAATATGAAAGAGGTCTTCCTGAAGAGTAGAGACGTCTGCGACGGTATTTATAGGGTGGTATAGGACACAATCATCAGCGAAAGGACGTATTGCAGAGGTTACAGTGAATGGCAGGTCATTAATGTAGATTAAAAATAGGAGTGGCCCAAGAGCAGTGCCCTGAGGTACACCAGATAGAACGGAGGAAACGGAAGATGTAAGGTTGTTAGCATATACAAACTGTTTTCGGTTAGTTAAAAAATACTGGATCCAGTTAAGAACAAGTGCGTGGATGTTTAGGCGTGATAATTTTAGTAAAAGGCGAGAATGTGGAACCTTATCGAAAGCTTTTTCGAAATCTAAAAAGAGGGCGTCAGTTGGAATGTTAGAGTCGAGGCTTAAATGAGTATCATGAATAAATAAAGCAAACTGCGTTTCGCATGAGTGATCTTTCCTGAAGCCTGAAGCCATGTTGATTAGGGCGAAAGAACTTCACTGAAGTTAAGAAGTTAGCAACATGAGAGCAAATGACATGTTGCATGATTTTGGAGCATACGCTGGTGAGTGAAATGGGGCGGTAGTTACCTGGGAAAGACCAATCACCTTTCTTGAAGACTGGAATGATCTTCGCTATTTTCCAGTCTCTTGGAACAATGCCTGTGTAAAGTGATTGCTGAAAGATGATACAGAGGATCGAACTACAGACATACTTCGTATTTTTTAACACTTTGGCATTATTGCCGTCGGTCCCACAGGCTGATGAGCACTTTAGGCCATCTATTACCTTAACGATGCCTTCCGGCCTAGAATTAATACCTTCCATTGGTGTAAAACCGAAAAATGGTAAATCTGGTAGTTTATTGGCAGGTTCTTTTGTAAACATTGAACAAAATGCAAGGTTTACGGCATCAGGAACATTTGAGTCAGAAATGGGTGAGCCAGAATTATCACATAGAGAAATAGAGCTATTAGTTTCGGGTTTTGTCGTTTTCCAAAAACGCTGCGGGTTAGAGTGCAACATGTTTTTTTGGGACGGTAGTAGAAAAGAAATAACGTTTTGTGTGTGCTTTTCATCAGTTGTATTCTTTAGTAGCTTTGTTATATTTTTCCCAGGGAACCTGAGCATTTGGCTGCACGAAATAATCGTTTTTTCTTATTGTTTAAGCGCTTTGAAGTAGTGTTGAACCGGGGGGAACGCGCTCTTTCATTTATCGTGATAGTTGGAATGTAAAGACCTATTAAACGCAGCATTTTTCTTTTGAAAAGTACCCAGTCTCTCTTAGTCAACTGCTGCTGATACGTAAGGGCAAGTTGCTCATGAAAGATAGAAAGTTCTCGATTAATGCTTGAATAATCGGCTTTATCATAAAGTGTTAGTACTTTCTTTGATATTTTACTTTTGAGTATATTGCAAGGAAACGTGGCATGAATGACGGTGTGATCGCTAAGACCACTGACGTACATAAGAGGAGGCATCTTATCGGGGTGCGACGCTAAGACGGGATCTAGAATATTTGATGAGTGTTGAGTTATTCGCGTAGGTTTAGTAACAAGCTGCGATAGACCGAACAGCAACAAATGTTTATAAATTCGCTAGCCATTTTTGTGTTAGACATGACGCAACGTTACTCCAATCTATAGTTGGAAAGTTGAAGTCACCGAGTAAAAATATGGGGGTGTTAGGATAAACCGTTGTTAGTTCAAACAACGCATCGTCAAAAAACGAAAGAAAGGAGCTATCAGTGCAGCGTGGACGATAGCAACAGCCGATGAGCGTGCACGATGAAGTGGCGTGGCAGCACGTCCAAATCATTTCTAGAGGCGTTCTTATATTCACAAAAGAGCACTTAAGTTGGCGATGAGTAGCAATAGCCACACCGCCGCCACGGGTTTCATCGCACCTATCTTTGCAAAAATAATCAAACTCTGGTAGATAAGGAAGAGTTTCGCAATCAAGTATTGTGGAATTTAACCACGTTTCCGTTGGTGCAACAATGTTACTGGATGACGAGGAAATGAGGTTGCATAACGAATCCTGTTTGGGTATCAGGCTGCGGATGTTAATGTAGAGGAACGATAGATTGTGCTTAACACGCTGAGTCGGCCTCAGTGGCTTTTGCACTTGCTGCTAGGATTGAAGTTCGACGACCGACTGTTTGGCGTGATCGTAAACGTAGGTTTTTCGGCCAGAGATAAGTTTGTCGTAACAGAGCTTGAATGAAGATTGCTGCGCTTTTCCAAATTCGATTAGACGTCTCCTGGCCAGACGAGTTTCTGGGGCGAAGTCTTCGCTAATGCCGTATTCGGTGCCCTTCAGCTTACCGCTTGAGAAAAGGATGCTTTATTTATCTTTAAAGTGGGTGAATTTCACTATTATTGGCCTCCACTCTCCTTCCTGAAAGGTACCAAGTCTGTGGGCACGTTCTATATCACGACTCTGAATAGTTACGCCAAGGTTTTTGTGGCAGTGTTCAATTAATGATTCCTCAGAAACACGCCACGACTCATTTCGCGCATCGCTGAGCCCGTAAAAAACCAGGTTACATCTTCGGGATCTGTTTTCGATCTCATTAATGCGGTCAGTCAGCACAGTTACCTGAGCAGCGCTGCGATTAGCGACGCTTTATAAGTTATTTACTTCGAACATTATATTCGAAAGTGACAACAGTTCGGATTCAATCTTGGTCAACCATGTGCAGAGTTTGCTGAACATTTTCTCATGATCAGCAAGGGTTGACCTAATTGAATTTAGCTGCTCTAGCATGGCCGACTGCCCGATTTGCAACGTCTTCAGAACATCAAGCATATCAGCAGGAAGTACAGTTGGATCATTTCTAGGTCCAGAATTAGTCTCAATATCTCCAGCCAAAAAAGTAATTTCAATAGCATGCGAGCACAGTCAAATACTACACAAAGAGAGTGCCGTGGGCTCGGCAGCACAAGTAATGTTCGGTAACCAGTGCGTTTAGCGAAAAGGCAACAGCAATTTGTTACCTGCGTAGCGAAGCAGTGAAGTCGGTTAAGATGGCCCATCACTGACATGCCGCCAAGCCCACTGAGCGTGGCGATGGTTTGTCTAGGCTTTATATGGGGAATCCGAGGGAAGATGGCGCTGTCAATCGAAGATAGTGGGCCAGGAAGCCAGGGCGTCAGCCGATGACACCGCAGTGACAGAAGTGGCGTAATCTGTGATGCGCACTCTCATGTTCTGTTGAGGTAGGTCCGGCACAGCTAGCCATGGCAATGCGGGGCGTCCTCATCGGCAGGCAGTGGAATCCAGGCAGGCTGTTCAAAGCACGGTGTTAGCTTCAGAATCCAGTACAGCACCAAGAACTGCGTAGCGAAAAAAGTGAAGTCGGTTAGGATGCCATCACTGACATATGCCGCCAAGCCAAGTTCCAATTCCAAGCGGACCAACCTTATCTGCTGAAACCGAGCATGATAAACCAGCACAAATCACCCCAGTCTTCAGTGAGAGCAGCAGCACTGCAATGACCATGTCGCTTCAAAACAAATGGTGCATATTACAGATCCTACCACTGGTCATCAACACTTCGCCACCTGGAAGGAAGCCCCTGCTTTTTTTTCTGGAATCATCACTGCGTGCCGGGAACGTCATCGCAACTGGCTACTGAAACATTTCAAGCGGAGCGACCTTATCTGCTGAAACCGAGCATATAAAACCAGCCCCAATCACCCCAGTTTTCAGTGAGAGCGGCAGCACTGCAATGACCATGTCGCTTTAGCACACATGGCGCATCTTAAAGGTACTGCCGCTGGTAATGAACACTCGCCGCCTGGATCGAACCGCTAAGTTTTCTCTGGGATCATCTCCGCGTGCCGGGAATGTCATCACAAATGGCTACTGGAAAATTTCAAGCGGATCGAACTTATCTGCCAAATCCGACCATATAATACCAGCCCCAATCATCCCAGTCTTCAGTGAGAGCGGCATCACTGCAGTGACCGTGTCGCTTCAGTACACATGGCTCGTCGTACAAATTCTGCCGCTTGTCATCAACACTTCGCCGACTGGAAGGAAGCCCCCGATTTTTTCTAGAATCTTCACTGCGTTCTGGGAACGTCATCACAACTGGCTACTCTACATTCCAAGCGGATGAACCTTATCAGCTGAAACCGAGCATAAAACAGCAGCACAAATCACTCCCGTCTTGAGTGAGAGCGGCAGCACTGTAGTGACCATGTCGCTTCAGTACACATGGCGCATATTACAGATCCTACCGCTGGTCATCAACACTTCGCCGCCTGGAAGGAAGCGCCCGCTTTTTTCTGAAATCATCACTGCATGCCGGGAAGGTCATCACAACTGGCTACTCGAAAATTCCAAGCGGATCGGCCTTATCTGCTGCAACCGAGCGGATAAAACCAACCCAAATCACCCCACTCTAGAGTGAGAGCCGCAGCACTTAACTGACCATGTCGCTTCAGAACACATGGCGCATCTTACAGATCCTGCCACTGATCATGAACACTTCGCCTCCTAGAAGGAAGCCCCTGTATTTTATGGAATCATCACTGCGTACTGGGAACCTCATCACAACTGGCTACTAGGAAATTCCTAGCGCATCAACCTTATCTGCTGAAACCGACCATAAAAACTCGCACAAATCCCTCTAGTCTTCTTTGAGAGCGGCAGCACAGCAGTGGCCACGTCGCTTCAGCGTACATGGTGCATCTTACAGATCCTCCCACTGGTCATCAGCACTTCACCGCCTTGAAGAAAGACCCTGGTTTTTATCTGGAATCGTCACTGCGTGCCGGGAACGTCATCCCAACTGGATACTGGAAAATTCCATGCGGATCGACCGTATCTACCAAAACCGAGCATATTGTTACAGTTAATCTTAAACCGGCTTTATTTAAGGGCCGAGATTGATGGTGAAGTCAAGATGGCGTCCCGAGGCTGCACCAGCTAACGTCTTCTTTCTCTTCTGCTCGCCCGGCTCATGCCGTAGCAATCCCCGTTTGCCAGACAAAGCCCGCTGGGCTAGTCCAAATCACTCGGAAAGCGTAGGGTGAAACCGCTTAAAACGGGCAACATGTACTAACTGGGTCCGCCTAGACCGACGACCAGCGGACGTCAAGCGTGCCACCACGTACGTCAAGTCACTCAAGTGATCTACAATGACGAATGGGCCCGTGTACTGGGGTAAAAGCTTTCAGATAAGCCACGTTTACATTCCGGAGTCCACAACCACACAAAGTCTCCTTTAGCGTACGAGACAGACTGGTGTCGGCTGTCATAGCGCTCTTTCGATCGGTGTTGCGATGCCACAGTACGAAAACGAGGCATACGCCGGGCTTCTTCGGCAAGACAAAGCGTCTTGGCAACAGAGTACTGGATGTGAAAGTCAAACGGTAGTATAGTGTCAATGCAGCTTATGGTGAACGTGCGTAAAGGAGATAAAAAGGACTGTAATCGGTCGTCTCATGCTTTGCAGTATTATAAGCATAGGTGATCAAGGGGAGTACGTCATCCCAGTCCTTGTGATCGGAAGATACGTACATGGCCAGCATGTTAGTTACGGTTCTGTTCGTACGTTCTACAAGCCCATTTGTCTTAGGGGGGTAAGGCGTTGAGTGACGGAACTGCGAACTCCAGAGACGAAGCAGTTCTTCTACGGCATCCGCAACGAACTGACGACCGCGATCGCTAACGATGACACGGGGGGCACCATGTCGAAGAATAATGAATCGAAGCAAAAACGTCGCAACAGATGCAGCTGTTGAAGATGGTACGGCCGCCGTTTCCGCGTAACGGGTCAGATGGTCCACACATACGATCACCCATCGGTTGTTGTTAGATGATCGAGGAAATGGGCCCAGAAGATCGATACTCACTTGTTCAAATGGCAGGCGAGGCGGCGGCAGAGATTGGAGAAAACCTGGCGGAGCGGTCGTAGGACGCTTGTAGCGTTGACACTGTTCCCAACTGGCGACATAGTGCTTGACTGTGTCCCACATTCTGCGCCAGTAAAAACGCTCCTGTGTCCGGTTCAAAGTTTTGATGAATCCTAGATGGCCAGAGGTCACATCGTCGTGCATGGCTCTCAGTATATCCGTTTGGTGACTCTGTGGCACCACCAGAAGGAAGCGTGTGCCTTTAGCCGAATAATTGGGCTTGTAAAGCAGGCCGTCACGGACAGAAAATCTACCGGTGGCTCCAGGACGTGATGCGGCTACAAATAGAGGTTCCAAATTAATATCATTTTCCTGCTCTACTTTGAAAGTCATCGAGTCTGGGAATGTAGAAGAAATGGGAGCAAAACAGTCATCAAAATTGTCTTCGTCACACTCCGCCGTCGTCAGGGGAAGGCGGGAGAGACAGTCCGCATCTGCGTGGCGATGTCCGGACTTGTAGGAAATAACGAAGTCGTACTCCTGCAGTCGAAGAGCCCAACTTGTCAGTCGTCCACTCGGGTCACGGAGATTCATTAACCAGCCTAACGCGTGGTGATCAGTAACGATAGTGAATGGCGTCTAGAATAGGGCCGAAATTTCTGGACAGTGAAAACAGCTGCCAAGCATTCTGGCTCGGTAACAGTGTAATTGCGTTCCGCCTTAGTCAAAGAGCGACTAGCATAAGCCACAAAGTGTTCAGCTTCTTGATGACGTTGTACTAGTACGCAACCGATGTCGGTGCCACTAGCATCCGCGTGCACTTCCGTAGGTGCGAATGCATCGAAGTGACGCAATATGGGCCCTGACGTCAGTAGAAATTTTAGCTGGCGGAACGCGTCGGCGCAAGCTGATGTCCAGTTGAAAGGGACGGCTTTTTGGAGAAGACATGTTAGGGGGTACACCACGTCGGCGAATCTTAGGACGAAGCGACGAAAATACGAGGACAGGCCCAAGAAACTCCTCAACTCCCGCGCTGACTTCGGCGCTTCGAAGGAGCTGACTGCCTCAATCTTCCGTGGATCTGGCCTCACAGCGTTTTTGTCGACCAGATGCCCAAGTACTAATGTCTCGGTTTCCCCGAAACGACATTTCTTGCAGTTTAGGATCAAGCCGCCTTGTTTGACACAATCCAGAACAAGACTGAGACGGCTGTTACGCTCACTCAATGTGCTGCCAAAAAATCACCACGTCGTCGAGGTAGCACAAACAAATTTCCCATTTAAGTCCTCGGAGGATGGTATCCATAAATCGTTCGAATGTTGCTGGCGCATTACAAAGGCCGAACGGCATAACATTAAATTCATAAAGACCGTCTGGTGTCACGAATGCCGTTTTCTCCTTATCGTCTGGGTGCATGGGTATCTGCCAATACCCTGATCGAAAATCCAGTGATGAAGAGTAGGCAGCGGAATGTAAACAATTGATGACACCATCAATTCTAGGAAGTAGATACACATCCTTTTTGGTGACCGCATTCAGTTTCCTGTAACCAACGCAAAACCGCCACGATCCATCCTTATTCTTTACTAAGGTCACTGGTGCTGCCCACGGACTAGAGGACTCTTGAACAACACTTTCCCGCAGCATGTCTTTCACCTGTTCAGCAATAACTGTCCTCTCTGCTGAAGAAACGCGGTAAGGCTTTTGTCGAATGGGGTGCGCAGATCCGGTGTCAATTCTGTGGCGAGCACGAGAACGCGGGAGTGAAGCGTGCTTGTCGCTTTGTGTGAAATCGAATACAGAAAGATGTCCCACAAAACTTGTGCGAGAGCGTGGTGCTCCTGTGAGGGCAGCGCCTTGTTGATCATCCATAGAATCTGGTCTTCAGAAGTGCTTTGGTGAGGAGCGCTAGTATGAGACTGGTCCTCCTCGCTTAGAACTGTAATGGAGCTGTAAGTAATCTCGTCAAATTCAGCGAGGTTCATGTCACGTGGAAGAACAGCAGGGACGCAAGAACAATTAAAAGCCCACAAATTTGAGGCGCCATTGACTACTCTCACGACAGAGCGCGGTACAAGTACATCTTTCTTTGCGCAGCTCGACGTAAGTGGCTGGACTTGCACGTCAAACGATGAAAGGTCGGCAGCAGCGAGTTTGACAGAGACACGTGACAGCGACCAAGGCGGTAGCAGCAAATTGTTCGAAACAACACAATAGTTTTTCACTGGTAAGGATGTGTCGGCAAGGGTGGCGAGAAGCGCGCTATTCAAAGTAATTTCGCCTGTGCCACAGTTAACCGATGCACCACAATCCTGAAGAAAGTCAATCCCGAGAATCAGTAGGAGGAATGTCGGTGGAATGTCATCAGTACTGGCTACTAGAAAATTCCAAGCGCATCAACCTTATCTGCTGAAACGGTGCGTAAGATACCAGCACAAATCACCCCAGTTTTCCGTGAGAGGTGAAGCACTGCTGTGATCATGTCGTTTTATCACACATGGCCCATCTTACAGACCCTGCCACTGGTCATCAACACTTCGTCGTCTGGAAGGAAGACAACTGTTTTTTGTGGAATCATCACTCTGTGCAGGGAACGTCATCACAACTGGCTACTGGAAAATTCCAAGCGGTTCAACTTTATCTGCAAAACCGAGCATATAAACCCAGGCCAAATCTCCCCAGTCTTCATAGAGGGCGGCAGCACTTCACTGACCATGTCCATTCAGCTCACAATGCGCATCTTACAGATCCTGCCACTGGTCATCAACACTTCGCCGCCTGGAAGGAAGCCCCGGTTATTTCTGGAACCATAACTGCGTGCCGGGAACGTCATCATAAACGGCTACTAGAAAATTCCAAGCGGATGGACCTTATCTACCAAAACCGACCATATAAAACCAGCCCCAATCATCCCAGTCTTCCGTGAGAGCGGCAGCACTGCAGTGACCATGTCGCTTCTGGACACATAGAGCATCTTAAAGATCCTGACGCTGGTCATAAACACTTCGCCGCCTAGAAGGAGGCGCCCGGGTTTTTCTGGAATTATCACTGCGCGCCGGGATGCTCATCACAACTCGCTACAGCAAAATGCCAACCGGATCGACCTTATCTGCCAAACCGACCATATTAATGCAGCCCAAATCACCCCAGTCTTCAATGAGAGCTGCAGCACTGCAGTGACCATTTCGCTTCAGCACACATAGCGCATCATACAGATCCTGCCGCTTGTCATCAACACTTCGCCGCCTTGAAGGAAGCCCCCTGTTTTCTGTGGAATCATCACTGTGTGGCGGGAACGTCATCACAACTGGCTACTGGAAAACTCCAAGTGGTTAAATTTATCTGCAAAATCGAGCATATAAACCCAGCCCAAATCTGTCCAGCATTCAGGGAGGGCGACAGCACTTCACTGACCATGTCGATTCAGCACACCTGTCGCATACTACAGATCCTGCCGCTGATCATAAAGACTTCACCGCCTGGAAGGAAGCCCCCGGTTTTTTCTGGAATCATCTCTGCGTGCCGGGAATGTCATCATAAATGGCTACTAGAAAATTCCAAGCGGATTGACCTCATCTGCTGCAACCCAGCATGTACAAACCAGCCCCAATCTCCCCAGTTTTCAGTGAGAGCGGCAGCACTGCAGTGACCATGTCGCTTCAGAACAGATGGCGCATCATACATATCCTGCGCTGGTCGCCAACACTTCATCACCTAGAAGGAAGCCCCCTGTACTTTCTGGAATCATCACTGCGTATTGGGAACGTCATCACAACGGGCTACAGGAAAGTCACATTCGGATCGGCCTTATCTGCTGAAACCGAGCGTATAAAACCAGCCCAAATCACCCCACTCTACAGTGGAGTGGCAGCACTTCATTGACCTTGTCGCTCCTGCACACGTGGCGCATCTTACAGATCCTGCCGTTGGTCATCGACCCTTCGCCACCTGGAAGGAAGCCCCCGTTTTTTTCTGCAATCTTCACTGCGTGCGGGGTACGTCATCACAACTAGCTTGGTTTCTCCTATTCCAAGTTTCTTTCTCCTTGATTTCAGGCTGTGTCCATTTTTATGGCTTCACCAGTCTTTCTCACGAGGTAGTTTCCAATATCACTTACTTTCACCTTGTTGATGAGTTGAGACAGTTCTGCTAATTCTATCTTATCTCTTGAGTTGGACATTTTCATTCTTTGCCGTTATCTTATTAGTTCATTTGTTAATTGGGAGAGCTTGCCTACTGGTTGCCTTCGTCCATTGCCTTCCAAGTGCTGCCTCTGAAGCCAGCCTAGTTATGCTTTAGTTCATTACGTCTATGTCAGCTTCATCTCTCTAAGGGTTCATATTTGTTTGGAAGTACCAAGTTGAATTGGTCTGCTTTTACTCTTACTGCCTCTAGGTTGACCTGTTGCTTCTTGACCAATTTTACTCTTTCTCCCTTCAACTTTTGGTGAATCCTAGCCCACACTGGCCTATGAATCACTGCACTTTACCCTACCTATCCCTTATGCATCCTCTACTATGCTGGGATCAGCATAAAGTATGAAGTCCATTTTATTTGTTTCACGATTAGGGCTTTTGCCGGTCCATTTTCTGTGGCTTAGCTTCCTAGAAAATGGTGTTCATTATTCCAAGCTTATTTTTTTCTGCGAATTCTACCGGCCCCCATCTCACCTATATCCTTCCTAGAATTGATGCCGTTGTTGCCAACTTCTTGTTCAGCAGCCTGCTTTTTCCCTACTTTTAGGTGCACGGTAAAGAACCCTAGGTGGTCCAAATTTTCGGAGTCCCCCACTACGGTGTGTCTCAATCTGGTCATGATTTTGGCGCGTAAAACCCCGTAATTCCATTAAAATCTAGAGAATGACATCAGACGTTATTGTAAAGTGGGCACGGCGGACCCAGCATAGGCATTTGGCCTAACACGCGTTTCCTCTGCTTCGCGCATTTTTTTTTTGTTAGCCTTGCCGGTACGCCATCACAGCAAGATGACTCAACGAATGACGCATGCCTGGCGGCCTCATCCATATCAGCGACGCCCTGTTGCTGCCCTCCTGTGATTCGTGTTAATACCAACCTAGCCCCATCTACCAGAGGCGTTACGTCATCAAACGCTCCTATAAAAGACTATCCACAAGCCTTCGAGTTCAGTAGGCGCGGCGGACTCAGCATAGGCATGCGGCCTAACACGCGTTTCCTCTGCTTTACGCAGGTCAGTTATTATTACTCCACAATTGTGAGGGATTCGCGCTGTCTCTTGGTTCTGCCATGCCCACGTCAGTGCATTTCTATTCTTTGTGAAGTGTTTATTGTGTGCAAGCTCATGCTCTGCGGGGACGTTCAGTTAAAACCCGGTCCGAATACGGGAGACCCCAGTACAAAAGATCTACTGAGGCAGTTGCTGGCTGGCCAGAATAAACTTACAGACGAGGTTGCAGCTCTTCGGGTACAACAGGCAAAGATGGAAAAACTGATGTCTGGTTTCACCTACAAGTTCGCCGACTTGGAAAGCCGTGTAGCAAGAATAGAGGGCATCGCAGAAACATTCAATACACTTCAGGCGAAAGTCGTCAGTTTAGAGGACAGAAGCAGGCGCTCGAACTTGATGGTTTTCGGTTTGTCCGAAGACGACGGTGAAACTGTGTTGCAATGCAACTAAAACAAAAAGTTGTCGATACATTTACTGAAAAGCTTAGCACCCCCTGCAACTCAATTGGAAGAATTCATCGGGTTGGAAAGCCTGGAAAGCGAAGGCCAGTTATAATAATCTCCCAAAAGTGCAATGAAAAACAGGAAATTATGAAAACGCTTACAAACTTAAAGGAACAGACTTATCGGTTCAACACGATTACTGACGCGAGACGCATCGCAAGCGAAAGCTTCTTTGGGCTAATGCCAAACGGGGGAAAAAAGACGGAAGGAAAATAATGCTTATAAACGATAAACAGAAAGTGGACAGTGAAATTTACGCTTGGGACGATGCCACATGTGCGGGGGTCAAACTGCCTCGACGTCAGTCCAGTTCAGGCAGTGAGTGACGTCATGCTTCCAGCGATAAAGAGCTATGCCTACTGAACCTTAATGCCCGTGTTATTGCTAATACAAGCGACCAACTTGAAGCTCTAATCTTAGATTAAAATCCGCATAGTGTGGTAATAACGGAAACTTGGCTCATAGATGAAATAAATGACGAAGACGTTTTTCCTCCGTTGTCTAACGCGTTTCTTTGCGACAGAAAATCAACGGGTGGTGGTGTAGCTGTGTTGGTGAAGCAGGGTATCCAAGCTTTTGTTTTACCGCATCTTACTCATCCCGAGAGCGTCTCTTGAAAACTGTGCTGCTGGGGCCGGTTCTTGCTTTCATCTGTGGTTCACCGACCACCTGATTCACCACAAATGTTTTTTTTTTCCCGACTTGGCTAATCACATGTTTAAGTACATTCACAATAAAATAATTCTTGGTGGCGATTTCAACCTGCCTGGATTGGATTTGAATTGTCTTGTTTCTCGTTCTGCCCCTGGCACGCATTACATTTTTGATATTAGGTTACAACATGACCTTCAACAGGTAGTTGCAAAACCCACGCGTGTCCAGGGTACTTGTGCTTCCATACTTGACATGGTGTTTATCACCTGAGCGATTGAAAATTTGTGTGTCTCGGTGGAAAACGGGCTCTCCGATCAAAATGTGGCGTAGTTTTCGAGCAGCATCCAAAACCCCAACAACTCTTCACCTACAAAGCCTGTCTGTGTAAGAGACTTTTCGCTAGCCAGGGACGAAAGCGTGCTTGATTACCTTGATCTATGCCTGAGCGATTTTAAAGAAAATGATGTGCATATACTATGGGATAAGTGTAACGAAATCTGAACGTACTGCATAAAACATTTTATTCCCAATAGTAAAATATAGAAAACCCACAAACGAAATCTCTGGATCACGCGTAGAGTCTTGCATTTAAAAAGAAAACTAAAGTGATTAAAACGTACACGTGTCTGCCGAAACGCTATAGCAACTGCACGACTTGCACTGCGTCAAGCTGTGAGCCAATCAAAACGCCCTTACTTTGCACACACGCTGCCGAGCTTTGTTCAAAACGCTCCGCAGAAGCTTTGGAGACACTTGTCCCGGAAAAACAAGCCTGTAGACCATGTTATGAACAATGACGTTCTTGACGCCGATAAAGCTGCTGATAATTGCTGACATTTTAATGCATATTTTTAAAGGGTGTTTTCGAAATCCAACTCCAAAATACGACAAACAGCTCCATGATGTCCCATGATGTCCTCAATCAAGCATTTTATCTTCTGCAGGCATGTTATCTTATCATCAAAGCAGACCAAACAAAAGTGCGAAAAATATGCAGAGCAAGTTTCACGTTCTGCCTCTCACTATTTGTGGGATTTAATGCTTTATACGTTAGCCCAAAAACCACTTTCACACTATAAGTTTGTTCAGCCTCATGAAGCTTTCTCAGTTATGTGACCTTCCATTTTCGTACTTTCTGTGGTTCCACAGGGTAAAGGTGGGTAATATAGACATTTGTCAGGATTTCTTTGGTTTAGCGAATTGTTTTGATGCATTACAGGCTCAACAATATGAAAAAGTGGCTGCTGCGGATTAGCTGGGTGTGGGTAAACGATATCGAGCTTGGCGGCCTCACTGAACATAGCCATTACTTTCACGTTAATGGAATTATTGTCTTTGATGACTGCAATGATATGAGGGTTCGCTTCTTGAAGTCTCAAGACTACTTTCTTTACAGTTTCGTGCAGTTCCTCCGCAGTAATTTTTGACACTGGAGGGATGTGTCCAACATCTTTGAACGGTCACAGGACAGACTGCACCATATATACATGCGCTGTCTTCGCAGGTTGAGAACAGTTCGCAGCAGCCCCTGTTATGCTACCACCCTTGTATTCAAAAAACTGCTGTAAGTGTATTACATCTACCATTAATGTTGCATTTCTTTCATGAGCTTTCAGCATACTTGCCCTCCTTTTCATATATCTTAGGAAGCCCTCTTCATTTTGCTCCTTTAAAGGACTAACACTACGTGCACCACAGACACGCTTGATTGTTTCAGTATTAGGCAACACTAACTTTCCACTGCTCCTCAAAAACTTGCAGCCATGCGGTGAAATAGTACACAAAATGCTACACACCACCAAAAGTTCCGAAGAGTACCGAACAGCATTATTCTCCTCCATGAGGAGATGACAGTACTCGTTGGGGAACGTCACAGCGCCCACCTTTTCGTCCTCCAGAAGGTCTCCCCTTGAAATGTCATCAAGAAGTGAGATCACGAATTTGAGTGCTGCCTTTCCTTTGTCCACCTGTTTTGGTTCGCCTTTAGTGCAGTGGTCCACGACATTAGCCAAGAGCTTAACAAGCGCACGGAATCGTGGATATGATCCGGGATCTCAAAACAAGTGTTAGATGTAAGACGAGCACCTCTCCAAAACACACGCACAGACATATCCGACGACACAGTCACTCACACCAAAATCTCGGGAGCATCTGTTGTCACTTTAATGCGAGCAAAGATCATGCAGCTGTCGCAAGGTACCGCTGCCCAAAACCTTTTCTCTCCTAGCTTGTGCAGGCGTGAACTGATGTCTTGGAGGGTGTTAACTTTCTTTTCTCGTTCCTCGCTCTCGTGTGCTAAAGCTGACTGCTTTAAGGTCCTTTGAAGCTGTTCTTTCTCCACACGTGTTCTCTTTGCACCATGGTCTTCTCTCGACTGGCGAGAATCCGAAATATATTGCGGGCAGTGGGGAAAGATCGTTGGAATGGCATCTGGCGTAAGCCGGGTATGCTTCATTAGAACCTCGATGGTCCGTCCGTCGCAGCCCGTGTATTTTGATGTACGTAGGTGGCTCGGGCTTGAAATGCCGTTCACAAACCTGCTAAGCAACCAGCGCCGTCATAATGACAGAATGATGTGGGGCTCCCGCACCATGGGACGGCGCGCGCAAAGGTTGGTGCCATGAAAGACGATGAAGCGCGTGAGCTGCACGTTCTCCTGGCCCGCCATTAAACAGAAGCGTCTATTTTGTAACACTCCGTCTTCAATCTACGTTACATTTTTTCTGGTGGAGGTGCTGGGTACATGACACCACTCCCAGATCGAACACCGCCTATAAGCCCACTACGAAGTCCGGTCGAACTGACTCCAGTTCACGTACGGAAAAGCCGTCGACTTCAAGGACTGCCACCTGAACACGAGCCTCTACCCAATCGAATCATAAGGATGAGTACCTCAGTTCCGTCTTCTTCCTCAACCGCACCGACCGAGGTCGTCCTTAACCATCCGCGAATCCCCACATCCTTCCATGCGGACACCTTGGAAGATGTTGAAGACTGGCTCGATCACTTTGAGCGTGTCACAGAATTCAACGGCTGGATTCCAGAGCGCAAGCTTCGCAACGCCTACTTTGCCCTCGAGTACTATGCGCGGAAATGGTTTGAGAACCGTGAGGCGGCCCTATCGACATGGGACGAATTCCGACGGCAGCTAATCAGCACATACGCCAGCCTCGATCGCAAGGAGCGAGCTGAATCTGCGATTCAGGCGAGAGTGCAGCGGCCGAGCAAAAGCGCCGCAATTTTTGTGGAAGATATGTGCCGACTTTCGCGACGCGCGGATCCATCCATGCCGGAAGAAAAGAAGCTCAGGGACTTGATGCGCGGCGTCAAGCAAGAGTTATTCGGTGGACTAATACGCAACCCACCAAAGACCCTTGCAGAATTTCTCCCGGAAGCCATATCAATGTAAAAGGCACTGCAGCAGCGAACAAGGCAGTACAACCATGATGTGCCGACCCTATCGCGTGAGCCTCTCGCTATGCCCTTGGAAAATACCGACGCCTTGCGGGAGCTCATTAGGCTTGTTGTCAGAGAAGAGTTTAAAAAGGTTCAGGTGGCTCTGGCATCGGTACCGCGACTCGCTCTGGCTGAGGTCGTCCGGGAGGGAGTCAGGCAGGCAGTACAAGTCCCTGAGCGAAGCGAGACACCACAGCACGAGGTACGGCAGCCACAGCCTCGCATGTCATATGTGGAAGCTGCGCGAAGTCCGTTGTCCCCGACTTTTTACGATGTGCGCGACGTCCCGGACTTTCATGTTGCGCGCGCCGTTGAAGAAGCAACTGGCGACTTCAGGAATACCCGAACGCCATTCATGTCTGAAACACGACCACCCCGCAAGAGCGACGTATGGCGCACTGCAGACCGGAGGCCCTTGAGTTTTCATTGCGGTGAAGCCGATCACCTCTACAGGGCGTGTCCTTACCGCCGAGCTGGGTTCCGTGGATTTTCACTGAATGCGCCGTGCCCGCGCAATGATGAACGCCCCCTGGAGATTGAAGCCTACCTCGCGTACGCCCGGACCTCGTTTTCCCCACGATTCTGTGTCCCCTGGTCACCATCACCCGCCCGAAACAGGTCTTCCAGCCCCATCTTCACGCCTAGCGCAACGAGGCGTCGCTCACCCAGCCCTGCCTCCCGGGAAAACTGAGTCTAGCGAACTGTGGAGGTGAGGTCGCTGACGTTGCGAACGCTGAAGATCCTCCACTAAGGCGACCGCGATATGACGTGATTGAGACGCAGAGAAAGCAGTGTAGTTCGGTGTCAGTATTTTGCGACGTACCACTTACCATAGATGACCACGAAGTCACGGCTTTAATCGACACAGGTCCGGAAACGTCTGTTATGAGCCAGAATCTCGCTCGTATCCTGAACAAAGTTTCGACGCAATGGTACTCCAGGAGGGCACCTCATGACTCCAATGGGCCGGTGCACGGCACGAGTCAACATTCGGGGCTTCATGTACATCGGCGACTTCCTCATTCTTCCTGAATGTTCGAAGGACCTTATACTCGGCATGGATTTCCTTCAGGCGAATGTTGCCATCACCGACATGCAAGAGTTTAGAGTCAGCTTCGCTATTGCGCAAGCCATAGCCAACAGCAATGGGAACGACCGCGACATCGCGTAGCTGAAGATCACGTTACGTTACCACCCAAGAGCAGCGTACTTGCCCTTGTCCGATGCGACATGGAGGACGACGCCGAAGGAATTGAGGGGTCAAACATCCCTCTGCTTCTGGAGCGCCACATCTACACAGGCAGAGGGCTTCTTCAGGTGTGCAACAAATGTTCAGTCATCTTGCTAACAAACATAATCAACGAATATCGGCATGTACCGTGAGGAATGACAATCGCATTTCTTCGCGAAATCATTGATGTTACTGACATTGCCACATTGGCAATTGCATAGTCTCAGCAATCTGAGTTACCCAGCCTAAAAGAACGGATTCACATTAACGCTGCTCTGCCAGAAAATCAGAAAGACCGTCCACTGAGTCTCGGGAATCAATTTGCGGACTGTTTTTCAACGTCGTCCAAAGTACGGCGCACGTCCATCACAAAGCACGTCATTATAATGGACGAGTGCACACGTCCTGTTCGTCAGCATCCTTATAGAGTGTCTCCAGTGGAAAGGGAAGCGATCAAACAACAGGTGAAAGAGATGCTCCAAGACGACGTGATCTAGCCGTCCACAAGCCCATGAGCCTCCCCTGTAGTGTTAGTCAGAAAGACAACACACTACGCTTCTGTGTAGAATATATAAAGTTGAACCGTGTCACCAAGCGTGATGTTTACCCATTGCCACGTATCGACGACGCATTGGATCGTCTCCAACATGCCAATTTTTTTTCTTCGTTGGATCTTAAATCATGGCATCGGCAAATCGAAGTCGATGAACAGGATCGTGAAAAACACAGCGTTTGTGACACCTGACGGGCTTTATGAGTTCAAAGTTCTCCCCTTCGGTCTCTGTTCCGTGCCTGCGAACTTTCAGCGGATGATGGATACCATGCTTGCTGAACTCAAATGGCAAACCTGCCTCGAATACTTGGACGACGTCGCCTTGTTCTCGAGCACGTTTGACGAACATATCGCACGACTCGAGAGTGTCCTCGTGGCGATCCGTACTGCCGGCCTCACCATAAAGCCTGAAAAATGCTACTTCGAGATTCAACAGCTCAAATTTCTTGGCCATGTCATTGGTCCTAAAGGCGTCCGGCCAGACCCCGACAAGTTAGCTGCCATAGACGAGTTTCGCCACCCACAGAGAAGAAGGCTGTCCAACGCTTCCTTGGTTTGTGCGCATATTATAGGCGCTTCGTCGAGGGATTCTCAAGAATCGCTGAGACTCTGACATGGCTCACAGACGACGATGGGCCTTTCATTTGGGCGGACGAGCAGAAGCAGTTGTTCAATGAATTGCGCAAGCGCTTGGAAGCGGCTCCGATACTTGCTCATTTCGACGAAGGGGTTGACACTGAAATTCATACTGACGCCAGCAATACGGGTGTCGGCGCAGTTCTTGTACAGTGGCAAGCTGGTGCGGAACGCCCCATTACTTATGCAAGCCGCAGTCTCACCAAGGCTGAGAAAAACTACTAAACCACTGAAAAAGAATGCTTAGCGGTTGTGTGGGCAATTGGAGAATTCCGACCATACTTGTACGGTAGACCCTTTAGGCTGTCAGCAACCAACCATGCCCTGTGCTGACTTGTCAACCTCAAAGATCCTTCAGGCAGACTAGCCCGTCGGAGCCTGTGCTTACAAGAGTACTACATTACAGTTGTCTACCGATCTGGAAGGAAGCACAGTGACGCCGACTGTTTGTCACGCGCACCACTCCCTACAATGTCCTCGGACCCTGACTATGACTTACTATCTGTCGGCGTTATCGATGCTATAAAGATGGCTCAGTCCCTGTGCGCTGACCCTGATCTGCTGCCGCTGATCGAGCGCCTTCAAGGAGCTGAAGGTATCTTACCTCGGTCGCTCGTGCGCGGCTTATCATCGTACTCTTTGCACAACAACGTCCTTTACAGGAAAAGCTGCGGAAGCGGTCCAGATATGTACCTTCTTGTCGTGCCGTCGACGCTGCGCCAAGACATTTTGCAGGCCTGCCATGATGAACCATGTGCGGGACACCTGGGATTCGCTAAGACATTAGCAAGGACAGGCCAGAAGTATTACTGGCCCCGGCATTTTTATACTGTGCAACGGTACGTGAAGATGTGCCGTGATTGTAAGTGCCGCAAGAAACCACCAGAGAAACCAGCTGGCTTCCTCCACCCTGTGGACCCTCCTCAAGCACTGTTCCAACAAATAGGAATGGGTCTACATGGGCCATTCCCAGTGACCTCTTCGCGCAACAAATGGATAGTCGTCGCTACCGACTACTTTACCCGGTACACCGAAACCGAAGCTATTCCGCAAGCAAACTCGTATGAAGTGGCCAAGTTCTTTGTACGCCACATCGTCCTACGACATGGTGCACCGTCTGTTCTCATCACCGACCGCGGTGCAGCATTTACAGCTGAACTTATGGAGGACGCTCTCCAGCTGACGCATTGCTCTCACCGCAAGAGCACTGCGTATCACCCCCAAACCAATGGAATAACTGAACATCTGAACAGAACGCTGGCTGATATGCTCTTCATATATATCGACGTAGAGTACAAGACGTGGGAGGAGATTTTACCCTATGTGACCTTCGCGTATAACACTTCTGTACAGGAGACTACACAGCTTACGCCGTTCGAACTTGTATACGGGCGCCACGTCACGTCAACACTTGATGTCATGCTACCTCTGGTTGATAATAGCCCGACCAGCGAACACGCGGTAGAATTCGTACAAAGTGCCCGAGAAGCACGCCAGCCTGCTCGGCATCTTATTCGGAGTCAACAGCATACCGACACCCGTCGATACAACCAGGGTCGACGCGACGTCCATTACAATACCGGCGCCTTCGTGTGGGTCTCGACGCCCATCCGTCACCGTGGACTCTCGGAAAAGTTGCTCTGTCGGTGTTTTGGTCCCTACAAGATTACACGCCGCCTCAGTGACGTGACCTACGAAGTCGTTCTTGCAGTTCTGACCCCGGTTGGCTCCGTTGCCGTCCTCGCGCGGAAGCTGTTCATGTAGTGCGCATGCAACCATACTATGCGCGTACGTAAACGCCGAGATGCACTTGAGGAGCTCCATTTCGTGCCGCCGAAAGAACTTTTTGACGCGATCGAGACGGTAGCTTTTCACCAGGGGGGGGGAGGGGGGGGGGCAATTGACACAATGATGTGGGGCTCCCGCACGGCGGGACGGCGCGCGCAAAGGTTGGCGACATGAAAGACGATGAAGCGCGTGAGCTGCACGTTCTTCTCCTGGCCCGCCATAAAACAAGCGTTTATTTTTTTAATTATGAGGTTTTACGTGCCAAAACCACTTTCTGATTATGCGGCCCGCCGTAGTGGAGGACTCCAGAAATTTCGACCACCTGGGGTCGCATTTCGCCCCCATCGAAATGCGGTCGCGGTGGTGGTGGTAGTAGAAACATTTATTGCCAAAGAAATGAATGGTGGGGGCGAAGCCCCCTAGCAGCCCAACACCAAAGCCACTGAGCAACCACGGCAGGTCGTCTATATTGTAAGACTCCGTCTTCAGTCTACGTTACAATATTACGAACACACCTTGACGCCTACAAAATTGTGACATACGCATACAAATTTAAGTGCGAGATAGGTGAAAAGAGCATTTTACTGACCCATTCAACGAATGAATATACACACACCATCACAAACGCACGCAAGCCCACGTGGTTTACACGTGTAAATAAATGGTCACTTGAAAACGGATTTATATAACAATGGAATATCGTAGTTTGAACTAATTCACTTTCATTCTACATTACTTGTATAAATCATCACTGCACGATTCGAAAAGCGAGACAACACTTACCAGCGGATCTTTCAGTTTTCCAACGTCGACATCGTCCCGCTACCATATTTTCCTTCGTTCGGGATCACTTGGGAACCCAAACAGCCTGACCTTTGGACCGTTGTCGTAGTTTCCTCTACAGTTTGGCACACAACATTGGCCCACGACATCGAACAGACTGCACGTGTACACAGAGGAATAAATGCGAAAAAGCGAACCACTTGCAGCGACGTTCTCCTGCGGTGTCTCGACGGCGCAGGATATGCGCGTCCCGAGCGTCGCGTACCAGCTAGAGTTACTGTATATGCTACCAAAGGTAGCAGAGTTGCGCGTCTCATTTATCACGCCGCTAGCGCCTCTATTGGCAGAACGTCATGACGTGGTAGTCAAGCAACCGTGCATTTCGGAGAAGCAGGGGTGCTATTCCGGCCATTCCGCCATTTTCTTCGATGCGTGACGTAGGCGCGACGCAAACAAAATGGCGCTGGTGGCCCAGTTTTGCTCACGTAACGTGACGCCAACTTTACGTTTTGCCTAAGAAACTGAAATGAAGGCACTGAATGTAGCGTTATCGGTAAAGCAAAACAGTTTTCCTGCGCAGTAAAAATAAAGCAGCTATTTCAAAGCGTATGATTATTCTGTCGGAAACGCTTCTCGCTTCCGTCGTCTGCTGCATACAAGCCGTCGTTTGCTTCAATAGCTAGGATGCGTGTCCCCGGAAAATGGAATGAGTGATCGCACGTTGGCGCCAACGCGCTTGTTTTCTTTCTCGAGACAACATACGCGACCTACCAGTGGTGATGCGCGCACGTTCTAGGCCACGTTATCGCTATTTCGTGAAACTCAAGTGACTCTGCAGCCCGACTCGGCTGGCTGAGAAACGGCCGAATATCACCGATAGCGTTGCGTGCGCCAGAGATATCCACTAGAGCGACGCAAGCGCCGGCGCTGCCATCTCTTGTTCACTTCGCTGGTTACTCGCACCGCGGGAGGAAACTTCAAGGCGCTGCCTTGCGTACATTGCTTTTTATAAATTAGAAATAGGCCGTTGTCCTAACTTTTGATTGTGCGAAAAGGCATTAATCTCGATTACAATACAAATGCAGCAGTGAAAGGTGGAAAACATTGCTGAAAGTTTGCTATATTCAACCAATATTATTTCGTATAAACGCGTTCTTTTAAAAAACGATGGCCCCAAACACAAATGCCAACACCACCCGAGAGCGATGCAAATACTATGAGCACGCGTTATTAACAAAATATTTTCGTGGTGCCAAACGACGGGGAAAATGTGGCGATACGCATTCCTCTCGGCTGCCATTGCATATGGCTGCCCATTAGCATAATTCGCGCGGCTCGTCGCAGTAAAAATTATGGCGGAAAATCTCAGCAATGGCGGCCCAGCGCAACGTCACGCATCGTCAAAATGACGTTTACGAAACAGCCTTTCCTGCGACGCTCCCCACGAGATATTCCTTCAGCCAATCAGCAAGCTGGCATGGTGCATATCTTGGATCGCCACCACATATTCGCGCAATTGCAGATGCATTGCACTGGCTTTTGCACGCTACCGCTCACATTCTTTTTGAAGCGCTAACATCACAATATATCTGCCAAGGACCAAAAAAAATGTATTAGTCCATAAAATTTGCAGCTCCACGTCACGTTTCGTCATCTTGATAAAAACACAAAATTGCATTTTGCAATACTTCCGCTTCCCGGCACAAAGTTCAAAACACGTGACCTCTCGACTGCCAATCAGAGAGTAAACATGGCGGATAATGGCGGCCGTGCAGCCGCCATGCGTGTCCAGAATAGCGCCCCAGATGCCCGGGCCAATTTTTGTATTTCCCAACGCCGCCGCTGCCGCGAACTGGATTGACACAAGTTATCGCCAGTCAAATTCAAAGCGAATCCGGCCGATCTTGGCGTTCGCTGTTCGCGTGCGCGTTAGCTGCGGAGCAACAACACAACGTGCGCAGCGCATCTCTCAGTTGGTTCATCGCAGTGTCCTCCTCTCAGTCCCATCGGAATGATTTATTTATTTATTTACATATACTGCCATCTTGCATAGCAAGATTTTGCAGGAGTGAGTGCATACATATGTCAATCAGTTGAAGAATACATTTGAGTGGCAAAAAGAAAACAAACAATAGAAAAAAACAATATCAGGAATAGCTAGTTGATTAATGAACATGATTAGGTAATAGGTTGGCAAATACATCACTTGGTAACTCGCGCAAGGACCCCTCAAGGCCATTCCAAATCACAATTGTATGCGGAAAAAAGGAAAACTTAAAACAATCAATCGTTGCATTCAAAGGAACAATGTTAAGATGATGACTTCTTCTGGTGGGCCGAGAAGAAGGGTTAGTGAAAACAATAGGTGCATTGACATAAGTTTTCTCATGAGCAATTTTATGTAGCAGAACAACACGGTCACAAGTACGACTATGGGCCAGTGGCTTTAGTAGTAGCTTGCTCGCATGTGATGTCGGTGAGAAATGGCGGTCATAACGATTATATATAAACCTTATGGCCTTTTTCTGAATAGACTCAAGCATGTCTATGTCTTTGGAATGATGTGGCGACCACACTACCGACGCGTATTCAAGTAGAGGCCTTATTAGTGATCTGTATGCCATTAACTTACATTCTTTAGTTGCATCTCGTAAGGTTCTTTTAAGAAAACCCAGTTTTCTCAACGCCTTGTTGGTTATACAGTTAATGTGAGCATGCCATTTTAGATCAGGGGAGAAAGTAACACCAAGGTATTTAAACGTGTGGACGCTTGCAAGCTTGTGCGCTTCATTAAAATATGTAAATTGTAATGGTTGTTTTTTTATTCGAAAAAGTCATTGATACTGTTTTCTTAAAATTAAGTGACATTTGCCATGTTCTGCTCCATTCGCAAAAACGGGTGAAGACTTCATTCAGCTCTAACTGATCATGATTACTACTTATAGTAGAATAAAGGACGCAGTCATGAGCATATAGTCTTATTTTGACAGAAGTGCCCGCGGTTACTTCAACGACATCATTTACATAGACTACAAACAGCAAAGGACCCAAGACAGACCCCTGTGGTACACCGGATGTAACATTGACACGAGATGAGTGAACATTGTTAAATGCAACAAACTGCGTTCTTGTACTTAGGTAGTCCTGTATCCAACCTAGTAATTTATAATCATGAATTATTGCCTTGAGTTTAATGAGAAGCTTTTTATGGCACACTGTGTCAAAAGCTTTACTGTAATCAATAAAAATAGCATCAAGTTGTCCTCTAAGGTTAAGTGTGGATGCAATATCATGGGAGAATTCTAGAAGTTGTGTTACCGTGGAGAATCCGGAACGGAAGCCATGTTGAGCATGCGAAAGAAGACTATGTTCAGATAAGTACTCAATGATATATTTATGAATAATGTGTTCCAATAGTTTACAAGATGTTGATATTAAAGAAATAGGTCTGTAGTTAGATATTTCCTGCTTATTACCGTCTTTGGGAATTGGAACAACTTTAGCACATTTCCAGAGTATTGGAACAGTGGATGATTCTACAGATTTCGAAAAAATTAGGAATAAGTACCGAGAGCTCCATTCAGAATATCGCCGTAAAAACATATCTGGTATGTTATCTGGCCCAGTACTTTTCATAGTCTCGATCTTGAGTATAAGATTGTGTACACCAGCTGAAGTGATTGCCATACTAGGAAAAGGTGATGACGAAAGAGTAGTGCAAAACGTGGGGGTGCGTCCATCATCACAGGGGAACACTGATTTAAAGTAATTATTAAAAGCTTCAGTAATGCTAAGATTGTCTGAGCATGGTTGATTAGCAATTATGAATGAAGGAGAGCTCTCACTTGGTGGACTGATGGTTCGCCAGAACTTTGATGGCTTGTTTTTAATGAAGTATGACAAGGTGCTATTAAAATAGAAACTTTTCGCATTTGACATAGCAGATTTTAATTTGTTTTTAAGTGTGGTCAATACTGAAGCTTTCATTGGATTGTTTGCATAGGGTTGTTTGCGGAGACGCCTGATGCGACGAATTAGGTGTATAATTTCACGTGTGTACCAAGGGTGCTTGGGATTGCGCTTTATACACTTGATTGATTGATTTGTAGAGTTTATTGGCACAAGGGCCAGATGTGGCCAAAGAGCGCCAAGTCGATGATCTGTTCTTGTCAATGATATGTGAGTTTTGATTGTGGGGAGTAAATGATACACGGCTGCATAGTGGCCTAAAAATATTCGCTTAAAGGTGGAAAATATACATGTGATGCAATGTGGCTGTAAAAGGGCCTAAAATTTATTCGCTCTGAAGTGCGTAAAATACAAGTATAAAAACATGACTGTGATGGATGGTGTCTGCGATGAAAATAGATGTTTCATGAGATATGCATGATCAGTAAAACAACAAATGGCTGTAGCACTAGTGCCTCAGCAAGGCCTTGAAAGCAAGGGATGGGAGGCACGGGCTCTAGAAAATGGTTTCATTGCAGCTACGACCTCCAGGTGGAGGCCGTGCTACAAGTAGCCTGGCCAAATTACATTTAGTGTGCCAGTTTCAGTTTTTTTTTTTTATTCAGCATTGATTCAGACACAGTGAAGGTCTTGGATGGCAAGGCTAAAGGCAGTACATTGTCTGCCTGACTAAGGCCCTGTCACCCATACATTGCTCAACAGTGTGGTAGCATATAACATACAGATAGTATACACACATATCAATAGCGTGGATTAGACGTACATAGCATACATTGCAAACATACGTGCATTAAATACAACAATAACTATACAACTTTCTAAGCAGAAACCGTTTAGGATCAACAGAGTAATATAAGCACAAAAAAAACTATATACATAATATATATACATATACACATATATATACACATATATACACACACACACACACACACACACACACACACACATATATACAATGGCTTAAAAAGTTTAATACTGTTCCAAAAGTAAAAAGGGGTTCGTTGCTCAGAAAGAATGCTGGGTGTAATGGTATGTGTTGGAGATAAGCGGAGGGGAAGTACTTTTTCCTTTCTGCCTCTATTTCAGTGCATTGGATGAGAACATGAATAACTGTAAGCCTGTTGCCACATTTGGGACATGTAGGGGGTTCGCTTCCCGTCAAAAGGTAAGAGTGAGTGGCGTACGTATGTCCTATTCTTAATCTACACAGAAGTACTTCCTTATGCCTTGCTGTTCTTTCAGTTATCCAGTTCCCTAATTTTGGTTTGATAACGTGTAGCTTATTCTGTACTGCATTATCCCATTGATGTTGCCAGTACTTCCTAAGTTTATGGCGTAAGAAGGGCTTAAGTTCTGTTGCTGCTATGGGTCTATTAACATCCGTTTCATTAAAGACGACTGACGTTGCACTTTCGTCAGCAGCTACATTACCTTTTATGCCCCTATGGCCAGGTACCCAACATAGGACGATGTTTTGGTTGCATACTAAGGCTAAGCATAGTTCTATGTACAGTTTATTAAAAACAGGATTCCTATGTTTTCGAAAACTGATTAAGGCCCTTATTACGCTTAATGAATCTGTGAAAATGATGGCCTTATTGAGATTTGTTTGTCTGATATGTTTTACAGCAGAGAGTATCGCGTACGCCTCAGCCGTGAAAATACTTGTGTAGGGATTTAGAGAATCCGAGGTGGAAAAAGATGGCCCAAGAGCTGCATACGCGACACCAGCACATGATCTGGAAGCATCTGTATAATATTCGGCACAGCAGTACTTCGCTTGGAGCTCGAGGAAGTGTGACTGTATGTGTGCCTCAGGTGCATGTTTTGTTATTTCGACAAACGAGGTATCGCACTCTATGGTCTGCCAATCCCAAGGCGGTGGAATGCGAGTGGGAGGCATTAGGATATTTTCTGGGAGATGTATGTCTGTTTTTTCTGTCATTGCTTCCAAGCGTAGGCTCAAAGGAGTTCTAATACGCGGGCGGTTGCTATAACGTCTTGGCGGCACCGCGATGAAAGGACTGACAAACTCAGTTTTGTTCTTCACACAGGCGGTGTTGCTGTCGTGTCCGGTTCAAGCGCAAGCCGAGGATGAATTCACACTTCTTCCCAAAATCGAGTTCTTCAGTGCGACTGCTTCCGTGTACTCCGCTGGAACAACCGACTTCATACCGCTGCGCACCCGGGCATTGACTGCATCGTGGGAAGCACTGAGGTCATCGATATCACCGAAGAGGGCGGTTTCTTCGACGATGGACTATCGCTCCGGCGCCAGTGGGCTTGGCGGCACCGCGATGAAAGGACTGACAAACTCAGTTTTGTTCTTCACACAGGTTGGTGACAAACGCTCTTATATTTGTTTCAAAGACGACTGTCCTGGTTTGCTAGTGCTGCCGAGCCCACAAGCCATTTGTGCAATTTCCAGTGAATGCTTGGATGTTATGATGCAATTGATATGTTGTGGTGACGTTGAAACGAATCCGGGTCCTGAAAGACAGTTACTAGAACAAATTCTGGCTGAAATTAAAGGGTTGAAGACTGATGTGACCGACCTAAAGGCAACAGTTGCTCAGGTTGAGACTATTGTGTCTAGTATTCCTGAGCTAACTAAGAAAATAGAACAATCAGAAATAGAAATTTCTAACTTACGTACGTGTTTGCATGGCATGCAGAAAAAACTCGAAGTTCTCGAAAACCGCAGTCGAAGCAATAACCTCATCGTAATGGGACTCTCCGAGACAGAAAATGAAACATCAGAGTCATTGAAAGATGAAGTAGTTGGCAGAATTTTTCTAGAGAAGCTAAATGTTCCTGTTACGGGTGTAGAACGCATGCACAGAATTGGAAAGTATTCTTCAGGCAAAACAAGGCCAATATTCTTGCGTCTTACTAATTTTGATGAAAGGCGGGCTGTACTTCGGAGTGCTCGGAAGCTGAAAGGGACAGGTATTTTTATTAATGAAGATTATTCAAAAGATGTTAGACAGAAG
Source organism: Dermacentor albipictus (assembly GCF_038994185.2). NCBI lineage: Eukaryota > Metazoa > Arthropoda > Arachnida > Ixodida > Ixodidae > Dermacentor > Dermacentor albipictus. Next base: position 285,768,084 of record NC_091821.1, on the reverse strand, counting down.
CGACGGAACCTTTGGAACAGTGCTTTGGGGGATAGAGAGAGCGGGCACAAAGTTATTCTTGTTTACGACAAGATGAAGATTGACGGCACCACTTACGCTTGGGATGACGTGAAAAAGCAACGTTATGTAATGTATCAGCAAAAGACAGACCCGAACGCAACTGCAACTAGAGCGATAGCATCTGACTGACGTCACCCGACGCGCAGGCTTCATTTGCTCAATATTAACGCCCGTAGCCTCTTAAACAAAAGCGTTGAACTGGAGTATGTTTTGACCGAGCACGAGCCGGATGTAGTGATTGTGACGGAAACATGGCTCTGCTCTGAAGTTTATGATCACGAAATCTGCCCGCCGGGGTACAAAGTGATAAGGAACGACCGTAGCAGCCGTGGTGGGGGTGTGGCGATTTTTATTGATAGCAGACTGCAGTATACAGTATTTGAGTATCCTTTAAATATAGAAACAGCGTGGTGTAAAATTTTTTGGGGGGTAACCGAAGTTGTAATCGGTGCAGTGTATCGCCCACCTGGGACAAGTGCAGCAGCTATCGAGAGACTGAATGATTTCATGCATTCCCTGCGTGTACAAAACAAGAACGTTATTGTAGCAGGTGATTTTAATGTTCCTGGAGTATTGTGGGACAGCATGTTGCCGGGAAGTAGGGAATGCGAGTCTGCCACCGCATTAATCGAAATGTGTTTTTCGCACAGTCTTCACCAAGTTGTCAATGAATACACTCGTGTCCAGCAAGCCAGCAAGTCTGTCCTTGACCTCGTATTTCTGAGTGAAAAGTTGTTCCTCCGGCCACACAAAGTTGAGATTTTTTCTGGAATTTCTGATCATTTCATCGTTGGCTTAACACTGACGTTGCAGCAAAATGGAAATATATCCAGACGTGTTTCGACTTACAGGGAATACAATATGGCCGATGATACGGCTATACTTGACGAATTGGACATTTCTTTTGAACGGTTTAGGGAGCTTTGTCTCCAACAAAATACGGATATAAACAAAGCTTGGCTAATGTTTAAAGCCCTTGTACACAAATGCATAGCCCAGTTTGTGCCCTTGAGGGTAAAAAAGAAACGTGTGCATAACCCCTGGATATCACGCGAAATTATCCATGTGAAAAGGAGGGTACAACGATCCAGAGCAAGGTACAAACGTGTTCCCGATCTTGATCTGTTAGAACAGATTATTGCGCTCAAAAAAGAGTTGAAGGATAAAATAAGAGAGTCCAAACAGAAGTATTTTAATGTTACAATGCCAAAGTTCCTTAAAGACTCACCCCAGCAGTTTTGGAGGCACTTTTCAAAAGATAAAAAGGCAATCTCTGAGTTGTGTACGCCTCAAGGCTATATTACTAATGAAGAAGATATTGCAAAGGAGCTTAACAGCTTCTTCTCCAGTGTCTTTACTACAGACAATGGCGAAGTAGACGACTTTAGCGTTTATCGTTGCTTCCCTCCTCTAGGCGAACTCCAGCTTTCCGAGCGAGGTATATTTAAACTATTGCTCAATCTAAAACAATGTAAATCATCTGGACCTGACGAAATTCCTAATGCATTTTTAAAGAGGTATGCGGAGTGGATGGCCAAATACCTCTTAGTTATCTTTCGAAAATCACTGTCGTCGGGGGCCCTGCCTGACGATTGGAAATTAAGTAAAATAATCCCAATACCAAAAGGCGGAGATCTCAAATGTGTTTCCAACTACAGACCTATTGCACTAACGTCAACACCATGTAAGATTCTTGAACACGTTGTCTCCAAACACATCAGAGAATTTCTGACGCGCGAAAATTTCTTCAGTGAGTCTCAGCATGGTTTTCGTAGCGGCCTCTCGACAGTGACCCAACTTGTGGAAACAGTGCATTTCATCTGTGAAGTGCTAGATCGAAGAGGGCAAGTAGATATCATTTATCTAGACTTTAGAAAGGCATTCGATACGGTTAGTCACACGAAATTATTATTGAAGTTAAGAGTCGTGTTAGGTAACTCCAAAGTCGTCCAATGGATCGAAGCTTTTCTAAAGAATCGCCGACAGTTCGTTAGTGTTAAAGAAAGCCAGTCTACAATATGTGAGGTCGTCTCCGGAGTGCCGCAGGGCTCTGTGCTGGGACCCCTGCTATTCCTAATATATATCAATGATCTGATAGCAGACCCATCGATACAAGTCAAATTATTTGCAGATGATTGCGTTATTTTCACTGAAGTAACCTCCGCACATGACCAACTTAAACTTAATTCTTACTTATATCAAATACATGAATGGTGTAGAAAATGGCAAATGTCACTGAACTTGGATAAAACTGTATGCATGACAATATCGCACAAACACGCCCCATTACAGTTCAACTACTCCCTATCGGGTACCCCACTAACTCGAGTGACAGAATACAAGTACTTGGGTGTAACTTTGACTGCAAATATGAGTTGGACTACCCACATTGACAATATAGTAGGCAAGGCAAATCAAAGATTAGGATTTATTCGGCGGACTTTCAAACAAGCATCCGCAGAATCCAAGCTTATTGTATATAAAATGCTAGTGCGTCCTATAATGGAATATGCATGTGAAGTCTGGGATCCTTACGACCAAAAGAACACACTAAAATTAGAAGGTGTGCAACGGCGTGCCTTGCGCTTCATTTTTTCCAAATATCGAAGACGAGACTCGGTGTCACCGCTTTATGAAAAGGCAAACCTTCCATTGCTTAAAATGCGAAGGAAACACAAAAGGCTGAGCCTTTTTTACAGCATTATGAATCAGATGGTGCTGGTAAACAAGGAACGCTACATAACGGAGACAACGTCACGGGTAGTGAGGAATAAACATTCAAAGCACGTGAAAGAAGATAGATTTTCTAAGGATTGTTTTAAATATTCGTTCTTTTTGCAAACTGCGAGAGAATGGAATAAACTGCCGGAGAGAATGATAAGCGCGAGAGACTGCGAGCAGTTTCGGTCCCAACTTCAAGAATACTCTTCCTAGTTTGCTGGTGATTTCAGTTTTTGTTACCCTATAGTGCTGTACTAAGTACCACAAGCTGCTGCACTAAGGGTCACGAATTGTTCTTAATATTGTTTGTGTATACCTGATCATATGCACTGCTGTGTGTTTAGTGTTTGTTGTTGTACAGTATGTAATACGTTATTGTACTCATTCCTATCTTGGCCCTGTAAAGGGCTGATAGTATGTTCAAATAAAATAAAAAACAAATAAAAAAAATAAAGTCTGGCAGCACCCAGGTCGCTAACGATCGAATGGCATGGATGTTCGGTGTCTGATTTTACCCTAATATAGTATGATAAACTTAAGAATATTCTTCGTAGATGTAAGGACCATTCGTTGGACTCAACGTAGAGACTTTCAACAGGGCTTGTTCTAAAGGCGCATGTTGCCAGTCGTATACCGAGGTTGTGGACTGGGTCGAGAATCTTTAGCGCGCTGTCTGTAGCGGAATGGTACACCACGGCTCCGTAGTCGAGGCGTGATTGTACGAGACTCTTATACAAGCTAAGCAGACACTTCCTGTCACTGCCCCAGGTTGTTCGAGAGAGCAGTTTGAGGAGGTTCATGGTCTTCAGGCACTTTTCTTTAAGATATTTTAGGTGGGGAATAAAGTTCAGTTTTGTGTCCAGGATAACACATAAGAATTTGTGTTCAGGGCTGAAAGTTAGTGTTTCTCCATTAAGGTTAATATCGGGTTGTGTTAGTACACTTATCTTGTTAGAAAACAGGACACATGTGCTCTTTTGGGGGTTCAATTTGAAACCATTCTCGTCCGCCCACCTTGAGAATCTATTCAAGCCAAGTTGTAGCTGCCTCTCGCAAATGCTAAGATTACATGACCTGAACCCTATCTGTACGTCGTCCACATAGACGGAATAGAAAAGTGTGCGAGGTAATACGGTGTGGAGGGAATTCATTTTAACAATAAATAACGTACAGCTCAGTACTCCACCCTGCGGTACGCCTGTCTCCTGTATGAATGGTCGAGATTGCACGTTGCCAACTCTTACACGAAATATCCTGTTAGAGAGATAGCTTTCAATTATTCTCAGCAGGTTGCCGCGAATGCCCATTGCAGAAAGATCCCGAAGGATCCCGAAGCGCCACGTGGTATCATACGCCTTCTCCATGTCAAGAAACACGGACAGCACAAGCTGTTTGTGGACAAACGCTTCCCAGATATACATTTCCATGCGTACAAGCTGATCTGTCGTCGATCTGCCTTCTCTAAAGCCACATTGATATGGATCTAATTTCTTGTTAATTTCTAGATAATGTACCAGGCGACTGTTTACCATCTTTTCAAAAACTTTGCATAAGCAGCTCGTCAATGCTACAGGCCTATAACTATTTGCCAAAGAAGGGTCCTTACCCTGTTTCAAAATAGGAATTATGATGGCCTCTTTCCAAGCAGAGGGAATGCGGCCGGACGACCATATAGAATTGTAGAGACAAAGAAGGGTTTTTTGTGTTTCAGGCGGCAGGTGTTTAAGTATTTCATATAGGATGCGGTCAGATCCAGGGGCAGATTGGTTGCAGCTGTTTAGGGCTGCCTGAAGCTGTGCCATGCAATAGGGGCTATTGTATGCCTCGTATTTTGTGCTTTTCCGTTCTAATGGTTGTCCTTCTATTTGCCTTTTGTATCTTTGGAATGTTTCAGAGTAGTGCGACGAGCTGGATATCTGTTCGAAATGTGCGCCAAGAAAGTTCGCCTGATCTTCCAGGCTGTCGCCTTGAGTATTCACTAAAGGCAGAGAGTAAGACCGGCGACCCTTTATTCTATTAACTCTATTCCAAACCTTTGTTTCATCGGTGTAAGAGTTAATGCCTGATATATACTTTCTCCAACTCTCTCTTCTAGCTTGTCGCCGCGTTCTTCGACCCTGGGATTTGACCTGCTTGAAATTGACTAGATTTTCTGCTGTCGGAGAATCCCGAAGTAAACCCCATGCCTTGTTTTGCTTCTTTCGCGCTTTCCGACACTCATCGTTCCACCACGGAAGACGGCGTTTTGTGGACAATCCACTTGTTAAAGGGATACATTTGGAGGAGGTGTCAAGGAGAAAAGCCGTAAAATATTCAACCCCAGCGTCTATGCTTAAAGCACACATGTCGTCCCAGGATAAGCAAGCAAGCTTTTTGAACGTTTCCCAGTCAGCCGAGTCAGTTCTCCAGCGAGGTAATTGTAGGAGGCATTCATTAGCCATTGGTGTGCTTAGAACTACAGGGAAATGATCACTGCCGTATGGGTTTTTAATAACTTTCCATTTAAAGTAAGGTAAAAGAGTAGGAGATGCTATGCTAAGATCTATTGAGGAGTATGTTTTGTTTGCCATGGTATAATACGTGGGCTCCTTCCCGTTCAAAAGACATGCACCTGAAGAAAAAAGGAACTGTTCAATCAAGCGACCTCTCGCGTCGCAGCGCGAGTCGCCCCACAGGTTGCTGTGCGCATTTAAATCTCCAAGCACAAGATATGGTTCAGGCAACTGATCTATTAGTGTTTGAAATTCTTGTTTGTGGAGCTGAAAATGTGGCGGTATATATAGGGAGCAGATGGTTATCAGCTTATTTAACAGTACAGCTCGAATGGCCACTGCCTCAAGGGGTGTTTGTAGCTGTATGTGTTGACAGGCTATAGATTTGTCAGCTATGATGGCTACGCCACCGGATGATGCGAGGGCATCATCGCGATCCTTCCGAAAAATAACATACTGACGTAGGAAGTGTTTGTGTTTAGATTTCAAATGAGTCTCTTGGACACACAGCACTTTAGGAGTTAGTTGATTAAGGAGTTCTTGGATATCATCGAGGTTGCAAAGCAGGCCTCTGATATTCCACTGAATAATCAGTGTATCCATATTAAAATAAATATTGTGCTATGTGTCAAAGAGGACTTGATTTAGCTTACAGCGCCCTTTTGAGGCCCTGTAATTGGAGTTTTGTCTTTCCTGGTGCGGTCGACAATGTCGCGCCGCTCCTTAGGCGTCAACTGCGCCTTCTGACTGGGTGTTGTGTCCATGGCCTCTTGAGAGGCACTGGACACGCGCTCTTGCGAGCGGTGTGTTTTACGCGAAGGCCTTGTCTCTAAAGAGAAGGCCTTGGAGCCCACCGTCCTGGTGGTTGGTGGGTTTGTCTTGACCTCGGAGCTGGGCTGACTCGTGCCAGCACCAGCAGAGGCCTCCACTGTGAACAAATTCGGGAGAGGTAGGGCAGCCTTCGCTGCTCCCACCGTGGGGGCGGGTGGCGTTGCCGCATGCTCGCTATGCGTGGCGCTGGCGTCCGCCAAGTGCCGTTGTGGTACTGCCCCCCGAAGTACCACTTCGGCGAAAGATGTGCTCTGTGCAAATTTTGGTGAGATGCGTTGTCTTGCTTCTCTGAAAGTTATGTTTTCTTTTACCTTTATCGTAATTATTTCTTTTTCTTTTTTCCAGACTGCGCATGATCGAGAATATGCAGGGTGGCCACCGTTACAATTACTACAACGGGGCTCAGCCTTACAGTCATCTGCAGAGTGATCATTAATGCCGCATTTCGCACATGTTAGCCGCCCTCGGCAGCTCTGGGAAGCATGGCCGAACCTCTGGCATTTAAAACAGCGTCGCGGGTTGGGAATGTATGGTCGTACTCTGATTTTGATATATCCAGTTTCTAATGTCTCTGGTAACGTGCTAGAGCCAAAGGTAACTATTAGGTGTTTAGTTGGCAGCTCCTTGTTGTCCCGTCTGATCTTAATTCTTTGTACGTTTATGACATTTTCATCCTTCCATCCTTCCAGGAGTTCTTCATCGGTCAAGTCCATCAAGTCGATGTCAGAGATTACGCCTTTGGCCGTATTCATGGTTCGGTGTGCTGTTACACTGACAGGGATGTCTCCAAGTTGTACAAGGTTCGGTAGCTTGTCATGTTGTGCTTTGTCTTTCAGTTCAAGTAATAGGTCCCCACTGGCCAGCTTGGTGATTTTATAGCCGCCTCGAATGGTCTCTGTGAGATACTTCGCCACAATGAATGGTGAAATAGTTCGTGCCTTCTTGTCAGGTTTGTCACTGTGTACAACGTGAAATTTCGGGAAAGTCTGAGAGGGTTTTAGAGAAAAGTGAAATGTAGCATCGGTGCGCCCCCTTTTAGAGGGAGGATCGGTTGAAAAAGGGTTGGAAGTTCCCATGAAATATGTTGAGTGTTCAGCAACGATGCCAGTCACCCACCACCGAGCCCAACAAGGGGACAAGGCAAGGTATGTGGTGAGACAAGCCCTGCCATGCCAACTGTACATCGTCGCTATAACCACATATGTTATAACCAAGGTAGGTCATACCACACCAGGTTAACCCTCGCCGCCAGGAATGTTGGAAGTTATCAGAAAAAAAAAAGAAGACAGGAAAGACTAAAAGCGAGAGGGAAAGACGAAGATGTGCGAAGAGAGAGACAGGAAAAGGCGACTGCCGATTTCCCCCGGGTGGGTCAGTCCGGGGGTGCCGTCTACGTGAAGCAGAGGCCAAAGAGGTGTGTTGCCTCCGCCGGGGGGCCTTAAAGGTCCAAACACCCGGCATCGGATCAACCCCCAGGATCCCCCTTTCCCCGGACACGGCTAAGCCGCGCACGGCTACACGCGGGAGGGTCCAACCCTCGTGTGCTCGGGTACGTGGTGTCGCAACACACCAAACGCCTGCTGAAGCAGACGCCCCTGCGGGGGCTTTATACACTTGGCTGAAATGTAATCAGTTATACCTTGATTGACAATTGAGTAAAAACGGTTCACTAACACGTTAACAGAGGAATGGTTTACGCAACTCGAAAATTCATCAAAAGAGCATGCGAGCAACTCAGTTATGGAGTTGTCATCAGCACGTTCAAAGTTCAATACTGTTTGATGTGAGGGGCGCTTAGGCATAGTTGTTAAATTCAAATAAACAATGACCCCCTTATGGTCCGAGAGGCCTTCAACGATAGTACTATCGTAACCATTTTGTCTAAGTTGCTCATTTATGAAAACAAGATCTAAAATTGAGCTTTCTCGGGTTGCGGAATTCACAATTTGCGTCAGATCGAAAGAAATAGACATGTTAATCAAGTAATCACAAATGGCTTTGTGACGGCCACCAGCAGATAGCGTTGGCCAATCTATGCCAGGGGTGTTGAAATCACCAGCAAGTAACATTTTACAACAGTTAAGTTTATGTTTGCTTATATAATCGGTAAGATCGGAAAAGACACTGAGATCTGTGTCAGGGGGTCGATAAACAGCTCCTACAGCCAAAGTGAATCCACAAAGCCTTATTTTGCACCATACTGATTCGCAGTTAGGAACGTCAGGCAATGCTGTAAACTCAATGTCTTGGTTTACGAAGAGTGCCGCACCGCCACCGCGCCGGTCACTTCTATCTTTCCTGAGGACGCTGTAACCTGGTGGTAAAATTTCAGTATCTAAGATGCGTTCACCAAGCCACGTTTCAGTCACGCAAATCACAGAAGGATGATAAAATGCCACGAGGTGGTGAAAGTCTTGAATTTTGTTAAGAAGGCTGCGGGCATTAATGTTTACCAGCGAGAAATTAGCATCGGAATGCAGTCAAGTTTCGTGTACTGCAGAGGTTTGATTTATGGTTTTAATCATTGAATCACCTGACTCACTCAGCACATAGCGTACATTGTCTATCAGCAAGGAATCATATTGCAGACGAACGGTAGATGCATTTTTCCTTTGATTTACAGAAAGCCTCCAAAGAGCTTTGCGTATCTTTCGAACCCGTTCAGAGAAGTCCTCATTTATATATATATATCTGTACCTTTAGGCTTTCGGGCATTCTTTAATATTGCAATCTTTGACCTGTAGTCCAAAAATTTGAAAATAGCAGGACGTGGTTTATCACCTCTACGCACCCCAAGCCTGTGCCAACGTTCAATGTCTGCACACTGAACACCACGTTTATCAGATATCAAGTTTGTGAATGCATCAAGTAGTTGCCCGGAGGGCTCAGAATGGGGTTCAGGTAATCCATAGACAACAAGGTTATTTCTGCGGGACCTGTTTTCAAGATCGTCAGACCGACTTTCCAGCTTCAATACCACGTTTTTAAGATGAGCGACAGTTTTTTCAAGTTCCTGAACTTGCGGAATCACTTCCGCGACTGGCAGTACTGACGTCTCAAGCCTGTTTAGCCTCTCTTCAATGGAAGAAAACTTGGCTCTCCAAGAAGATATTTCGGAACGAATTTTTTCCTGCCCTGCGAGCAATTGCAATAGCGTTTCCTGTAACTTATCGGGACCAGGATTGGTCTCGACGTCACCAGATAACATCAACAACATTCTACGGACAGAAAAAATAGAAAACGCTCTCATCAGTGGGCCAGGCAGCAGCACTACTCATCGATCATCGCTTCTATAACAAGGAAAATTGTACTTCAGGCATACCTGAAAGACAGTGCAGACAAGTTTGAACCACGTGCTCATCGTGCCGCTGCAAGACCCAGTGAAGAGCATAGCGTCCGTCCTCGGCTTTATAGTGCAGTGTAAACGACCAGGTGACGCTGTGGTAGTACTCCATGCGCAGAAGGGCTCGCCAAAGGTCAAGCCATGCAGGTCCGGTGCTTCAATCCAACGATGATGCGATGTTTGTATCACATCCTCCGATATGGCGGTCCTCAGTAACGTTTCGAAGGATGGGCCAAAGGGATCATGCGCAGAGGTAGCACATTCCTGAAGACATCTGGATTTGGTGCAAGCGGCAATCTGAAAGACAGTGCAGACAAGCTTGAACCATGTGCTCATCGTGCCGCTGCAAGACCCACTGAAGAGCATAGCGTCCGTCCTCGGCTTTATAGCGCAGTGTAAACGACCAGGTGACGCTGTGGTAGTACTCCATGCGCAGAAGGGCTCGCCAAAGGTCAAGCCACGCAGGTCCGGTGCTTCAATCCAACGATGATGCGATGTTTGTATCACATCCTCCGATATGGCGGTCCTGAGTAACGTTTCGAAGGATGGGCCAAAGGGATCATGCGCAGAGGTAGCACATTCCTGAAGACATCTGGATTTGGTGCAAGCGGCAATCTGAAAGACAGTGCAGACAAGCTTGAACCATGTGCTCATCGTGCCGCTGCAAGACCCACTGAAGAGCATAGCGTCCGTCCTCGGCTTTATAGCGCAGTGTAAACGACCAGGTGACGCTGTGGTAGTACTCCATGCGCAGAAGGGCTCGCCAAAGGTCAAGCCATGCAGGTCCGGTGCTTCAATCCAACGATGATGCGATGTTTGTATCACATCCTCCGATATGGCGGTCCTCAGTAACGTTTCGAAGGATGGGCCAAAGGGATCATGCGCAGAGGTAGCACATTCCTGAAGACATCTGGATTTGGTGCAAGCGGCAATCTGAAAGACAGTGCAGACAAGCTTGAACCATGTGCTCATCGTGCCGCTGCAAGACCCACTGAAGAGCATAGCGTCCGTCCTCGGCTTTATAGCGCAGTGTAAACGACCAGGTGACGCTGTGGTAGTACTCCATGCGCAGAAGGGCTCGCCAAAGGTCAAGCCATGCAGGTCCGGTGCTTCAATCCAACGATGATGCGATGTTTGTATCACATCCTCCGATATGGCGGTCCTCAGTAACGTTTCGAAGGATGGGCCAAAGGGATCATGCGCAGAGGTAGCACATTCCTGAAGACATCTGGATTTGGTGCAAGCGGCAATCTGAAAGACAGTGCAGACAAGCTTGAACCATGTGCTCATCGTGCCGCTGCAAGACCCACTGAAGAGCATAGCGTCCGTCCTCGGCTTTATAGCGCAGTGTAAACGACCAGGTGACGCTGTGGTAGTACTCCATGCGCAGAAGGGCTCGCCAAAGGTCAAGCCACGCAGGTCCGGTGCTTCAATCCAACGATGATGCGATGTTTGTATCACATCCTCCGATATGGCGGTCCTGAGTAACGTTTCGAAGGATGGACCAAAGGGATCATGCGCAGAGGTAGCACATTCCTGAAGACATCTGGATTTGGTGCAAGCGGCAATCTGAAAGACAGTGCAGACAAGTTTGAACCATGTGCTCATCGTGCCGCTGCGAGACCCACCGGGTGCTCTGCTCCCGACTGCACAAATCGCTCTGAAAGCGGAAAAGCTTTTTATTCAATCCCATTCAATCCCATGCACCACACTGCTTTCACCGAACTGTAATAAAAAAGCCTGCTCCCATCTTCATGATAATTCACCACTCGGGTTGTTGTTTCTGAACATAAAAGAGGTTACACTACTAAGTACAAATATTTCATCTACTACTGCTTATGTGAAGCAGGATGCAAGAGGAATTAATGTCGTTATTTACCATACGGTAAGGGCCTTACTGTGTTTTGCATTATTACCGATAATGTAGCTAAGTCAATCCTGTGAGAGAAAAACTTTCACTATACTCCCACAGAAGGTTACTTTTCGAATCCCTGCAGTGAAAAGGCACATAATGAAGTGGCACTTCAAGGTCTGGCTGCTATCCAGTGCCTGCTAGTAGGTGGGTACGTTCGTACAGCAAATTTAATGGGGTACCAGAGTCGAAATACTAATGGTTGGTTGATGGTGGTTGTAATGGTAATGGTTGTAATGGATGGTGGTTGTAATGTAATGGTGGTAATGATGGTTGGTTGGTACTAATGGTTGATTCCCCAGTAATATTTAAGACTGCCCACACGTTGAGACCTTGGGCACATAAGCAGGTATACCTATTGCAAAACCCAGTATTCAGAGCAGAGTTGGATTATGGGCCCAGTGGCGCGCGCTGGATGCTGAGGCGCTGGGCAGGCGCGGAGTACTGGGAGGACCTGGGTACTGGTGCGAAAAGCAGCTCTAGCGCGTTAAATACATGGTGTCTGGACACCGTATATATATTTTTGAGAACATAAAGTAACAGAGAGCGTTTTTGCGCAAAAGAAAAAAAAGCATAAAGAATGCCAGGATTCGGTCGTCGGACCTACAAATCCAAAAGCCTGGTACTTTACCACTACGCCACGCCGGATGCCGAACGTGGTTGCATAATTTTCCGCGTCAAGGACCGAGAAGCAGTTGTAGAGTCATAGTGATAAGTCTCGCTCAGTCATGGTAGATGCGCTATCACCCAGCAACTTAAGCTCACGCCTGTACCACAAAGAAAATTTTGATGTCCATATTCAGTAGCATGCTCGGAAGTGCCACAACACCGATTTTCACTTGCGATTGGCATTTCAACTTCGAAAAAAGTCCTAAATGAACCACCGACCCGGGACGCTGCATGGGCTGTTACTACCGATTTGGATAGCCGTTTCTTGTTCTTCACGCGAAGGATATGCAACGTTTTCTTAGTTCAGTGATGCCTTTCAGTCGACAGGTCTCTCTATTCATATATCTTTGTCAGAGAAGCGCAGGCTAGGGCTGTAAGCCTTCGGCGACAGCACATATATACTTGTGTTCATGACGCGTCATATCGGCGCTCATCGCTACTTGTGCAGGCACTATAAACATGAAAAAATGGCTTATTAAAGAACACTGATGCAAAAGCTGAAATATGGTGATTTCTCCTTGTTAGACTTCTTGATTCCTGAGCCTCGACGCGCCGAGAGCGTGCAGACGGACTCGGCGGACACGCTTGGCCTAAGCTTCGGTGGGGACCGATCTCGGTGCCTTTTTCTTGATGATCTTGTTCAGTCAGCTGTTTCGATATGCTTTGTTTGCGATAAGGCGGAAGAACCGTCCACAAGCGATCCAAAAGCGTCCGCGGTCGATCGACGATTCGGTAGGCATGTCGCCCGCAAAAAGAGAGTGCGGCATCGCCGCACAGATTTGGTTGCTTCCCAGGCAAGATGGCGGACCTACGCGCAACCCTGCTACCTTTGCTAGTATATACAGAAACTCTAATACCACCTAGCGCCATCTGGTGGTCAGGGGCGATACCACGCGCAGTGGACCGGCTAGGGCATAGCGGGGTGACGTCAGAAGCTTGGTGCGGGCGAGTGTGGAGGCCTTCTCCTAGTCTAGGTGGTTCTGGGCTAGTTTGTCCCTCGTCACGCTCTAGCGATCACGTCCCAACCGGTCCGGCGAGTACAGGAACAATGGGAAGCTATCGTCCCTATCGCCGTGTAAGCGGCTGCGGCGGCAATGGCGGCCATGTCGAGATGGACACAGGAACGCACTTTGTTGCACCACACCGACGACAAGAATGTTATTCTAATAACATTCAAAACCAACCCAATGCTGTGCACGCGCACCTTAAGGAGACCGCACTCGCTACGCAACTCGTAGGACACGCGAACTATCACGTCGTAATGTGGGTCATGGTTCGTGGAAGGTGTCGCACAAGTCATTAGCCACGCACATCTCCACCACGCTATCAGCCAGTCAGCGGGCTCCACAACTCACGTGCGAAAAGACAAAACAAAACTATCGATAAAATAATGGTCACGAGAATTCACAGCTTCAAAATAAATGCGAGAATGTATTGTCCCCTTGGGCCGGGTGACTGGCGCAAACCACGGCAGAGCCCATAGGCGTATTCGGCACGCAACAATTACCACACACGAAAAATACACAAAGAACAGAGAGACCGGTAAATTAAAGGGCTGAAAAATCAAGCAATAAACAAATGCATCAAACATAAAAAAGTAACATGGCAAGATCCACAAAACGAGATGATCAATTAAGTACAGGCTGCCCTTCTAAATACCCGCTTTTCTTCAATCATACTCGCTCGGGTCGCATTCCTGCCGACCCCCAAGCTCTGCCTACGCAAAGGTGGCGAGACACAAAATGCGCTCCGCAACCGCATGCTATTTCGTGCCTCGGCTGCGTGCTCTCGACTCGGTGATTGGGGTACCCTGTCCTTCCTTCGGTCCCCGCCCATGCGCAGCGCATGACCACATGGGTGCTCAGTGGTGCCTGCCGCAGACAAGCTGAACTACCCGATCGCGTCCTGTTTCGCGGCGACGAGCGATGCCCCACGCGCGACCGCCAAGGTCTGTCGACACCTCCGCCGTCGCGACCTCTTTGTCGTTTTGATTGACGGCCTCTGCCTCACTCTCTGCCAGCGGTCCGTACCTCGTATCCCCGTGGTGTGCTGTCGCTCGCCAGCCTCCACCGCGCCACACACTTCACTCTCGCCTGCGATGGCACGATTTGCCTGCCCGGCGGCTGACGTTTTTCGTGGCCAGCCTCTGACTATCGTTAATCGTTACCCACCACACCGCCTGACTCTCGAAGCCCCGGCCCCTCGTTCGCTTCGTAGGCCCCGGCACCCAAGAGCTGAGGCACGAGGGAGGATTTGGGCTGAGCACAAACCTGAGGAAAGCTCACTCCAAAGGTATGACGTTCCTCAGCGGCGGCGGTCGAGCTCGGCAGGCCCTCCGAATCGCGAATGCTCTCGACACGCCCTATCTTCCCGCGCATCAGCGCAATCTCGCTCTCCAACTTGAGGACGTGCCGGGAAGACCGTGGCCAAGCATCCTCGTCGGTCTCGCATTGTCGAGCTTCCCCGCGCCTCAAAGGCTGCTCCTGTTTGAGGCACTGGTCCTTCTTGCGCTGTCGCAGCTCTCGCGCTTTCCTGCGCCCGCAACGATCAGGCTCTTCTTCGGTGTCTATCTTGCGCAAAAACTCCCGGAGCGCTAGGCCCTCAAGGCCCGTGTGCCTTCCGACGGCTACGACGCGCTCCAATTCATGTATTAGAACGTCGGCCGTATCACGGCCTTCTTCCGCCTCGGCGGTGCGCGTTTGCTCCGCCCGTTATGCCTCGTGGTCACGGAAGATTGTGGTCAGCAAGTCCTATCGTGCGGATGCCAGTTGCTAAAGGCTGGTTGTAATGCGTTCGCACTCTCCGAACCGGAAGGGCTGGGGCGACAGCAAATTCACCCCGCGCGCATTTACGGATGGTTTGACTGCTGACCGGCGATAAGGACCACGACGGATCGACCGTGGACCAGAGGCATGAGACGGGAGTCAACGTAAAAACACACGCTCAATTTAATAAAATAAAATCAGGCTAGAGACACGATGAAAAAAAGAATAAGCAAACTGCAAGCAGATGGTGCAAAGCTTCGCGGAAGGCGAGCGGATAACACACAACACACTCTCACGCGACGTGTGACACAAAGCCCACCACGTGGAAATTTACAGCACTCGCGAAATAATAAAAAAATACGTGGTGCGAATAAAAAATACACGTGACAATAAATGCGCCAAACACTACACTAACAGAACATACAAAAATCAACACGCGATCAATAAGTAAATGGAAGATGAAACGCGGTTGAAAGAAAGGATCTGGCGGAAAGTTCGGAGAGCAGGTTGGGACACGAGGCTTAACTGTGGCGTGCTCGCCGAGATGGCGACCTGAAGAAGCGTCGCACTGCTGGTAGCTCGCTGCCGAAGATCTTGACGGACTTGCGCCGTCTATCGATCTACCGACGAAGGCTTCGGCATGGGGGATCCAGCCTGCCGACCACATCTCCAGCTGTCGGTGGCCGACCATGCCGCTCCGTCTTCCAAACCACTCTCACCGTGGCTTGCTCGCCCGTCGTCACGCTCTGGCGACCCACGTGACCAACCGGTTCGGCGAGTACAGGAAGAATGGGCAGCTTTCCTTCCTATCGTCGGGTAAGCGGCTGCGGCGGCAATGTCGAGATGCACACAGGCACGCACTTTGTGACACAGAGTGAACATACAGTGTTATGCAAAAGCCCCTTACATTGATGGCTTCTGCAAGCATAATGTTTATAGGGCAAAATTTAAAGCATTTTTGCACATACTAAATTTCTGGACTTGAAATAGAGTGCACTGTGAAGCACTGTATTAGCCTTCGCAGACACATACATACTTGTTTTGCGACGAAGACAAGGTTCTGTGAAGCGCGATAATTTTTCTTACTTTAGTGTACATGAACCACTTGAGTAGGAAAAAGCTTTGGTTTCAGGTAGTTGGTTCATTGCGCAAGTATATGTATAGCCGCATGCAAAATCAACGGGTATGGAAGGGATATGTAAAACAGGATGGTACTTTTCCCCATTTATGATTTGCTTCATTGTTTTTCGTGCAGTACCCTACCTGTACTTATGCTTATGTCGCCTTTGATGCATCATATTCATCACATATCATTCTTTGTTCACACCTGAAGCCCTGCTGTACTTCAGTCAGACTACGTTTTCAACTAGTCACAACAATCTATGTAATTTTACAAGCTGCTCCTCACAAGTATAGCGTTCGTACTCTAATGCAGATGAAAAGATCTTATATATGACAAGAAATTTGATGCGCAAGATTTTAATGCCAATGCGCCTGCAGTTTTATACTCATTTGCTGCACACTAGATAGTATTGTAAATTTTATTTTATTTATTTGTCAGAAAGTTCGACGGCTCAATCCCAACAGTACCAGGAAACTACTTTAGTGAGGACGGCAACCGAATAGGAAATATCATACACCTCTGTACCGCTTTGAGACCGGGCGGGGAATTCGACACACGCTTAGAAACAATGAGGTGCAGCCCATACATAAATAAGCTTGTGTGAAATATTTATAACCGATACTTATTTCATAATATCATAAATATTATGAAATATTTATTAAGATTATAAATATTATAATATTATACATATTATAACCTGTGGCCTCACATGAGAATATAGGACACATTTTTATATGCACTGTACTATCAGTCAGGAACAGCCATATATTGTACAGGGCGTTATCAAATGAGCTGCTGTCTTTGAATATGGCACAAAACGTTTCTTGCACAATTTGTCTA
Organism: Dermacentor albipictus; assembly: GCF_038994185.2. Lineage (NCBI taxonomy): Eukaryota > Metazoa > Arthropoda > Arachnida > Ixodida > Ixodidae > Dermacentor > Dermacentor albipictus. The sequence goes on along the minus strand of NC_091821.1, from coordinate 285,751,328 downwards.
CGTTAACAGTTCCATCATTAGCCGCTCAACTGGTAACCTCTGGCACATAAGTGCATGCATTTTGTGCTAATATTCCGTTCGCTGGCCAGTAATGTGGTGCATATTGATTGACAGCACTTAAAGAATATACATATCTTGGCCTAGTAATATCAAACCATCTCAGGTGGGATTCTCATGTTAAAGCCGTAACATTTAAAGCTTTGAAAAGACTTTTCTTCCTCCGAAGGCGCCTCCATCCAACTACACCAGAAATTAAACTACTCACCAATACCAAATTCGGTAGACCTATCCTAGAATGCATAATAGTCTCCTGGATTCCACATACCAATAAACTAATAACAATGCTAGAGAGAGTGCAGAGAAAGGCAATCAGGTTTATTTACAATGACTACAACCTTACTACATCCAACTAATTAACAGAGCCGGATTACTTACTTTACAAAATCGTGCCGAACTTTCTCGTCTGAAAGTAATCTACCAACTACTACATTGGAGGTTATTTTTAGATAGCTCCCGCTGCTTGTCTAAAACTGAAACTAGACACACGCGTCATAATCATCCCCAATCACTACAACATTACCGTTTTAGCACCGACTCTTTTAGATTTTCATTCTTTCCACTCGCTGTGGGAGAATGGAACTTACCTTCACATATTATCCTCCGTCCATCACTAGGAGCCTTTATACAATTTTATGAGACTTACCTACATGCCTCGCAGACGTGACTTGTCCACCTCATTCCATTGCGTTGCGAATACCATTAAAAAACTTGTTAATTCTTCGTTTCCTTAAATCATTCTCTGCTTTAAAAATTTACGTAATGATAAAAAAAATCTGAAACCTAATCCACTTCGCACTACCCCTTGTGTTTGTGCATATTGATGACGTACACTTGATGACTAATATTGCATGTTTTCTATGAACAACACTGTAATACTCTCACTACTCCGTAAGAAATCAGTCTTCCTGCATATCACTCTTCGATTTGTATTTGTTGTTGTGTACGTTTCTTCCCTCCCTCCCTGCAATAATGCCTTCTTGGGACTGGAAGTATGTTTGCATAAATAAATTATATTTCTCTTCAATTGTAGTGTCAATACTTTGTGAGTTTGCACACGTTGGTTTCATGTTTAGCTTCCCATTGTATGCATTATTTTGAAAAAGAGGAAGCCAATTTAAATAAAGGATATTTCTACACTGCAATACCGATGAACTTTTAGAGAATATACTTGTTTTGTTAGAAGATATGTTGTAAAGTTTCTACACAGCATTGTAATCTGATTTTTGTGTGTGTCAGTTTGTTTCATGAACTATAATTTTTGTCTTGTGAATAATCAATAAAGATTTTGACCTTTTAAGAGAAAAAAATGTTTCATTTGAGTAACACGTCGACTACAGATTACATCCAATTCACCAAGCATAAGTGCAAGGGCTGCTTATGAAGGAATCAAATATTCCCCTTATGTAAGTATTGCGAATCCCTTCTAACGTGATCATGGCTCTACATAGCAAGTGCTTTTACGCTACTGGGAAGAGTATTAGCACTTTGTACTAAATGAGCACAATCTCGTTGTTAAGAGTACAAGCACTCTGTATGGGGGTGTAGAAACACTCGGTTTGTAGGAGTAGAAGTATTCGGCTTTGAGGAGTAGAAGCACTCGGTCTGGGTGAGTAAAAACACTCGTTTTAGAGGAGTACTCTTAAAAAAAGTACACCTTTTGGGGGTTATCTTGTCCCACAACAATAATCATCTGTCTTGCCCGCATCTCCTTTCTTTATTGATGCGAGCCCGGTACCCCCAGTCACGAACGGCGTGCGCGTTATCAGCGTAACACAGCATTCTCGACAGGAAAGTAGCGAGTCCCAAGTTTTCAAGAAAGGAAACGCAAGACGCAAGCAAGGCAGATGACGCTTATTGTTGTTGGACAAATATACACACCAAAGGGTACAACTGTTTTAAGGGTGCAGAAATACTCGCTTTGGAGGAGTAGAAGCACTCGGTCTGGGGGAGTACTAGCAGTCCCCTGCGGTGGAGTAATAAACCTCTGTCGCAAGGAGTTGAAATTCAACTCTCTCTCATAGGGTGTCCATCTACTCTAGAAAAGGGACGTAAATATGGGACAAGCAGATACTCCCTCAAGGAGAGTTCCTGGAACTCTTTGTTTTTAGAGTGAAGGCTAAAGCGATGAATGATTATTCGTTAATGGAATAAAAAAATTAATCGACGATCCCCGCAGACCCCACACACTAAACAAAAATAACGCGAAACGGGAGTAAACCGCTCGTCCTGTATCGCATTCCCGTTTCTGGGTTTTTTTCACTACGTACCAGTCGAGGTAAAAATGTACTACCATGCTGACTAAGGTTTTTGTATGTAGAAACGAGAGTAATTTTTTAATCTGTGGGAAGGTTTTTAGGGACGATAGTGGGACTATATTTTTACTGCCATCACGAAGTTCTAGCGGCTATTCCTGAGAGTTATTTTTCAAGCCCATTCGCGAGTTTCTTGGGTCTGATGTGGGAGTATTTTTTTACCTCTTTCATTAACTTTTCTCAGCTTTATCTGATAGTAATTTTTCAAGCCCAAACTGGAGTTTGTTGGAGGTGATGTGGGATTACTTTTTTACATCATTCATCCAGTTTTCTAGGCTATTCCTGGGAGTTATTTTTAGGCCTATTCTCGAGGTTGTTGGCACTGATGTCGGGGTATTTTCTTACCTCGTTATCAAGGTTTCGTAGCTCTACCTGAGAGTAATTTTTCAAGCCCATTCTGGGGTTTGTTGGAGCTGATCTCGGAGTATTTTTTTACCTCGTTCATCAGGTTTTCTCGGTTCTTTCCGAGAGTAATTTTTCAAGCCCGTTCTGGAGTTTCTTGGGGCCTGATGTGGAAATATTTCGAAGACAATTGAAAGATTACAAAGATGATTTCATGGATCCCAAGCATGAGTGATTGTTTATTAGTTCTGACATGTTTCTGATAAAAAAGTCAGGCATGAGTTAATCATCACAAAAGTATAGCCTTAGAAAATGCTGTGATAAGCATACTAAATATTTGTACTAACACACAGACTGGGGGCTGGTAACTGCCCATTAGATCTCTCATAGCAAAATAAAATACATCACAACACATTTAATGTGCAATCCCACTAAAGTACAGTGAAAACAAGCAACATACAATATAAAATCTAACTGATAAATATACAGTCAGTACTAGAGACGTTCACATTAAACCCACTGAATATGCAGGTCATTTCTTCAAACAGGCAGTTGTCCAGAACATGGGTGTGCAATGCATTCAATTGGTTAGTATGAACATAACTATGCAACATAAAAATATTGCACTTTAGGCCAAATGGCATCTACTGCTAATGGCCATTACTGCGCCAGACAAAATGAAACAACCATGTGGTAAATACAGCAAGCATTCGTACTATCACATTAGTGCCGGCCACTCCCCACCATATCTCTCACTGCAAAAGGAAAACTATCATCGCATTCACGATGTAGTGAAACTAAAGCACAGTGAAAACAAAATGACACACAATACAAAATCTAACTCACAAATACACAGGCAGTACTAGAGATGTTCACATTAGACACACTGAATATGTAGATCATTCCTTCAAACAGGCAGTTGTCCAGAACATGGGTCTGCAGTGCATTCAATGCATGATTATGGACAAAACTATGCAACATAAAAATATTGCACATAAGGCCAAATGACATCTGCTGCTAACGGCCACTAGTGCCTCAGACGAAATGAAACAACCATGTGGTAAATACAGCAAGCATTCGTACTATCACATTAGTGCCGGCAACTGCCCACCACATGTGTCACGGCAAAATAAAAACTATCACAACACATTCAAGATGTAGTGAAGCTAAGTCAGTAGTAGAGATGTTCACATTAGACCCACTGAATATGCAGACAATTTCTTCAAACAGGCAGTTGTCCACAACATGCGCGTGCAGTGCATTCAATGGATCATGAACAATACTATGCAACATAAAAACATTGCACTTAAGGGCAGCTAGCATCTGCTGCTAATGACCATTAGTGCCCCAGCGAAATGAAAGAATCATGATAAATACAGCAAGCATTCATACTATCACATTAGTGTCGGCAACTGTCCACCATATCTTTCATTGCAAAAGAAAAACTATCACAACACATTCAAGATGTAGTGAAACTAAAGTACAGTGAAAATAAACAAGTGACACAATATACAAAATCTAACTCTTCGGTATTGCAACAAGCAAATGAGAGGGCACTAGAGATTATCATTAGACCCATCGATAGCATACTGACCATCAAACAGCTAGTTGCCCAAGACATGGGTGCACAGTGCAATGAATGGATAGTTAGGAAGAAAACTGCAACAACCATGAGCAACATGTTCTATAAACTTTCAAACTTTCTAAAAAATGACCTCACTCAGATAAGGAAAGTGGTGATTGCTAATACACACGACAAAACATATATGTGAAAACAGTCATTAACTGATACTAAAGCCCCTCCATACACGTTTCCGCCGACCAGGTTAAGTACCGCCAACCTACCCTCTTCCTCCACGCTCCTCTGCCACTCACCCCCTTAGCTTCCGGTGTCAAGCGGAACTTCCGTAGCTGCAGCTTCCTGTTTCGAGTGGAAGTAACGCTATGTTTTTCTTAACGTTGTTTACTTTCGCGTCGATGGAGAGGCTTTAATTGCACCAGCTGCGGTTTAAACTGTGAATGCGATTCCATCCAAGTACCACCGCCTATTGTAATCAGCGATCTGATCGTGTTCGCTGTTTCACGTCAACCTGCGACGGGTTGTGCCACGAGAGACAACGTACAGTGGAATGTAGTGCCTGGGCGCTTGGAGACCACTGCCGTTTTTCATGCATTTAGAAAACAGCGACCGCAAATTACTACTTCAGCGGAATACAACAGCTTGTCGCCTTTGCATTCTTCTCATGGTGACTCCCACAGCTCTGCTAAGCACGCGTGGGCCTCTCAACATCGGCAGTCAAAGTGGAAATTCCCGCAGCACAACTCCAGGAAGCGGTAACGCCGGAACCGAAAACTTTTAAACCTGAAATGCTGGAACCGGATTTGGTGTGAGGGGAAAAGGCGGCGCACAACAAAGGTTGTCGCTACTTAAGAAAGCGGCAGTGGCGCGTGGATGGAGGGGCTCTAACTGATACCACTCCCCCTTGTGGTCAAAGGAAACATATGCAGCCCTTTTTCCACACAAGAGGAACATGTTGCACAACTGTATTGCAGTACTTATGGGTACAAGCCAGATTTCAATTTCGTTGCCTAAAAATTGTAGTGCTTCTTAGACAGACTAAAAGGGAATTGAGTGTGTTGCCCTTGTCTGTTTCTAGGCATGCAGTTGTGATGGATGCCATATGCTTGTGGGATAAATTGAACATAGTGCTATAGGTACGACTACAAGGATGTATATTTGTAGCTGCCCTCAAACCCCTTCATGTTGCCAGTCAGCATCTATGGTGTATCTTTGTATTGCTCACCTAACACTGTTTACACACAGAAGGCATGTCTGAATACCAAACCACCTTATTCTCCACAGTTACTTTAAAGTGAATGTGTTGTGACAAAGTGTAATGTGAGAAGTCCATGATAAAGAAGAAAAAAGAAATAAAAATAGCTAATTCAACTCCTCCCTGAATTACCAATTTCTGGGCCATTAAGTTTTGCATAATACACTTGTGGTGATTAACACAGAGCCACGTTGGCCTAACCCTAGTGGAACAGGACATCCTTCAAGTTATCAGTTGGTACAGAATCATTGAGCATGCTGCTGGTGCTTTTACCCCGCTGAGAATACCTGTGGCATACTAACACACATTTTGTTGCTGAAGGTCCATTACAGAGATACTAAAGAGAAACAGTAAATCATTTTAGACTGATAAAACAATCTTTCAGAACTGTATTCATGAACATTGTGGCAATAAGCGGAATAGATGAGAAAATGAAGATTTAACTTTCATTTTTCAAGTTTTATGCAGTGGCCGCACATCAGTGTGGAGTCATACTTCAACTAAGTATATGCTTTCACACCTTTACAACAGAATTCATCAATATTGGCCAGTAGAACATTTGCTAGACCCGAACAGACACCGTCAAATTCCATATCACAGCGAGCTGGTGCAGGAACTATAAGGTGGTGGTGGCGACACCAGTTTTCGTTTTTGCAAGTTATCTGGCTTATCAAGCCAATTCTCATGGTGGGAGCTGTTTTTTCGGTGTTGTAGAAGAATGATTTAATAAAGCTCAAAAAAATTTTCTCTTTTTTTCCCTTTAAAGCAAGCACTGTGCTACATGGCTTGGGCAACCTGCCAGCCACAGAACCCACGAGTGCTTTTGTTAGGCAAAATAATTTTTACAGAAACTTTCTTGAGGATATGCATCTGAAAATTTTGTTGCCTAGCAATAGTTCTTGTAAAAATTGACTAAATCCAATGCTTTGACCTGCGGCTTTGTGTAGCGAAAATCGAGAAAGCAGTGCTCAATAAATGTCAAAATCCTGTGGGCCTTTTTCGAGTAGATAACGTGGAAGACCCAGAACGAAGCGAAAAGGCAGGCCAGGCCTGCCAGCAGTGACGCTGGCACAAACAATCGCTGCGCATCCATGTGTAGCGCCTCCCTTAAACCTCTTCTTTTGTAAAAGGAGCCTTAAGGAGGCCCCCCGCGAACTGAAAGCCTGAGTTATTAGCATCCAGGCGCAGCCTCTTCAGCAGGCCCTTTTCAACATATACACCGTCACCGATGTCTACCTGTGAAACAACAGAACAAGCACAGATTAATTTTCTACACTTTTGATCAAGGAAAGGTTAGGAAATAAGGTAAGGTTTTCAAAAATGGAAGTAGCTGCTTCTTGTTGATACGGTTTAAAGAACAAAGTACCCTTACGTATACCATACATGCGTTGTGCTGAGCTGTGTACTTTCACCTAAGACTAGAAAGTATTGGGAACTTCAATGCAAAAGAAACACATTCATCTGCCTAGCTCTAAGCAAATGCGTTCCACCCCTTGGCACAGAATGAAATCTGGTGCTGTTCTAGCAATTAGCACACATTGAAAGCTTCAAGCCTGATTTAGTATTAGGCCAAGGGTCAAGCTGTGCTCGATTATAGTCGGATACAACTTTAGAAAAACAGGGGTGTTTACTCCTCAGAGGCGGATGCACACGAGCATCCACTAATGGGTGCGCACTCTGGACTGACGTCATGCGCCGGACGGCCGGTGGCCCGCCGTCGGAGAAGATGGCCGCCCGGGCTTCGAACTGGGCCAAGTCGCGTCAGCTGTGCGTGTCAAGTCCTCGTCACAGTGAATTCCCAAACTGTTTGTCATTGTCTATCATGCCGGAAATATTACTGCGAGCTTACAATGCGGCATCTTTCCCGCGTGCGTTTATTCTAAGCCGTGATCCGGCGAAGAAACATTGCAGCGAGCATCGCTGATGCTGCGCTACACTTTGCCTGAAAACAGGATGCCTCGGTGACTACTGCAAACACACATCCTGCCTGTTTGTTTCATGTCTTTTTTATTTCGCTCCTGAGTGAAGTTAGGACAACAAAAGTTTGCCAAAGTCTGGTGCCTGCTTTCAGCGGCGGGTGAGTTCGTGTACCGTGTCGCTGCATTTTTCGTCGGACGGGGTAAAGTGATGGAGCAAAACCATTCTGAGGAGAAATTAGAAAAGCGTGCGCACGTGAAACAAACCTACGAGCGTCTCAACAGAAAATATTTGACAAAGAAGCCTCCAATGCAAAGATTTGTCGCCGTCAACTTAGCGTGAGTGATCGTTGTCAACAGTGAGATAGCCGAGCGTCTAACGGCGGTGTTCGAGCGTTGTGTATAGCACCGTCGATCGATTTCTTTCCACCAGTGCTCACCGCGCACGCAAGCTGTAGAATGCGTGATGTGGCACAGTCACGCATAAGTTGTGTTGCCAGCGTTCCTGCTTCCATGCGTGTTTGCACTTACTCATATTTGTCCTTTTATTTTATATTAGCATTTGTTTTTGATAGTTTTCTTTCAGCAAAGTCCTTACACATTTTCATTAGCCAATCTCATTCAAAGCACTAACTCCTGTACACTGCAGGACTGGCCTCTTCCATCGCATTAAAACCTTTCTCACTGGTCTACCTCGTCTTCTCAATCTGCCTACTCGCTGCGTTTTCTGTCCTTGTTTCTTGTGTTGTTGCTGCAATGTGATTAACCAACTTGCTCAAAACAAATTTTGATCGCCGTTCAAAACAGAAAGGCTTAGAGATACATTTTCTTAAAAGCGTCATGTGGGTTGCACAGTAACTTTGCCTCTTACCTCTGTTCATGTTTATGCGTCAGTGCATGTGGCAGCTAGCCAGAAGTGCGCATGAAAGGCTGCATATTGTGAAACACCTTGCTATGCTGTTGCATTTTTCATGCATTCAGTCTTAGTAAACAAACGGTTTCGCTGCCTATCACATATGATGGCGAAAATTTTCAGCACGAATAACGATGTGCAGTGGGCTGTGATTTCTGTCTGACGCTTTCGCCGTAGCAAAGACATTCTTCAGTGAATGGAGCCCAGCAAAGCAGTGCACTGAGAGCTTTTGCAACTTTCACCATTTATTACTTCACAAATGACGTTGTCTGAACCTGGCCGTTGATCGACATGCCGATGGTTTGTAAATTAAATAATTGCCTCAATAAAACACATTCAACTTCACTCAGCATTTTTTAGCACAATGCTAGCAGAGCTATTCAGGGTGAATAATTGTGCTTACATTGGTGTTACTTGCCCGGTCAGATAAACAAATACAACAATGGCTGCGGTATGACTGTGATTTGACGTGCAGACTGCTAATGGTCCCTTTCAAGCGTGCCCTTGACTACTGCTATTAATAGCTACCCGCCTGGGTATATTGGGCCTAACTAAGCTAATGATGTTTGATAATAGTTCTCTTATTCGCATTGCTTGCCTGGGCCAGGTAACCAAAATAAACAATGCCACCACATAAATGTGTGTTTGCATGCAAGCTGCCAACAGTGGCTGTCATTCTCGCATTGATAGCTGCCGTTTCACCAACAGTGGTGACGGCTTGACTGGGCTTTGACGTGCAGACTGCTAAAGGTGCCTTTGAAGTGTGCCCTGATGACTGTTATTTCATCACAGGGCCCGTCATGCTCATATGTGGCTGCCCAATAGAGTATTTTGGGCCTTCTGACATTGGCATTATTCATCTCAACGGGCTGGAAAAAACAGTAGGGGCGGCACAACTGCACGCAAAGCACAATGTGCTTTGGCGTGCAGGCTGCTAAGAGTGGCTATCAATTTCATTCACGTTGACTACTGCTTTTTCATGTGAAGCTGGACAGTGGCTGCCCGAATGAGCATTTCGGGCCCCACATAGTTATTCAGAGTTAATAAATGCATTTGCATTCAGATTTTCCGGCATTTCAGCACGTTTCCATGCCAACGCTTATATTGAGCATGATCTGTGCAGGACTTTGCTTTTTCAGAATTGGGCTTCCATTAGAAGGAATATGTCATCAAATGAACCGCTTATTTATTTGAGAGGCCGCGGGAGAATGCTTGGCTGCTGTGCTTGACACACAGTACACCGCTTCAGTGATGGGAGATCCATTGTTGCGTTTGCCGAGGTATGTGTGGCTGGCAGGAGGTCTGGACCTCGCTTCACGCAGAGTCAGAGACGAGGAGAGTTTTCTCTGCGAATAATTCTTTATACGATGTTTACATGTTGTCGTCGTTATCAGGACAGAGACCAACAGAGCAGCTGCAAGCTGCTTAAATAACACCCCTCAGTCCAAAGATCCCCCAGACAGTCCCCAAGGACGAAACAAGGTCGTGAGAGAGAGGGTCCGGGCAGCCTCCGGAGACCTAACGCCACTATCGGTGGCCGGCGCTTCCTTGAACCGCGCTGCGGCGTCAGGACGATTTGGCGGTCGGTCAGAATGGTGCGCCGGGCAAGTTTTATGGCCCGCATAGGACAAAGGGAACCAACTGCAACGCACCGGGTCGAAACACAGCCCTCCTTTGGAAACTGTCCCAAACACAGCGGGAGTCGTTTGTGGTGCGAACACCGCCGGACAAACGAGGGGGGGGGGGGATTGCATTGCTGCCGGGACGGGGAGGGGCCGAATAGCAGTCCGTGATCCGGTGGCTGCTTCCGTCGTGGACGCTGTGCAGCAGCGAGGAAACTCGAGCCGTGCACGTAGTCGTGTCCGAAGCAGGCAGGCACCATGCGGGGATGAATGCTGCCTCCACGGTCGACAAACCATAGCACTGGCCTTCCGTCAGGCAAATCCCAGGGCACAAACACAACACAGTATACGCTTCGAGAACTCGTTAGTGATCTTCTCGATCGTCGGTATCTCGTTGTGGTGAAAGAAATCGTGCACACGACCTCAGCGCACACGTGTCCTACTTCGTGCTGCTTCTTCTTTTCTCCACATTTTGTGGGCGTTTTCGCGAGGGCGTCGATAGTTTGCCACCCGAAATATGCGAAGCTTTGACCTCCCTCCTCACCTTTAACACGGTGCTTTCGCTGACGCTGAGCATCTTGGGTTTGTAATGGTTACGATAAATGCATTGTTTTATATAAGTACTTGTTCAGTAGCAACTGATTCATTTGAAGCTCGGAACAGGAGTAGTAAATGTGCCGTGTACATGTAAACAAGCACAAATGCCATGCAGAGTTGCTCTTTCTACTTTTGCCACTTGCAATGAAGCTAAAAAGCAGACGACGGGCAGCGTTGTGTAAGGCACGGGGATATTTTTCTGTCGCGATCTGGAATGTGCTGTAGCACATGAGAGCTCTACTAAACCAGTCATCAAAGTCTTTATTTATACTGAGAATTGCGCGTTTCCTAAGCACGATTTTTTGAGCGGGATTATTTTAGTCGCGGAGGCAATCGGACGTCGCGCTTCATTCATCTGGGCGGGGCCTCCCCTTTTTTCTAAATTTGTATCCGACTATAGTGACGCACAAGTGCGCGAGAACTATTGAACAAGACGCAATTGTTTTCGATTTACTGACTGCACTTGGGTGTGAAGCTTTTGTCTGAGAAATGAATAAACCACATACACAAGCAGCATTTTCTTAGTTAGCACAGTCTTTAATAGGTACTGATACCTTCAATTTAGAAAGCCCTGTATATTGGGCCTCATCAAACTAATTTCATAAAAGGTTTGGCAAGGTAGAAGCATAGAATTTTAGAGTCATTAGAAGACAGGTGAAATGAGTTATTTATTGCAATTATTACTCAAATTTAAAATTTGAATTTGAATTTAAAATAGAAATTGATGCAAGCAGTTTGTACATGCCACATAAGCATTTAGATATCAAAAATACGGATTAGAGAAAACCTTTTCTTGGAGGTTCATTATTGCAAGCAGTCATGCCCTCGAGGAGAAATAACTTCTTTTTCTGCAGGCAGAAATGAGGCTCGAGTATTTTATTCACACATATATATGCCCATGCATATATGTTATATCCCCGCAGGGGCGTCTGCGCAAGCAGGCGTTTGGTGTGTTGCGACACCACGTACCCGAGCACACGAGGGTTGGACCCTCCCGCGTGTAGCCGTGCGCGGCTTAGCCGTGTCCGGGGAAAAGGGGATCCTGGGGGTTGAGCCACTGCTGGGTGTTTGGACCTTTACGGCCCCTCGGCGGCGGCAACACACCCCTTTGGCCTCGTCTTCACGTAGACGGCACCCCCGGACTTACCCACCCGGGGGAAATCGGCAGTCGCCCCTTCCTATCTCTTCTTCTCGAATCTTTGTCTTTATCTCTTACTTTTTTACCTTTCCTGTCTTCTCCTCTCTTCCATTTACTTCATTCTCCTCGGCGGCAAGGGTTAACCCTGTGTGGTTATCCAACCTTGGGTACACCATATTTGGTTATAGTGGCGGCGTACGGCTGGCGTCGTGCAGACTTGCATGCAAGCTCTGCCGCGTCCCCTCGTTGGGGTCCGTGGTGGGCGGTCGGCGCTGTTGCCGAATCTTTATATATTTCATGGAAACTTGTTTCCCCAAACTTCCTGATCGCCCTCAGAAACGAGGGCGCACCGAAGATCTCCTTCAATTTTTCGGACAAGTCCACAACTTTCCTTGATTCCACGTGATTCACTCAGAAAAGCCAGACAAACTTGTGCGATCCATTTCATCCTTCCTTGTTTCCAAGTCTCTGACCGAAGTTTTCGGTACAGGATATAAGGTGTCGAGAATGTCAAGTGGTGATCTCCTTTTGGAGCTCCAAAATCAGAAGCAGTATGAGAAGCTGCCGAAACTTGTGTCATTTGGGGAGACCCAAGCAACAGTAACCCCGCACCGTACCATGAACACAAGCCGCGGTGTTGTCTCGGACGATGACTTGCTGGAGCTCACGGAGGATGAACTCTTGGAGGGCTTCAGTGACCAGAACGCTATCAATGTTAAAAGAATTAAGATCAGGCGTGACAGCAAAGAAATCAAGACCAAACACCTTATATTGACTTTCGGCTCAAGTATTCTGCCCGAGTCTGTAGAGGCCGGGTACATCAAGCTCCGTGTTAGGCCATATGTGCCAAATCCGCTTAGATGTTTCAAATGCCAACTCTTCGGTCACAGTTCGCAGAGCTGCCGAGGCCGTCAAACCTGTGCGAAGTGCAGTGCACACGAACATACTTCTGAAGCTTGCGTGAACACTCTCCATTGTGTAAACTGTGAAGGCGAGCACGCCGCATACTCGCGGTCATGCCCGTCCTGGAAAAAAGAGAAAGACATAGTCACAATCAAAGTAAAGGAAAACATATCATTCGAAGAGGCACGCAGGCGGGTAGCATACTTGCCAAAGAAAAGCTTTGCCGAAGTGGCGCGTCAGGGGGCAGCGTCACAACAGCCTCCGGCGGCTGTCCGACCCACAGGCAGTGAGTCGGCAGCTACGCCATCTGCCCCCACGGCGGTTGCAGCTAGCGCTGCTCCGTCAACCCTGAATGAGGGATCATCGACCCCGAAGGTGGGCGCAGCCGAGGTTGCCCCGGCCTCCCCGGCCCCTTCCTGCGCTGGCAACAGCCGGCACAGCCAAATCCCTCAGGGAGCCCCATCGACCTCCGGGCTGATGGGCGCAGGGGTCTTGCCCTCCAAGGCGGGACCCTCTCTAGTAACTTCTCGCTCGCAAGAGCACGTGTCCGGCGCCTCACACGAGGCAATGGACACTACACCTGTCCTCACGGCGCGCCAAGCACTTAAGGAGCGGCGAGGCTCCCTCGAACGCTCCAGAAAGGGCAAAACCCCGATTACAGGGCCTCGAAAGAGCTCTGTAATCTAAGACATCTTTCCGTTTCCGTACACACAGCACCAACTTACTTTAAATATGTATACACAAATGATACAATGGAACGTCAGAGGTCTTAGTAACCTTGATGATGTGCAGGAAATCATCCAACAACACAATCCAAAAGTGCTGTGTTTACAGGAAACACACCTAAAATCCAAACACACAAACTTTCTCCGACAGTACATAACTTTTCGCAAAGATCGCGATGATGCCGTCGCATCATCGGGTGGTGTGGCGATTCTCAACCATAAAAGTATAGCATGTCAGCCTTTACAGCTACGAACGCCCCTTGAAGCAGTGGCAGTGCGAGCTGTTCTGCTAAACAAACTTATCACTATTTGCTCAATTTATATACCGCCACACTACAAACTAAGCAAACATGAATTTCAGTCCTTCATAGATGAATTGCCAGAACCTTACGTTGTACTTGGGGATTTCAATGCGCACAACAGCCTGTGGGGTGACTCTCGTATAGATGCGCGAGGTCGTCTTGTTGAACAGTTCCTATTCTCTTCTGGTGCATGCCTGCTGAATAAGAAGGCACCCACATATTATTCTCTCGCCAACAGAACATTTTCATCAATTGACCTCAGCCTAGTTTCCCCGTGTATACTGCCTGAACTCGTATGGGAAGTTATGAACAATCCTTACGGGAGCGACCACTTCCCCATACTGATAAGAACATCTAAAGAAAACGAATATCCTCCACAAGCTCCTAGGTGGAAGATAGACACAGCCGACTGGCAGAAATTTCGAACTCTCTCTAGGATCTCATGGGCTGACCTGCCTTCTTTAGAAATTGATGCTGCTGTGGATTATATTACAGCATTCATAATAGATGCCGCATCAAGATGCATATCCGAAGTAAGTGGTTTGGTATGCAAACCACGTGTACCGTGGTGGAACAGTGAATGTCGGACCGCCCGTAAGAATCAGAACAAGGCGTGGGGGTTGCTGCGAGCTTCTCCCACCGCAGAGAATCTTATCAACTTTAAAAAAATAAAATCCCAAGGTAGGAGAACCCGCCGGCAGGCCAGAAGAAAAAGCTGGCACAAGTTTTTATCGAGCATTAACTCCTTTAGGGATGAGGCCAAAGCCTGGAACAGAGTTAATAGGATTAGAGGGCGGGAAACACATTCACTCCCCCTGGTAAACACACAGGGCGATACACTGCAAGACCAGGCAGACTCACTTGGGGAATATTTTGAGAGCGTCTCAAGTCAAACAAATTACACACAATCCTTTCTCAAATACAAACAAACAGAAGAACGTAAGCCACTAACAAGAAAAGGTCGAGAGAATGAGTCCTACAACCTTCCTTTTGGTATTGCTGAATTGAGAGCTGCCTTGAGCGCATGCAAGAGCTCCGCACCAGGATCGGATCGAATCATGTATGAAATGCTCAAAAATTTACACAATGACACGCAAGTTACACTACTCACACTTTTCAACACCATCTGGGATGCAGGGTACCTTCCAATTGCGTGGAAGGAAGCCATTGTGGTCCCTGTTTTGAAACAAGGAAAAATCCCTTCCTCGGTGGCAAGTTACCGCCCGATAGCCCTCACAAGTTGCATTTGTAAGGTGTTTGAAAAAATGATAAATCGGCGACTCATCTTTTTCCTTGAACAGAGCAAAATGCTTGATCCTTATCAGTGCGGCTTCCGAGAAGGGCGCTCCACTACCGATCATCTTATACGTGTTGAAGGGAATATCCGGGACGCATTCATACATAAACAGTTCTTCCTATCGATATTTCTCGATATGGAAAAGGCGTATGACACAACGTGGCGTTACGGAATCTTAAGAGACCTATCAGAAATAGGCATCCACGGTAATATGCTTAATATAATAGAAAGCTATCTGTCAAATCGTACCTTCCGGGTAAAAGTCGGCAATGCACTCTCACATCCTTTTACGCAAGAAACGGGTGTACCCCAAGGAGGCGTGCTCAGCTGCACCCTCTTTATCGTGAAGATGAACACGCTTCATGATTCACTACCACCCGCCATCTTTTACTCTGTCTACGTAGACGACATTCAAATAGCTTTCAAATCTTGTAACCTCGCAGTCTGCGAGAGACAGGTACAGCATGGCCTGAACAAAGTGTCAACGTGGGCAGACAGGAATGGATTTAGGATCAATCCTAACAAAAGCTCTTGTGTTCTTTTTACAAGAAAGAGAGGACTTATCCCAGATCCTTGCATAGAACTGCGTGGACAACAGATACCTGTAAACAAAGAACACAAATTTCTGGGTGTCATACTTGACTACAGACTCACTTTCGTCCCACACATTAAATATCTTAAAGAAAAATGTCTGAAAACAATGAACATAATCAAACTTCTATCCCAGACAACATGGGGTAGTGACAGGAAGTGTTTAATGAATATCTATAAGAGCCTCATTCGATCACGACTAGACTATGGTCCCGTGATCTATCATTCTGCAGCCCCAAGCGCGCTAAAGATGCTAGATCCGGTCCACCATCTAGGAATCCGACTGGCCACAGGCGCTTTCAGAACGAGTCCCATACAAAGTTTATATGTAGAATCAAATGAGTGGTCACTTCATCTGCAGAGAACATACATTAGCCAAACATATTTTCTGAAAGTCCACTCAAATCCACAACATCCCTGTTTTAATACCATTAATGACATGACATATGCTACACTCTTTCGCAATCGTCCCTCCGTAAGACAGCCTTTCTCGCTGCGTGTGAGGGAGCTTAGTGATGAAATGCATGTCCCACTCCTCGAGCTCCCCCTAATGCATCCAGCCAAGCTACTACCTCCTTGGGAGTGGCAGCTCATACAATGCGATATATCTTTCATGCAAGTTACAAAACACGCTTCAGACATTGAAATCCAAATGCATTTCCGGGAACTCCAGCACAAACACTCCTGCACGGAGTTCTACACAGACGCATCGAAGTCACATGACGGGGTGTCCTATGCAGCCGTCGGGCCATCCTTCTCGGAATCCGACGTACTGCATCCGGAAACTAGTATCTTCACGGCTGAGGCCTACGCAATATTGTCGACCGTGAAGCATATAAGGAAATCAAAACTCAAAAAATCAGTTATATATACGGACTCCCTAAGTGTTGTGAAGGCTTTGATATCGTTCTGCAAGCACAAAAATCCTGTTATAATTGAACTCTATTCCGTCTTATGTAAAGCATATGTATCTAACCAGTATGTGATTATATGCTGGGTGCCAGGTCATAGGGCCATCGAAGGTAATGTTCTGGCGGACCAGATTGCCACGTCAGTTGCATGGCATTCTGCTAATCCCACCGCTGCAGTTCCTGTCATAGATCTGAAGCCCTTCTTACGGAGGAAACTACGCAACCACTGGCAACGCCTATGGGACGCGGAAACAAATAATAAGCTCCACGTGATAAAGCGACAGTTAGGATTCTGGCCCTCTGTAACAAAATCACGCCGAACAGATGTCCTATTCTGTTGTCTGAGAATAGGACACACATTTGGCACGCATAACTATTTACTCACTGAAAATGATCCTCCTACCTGCGGTAGATGCGGGGAGAGGCTGACCGTCCTCCACGTCCTCCTGGAGTGTCGGGAAGCCGAATATGAAAGAAACATTTTCCCTTAGCCTACCGGCAGCGCATCCCCCTCCATCCTGTTATGTTACTCGGCCAAGAACCTTTATTTGACACCAACGCAGTCCTAAGTTTTCTGAAAGATGTTGTCTTGCGTGTTTTTAGCCCTACATGTTCATAGCGGGTCCTCTCTTCAGAGGACGCCACTGTGATAGCTCCTTGGTATAGCACATGCCTCTAGACCCTTGTTTTCAAGGGCTCTGGCGAGGCAGCAGTGCTCCAAGTAATTTTACCATCTTATACATTTTATATTTTGCATCATTCATTTACGATGGATTTTATTGTTCATAGTATTCGTCATTTGTCATCGCCATAATTTTATAGCACGTAGATTTTACGCACTTTACAGCGAATATTTTTAGGCCACTTTACAGCCAAGTCACATCTTCCATAATACATCGTCAACATTACCACGTGTCATGGCGCTCTTTGGCCAAACTTGGCCCTTGCGCCACAAAACACCACATATCATCATCATCATCATATGTTATCTCTGTTGTAAACCTTTTTTTCGTGTATATGAAAGGTGTGTGTGTAACATCTCATTGTGCACAAAATCAAATCCATAAGAACCCGACAAGAAGCTAAACAAACAAGAGAGCAATCCCAGTGACAAGCCATGTTAAACCAACGAGGTAGCCATCCCAGTAACAAACCGTATCAAAAATTTTACTGACATGAATTCTGACCTTTGAAACATAACATGTGTATATGAATACTATCTACATTAGAGCAATGGGCAACTTTACGCAATGGCTACGCCAACATCAGAACGATGTGGATGAGGAAAGAGTGGCATCCAATGCTTTGGCAGAGCATGCAGCAATGACTAAACACAATAGTTACTGGATATTGTCTAGCATAATCGGCCAGGAAAGAAATTGGAAGCCATGCCTCTACCCGGATTCCCTGGAGATGCAATCAACAGGACACACGTTTATCTGAAACCAAGGAGCCCACGCCCATCTTATGCTAAAACTTAATTAAATATGCACTTCCACTTTTTTTAGCCTTATTGTGAACAAGGCTTCCATATGGAAGCCAAAATGTATTGCTTTTAATGTTGTATTTGGTTGGTCTATGTCTGTCTTTGTCATGTTTCATACCGACCACACAGGCTTCTCTGAAACTCTTGATGATACAACTTTTGTGCGAAAGCATTGCTTAAGGCAATTTTGCGTAAACCATGTCTTTAGGTGGTACAACGCATTTTTCTAGACACTCTAGAGCACATTATTCAAGGCACGAAACCGGAATTCATGGTTCTTAAAAAGACATTTTGGCTAGATTAATATAGTCTATATGGAGTATATAAAGCATAATTACTCAAGCGCCCAATTATATTTAACTCAGAGGAGGCTACTTTAGGTAAATTCATTAAACTGAGGGCACTCCACCAAAACATGAAATTCGTGATCAGCCACTAGAAATCCTGAAAATGGCAATACAGTAAAATGATTGCATATAACACAAATGTATCCTACAACTCGAAAGGCAGCGCCAGTTTTGTATGCACCTATGAGAAAGCACACAGATCACGTGCTTTATTGTCGTGCTGTCCAGCTCCCAGCAGTGTAGCAGGTTCCTGCTCGATGTAGGGATGCCTCCAGAATCCGCATAGTCTTCAAAAGTAAGAAATGTTTAATTTATTGTGCTGTGAACCTGGGAATTTGTGATTTACCAGTGTCATGTGGAATTGCAAAGAGAGCCTCACACAGCCAGCTGCATGAATTTGCGCCTGGTTGCACAAATGTCTCTTTGTTATATCTAAAGAGGTTACACTGATATTTTGTAACAAGTGAAGTTTCAGGAAGGAACGTAATCAGGAACAACAGGCTACCAGGACAATCAAAAACAAAACTCATATATGCAGTAAAACGTGGCGCAGTGGATTAAACAAAAATATTGAGCACATGAAAAGCATTCTGAAAGCTAGATCGCGATTTCGTAGCGATGCTATTCCTTTTCGTTATTATTGGTTTGACCGCCGCCCCGGCCCGTGCTACGTACTGGAACATCCGGCCGTTTGCGGTGGGTGACAAGAGTGGTATAGAATCGAGGGGTAAGTATCGCTACAAAATCGCAGTCCTTACTTTATTACGCGCTGCCGTATAACCTACGATTGCAAGAGCTGGCATCCCGTTCGTAAGAATTGGTTGGTCTATGTCTTTCTTAAAGGCCGGTGTCTGAAATGTCTCGATTAAGAATAAACTTCGTTACTGTAATATCGGCCTATGTCGGGTTTGTAACATAGAAGACAAATACCCGAAGACACTCAAGAACATAAACAATACACAGGTTCTCGCGACGTGGTCCTCCAAACCAAACTGTATACATACAAAAATCTTCATACAAGCTTCTATCCGCTTAAGAGGAAGCTTTAGCTCGGGCCCAACTCCGACGCTGCCTATTCAAATACATGTAAAAACGCAAAAACGTTTTTATGAGATAACCCCTGGACCGATTTTGATGAAATTTGTTGCATTTGAAAGAGAACGTTAAATTCTAGTGACTGTTGGAAGCGGAATTTCGATTTATGGCTTGAATTTTCTTACAACGATTTTCAAATATTTGACCGCTTGAAAAAAATAGAAGCACGAAGTTTACAAATTCATAGCTCTGCATCAAGAACTGATATCGCGGTTCTGTAAACGGCATCCATTAGATCATTCAAAGCGGACAAATGCAATATGTCATTTTACATCTTACGTGAATTTGTTACGTGTGTTACAACGGTTTTGCAAAAGTTGTATTACCCTATGATTCAATTTTTTCATGTTCATTTGTAACATATCAATTTTGTCCGCTTTAGATGTACTATTAAAATCAATTCACAGAATTGTATTATCATTTTCAGCTGTTGAGTTACAGAGTTGTAAACTTCATAGTTTCGTTTTCTGAAAATTTTCAAATTTTCCCAATTTTCAATAAAAAATTGACGACCTAACTCAAAAATTCGAAACCAACAGTCACTAAATTTTAAGTTTTTCTTTTAAATGCAGCAAACCCCGTGAAATTTGGTGCAGTGGTTGCCGAGAAAAACGAATTCTCCTTTTACATGTATTTAGATAGGAGCACCTGAGCTAAAGCTTCCTCTTAAGCGTCAAACATAGGAATCGTGTGCCAACGCGCGAAGCCCATGATACATCGACGGATACATTACACATGTACTGTACTTGCGGGAATGCATATATAACGAATAACTTCGTGCCAGAAAACTACCGAACGACAGCAACTTTCAGTGTTTTCATAATTGTGTGCCCATTCAGGCATAGCAATCAAGGCGGGTAGCATATATTTTACAGCAGAATGCAAGTACGCTGTAACATCAGAGGAAGCCTTCGTGAAATTGCTTGCTAAATGTGCACAGCAAGACGGCCAACCTACGATCAGAAAGCGCTTTGATCTAGCTAGTTACACAACGTTCATTACGTAAATCATAAGTTCAAGAATACGCGCAAGGGCCAAACTTGCTTACCTTTCAAATAGACTTGGCCAACGCTCCTTCGTCTCAAAGGTACCGAGGCACCGACGTCTTTCTGGCGCAAGCACTGCAGAACTTCCGATGAACTCCAGCTCCACAAAAGCACAACCTTCAACAGCCTTCCATACATTACGATTCGAAGCTCCAGTACCAGACTTTTCACGGGAGCGCGGGCAGGCAGCTCGGCAGAACAAAGGCAGCTCGGACGGGCGCTGTAGTAAGACACTCACTGTCGACACTGGTAGATCGCACGAAACACACGGCGAACTAACGGCGTTACACGAGTCCGGAGGGTTTGCGATGGTTACTGCACACGACAAGGAGCACATTTTGTCTAGGCACTTCTAAAATATAACTCAAATACCGCCTTACTGCAATGTGCATTCACTACAACCAACGTGGTATGTCGACCAAACAAATACTGCAGTGGCGCCACTCTGCGGTTTTTAGAAAAATGTGTCGTAAATGAGAAAATTACGTGTTTTTTCCTAACAACAATCGGTAGGGACACTTTAACAAATTTCTTGGGTCCAAAAGTGTGAACTCTGTATAAGTATGCACTTTTTTATACGAAGTTTAAGAAAATGTACTGTATATATTAAAAAAAAACGAAGCGGATGTCACCTTCAAGATTCGCAACCGCTTCAGTCACATGCAGTTTGCAAAAGCACGGCCTACGAAATCAGACTTTGTCGCTCAAACGAAAGTGTAGCTGGGAGGAGGGCAGGCATTTAGGCCCCGATTGTTGGGTTTACAGTGCCTAGGTAGGCTTCCTTATTTATAAAGAATATACAGGGACTAACGCCGAACCATGAGCGAGCTTTAAGCAGGGGACACACGGTACGATTCGGCATCCGATCCAACGTGCGTGTATCCGAACGGTCGAGCGGCGCGTAAGCTCCGCCCAGATCCAGCCCCCCTTCCCCCCCCCCCAGCTTGAGTTCAGATTCACGTCGAGAAACGCAATATAAAAACTCTACACAACACTGCTTCGCTTTACATGAACACTGTCAATAAAATTATGCCCCCTGCAAGTGACAGAACACTTCACGACGGCGCGTTGTCCACTGACGGCTTCGGTAACAGTCAGCGATACAGCCGGCAGGCATAGCTAGGCGGACGCTGCGGCCGACGGCGCTTGATTCAGCCCGAGCTCGATGAAGAGGGCTTATTTTTGCCAAAACAATTAACGCTGTGCACTTAGGTAGCCCGTAATCACATACAATTGGCTTACTCGACGCAGTCGTTGCGAAGGGCAAACGTGCAAGCGAAGCGAGCAGCCTCGCTCGGACGGTCGGTGCATAGAGATCGATGTGTGCTGTTTCTCCGCGGAAAGGCCCTCGCGTCGCGGCTCCCGATTTCGACGGTAGCTTAGTGCTAGTGTACTAGGCGCTGTTTTGCATAATAAGCACATGTTCGAGATAACTTTATTTAACTGGTAACTATTTCGTGTCGGCAACAAACTGCAGCAGGCAAGGGAAAAAAAAAAAGACGGCGAGAATTTGGCCTGCCAGCGCCGCCTCCGTGGAGAGAACGTCACATTAGCTGCGGCCAAACGACGGTGCGGAGAGTGCGGTTGTCTGACACATCGGACGATGAAAATTTGCCCGATTTAATTGTCGCACGCCGGACGTCCGATCCGGCGCTTCGGCACGGCAAAACACCTCGTTTCCGGCTGCCGTTCAGGCGCGTCGGACGCCGGATCGGACACCGAATCGGACCGTGTGTCTCGCTTTAGTCGGCGAACACGAGCCCATCAGCGCGCCGGCGCGTCCGTGCTGCTCCGTCTGCTTGCAATGGTGGATGGCCTACGGGCTTCTTTGACGCCTACTGAGCATAAATTCTTGATCACCGCTCGTATACATGCTTCCTACAGCGCTAGCTGTCGTGTTTACGAGATTATGTGCCCTCACCTTGAATTGGTGAAACCGCCCGTCATGATCGCATCTATTTCTAGTGCGTGAGGCTTTCCATTGACTGTCACTACAACTAACCAACGTTTTGTTCATTTTGTGCTACAGTGGGTCGTGACGATTCCGTTCACAGCTTCAAAGTGGACAAGAGACAGCCGTTTTCTCGCTCGTAGAAGCATGAAAAAGTGGGCTTGTGCTTGGCAATGAACTTTGACCGACACGCTTGCTTCCGGCCGGAGCAGCAGACGCGACAACTCGCCGTTTGTAGGCTGCCGGCCGATGGCGGTATCCCTCGCGAACGGCAAGATATTTACCTGCCGTAGAGAGGATCGGTCCAGGAACGATTCTTGAGGCGATTTTTGTCGCTGAATGCGAGCATGGCCACACCGGTTCGCCGTGCAGAGCGGAATCGGAACATTATTTTTCGATGAGTTCGCACTGACGCAATGCAGTCGATTGGCTCGTCGGTCGTGCAACGGGCGGCGCGCCGGCAGGAAGCCGCGTCCACTTGAGACACCTCTTACGCGGCGTATGTAGTACATACGTTCCAAGTTTCCAACGTTCTGCCGTTCCGCTGGTGGATGCACCGCCACGGCATCGATCTTTGCCATTCCTGCCGCGGCCGTGCCTGTCGCCGAGCGTAGGCTTAACTGGATTGGGCGGAGCTTGCAACCTTGGGGAGTAAAGTGGTAGTATTTAATCACGTGATCTTCAGGTTGGTTCCAAATCACGTGGTTTTAAACTCTCAATAGATGGTTTTCGGTCACGTCATCTAAAACTCTGTACGTCGTAAAGCCGGCTCATGACCCTTTTACTACGTTTCTCAGAGATGGTAGTAAAACGATGTAATGTAACGCATTTTACTGCCTCATGCCAGAGTAATTTTCTGGTGCAAGGTAGTCTTCAAAGCTGATGAGCCGCAAAAACCCCAATGTCGGCTAACTTTTGCTTACAGTGCAGCCAAAGGTTGAACGCGAAACGGGTCGCGGCGGCTGAGGGAGCCACGCTACCGGTTTAAGGACTTCAGAGATTGTGCGCGCTGGCAGGTTTTGTTCCGGCCGTCTCATTCGGTGCGTTCTCCAGGAAAGAATGTAATCCGTCGCGGGCGGCCCGCGGCCCTGATGCGGCGTGTTAGCTGAGGGCATTAGAGTTACTGCATAGGCTCCCTTTCAAGGGAGCTTAAACAGTAATTCTAGGGGATATATAGGTAGGCAACGATTATATTTTTTCTACAAGTAGGGTTACTTTTTTACTACGCCGTGTTAGCGCAAGATCATGGTCGGTACTAGGAGGAACCCGCGTGTGCGTTGTTCTCATTGCGAGCGTTCCTACGCAGTGGAAAAGACGCGGTTTGAGTCAGTACACGAACCAAACCGGCCGCTTTTATCCGTTGCAGGTGTGCGCTAGGGTCACGACTACACCGTGTAGAGCAGAAGAAGAATAGCTAAGTGGGTTGGAAAGCTAGAAAAGCAGCTCAAGAGCGAACAGAAGCAGAGAAAGCGGGTAGAAGAAACGGGAGCCAACGCTTAAAGATAGCGGGGAGCCACCATTACGCAAAGCCATGAGGAACACTTGAATGCGAGCATGGCGAACGGAGCTGGCTTAGAAGCCAGAGCAGGTAAAGACAAATCCACCACGCCGGTAAGCAGTGGCGGACACCTCAGTGATGGTCACGAAGGGGCGACCACTGCCGTGCCGACCACAGAACGCAACCGAGGGAACGGAGCAACAGTTCCGCTAAACTAGTACGTCAGGGAGAGAGGGCGTTGCGGGCCCAGATGCAGCTTTCGGCGGTGAGGAGGAAGAAAGGAGTCAAATTATCTTTGTGGTCTTGAAAGAATTCTGTGGTCCAGAACGAAAGCGACGTGGATATTTCTCAGTGAACGTAGGCTTTATTTGTCCATTGTGCGAGGTGAAATCATGCAATGCATTCCATTCTGTTTAGCTTTTCGGGTGAATCCCTATTGGGGGCGAGCTCCACCACTGGAAAAGCTGGCGCTGCTGTCGGCGTGACGTGGTATGAGGAATCACGTGGACACAGCGGCCGCGTCGGTTGCTTTGGAAGCGCCGAAGCGAGCTGAAAACGAAAATTTAAAGTCCCACCTGCGCTGCGGTTCTGATTAGGTGGGGGCGTTTTCGTGCTTCGCGTGTCTGCTTAACAACTCTTCAAAGTACTATAATAGGTAGTAGCTACCTTTGAACGCGTCCAAAAGGGTAGACTACTGCTCGATGCCGCAGTGCCGGACATGCGCACTGGTGTAAGCCTTCACACGTACTCGCAGGATAAGAACCTGCGCGAAGCTTGGATCGCGAAACTTAGAACCGTCAGGCAGCCATCGGCTAGAACTCGGGTGCGCAGCAAGCACTTCCCCGAGGAAGATTTCTGCTACGACGTCGGGACTGCGATGTTCGGTGAGTAGCAGAAAGCGCGCACTGAGACGCTCACCCCCGCGCGCGCTCTGCCCGGCTAATGTCATGAAGCTTTGATCTATGAACTTGTTGATGCTAGATATTGGCAAGTTTTATTTATTTTATTTATTTCTCTATTTATTCATACTGTCGATCCCATCAGGGATCATAACAGGAAGGGCATACATAGTTATCTTGCAGTGTAACAATAATAATTAGCGCAATAATAAGATTAGACATATTAGACATGCAGTTAGCAGAGGCAGACAATGTAGTAGGCAGCAAAGTAACGTTATACACTGTAATTATGTTACGAAAAAAACAACAACAACAGGTAATTAAAGGTAGAAAATTTACAAAGGTGAACAAAATGGTAGGCATAAATTATACAATAATACATAGCATTAAATTTACGAGTAACAAGGGGCGATGAGGTAGTATGTCAAATATCAATGGTGGTAAGCAATAATTACAAAAGGAAAGAAGTAAGCAATTTCCATAAATATACAATAGTACTCAGTAATGGCAAGTAATACAAGTTATAAAACTGAGGTATACACAAGAGGTAGTAATCCATAAGATACGTTTAAGGTGTCCTTAAAGAAATTGTGATTATCTTCACAATGTAATGAAATAAAATGGCGCAAAAATAGAAGGTGACACAGGTACATCATAATTGTGAAGCACGCAATTCATTTTCTGCTAATGTTAAAAAAGTTGTTAACGATGCGCTGTCTGTAATACTAGGGTCCAGCTTATTCCGTTCACGTGTCATTAAAGGGAAAAACGAATGCTTATGGCTTTCCGTATGATATGGGTGTTCGTTTAATGATAGTGAATGTTTATGTCGGGTGAGTCGTGGTTGTGCTAATGATAAGCATTTGGAACTGTCTATTTTCAATTCATTATGAATAAGTTGATACACAAATTTTAATCGTGCAAGCTTGGCTCGTTTTTGTAAGGTCAGCATACCGGCCTGTTTTAGCAATTCTGTGGGTGAGTCTGTTAACATATGTTTGTTGTAAATATATCTTAGTGCCTTCCTTTGAATTGCGTCTAGTTTGTTAATGAGTTCTTTGGTGAAAGGAAACCAAACCACGTTAGCATACTCGAATACAGATCTGACAAATATGTTATATGCTAGTAGGTTTGTGTTTGGGGGTGCTAGTCTAAGACGTCTGTTCAGGAAAAACAATTTTGTTGCGCGGTCGAGGTAACGTTGTTAACATAGCGCTCCCATCTGATATCGTGTGTTACTAATGTTAAGCCAAGGTACATGTACTCCTTCAATTTGTTTAGTGTGGCGTTATTTATAGTGTAGTTAAATTCTGATGCGAGCTTTCTTCTAGTAATTGATAAAATAGCTGATTTTTAATATTTAATGTCATTTGCTATTCGTCACACCATGTGTACACAAGTGACAAAGCGTCGTTCAAGGCCACATGGTCATTATGAGAATTGATTACCTGATACAGAACACAATCGTCAGGAAAAAGTCTAACATTCACTGGAATATTAGAGGGCAGATCATTAATGTATATGAGAAATAAAACTGGGGCCAGAACACTTCCTTGTGGAACTCCGGATCTTACGCTAGATTTTATGGAATATTGCTGATTAACTTCTACAAATTCAGTGCGGTTAGTAAGGTAGTCTTGATCCAGTTCAGAATAGGGCCGTTTCCCAAGGTAAGTTCGAGTTTATAAATTATTTCTTATGTGTTACGCGATCGAAAGCTTTTGAAAAATCTAGAAAGAGTAGATTGATTTGTTTCTGTACTTAACGATACATCGTGGACAAGCGCAATTAGTTGTGTGACTGTCGAAACTCCTTTGCGAAAACCATGCTGACAATTCGTTAGTACTTCTTCCTGCTCAAGGTGTTTGGTTATGTGCTTTAAGATAATGTGCTCTAGTAGTTCACAAACAGTGCATGTTGGTGAGATTGGTCTGTAGTTAGCGGGTTCTGTTTTACTTCCCGATTTATGAATTGGTTTCACTTTAGCTGTTTTCCAATCCTTAGGGAGGGTACCTGAGGAGATTGATTTGTTAAAAATTATTAATTAGTACTTGGCCATCCACTCAGCGTATCTGCGAAGGAATGCATTTGGAATATTATCAGGTCCTGGTGATTTCTTTGCGTCTAAGTTAAGCAGTAGGTTAAGTACGCCTGATTCGGTTAATGTGAGTGGCTCTAGTGGCTTATTTCTTGAGAAGCCTGCTTGTGGTAGTGTACCGCTGTCCTCAGTGAAAACGGAGCAGAAGTAGTCGTTAAGCAAGTTAGCAGAGTTCCTGTTATCTTCATTTGAGACTTCGTTGTCGTTACGATTCCTTTGGTTAATGTAGCTCCAGAACTTTGTGGAAGCAGTTTTCAAAAATTTTGGGAGTGTATTAGTAAAGTAGAACTGTTTGGCTGTCTTAATTTTTTATTTCATAA
The DNA here is from genome assembly GCF_038994185.2 of Dermacentor albipictus. Classification (NCBI taxonomy): domain Eukaryota; kingdom Metazoa; phylum Arthropoda; class Arachnida; order Ixodida; family Ixodidae; genus Dermacentor; species Dermacentor albipictus. Next base: position 285,724,125 of record NC_091821.1, on the reverse strand, counting down.
GTTGGATAGCTGCGCTGAGATTTTCATGCGTAAATTTAATGGGTTAGTATTCAGCAATTTTCGCATTCGGTTTACTTTACGTTTCGCATGTATAACGTCACGCGTTATCCATGGATTACGCCTAGTAAGTTTCTTTTTTCTAGTTGGTATGTAATTGGTTATACAATGAGATATAATGATGGAAAATGCGAGCCACAATGTATCGATGTCTGTAGTGCTGTTATGGGAAAGTTGCGAAAACGTGTGGTATTCATTAATCAGGTAATCAAGTGTACTAGTGACGTTAGCTTTACTATTGTCGCGGTAAGCGATGATTTGCTGAGGGGTAGCGCTGTCATGAAGAGGTATAGTGCAATGGTTAATATTGTGATCCGAAATACCATCTGGTAAGCTTAATCTTGTTTCGTCATTTATAAAGTGATTGCTGAGGAATATTAGATCTAGTATGGAACTGCTGGATCCCTGTACACGTGTGGGTTCAGTTATACTGTATGTAAGGTTGAACGATAACATAAAGTCAAGTAACACATCCGCACAGGGTGAATGATGCTGCATTGGTTGCCAATTCACTTCAGGAACATTAAAATCACCTGCGATTATTAATCTGGACCCTGATGCATATTGCTCAGTATATTCATGCAATCGGCGCGCATTGTCGAGGCCCGAAGAAGGACTGCGATAGACGCAGCCTACGACAACGGTGTAAGGTGCGAAGCGCAGTTTACAAAGGATAGCCTCAACGCCCGCAACATCCGGTAACATTAAAAACGGGATTTCTTTCTTCACTAGAATGGCCACGCCACCGCCTCGTGTTGTACGGTCTTTCCGGATGATAGCGTAGTGGCCAGGGGCTCTGTCAACATCTTTAATATCAGCTGTTAGCCAGGTTTCTGTTAGTGTTAGAAAGTCAGGTTCATATGCAAGAAGCAAGGCTTCAAGGGAGTCCGTTTTTTTTAATATGCTACGGGCATTTATGTTCAAGAAGGATAAGTCGGATATCAAGTCCGGCGTGAACGTAGGCTTCGAGGGCCGTGTTGCTGCTTTTTTAGATCAGGATTGACGGAACCTGGTTTCAAAGGAGCTACATTATTATTTTCTTCGTACCAGTAGAACATCTCGCTATTGATTCGTAGTTTGTCATAAATTAAATTAATTTTATCTCCAGATTCTTTCCTAGGTGTGGCAGAATTCCATAACTTCCTTAAGTTTCGTACGTGAGGAGAAAAATCTTCGGAGATCGAAAAACTTGACCCCTTTAGCTTGAAACAGTTTCTCAAGATTTTAGTTTTGTCTCTAAAGTCGAGAAGTTTAAAAATTATTGATCTTGTTTTTGTGGTATCCGGCCTGCCTAATCCATGAATACGTTCGATACTTACAGCTTCGAGTTTCAGGACATTTTTGACATTTTTTTTCATTTACTGTAAGTTGTAATGTGTCTTCATTTTCCTTTTCCTCTTCTGGCACACCATACACAATTAGATTGGATCGTCTGGAGTGGTTTTTTCAAGGTCGTCTAGTCTTAGTTCCAGCGTTGAAACGACTTTCTGTAGTTTAGTTACCGTCTCCGCGCAAGAAGAAATCTTTTTGTCTAGGGTTGCTCTAGTTTCTTGTCTATTGCGGTAAAACGCTGCACCTTAATTTCTTTTAAATCCTTCAGGATTTGTCGCAGTTGCCGCAAAATATCGGGTGTATCCGGACCCGGGTTTCTTTCGATATCTCCAGCTAGTAGCAATAATTTCACGAGATCCACTATGTCAAAGATTAGTTCACACAGCAGCCCCGGGCACGGCAGCACAACTAAACAAAGCTCGTTCGAATGCATGCAATCTTTAAAGTGCTTTCTTACCTGCGCGATGAATACAAAAGGGTTATCCATGTGCCCCTGCGGCCAGCTGCCGGGCCCTATGGCCCGCGGAAATGTGTCACCCCTTCTTATAGCACGAAGCGATTGATGCGCCACCAACGTCGAGTTGAACCCTGGACTGGCGCTCGGAGTGGTCGAAGAAGTATGTCGATAGTGCGGGCTGTTGCTGTGCAGGCTGTGCAGTGCCAGCGGGACTGGCTCGGTGGTATAGCGGTCCGGAAGCGGATGCGCAGCCTGCGTGTTGTCCATCTGGAGGCTTGGTGTTTCATAGGGGCCATGACCTGCGGCTACAGCAGCAAGGTTGCGGCTATCGGCATGATGAACACAAAAGGGTTATCCATGTGCCCCTGCGGCCAGCTGCCGTGCCCTATCTCTGGAAGTTCACTGGAATGGAAAGGAAATGGTAAGAAGCGCATTACAAAAAAGGCATGGCATATTCTCATGTTCGTGTTAGCACCAAAAAATGTATGTACTGGATAGAGTAAAAGAACCAGCGGGAAATTGCTCGGGGAGAAGACCTCTAAACATATAGTGCGACGTTACTTAAGAAATAATGATATTGAAATATCCAAGAATTTAGAAGGAAAAAAAGAGAGTACATCGTCGCAACGGCACTCCACAAGTCGCCGTAGGCGTCGAAGGTCTGAGTTATGAAGAAAATATTTTTGAACAGCTCTGATAGTCCACACAACAGTGGCTGCTTATGCACTATCAAATGCTAATATGGAGTGGCGTAAAGCTCACAGCACGAAGCGAAACATTGTGCGCGGACATGCATGCAGACGCGCAGTGGGTCGCTGCGACCCCGTGTGATCGCTGAATTGAGGCTTCAGTGTTTATGTTCCGTTTGGTTATATAGACAACCCCCTAGAAGAATACATTTTACTTTGCTCTCAGTGACTACCTACCTTTCACGCCAGAAGACGGTTTGATGGACTCCATCGCAGTGACTGCACGCTGTGGGCGTGCACGGCACGTATTCTGTAAAGATATAGTGTCTGTAAACGATTCTATGCTTCCTGTTTGTCCAAGATCATTATTTTGAGAGTAAAAAAACTTCCATACTTTCGACAGTACTTACAGAAATGTCGACAGCCAAACGTAAGCAGGAGCGCGCCGCGTTATTCCTCCCGCGTTATACTACAAAAGCGAGGCGCTTACTGCAGATGGCGACTCCGTAAGTCCCCGTGCCCAATACATGGGGACGATCTACTCATGCGGGGCTTTGTTTGGTAGTGATGATGAATGCAACACTGCGTGTTACTGCAGTGATCCACTTCAAATGTCTGCACTGGGTGGGTAATAGAGCGGTCGCTGATCGGCTGGCCATCTGGTCTTTGATTTGATCCCACGATTCGTCGTTTTCAAATATGCCCTTCATGTAAAAACGGAAGGCCTCACTGGTGGTGTATTCGTTGAAGTGTTTGACCAACCAGAATGCAGCTGTTGCATGGATCTCGCAATGGTGTAACCATTCCCCATCTTTCGCTGATCCGGCGTACTTGGGGAATGTCCAGGGCTTCCGACGATGCAGTGATGACTGTGTATAGGCTGTGGGAATCTGTGTTGGGGTTTCACGGCTCGGTGTTGAAGATTCTCTTCATAATGTGAGGCCTATCAAATGGCTGCCAGCTCCTCTTCATTCCGTCTACTTGTGTGACACAAGCAGGAGGCTGCGGACGTAGACAAACATTGTCGCCCGAACACTGTCTTTATTCGTCGTCTACCTCTCCTTTCCAGACACCGTCATTCCGTCCACCGTTACGTTCATATGGTATAACTACCAGTCGTTTTTCATTGCGCAGGTGCCCTTTTGATTTTTGATCTTGATTAGAGCCTATAATAAACTTGATAAATGTTTACCGGCCCTCTCGACGTCAGCGCAGCCCAGCAACTTCGAACCTTCAATCTGGCTCCAGAAACCTTCCAGTAGCACATGTGTACATATTTTCTAGAGCTCAGGAAGCAGTGCAGTACCACCTTACACAACCCGGGAATGTCTGAAAAAAATCGACGTTAGGGAGCGGGGCATATATTGCCAGCAAAAATCTTCATCCCGGAACCTGAGTCTGGTATCTAGAAATTCAAGCTATCTATTAACAGGTAACTAAAGGGTGAAGTTCAAACTTTCTTTCCCTTTCACATTTCTAGGGCGCGTCCTTGGTTAATCTATTCGCCTTTCCTGGTCACCACACTCTCTCTCTCTCAAACGAAAGCTGCATTCTCTGAAATGTTTAATATATCAACAAAGTGACGGTTCAGGTCAAATTTGTCTGTGGTGACTAGACAGCCATCAATATACCTAAAGACCCCCTTATAGGCATTCCACTTAAATGCTTGGCGATGCACCTGTCAACGCTACTAAGAAATTTAAATTCGTGGGAACTGTTTCTAATCCTTACGTGAGGGATCCTTCCATAGGCAAGTGGCAGCGACCACGTAAAGGTAAAAGAAACCGGCGGAGGTGTGGACCGAAACAGATGGCCACCGGGGTTCGGACCGGGAATCCTAAGCGACCTTAAAATTGGCGTGCACCTTTGGTCGATGCACACCCCAGACTTTTGCTCAAACGTCTTCCCATTCCACTCAGCCCACGTAGAACGTAACTAAAAGAAAGTTTTTTTTTTTCAATGTAGTGCCAGAGTTAACAGTGAACTTCGTTCAATCTTTCTCCTCAACTGAACATGACTTAACGCTCTGCAATATTTCACCACGTTGAAGTAAATAAAACAAGTCTTCAATGTCTATGCTAGACACCGAACAAGAACGGGGTTTGTGGGCTCGTATTGGTAAAGTGAAATACTAACAAAAAGCTCTGCAAATTTCGCCTCCGTGTCTAATGAAAATTAACGTCACAATTCGGACGCTTGGCTATAAAAGGGCGTACAACATTAGGGGCATCAAAATGTGTCTGTAGGAAATCAGAAATTGCGCATTGCCATGTTGCCCGTTTCGAAATTATGGTACTAAATGGGAACTCTGGTTTGTGGGTATTAACTGAAAAAATGTGGCCGTAAATGTAAACCCGTCACTTTCCTAGCTCGAGACATTCGACGAACTACTTGTCATGCCTTTACCTCAGCCTGCTTGAAAGTTTTCAACAATACAGCTTCAGATTTCGCCGCAATATCTCTTCCAACATGACCACGAACATTCCTTCCTTTAGCCCACCCTCTTCTCCGCCAGTAAGTCCACAACAAAATTCACTGGCGAAGGCTTATTCCTAGTGAAGGACGACTCGGCACAAACGTCGATGCATCTATAAGCAAGTCGTGCTTGTCACCCTCAGGCACATACCAAACCACAGACCTTCAAAAGGCCACCATCAGGTTCAAAAGCATACTTTGGTTCCAAGCCAAGCAGCGAAACAGCATGCATGCACCCCAAATTTCACATTGTATGAGCCTTCTCTTCTTCCTAGTCGGTAACGCTGGCCGTACCACAGTCACATAAAGCTTGGCGGTCCACAGCGTTGTCAACCGGGCCACTCTTGAAGGTTACCCGGCTGCCTGTACGTTCTTTGTCGAGAACGCAACCCACAAACAGTACTCGAAAATCGCATCCGCGGGCTACATTCCCATCTGAGCATTTTTATCCTTCTTGTTAACGCAGTTTTTGTCAAGTAGGAGCACAAGAATTAGGTGCTTGAGACAGACGCCATGGAAAGTAATATATCAGGTGTTTCTGAAAATGCGCTCGAAATTCTATAAAGATATGAGAAATGCTTTAATGAAGCTACTACCTCGGGAACGTTTTTGCGAGGCTTGGTTGAAGATATTAATCAGACAATTGGTGTGGTGTTGCCAGAGTCGAGATAAGTGGAGATATGTAGTATTGCATGAAACTAACGAAGGGACGGCGAAGACGGAGAAACAGAGTGGTGACAGCGCATCGCCCGCGTGGGGAGCTTTGGAGGGACATGGCTAACATACGACGGAACGGAGAAGATGGTGTCCAGGCAGGGGAATAGCGGCCCGTCGGGTTTTTAAGCGATTGTTGCCCAGCCACACACACGTCATCAAGCGCATTTCCCATAGCCTGTGGCTCGCCAATGTTGTAAGGGCGGACGCGTCTGTGTCTTGTCCACTGTAACTATAAAGCAGCAGAACTGTAACCTTTAAACCTGTAAAGCTAACTGTTAAATGTAAACCGAGTGTCTCCCGCGCTGTGTTCAAGCTTCGGCTGGCGAACACCGAGAGGGCGTCCGGCCGCTTGCTCTCTCCGCCGGGCCTGCTCTACACTACGAACGCCATGTGCGCATGTCCTACAGTGCCTCACTGTCTCATCCATGACCAGATAAAGCTTAGTAGTCCTTGTGCTCTCTGAACATTCTTGTCAAAGCATAGGCTAGTTTCTTTTGTGTATTTTGTATTTGGTTGTTCTTGCGCGAATGTACAGGTTTCACTACTTGCAATTTCTGAAAGCCTGCCAAATTTAACCCAAATACGGCTCTAAGGATGAATTATCTGCCCAGGCGGACATTATCTGCAAGAAAAACAAGAACAATCCATTACCTACAAAATTCGATTAATTGACTTTGGAGCTACAAATATTACGGCCCATGTTTATATTAGAAATTTCAAGGTAATCGTTGCCAACGTCTAGGTCTGTCTTTCAACATTTCAATATGGTCATGTGGACCAAGATAACTGGCGCCAAATGATTCGTTTCCCCATTACGCATGCAGCACTGTGAAGCACGGCTCGCCTTGCGGTTCGCCGTACTTCGTTACGTGGCGTGAAACGAAGCCTCTTCCCCACGAACTGATTTCGATTGGAACATTGCTCAAATTGAACGCCGCAGCAGCGGCTAGACAAAGCATTTAGCCAAGCTTCAACTCAATCCACCCCACTACGTCACAAAGGGGTAGCACCGCTAGCCGCTCTTGGCAGTTCAGCGTGCCTAAGGAGAATAATTTAACGGATAATCTTGTACCAATTATTCCGGCCTGCATGGCCACTTTCAAGTTAAAAAAATCATATAACAACGATCCTCATAGCTTCCTGGCAATAATTATGACATTAAACTCATTAGCTTTTTGACAGAAAGTAAGACGATTGATCCGAACGCAAGATTTGAAGCCCGTCGACTGAAAATTCACAACCGGTTGAAGATACGCAAACATACCGTGCTGTTACTTGCTGTAGTGCAGTGTATTCCAGTTATTCCTCCCATAAGGAAACAGTTCGCCAGCAACCAGAAAAAGCTCTTCTCCTAGAATTGTTCGGGAGTATAAATTGATGCGAGAACAGACAATTTCCCGAATGTTATTGACTAAATACTTACAAGTATTCAAGCTACTAGACTGGGGAAGATTAAGAGTGAGCGTGAACGGAGAATCTCTCAAGAACCTGCGGTTTGCAGGTGACATTGTCATGTTCAGCATCGGCGGGCATGAATTGCAACAAACTATTGAGAGCCTTATGCGAGAATGTGTAAGAGTAGCGTTGTAAATTATTATGCAGAAAACAAAAGTAATATGATGATATCCTGGCAAAGGCACGAGAATTCATGATTGCCATTCAGCCTCTAGAGACTGTGCAGGAGTGCGTTTATCTATATCAATTACTTGCAGGGGACCTTATTCGTGAGCAGGAAATGTACAGAAGAATAAAAATAGGTTGGAGGGCATATTGGAGGCATTAGCACATCATCACCGGCTCCATGTTGATTTCCTTGACAAGTGTACAATCACTGCATTCTTCTGGTACTTGCATATGGGACAGAAACTTGGCGGTTAACAAAGAAGCTCGAGAACAAGTTGAGGACCGCGCAAAGAGCGATGCTACGAAAAAATGTTGGGCGTAAATTAAAGCGACATGAAGAGAGTGGTGCCGACTGGAAAGAAAACGGGTGTAGCCGACATTCTAGTCGACAATAATAGTAAAACATGGATTGGCCATCCTTGGGCCTTGCTCCATAAAGAAAGAGTAAAAAAATGGAGCTCGGCAGGTCATAGAATGTGTAGGGTAGATAAGCCGTGGTTTATTAGATTTATAGAATGGGTGCGAAGGGAAGGAAAGCGCAGTCGAGGATGGCGGAGGTCGTGTGATGAAATTAGAAAATTTGCGGGCATAGCTAGAAATCAGTTAGCGAAATAAAGGGATTCGAAATCGTTGGGAGAGGTCTTCGTCCTGCAAAGTGGGCTCATCAAATTGTCTGAAGGTTATGATGACGATGATTACAAATTGCAGTGAATTGCTGTGCTGGACACGTAATCAACGGTGGTGGCCGGCCAATCTCAAAGATGGAACGAAAAACTTCTCTGCTGAGGAGCGAAAGTGTAGAGCACTACATGCAGTGACGTTCCGCTGCGGAGCCAGAGGGCCAAGGATGCGGCCACCACATTTCTATGGGGACGGCATGTAGAAGCGTCCTCGTGCCAGCCATTGGGTGCACGTTAAAAACCCCACCTTGGGCAAATTATTTCACAGTGACCCCCTACCACATGCGTCTTACACATATGGCTCTAGCACATGAAATCGCAGGACTTAACTTTTCATGCTCTGAACATATGCTATGGGAATGCCAGGAACTAATACAGGACAATGCGAGCGCAGCCTCCATTGACCGCCTCCGCGCGCGATGGCAAGCCGCGCTGCTCAGCTCGAACCTGGAAGACCAACTCTAGGCAATCCAGCGGGCCAAGGAAGCCGCCGAGAGGCAAGAAGTCTTGGCCGTAACCTGGGCAGGTGCCCCAGCCCACTAACTCACCGGACGTGAATCGTCCTGATTCGAAATAAAGTTTTCTGACCGACCGACCAACTGACTGACTGACTGAGCAGGCGCCCACGCCGCACTGCCGGGCGAGCATGAAGCTAGCGTCCTGGTTATGCCACGATCCAGTGTGCTAAATGCTCGGCCAGCGGTAAGCCCAAACCCCGCAACAATTGCAAACCGTGTAGTAACCGCAGAACATTTCTGCGGGCACTTGTTACCGCCATGCGTGTTTTGAAATGCGCCAATTTTGTGCAAGAAGGTTGTTTTTACTATCATCATCACGTTAAGCATTACACACACACACACACACACACACACACACATATATATATATATATATATATATATATATATATATATATATATATATATATATATATATATATATATATATATATATATATACAGTAAAAGCTCATTAATTCGAACCGCAAGGGGAAGCCGCTTCAGTTCGAATTAACGAAAGTTCGAACTAACGAAAGTGAAGGAGAGCAACAGTACACTGCGATTTGGAAGCAGTAGGGCATGTCAGAAATTTGGCGTGTCAGAAAGTGATGGCGTGTGCCGCGGGCACACGCCATCTTCAAGGCGAAGCTCTGGGTCCGACTGTGCCACACCACCGATGTCCACCGAAATGAACGTTAGCGGAGGCTTAACACTATCACAATGATTCGCGATGGCCGATACCTCCTAAGCTGAAAACAGAGGTGCACAACCGATGAAGACTGCCGAGACAAAGACGCTGAACATGTGAAGGTGGCGAAGGCCCTGATTCGTTATTTCTTGATTGCAAGCGCAGCTGCGACGTACTTGATTCGCTGTGTTTTGGCGCTTGCCGTGCCATCTCCGCACAACATTAGCAGCTGTACAAGATTTGCAAAGCCTCCGAGATTCGCAACGGGCAAGAAGTCTTGGAGGTTACGTAGAACGGATAGGCGGCAGCCGCCACTGCCTTCTGGCAGACCCCGCGTCGGTTAGATTTTTTTCCGATTTTGCCTTCTCTCGCCGTTCTCTCCATTTCGGAGGCAATACAGCCTTGTGTGTAGGCAGTAGGCGCTTTTCTCTGGCCGTGTGCCAGGTGAGCGTAGTTCGAATTATCCGTGAGGGAACCTTCTCGCGTTCGAATTAACGGACTTTTTTATACATAGACTTCTGTGGAGCTTGGCCGGACCAAATCGTACAGTTCGAATTATGCATAAATTCGAATTATTGAAGTTCGAATTAACGAGCTTTCACTGTATAGTCACCTGGGCCGTTTGCTGCTGGGTCCTCGGATCCTGCGAGCGGACCGACACTGATCGCCTGCCTCTTCCCTGGCCTACTGCAACCCTTCCGTGGCCGTACTGGGCCACGGAAGCCGCAACCCTTACTGGGCCGTACTTGGACGTAATGGGCGCTTCAATCTGGCAACACGGAACTTCGTCATCGACACGTGACTTCAGCGGTTGTGCAAGGCGGATTTAAAGTGGTGGCGAAGGCTAGGCCGAAAAGTGGTTTAGCGCGACTGCAGCACAACCAGAGGATGGGGGGCAAAACACTCATATAAAGAAATGATAAAGCTACAAAATTGGAATGTAATCTGCCAATAGAAAAGAAAAAATATATTAGCACCTTGTTTTATGAAAGAGGTAAGTCATGTAGCGTTCCTACTTAAAGGACACAGTAAACGTAAAGCATTGCTGTGGAACTGGCGTCCATCTTGTCTACATTTTATTCTCACTTCCTTCTTCTCTTCTCCTGAACCCAGACTCCTGCGCTTCTTCATCTTCTATTCCAAGGCTCATACCGCTTCACCCTTCCAGGTTTCTTTTGCTAACCCCTCCTGGGGTAATACTTGAAAACGTTTCCAATCGAAGCACATTCAACTGAGCCACGTTCGCCAATGTACCACACAGTCTTCAATATTCCTTTCTGAGTGGCCGTCTTTGTCACAGAGTAAGGACCATAAAATTTGGCATTGGATTCTCTTACTCCTTTCCTAACTAGAATGAGGTCGGTGACTTGAATGTCTGGAATATCTGAGCAATGTCTCTTGTCAAAATTTTTTTTCATTCGTTTACGGTACCTCTCCTCCTGCGATTTCTGTTTCCTTTCCTCGACGATCTGGAGATTTTCTAACAGCCCAAGTTCACGGTCCGCCTGAAGAATAGGGGTTTCTCCTGAAGAAGCGAATTGCGGGCTGCATCCCAAGCCGCTGGTGTAGGAGTGATTGTGATGTCTTACAGCTGCTTCTAAAGAGCATTTCCTACCACCAGGGAAACTATCGTACATCCTGATGTATTGTTTAACATCTCGTATAGCACGCTCTGCAAGCCCATTCGCTGCGGGATGGTATGGCGCACAGAACTGGATTGATATATTATGGTCTCGAGCCCATCTTGCTAGCTTTTCGCTCTTGAACGCTGGACCGTTGTCACATACAATTGTCTTGGTTGTCCTAAACATATCCAGTTCGAGAAGGGCGATGACACTATTCGCATCTTCTTTTCCTGCCCGTGCCGCGACCATCCTGGTGCATTCGTCTATGGCCAGAAGAAAAGCTTGCGTTTTTCGGACTCCTTCTCGTTTCTTATTTAGCTCGGCGAAATCCAGGTGTATAACTTCAAAAGGCACGTTTGAGTGGCAAGGTATTATCATGGCGTCCGTAGGCTGCTTATATTTCACTTTGTTGATTTGACAAATGTGGCACGAACGAACGTATCGATTGACGTCGTCTTTCATGTGAGGCCACGTAAATCTCTTGACTAGCTTGTTGCAGGTGCGCCAAAATCCGTCGTGTCCTCCAGATTCTGGGCTATCGTGGTACAAATAAAGCACCCTGGAAACCAGCGTTGGCGGGACTTGATAGCGACCTTCCCTAAAAATCAATTGTTCAGTGCCTTCCCACAATTTAATTTCATTGATTTCTGCCGATTGTTCGTTGTTGGCCTGTATCATCAGTCTAGACAATGCATCTGCATCAGTCAAAAGGGGTCCAGGTCTGTGGGAGATGGTGAAATCGAACTGCTGCAAATAGTTCACCCATCTGGCGATACGTCCCTTAGGTTGGGTCATATTCAAGAGATGAGTGAGGGCTTGGTGATCGGTGAACAAAGTAAACTTCGCACCTTCTAGGTACGTACGGAAGTACTGAATTGCTTTGAGGACTGCAAGAGCTTCCTTTTCAGTAGTGGTGTAGTTAACTTCAGGTGGCTTGAGGGTGTAGCTGTAGCAACCTACTACGTGTCGCTTTTCTCGGCCGGATGCTTCTGGACATTTCTGGTACAAGACTGCACCTGTCCCATAGTGTGAGGCGTCGGTATTCAGTTCAAAGGGTAAAGTGAAATCTGGTATGCGTAGAATAGGGTCAGCAGATATTCTGTGCACCAGATCACGGTAGACTCTCTCACATTCCTCATTCCACTCAAATGGAACTTCTTTCTGTGTTAGGCGCGTGAGGCATCTTGTTTTGATGGCAAAGTCTTTTATGAAGGGCCTGAAATGTCCTGCTAATCCCAAAAATACACGCAATGAGTGTACGTCATATGGTTTTACCAGTTGGGATATCCTCTCGACGGACTCTTGTTTCGTGCTTTTGGTAGTCCCATCAAAGACTCTTCCAAGAAACACCACTTTTCTTTGAAAGAACGCACTTTTCTTAAAATTAACCTTGAGGTGTGCCAAGCTCAAGGCATTTAATACCTGGGACAGGTGTGCCTGATGCTCCGTCTCTGTTTTGGAGAAGACGATAATATCGTCTATGTACACGTTACAAAAGACACCTAGGAAAGGCTTCAGGACTTCGTTCATAATCTTCTGGAACCATGCTGGTGAGTTTTTCCAGCCGAAAGGAAGCCGGTTATACTCGTACAGGTCGAAGGGCGTGATAAAAGCAGTGTACATTTTTGTTTCTTCGGTTAGCGGGATCTGCCAGAAACCTTTGCACAAGTCAATACGTGAAAAACATCGGCAACCACCTGTCTCATCTATAATCGTGTCTATCTTCGGCATGGGAAATGGTATAAGTTCTGTCTGTCGGTTGAGAACCCTGTAATCTGTGCACAGTCTGAAAGTTCCATCTTCTTTCGGCGCAATAGTTATGGGAGAGGCGAAGGGTGACACCGAAGGCCGGATTATATTGGCGTCTAGCATCTCCTGCAATTCCTTCTTCAACCATATCTTGCGCTCTCTTGACATGTTGTAAGGTGATTTTCGGATGACGGTCTTGTCGGTGAGTTCGAAAGGCACCTTGTGTGACGTCATCGCCGGTGGATAGCTTCCTATGCATACTAGTTCAGGATAGGTCGTTGCAATATCCTCCGCGCAATTGACAACTCGCAGGTTATCCTTTCTATCCGGCTGTGTCTCTTGCCTTGATAGTCCTTCCACTAAAACCGCATCGTCCCAGTATACGTTGATTTTTAGTTTCTTTATATCTGGTCTGGATAGCAGAAAGTCATACGTCACCCCCTCAATCACCAGTACTTCACTCGCTATTTCATGACCTTGGAACCCGATGTTTACTGAAGCCCACTGATTATGCATTGTCACTTTTCCATCGTAGCCTTGCACCCGTAGTACTCTTCCACTATGCAGGTGACTTGCATCTACCAGCTTGGCATTTATTATAGACACAGAAGCACCGCTGTCAACCAAAGCCATCATGTGTCTGTTTCCCACTTTCACAGGGATGTGAAGTAGGCTAGAGCAAGTTAAATAAACAGTCTCAGTTGTGGTCATCGGGTCGGACTGATCGCCCTTGTTTATCAGTTTTTTGTCGTCGGAGCCTCTTCAGCGTCCGAAAGTAGGGGAACAGGGTCGCTGTCGATGTTATGCACCCGACCTCTGGGAGCGCGCCAACCCAAGCTCTCTGTGCCGCCTGCAAGGCGGCGCGGTTCTCGCTGATTACGGCTTGACCAATCCGTGCCGGACCGTGTGAAGTGACCGCTTGAGCTAGCGTTTATATTTTCTTCTGAAGTAAATGATATGTCGTGAAGGCACTCCAGGAGCCCGTCCATAGTTTTAGGTGACCGTAGTTGCACTTGCTTCAGGACTTGCGCGTGCAGTCCGTGCATTATTAGTGCTACTACGGCAGACGGAGGAAGCATAGGCTCGGCCAGCTTTAAAAGGCGGCATTTGTCAAAGTAATACTCTACGAGGGAGCCTTGCTTGAATTTGAAATTAAGCGCGGCGTCCCACCTTTGCACCGGGTTGCTTCGGAATGTCGTCAAGAATTTTTCTTTCCACTGATTCCAAGAGTTGCCAGCCTCTTCAATAATGTGCAAATCATACCACTTCCGTGCAACACCGCTTAAGTAACTACGCATGTTAGTAATCTTGTCCTCATTAGAGTGCCAGTTGTTCTTTCCAGCGGCATATTCATAGAATTCAAGCCAACCTTCTGGACTTGATGACATGCCGTCGAATGCATCAGGTTCTACAAATTTAGTCACTGGCTTCTCAGCGTTTAAAGAGCTTATAAGCGATGTCACCAGCTGGTTTTGTTGCGAAATCTGTTCTTGTTGTAGCCGAAGTGCTTTCAAAACGAGGCTCACCTCTTCCGTCGACGACTGTGATCCAGAGTCCTTCCGACGCATCGGTTGAAGAACTAATTCGTCGAAGATCACCAGAGGCAAGTTCACGTTCACAGCACCCTTCCTACGTAGTTCATCAGGGTCCATGGAAGCCTTCTCTAAAATCAGGTTCATGAGTTCTGCCGAGTTGAGTTCGCGAGGTAGTTCCACCGCTGGTTCATCTTCAGCTTGGTATCTCGAAAAGATGATCTTGTCCGCGGAGGTCTCCTCAAGGAAAAATCTCACCCACATGTTGGAGTTCGCTGTCGACTGCGCCAAAATAATGTAGCGTTCCTACTTAAAGGACACAGTAAACGTAAAGCATTGCTGTTGAACTGGCGTCCATCTTGTCTACATTTTATTCTCACTTCCTTCTTCTCTTCTCCTGAACCCAGACTCCTGCGCTTCTTCATCTTCTATTCCAAGGCTCATACCGCTTCAAGTCATTTTATTAAAACCTGGCAAATTTTGTATTTTTGCAACACTCTTGACCTGCCCCCTATTTATGAGTGTGCGGTGCATTACAGCGCGTCTTTGCAGGCCTTGTTTTGATACCCGGCTAACCCGGCCACAGTGGCGGGAGCTTACGAAGCGATTTGTTATCGCCAGCTGTCTGCGATGGCGCGCCTGGTAAAGCGTATAAATTTAGCTCGCCGGTCTCAAAATGCTCCTTTTGCGAAGTTTTCGTCGTCCTTGCACGTCGCTTCTTTGTCACCGTTCCGTAAGATTTGCAGCCCACTGCACCGCTGCGGCAGTTTTCTCGGTTTTGTCGTTTCCTTCGGCGTGCGGCCAGTGCGAAGTCTTTTTCCGTCTTTGCACGCTTCGCGCTCTTCTTTTGAAGCGCTTAGCGCTTCATTTCAAGATGAGCTTGCGGCATGTGAAGAAACGATGCTCCGTGGTACACTGCGACAGCGTGTACTTTTGTTGACGTACATGTGTACTTTTGTTGACGTAAAATTACTTCAAATTGATCCGGCTAACGACTAGAAGTACTCTGGAGATGGTACGCCGGCTCAATGTTTGGTATTTGCTCCTACGTTGAGCACGTTTGAGGGTGCTAAAGCTGGCTTTAACATTGCCTTGCAGATGTAAACGCACCTGCTATATTCTTTCAGCTGAAGAAATTAAATGTGAAGAATAATCCCAGTGTGCTCTATGGTCTGTGTTGGTGCGCCTACTTATGTCATGTTATGTTTGCTTCAATTGAAGCTGTCGTAGCATTGTTTTCTATACTTTGCAATTTCCTAACTGACAACGTTCGTGGCACTACAGGGCTTTTTCCTATCTTCACTGTGACTATTGAGATGATTAGCCAACTTAAACAATACTGCTTGTGCTGCCTGTGACATGTATTTTTTGTTTGTGTGCCAAGGGTGTGCGTTGTGACTGTATTTGTTTGGTTGCTGCAATAAACAATGAATATGAAACAATGAAAACCATACTTGCCGTACACTCTATTGCGAACTGTGCACGTGAGCCAGTGCTTTGTGCATCATACCTTGCTGTACTCAAAAGCTCTCAAAAGTACTAGCACCAGTATTTGCACTATGAATCATGCATGCTTCGCCAGTGTCTGGAAGTGTTGCTGCCTTTCTATGCTGCCCCTCCTTTACCAGTCACTTTCATTGCGTTCCCAATTGCACATTAACAAGGCCATAACTAGCAGGAACTCGAGCACATTTGACTGGCAAAGGTTAGGGCGCGCTGAAAGGCAGCAACCTTCGAGAGGTACGGGCTCGAAAGCGCGGATTCTACGGAAAGACCGCTTTATAATTCGCGCCAAAAGCATACGTAAGCGTGACGTCATTCTACGTCACGTTTGCGTTGTTTGCCCCCCAAAATCCAGGGGGCGCTGGAGTGCCCACGAGCCGCCATTTTTTGGACCAATGGGCGTCTATGGAGCCTTCGCTACCAGTACATCTACCTTGGGTTGTGCATACAATCGCCAGCCTTCATCCGCCTGCTTTGGGTATGGCACCGCATCTGGGATGGGTGACTTACGTCTTCGGCTGTTACAGGTTAGTTATATGAGGGGTGCTAATTCCTGTACCAAGTGCAATCATTCCTGTCTTATTGCGGTGTCGTGCCCACCAGACTTTTACGATGACTTGAGGCGATTGTTGTGCATTCCGTACAAACTGTGTTATGACGTCCTGAACATATTGCTTATGCTCTCGGGCTATGTGGAATCGAACCCGGGCCCCATGAGTAAAGCGAAAGCTGATGCCTTTGCTTCGGCCATAAAAAAGCATTGATAAACTAGTAGCTGATCATGCCACAACGTTAGCTCATCTGAAACAAGTAAGTGACGAGCAAGAAACGGCTAAAAAATCAGATCAAGGGTGCTATGCAGGATGCGCCGAGTTTGACGAAACTCGGGATCTTCACGAGCTCTGGCGACACCCCAAGATGAAAGCACGAATCGTACAGAGACGCAGTTTATCTTTCGACAAGCCTCCAGTTTCATTGGTTTATCTAGATTCACTCTGGCTGGCTATCATTCCTTGGGCGTTGCCTTCTGGGCGGTCGACAAACTGGGGCTCACGTGATCACACCGTCGGTGCATGGTCGTGCCTTCTTTCACTTGTTTGTCGTTCCACTGAGTGCATTACATGCACAAGCAAGTTATAAAACAAATGCATTTAGTACAATATTATTAGTTACTTTAACGTGGTTTAAAAGCATTTTAAAGCTTACAACATCTACACTGAATATGCATTAGACTAATTTGTAATTTAGTACGTTTCGCATTATACCACGAGGGAACGCTGTGGTGGCGTCATCACATCCATTCACCGGGCGAGCATGGCGGCTAAACATCGAAGAGGCCCAGTGTAAAAAAACTCGTACAACGAGCTTGCAGTGCGCGTCGCAGTGATCAGGCTCGACGATGACCACTATTTCTTGGATAGTTCTGTACCTCCGTCAGCAATCTTTCCGGGCACTCCGTAAGACTGCCAATAGCTTCGGCGATTTTACATATCGCAACGTGCGCCTACTGTTCACGGCGCAGTGCTGAAGAAACGACTTGTCCGGTGCTGCTTCTGCGAGGAGTTCATCCACTCTGCGTGACTGCGAGCGTCACGAACATTACATAGTGTGTGAAAAAGGAACACAGCCTATATAGCTACGATGCGACAAGGAGGTGGTACCGACGATGGATCTGGCTAACAACACAGTCAAGGAGACATCGACAAACCGCAGATAAGTATATTTCTACTGTTTCATATTTAGCATAATAAGAGTGCACGGATTAGGCCACTTTCGTAGTAACGAACTGAATGTCCAGCAGTTTAAAGAAAGCAGTGAGAACCAATGAGTGTTCGTGCTTTTACATGCAAGTGGGCCCGCTAAAATATGGAAAAGATGAAGGTAACCTTCACTAACTTCGCGAGATAACAGAAATTTATGAGTCACATTAAGCCCGCAAAATTTATGTAAGAGTACCTTTATCCAGGTGAAATATCAATAGCAGGTATTGATATAAAGCAGGAAACTTATAAAAAAATTTCATGGGTTGATCAGCACATGACAGGCATTACCGAATCGTGATCGCCACGTTACCGATATCCTTGAAAAAAGTTTAGAATCATTGCATTCTACCGGTTATGCAATAGGGGACATAAACCTGGAGGTTAACAAAGAAATTTGAGATGTCAAGGACTGTGGAGAAAGCGAAGTAACAAAAATTGATGGAGATAGCATTAAGGCAGGAAGACAGTGGCGTAGTAAACCGTGGCAACAGATATGCTAGTTGAGATTAAGAAAAGAATGGAATCGGCAGGCAGGCCATGCATGTATTCGATCACTTGTTGCCAATTCATAACAGGTGATCAGATAAGCGTAACAGAATGGATGTCAAGGAGAGAGAACTACAGCCGAGTATGGTAGAAAATTGCGTAATGGGACAAAAATATGATGTTTGTAGGCATAGGATGCAATCCGCTCGTATAAGACGGGATTGTAGGGTGAGGCATTTGTTTTGCAGCGAACAAAAATGGCCGCCATTAGAATATGAACCTGGCAACGTTTAACGCTACAACGTTATCTAGTGAGGCGAGTCTAGCACTGCTATTGGAGGAATTAGAGGGCAGTAAATGGGATATAATAGGGCTCAGTGAAGTTAGGAGGCCAAAAGAAGCATATACAGTGCTAAAAAGCGGGCACGTACGTCCTGTGCTACTGGGGCTTAGCGGAGAGAAGAGAACTAGGAGTCGGATTCCTGATTAATAAGAATATAGCTAGTAACATACAGGAATTTTATAGCATTAACGAGAGGGGGGCAGGTCTTGTTGTGAAACTTAGTAAGAGGTACAAAATGAAGATTGTACAGGTATACGCGCCTACATCCAGTCATGATGACAAGGAAGTCGAAAGCTTCTATGAAGACGTGGAATCGGCGATGGGTAGAGTGAAAACTAAATACACCATACTAATGGGCGACTTTAATGCTAAGGTAGGCAAGAAGCAGGCTGGAGACAAGGCACTGGGGGATTATGGCATAGGCACTAGGAATAGCAGAGGAGAGTTATTAATAGAGTTTGCGGAACAGAATAATATGAGGATAATGAACACCTTCTTCCGCAAGCGGGATAGCCGAAAGTGGACGTGGAGGAGCCCGAACGGCGAGACTAGAAATGAAATAGACTTCATACTCTGCGCTAACCCTGGCATCATACAAGATGTGGACGTGCTCTGCAAGGTGCGCTGCAGTGACCACAGGATGGTAAGAACTCGAATTAGCCCAGACCTGAGGAGGGAACGAAAGAAACTGGTACATAAGAAGCCGATTTATGAGTTAGCGGTAAGAGGGAAAATAGAGGAATTCCAGATCAAGCTACAGAACAGGTATTCGGCTTTAAATCAGGAAGAGGACCTTAGTGTTGAAGCAATGAACGACAATCTTGTGGGCATTATTAAGCAGAGTGAAATAGGAGTCGGTGGTAACTCCATTAGGCAGGATACCAGCAAACTATCGCAGGAGACGAAAGATCTGATCAAGAAACGCCAATGTATGAAAGCATCTAACCCTACAGCTAGAATAGAACTGGCAGAACTTTCGAAGTTAATCAACAAGCGTAAGACAGCTGACATAAGGAAGTTTATGATATGGATAGAATTGAACATGCTCTCAGGAACGGAGGAAGCCTAAAACAGTGAAGAAGAAACTAGGAATTGGCAAGAATCAGATGTATGCGTTAAGAGACAAAGCCGGCAATGTCATTACTAATATGGATGAGATAGTTCAAGTGGCTGAGGAGTTCTATAGAGATTTATACAGTACCAGTGGCACCCACGACGATAATGGAAGACACAATAGTATAGACGAATTGGAAATCCCAAACTTAACGCCGGAAGAAGTAAAGAAAGCCTTGGGAGATATGCTAAGGGGGAAGGCAGCTGGGGAGGATCAGGTAATAGCAGATTTGTTGAAGGATGGTGGACAGATTGTTCTAGAGAAACTGGCCACCCTGTATACGCAATGCCTCATGACCTCGAGCGTACCGGAATCTTGGAAGAACGCTAAAATAATCCTAATGCATAATAAAGGGGACGCCAAAGACTTGAAAAATTATACACCGATCAGCTTACTGTCCGTTGCGTACAAACTATTTACTAAGCTAATCGCAAACAGAATCAGGAGCACCTTAGACTTCTGTCAAGCAAAGGACCAGGCAGGCTTCCGTAAAGGCTACTCAACAATAGATCATATTCACACTATCAATCAGGTGATAGAGAAATGTGCAGAATATAACCAACCCTTATATATAGCTTTCATTGATTACGAGAAAGCGTTTGATTCTGTCGAAACCTCGGCAGTCATGGAGGCGTTACAGAATCAGGGTGTAAAACAAGCCGTATGTAAAAGTACTGAAAGATATCTGTAGCGGCTCCACATCCACCGTAGTCCTCCATAAAGCAAGCAGCAAAATCCCAATAAAGAAAGGCGTCAGGCAGGGAGATACGATATCTCCAATGCTATTCACAGCGTGTTTACAGGAGGTATTCACAGACCTGGATTGGGAAGAATTGGGGATAAAAGTTAATGGAGAATACCTTAGTAACTTGGGATTCACTGATGATATTGCCTTGCTTAGTAACTCAGGGGACCAATTGCAATGCATGCTCACTGACCTGGAGAGGCAAAGCAGAAGAGTGGGTCTAAAAATTAATCTGCAGAAAACTAAAGTAATGCTTAACAGTCTCGGAAGAGAACAGCAATTTACAATAGGCAGCGAGGCACTGGAAGCCGTAAGGGAATACGTCTACTTAGGGCAGGTAGTGACGGCGGATCCGGATCATAAGAGGGAAATAATCAGAAGAATAAGAATGGGCTGGGGTGCATTTGGCAGGCATTCTGAGATCATGAACAGCAGGTTGCCATTATCCCTCAAGAGAAAAGTACATAATAGCTGTGTCTTACCAGTACTCCCCTACGGGACAGAAACCTGGAGGCTTAAAAGGGTTCTACTCAAATTGAGGACGACGCAACGAGCTATGGAAAGAAGAATGATAGGTGTAACGTTAAGGGATAAGAAAAGAGCAGATTGGGTGAAGGAACAAAGGCGAGTTAATGACATCTTAGTTGAAAATCAAGAAAAAGAAATGGGCATGGGCAGGACATGTAATGAGGAGGGAAGATAACCGATGGTCATTCAGGGTTACGGACTGGATCCCAAGGGAAGGGAAGCGTAGCAGGGGGTGGCAGAAAGTTAGGTGGGCGGATGAGATTAAGTTTGCAGGCACAGCATGGCCACAATTAGTACATGACCCGGGTTGTTCGAGAAGTATGGGATAGGCCTTTGCCCTGCAGTGGGCGTAACCAGGCTGATGATGATGATGAACAAAAATAGGTTTGTGATGCTCACAGTAGAGACTCGAGAAGGTGGGGGGCACCTGAGCTGCTGGCACACTAATCAACATGACAATTGGCTCTGAAAAAGAAAACCCCAGTTATAAAAAATAAAGCAACGTTGTCCCGATACATTGTTTTATTATGCATACTACACTAAAGGCTTCCACAGTTAAGGGCACTTGGTACTAATAGTGCAACAAGCATTTTTTTTTGTAAATAATGGTTTGTATGCGGCTGATTCATTCCAATACACTTCTTTGCAGTAAAACGTTCTGCTGCTGGAGGCACTGAACCGCCTGGGGGCAGTAGGCGAGCTCCAGGCACGTGCTCTTGAGAGTGTGGCAGAGGTCCCGAGGGTTGCTCTGCAACAGTAGCATCAGTGCCCTCACTGCTCTCCTGTCGAGCCCACAGAAGGCACCTTATAAAGGAGCTTTCAGTTTCATATTTTGTTTATTATTCAAGAACATGCATAAAATTATTGCAGTAAACATTGTGCTGTGCATATTAGGAGACTTGTAACATGCACTTGGTGTCCTTTCAAAATAGGCAAAAACGTAAGACAACCTGTGCCACTCTTGGACCATGTAAATAAAAAATATACTAATGCAGGCTACACGTCCTTGCGCTGTTTGTTCATTCTATGTGCAAAAATACAGTGCGTGTTGATTAGCCACAAGATGAACGGTGTGCGTTATTCACAATGAAGACAGGAAACAGCAGGAGCCTAATAATGCTATCACCTATACACTGTGCATATGACTGCAACACTCCCCGATTCAAATGTGCCATTACAGATATGTTCGATACCACATATTTTTTAACATTGTCTTATAATTGCATGCACTAATTTTCACACATCTTAAGCCCTTACATAGCCCACTTCTCATGTATCCATTTCATAGGCCAAATAATTGTACACTTTGTCCTTTCGTGTTGTATGAAAAGCAGCAACCTTTACAGTCGGATTAAACTTCAGAAGACAGGAGAGGCCCCGCCTAGATGACCAAAGCGCAGCAGTCGATTGCCTCCATGTCTAAAGAAATAGTCCCTCTCCAACGAGCAGGTATTAGTCTGTCTGGCGGCACGATGTCAGTCTAGAGTGCGTGCCCACTGGTACAGGCTTGTGTTCACCTGCCTTAAAGTGCAGATTCCGCAGCCTCCTAAAGTTGTATCCGACTATAGAAACATGTAATGCCTTGCACCAGTTGCATAGACTTCTGCAACTTGATAGCACACAATGATCAGGAGCAGAAATCTATAAAGGCATCCAAGCAAAGCTGGCTGGCCACACTTCCATTATGAGGGGCTGTAAAAAGGCCTCGCCAAATATTCCCATGTCATCCTTGAAAAAGAGTTGGTGTTTGGCACTTCTTTAGAATCAAAAACAGATTACAGTGAATGTGGTGTAGCACGTCAAAACAAACTGAGCTTGGTTATCTGCACAGCATGTAATGGAAAGTTGTGCTTTACATAGGAAACAAACTGCTCTGTCCAGTACAATTTTGAGGCCGGTATGACACCTATCATGTCAACAGTGTCAATACACAAATTACACTTTTCACAGGCCACTGACTTCACCATTTTTTTGTATAATGGTTCTTTCAATCAGTGCTTGTATTACATGAGCAGGTGGATGTGAAAGCAAAGCTTTGTTTGCAAACCTTCCGACTTCCATAATTGTGTGGCAAGGCACTGGCATATTGTCGAATAGCTCACACTTCCTCGGTCCTGCACCAAAGAAGCCCAATGCTTTATTTGAACTTGGATCGCACAACAATTCAACGGCACACGAATAAGAGTAACACACACAGCAGAGCATTCTGCTGTGTGTATTTCTCTTTGTGTCCCGTCGAATTTTTGTGCAATTAAACTTCAAGCTTCTATACCAATACACCCAGTCTTCAACCTAACCAATGCTCTAGTTATTAGGCCACAATGGGGCACATCTTTGAAATGTCCTAACACAAATTAGCTCTCCAAAAAATCACAAGTGTTAAATTTTGCAGCACAGGTGTATATATGCACGTGCCATATTCTTACCACTAAGCTCACAGGAATCAAAGGGGCAAGCATTAACCAGCCTTGCTGCTGCCATTACCATTATCATCATGACACCAATGGAAAGACAGTGCCACGTTTCAGTAAAGGGCGTGCCGGAGGGAAAGGTGTGACAGAGAGGGCGTACAATAAAAATAACGGTTACAAGACATGTTCAATGCCAATATATGCTGCATGTCGCTCATCCTACTTTGGCATTGCGGCAAGTGTTTACTCATTTGAGCATATCACGTTTTGTGTAATCATTGCTCTAAAGCTGTACAAACGGTCTATATGCTCGGCAATCTTTATTTTTATCATGGTGGGTTAAAGACCCACTTTTCATTGGCATCTGCACCACGTTTCTCCCGATATGTAATTTTGCCTTGGTGCTTCATGACATCTTCACGTACAGAGAGTTCTGCAGAGCATTGGAAGTGCATTGTTCTACTGCTTAAGAATTAGAGCCCCATTATAAGACGAAAATATATGATTTATCCATCCAGAATAACGCCGCCCCCCCCCCCTCCATAAAAAAGAAGATACACTGAACCTCTGGCACATGCATCGACAGTGAACACAGCAAACAATCTGAAGTATTTTCTTCATGCAAGCCAACACACTAAGATTCTCAATGCATTTTCATTTCGCCACAAATGCATAGGCACAACCGGCTTGGCGCAACATCCACATCTCGCGCTGCAACAAATTGTGCAATGCCTCGCTGTTTCATAGTGCGGCGATAGATTACGCATGACCAAAATTCAGCATTGTGCATACTAAGTTACTTCACCAATGAAGAACCCCAAGTTCTATATGAAATTGGCATTCATAGGCTACTTCACACAATTTAGTCTAGCAATCTAGTTATACTTAATTAACCTCTTTCCCAAGAAAGTGAGCCATTTGGAAGGCGCCCTGACAGACAAGTAGAACAATCGGAAAAAGGTCATCAACCAGCGAGAAAGTCAGTATCATAAGCAGCCGCATGTGAAATGTCGCTAACACAAAATTTCAGTCGGCTACACAGAAGTGACAAATTTGGCAATATGGTGCGTCTAAATATTGCTTCAATGTTAATCACAGTAACACTGACATTGAAGGCGCATTAATTCCTACGTACGTTCCGTCGACACACCCGACTACGTTCGTAATGTTCCCACGAAGTAGGAAGCATTCTTTTATATATGCCCGCTCAGCCGCAGTATTCGGGAAAGCTAGCCAACGCTTACGCACTGCCGCATCGATAAGCGCGTCAGACACATCTCTGACACAGTGGCTAACAGTAGTTTGATGGCGTCCAATGTAACGCTCGGCGCCGACGCTTCCCTGAAAAGTCCCAGTCCAATAGAAACGGAAGGCACAGAGGGCTTGCTCTACGACGGTGAGCGAATGAAGCCCGCCACGCTGTTTCCGCAGACGAGAGCCTTCGCCTAGCACGTCACACAGCAAGCGCACTGATGTCTTCGACAGGCGAAAATGACGCTGAAACTCCCCGTCCGTCATGTAGGTGAACGGGTCCGGACGGTCATACTGACGCTTGCTGCCGCTGGATGCATTGACACAGGCTGCTGCTGCCGCCGCCATGTTCCCGAGTTGAACTCGGAGGGGGTTTCGCGGTGTACGAGTTTAGCACGAGTTCGCCTGTCAATCAAAACTAGAGGTCGCGCCCAACGCGAGGCATGTAACTCTTGTGCGCGCACCCACTATAGTTGGGCCACGCCCAACTTATCTTCCGGCAACAGCGACGCGGTGTTGAGCTGAGAGGCATCAACAATCTTGACCGCCGACATAAAGCACGCACAACGCACTGTCATCGGTGATGTACTGAGCACCACTATCAAAAACAAAGCGTTGACTGTCGCTGGCTTATGCATACATCTCGGGCTGAGATGGCCCCACAACACGGTTTCATTGCCTGCAATGTGGCGCGTAGCGCACAGTAAATAATTATCGGCACGTCACTGCAGCTGCTTGCAAGGCGTCGATGCGCCGAGGGGGACGACGATGCTGAGCAGTGCGTATTGCAGCAGTCGTTTGAGATGGCTGCTCTGTCATCGGTGATGAAATGGAGCCACAGCGTCGTAAACACGATCAGCGCCCGAGAATCGCTCGCTCTGCTTGACCCAGTGCAATGGCATTTCTTCATCACAAGCACTGCGCACTCAACAGTTCCAACACCTCTCTCCGTTCGAAGTCTGATTTCATAACTGCACACAAGAGCCCTCACCTGCCAAAATGCGTGTGCTGCGGTGTCATTACGATATCCATCTGCGATCGCTGCTGGTTCCACCAGCGGTAATCCGCAAGCACCTTCGACTGCACAACACACTCATATACTGCGTGCATGCGCTCAGAGGCACCTTCACTGGGCAAGCGATGACAAGCGATGAATTGTGTCGCTGGGAAGCACGCACTTTTCGCAACGTATCGCAGAGGCTTCGTGTACAAAGATAAACTGGCACATTTCCGCGGAACTGCGTCACTACGGACCCTAACATAACATACCGCCATTCAACAGCGACAGCCGTTGCGTCGTTTTCAGTTGCTAAAGCGGGGCCCTTAATAGCCTAGTGAAGCGCCTGCGATGAACAGCCGTACCGCGGCGCTGCGTTTCTATTCTCCTAATAGAGAAAGAGTGGCCAGGACCGTCCATGGATCATGACCGACTTTATTGAGAATGGCACTGCAGCGCCCCTTGGCGACTTATCACCGTATGAACGCCCTCGTGTGTGTGACCCCCTTCAATGTATCTGCTTCTAAGCTTTCGCCTCACTGTCGCCACTCGCGGCAAGAAGTGCAAAATTTAATAATTTGCTCGATCTGCGTTTGTCATCACAAATTTCTAGCACTGAAAACAAAAAACAAACACAAAGCAATAAAAATGTTCGTTATCTTATTTGTTGTACTTTAACGTATTCGTTTGAGGGAAAGTGTAGGTGCAAGAATGCGCCGCATGTACCCTGTTCGCATTCGATGGAGGAAAGAGTGATAGTGCACGAAAGAGGAGGCACGCCCTTGACGCGCCCGGGAAAGGCGTGGCCAGCGGCTCACGGCAAGTGTGCAGACAGACAGCGGGACAGTCACGGTATTGCTAAGTTGCGATAATCCGCTGATAACAATACGCGGCGCTGGCGCGTTTCGTTGTGCAGCCGTCTTCGCTTCAAACGTGGTAGCAGCGCGCCGCGCAGGGTGCACTCACGTTGTCATACGCGGCTTTTTGTCAACGTATTTTTTTGCCTGTAGCTTTTGCGCGTTCTGCGCTATCTCCGTTCACTGACTGCCGTCGGGCAAACTCGGGTAAAACTCGGGTGAACGAGAAACTCGGCACATCTTGCATAGCACCCCAAGTTACTGAACGCTAAAGTCGCTGCCCTCGAGACAATGATTGCATTGCGGCGTAACACCGAAGGTTCTAATGACGACAGCCTATTCAAGGTTTCAGATCAGTTGGCAGCCTCATTGCCACGATGCTGAAAACAGGCAGCGACGATGAAATCTTCTCTTTTTAGGGATTGAAGGTAATGAGGGAGAAGAATGGGCCAGTGCCGAGGAGAAAATAATAAGCTTTTACTCTGAACCATTAGAAATAACGACCACTAGTTCACAATTCGAGCGTGTTCACAGGATCGGCAAGTTCACCGAAGAAAAAAAAACAGACCGATTATCGTAAAACTGCTAAAATGAGTGATAGGTGTAACGTTAAGGGATAAGAAAACAGCAGATTGGGTGAGGGAACAAACACGAGTTATTGACATCTTAGTTGAAATCAAGAAAAAGAAATGGGCATGGGCAGGACATGTAATGAGGAGGGAAGATAACAGATGGTCATTAAGGGTTACGGACTGCATTCCAAGGGAAGGGATGCGTAGCAGGGGGCGGCAGAGAGTTAGGTGGGCGGATGAGATTAAGAAGTTTGCAGGGACAACATGGCCACAATTAGTACATGACCGGGGTAGTTGGAGAAGTATGGGAGAGGCCTTTGCCTTGCAGTGGGCGTAACCAGGCTGATGATGATGATGAATACTGCTTCGCCTTTCTGGCGAAACTGCAGCTTCTCTCTCTCTCTCTTGTGAGTCCGCGTATATTCGCTGCAGCGCATGAGTGCTGTTGATTCTGATTTCGAGGGAATCCGGATTTACCTCATTTTGGTTATTGAGTGAATTATACGGGGTGCCCCAACTATCACGTACCAAGACATAAAGAAAGACCACTTCGGTTACTCTAACAAAACCTGGTGCATATATGTTATTTCCAGTGCAATGAAGTAGCCGTCAGTAATTTTTTTGTTACTGAGATTTAATTCGTTAATTGCAATAAATTATCTAACTCGATAAGTACTGTCCTAATTATTTAGGTGTCAATGAGGCCTTTATGGGCTCCCGCAAATGACATCTTACTACGGTGTTTTCGGCAGCGTACTAATTGCGTACAATTTTTTCCGACTGGCAAAGAAACCTTAAGAAATAGGAAAAATACACGTCACTGCGCTCCCACACACACCCATTAAGAAGCGACCTGAAATACGCTGATTGAAAGCAACTGCATTGCCTGTGGCAAACCCGAAGACACAGCGCATCACCTTGATAATGGTATACGGAAGGAGAACAAACAGCAGGTTTCGCGGCTTCGCAGCTATTCCTTCCTCTCATTTCTACGTCACACTTATTATCCGTCTCTCAAGGCCGACTGATACTGTTGATACCGAAAACCCTTGATAACGCGGCCGAAGCCCGGCTCTAACCACGCACGAAACGCGAAAAGCAATGGAAGAGGCTCTTCTCGCACCGCATCGAAAAAGTGCGCGCGCAGCTTTATTTCATGCCAGAAATTGCTTGACGGTTTTATTTTTCATTAGAGTGTATACGTGCTGCAAAAACCTTGTTCGTGGCAAAAAATAAAAGCGAGATAAACAGAACGGGAAACGACTTACGTGTAGAAAAAAGGGAAAACCGATGCGTTGAAGAAAGTAAGTGTACCACTTCTAAATGAGCCGAATCGGTAATTGAGACGTCTGCACAAAAAAAGAAGAAAATAATATGCACGCAGAATCTTCTCTGCGATTTATTTGAATGATGCGTAAGCATTTCGTAATACTCACGTGGTGCTTCGTGGCGGTATGTAGGGGTCTTTCGTATAACCGCGAGAACGACAGCGAAAGAACCGTGAAACGGAGAAGCGTGGTAGCAACACCAAAATGTCAAGTAAAACTGCACGAGACGACGTAGAAGAGGCGACTAAAAGCAATGTAGAAGCGGATGCGGACGTGGGATGAAAGGACCAAGTAAATGTAGCAAATGAAGAAAACATGGGGGACATTTGTTAGGTAGAGTGAACCATGATGAAGCGTGATCAACCGTTCTCCGGCAGAGTCTACGTGTGGCGCGGCGGTGCGGCCCGTGTCCCGAAAGCGGTCTGCGAAAGCGGCCGAGTGCGGCATGTGCTGAGAGCTCCGTGAGCGCGGTGTTCTCGCCGCTTCGTTGGCGTTCAAGCGAGAGGGAGCACGCAGGTGAATTCGCTCGCTGCTGCGAGCGCTGTGTTGAAAGCGATCGTCTTACGGCACAGATGGAGGGATGGTTTTTCCGCTGGGTAATGATAGGAACGCTTGCGCATTTAAAACCATCAGATTTCAGTGTGCCCTTGTTATCTTTGAATTCGTCAGCACCATTGAACACCAGCTGCTTCCTAAAGGTCTCCTTTTGCAGCTACGCAGTACTATACTGAGCCCGCTTTATCACATCTTCTGTGACTTTCTTGATGACTGACGCTGGAATTCTACAGCAGACATCCGTGATTCTTGCCTTGAGCTCATCTGATGTCCGTCACGATCATGCAAACACGATCTTTCGCATAACCCTAAAGAAAGAAAGGGAGTGGAGCTAGATCAGGTGACCTAGCCGGCCAAATTACAGGCCCCTGCCTTCCAACCTATTGAGCGTGAGAAGTCGCATCCAGCCAGTTTCGTGCTCGGCTACTGCTGTGTGCTGGCGCCCCGTCTTGCTGATACCACAGAAGTTGAAGACGTGACAGCGGGACTTCGCCTGGAAACTCATCCACTACTCGTTCAAGGACTTCGTCCACGTAACGCTGTTCAGTCAATATGTGACCAAAGAAGATGGGACCGGTTATAGCACCGGCGTAAGTTCCGAACCACACATTGAACGACCACTGGTACTGGTGCCGAGTGTGGATTGGAGTAACTCCAATAGTGTGTATTGTGCTAACTTATGGGGCCATTTCTGCAAACATTGGCTTCATCTGTGCACGTGTCGTTCCTCAAAACGTCAGGTGACTCACTAGCTTTTGCGAGAACCGAATTCCAGAAATCTAGACGATTATGCAGGCCGCTATCTTCCAAGCATTGGTGCAGCGTAAGGTAGTACGGGTCATTTAGTACCTGGGCGGCCACGTCCCGCGCGCAAGCATCAGGGCTTGTGACCATAAATGCCGGAACATCCGTGCGTAGGCTACGACTCAAAGATGGAGTCCTCCGCCACTGTTTTCATCATTTCTGATGATAGTCGAGGCGTTTGGTCTACCGCCACACTTCCATGACTGATATACATGTGCGGCCTTCCTCTTGTTGCCTTTGCAGCTCCCAAGGCAAGGACCATGTTTTCCTTCTGCTCATTAGAGAAGGACATGGCGACTGGGACGACACATAACGCACATTTAAACATTTGCACTCACATTGTCAATTCGCTTCTGTGGTGACCGGTCTTGTGGCAAAAAAGTGAAGAAAAACCATCCGTGCACTTTATCTACGCTAAGACAACAACTATCGCAACTTGTTGCCAACACCAAACACGACGTGTTACTGCGGCAGATAAGGAACTACATCAGGATGTTTTTATTTATTTGCTTATTTCGTTCTGGCTAACCCAGCGGAACTTGTTCTAGGGCACTGCTTTATGGTGTGGGTGGGAACGCATTCATGTAGCCTTTTTCATATTTCGCAAGGTTTATTTATCGGTCGGAAAAAATTTGTTCGCAGCTAGTGCGTCGCTCAAAATACCGCAAGTAGAGCTCCCTTGGCTGTGTCTACAAATGCCTCATTAACGCTTTAATAATCAGGATAGTACGTCTCGAGTTAGATAAAGTACGATTACCTAACTACATCTCGGTAATGGAAAAATTACTGGAAGCTACTTCACTGTACCGGAAACAATATGCACTAGGTTTTCTTCGCGTAATGCAATTGCTCTTCTATTGTAAATCTGGGTGCACGATACTTAACTGGGACACCCTATACATATTTATCACCTCTGTGTGCAAGTGACAATGTTTCCATCCCTAATAAATGTTGTAAATTATTAGAAGTGTTCTTGTTTCATGAGTCATTTACATTGCTTACCGAAAAGAGAAGCAATACTGAGGCACATATCATTCGCGTGCATTTCACACGCCGCTGATGAAAGAGTCTGCCGATCGGGTCACGGAAATCTACATTTTTGTTTTTTATGGTCAAAAAAGCACGTAAGGCAATTTGAAGCGAAGCGAATTTGAAGCATTGATTACGAGAAAGCATTTGATTCAGTCGATACCTCAACAGTCATGGAGGCATTACGGAATCAGGGTGTAGATGAGCCATATGTAAAAATACTGAAAGATATCTATAGCGGCTCCACAGCCACCGTAGTCCTCCACAAAGAAAGCAACAAAATCCCAATAAAGAAAGGCGTCAGACAGGGAGTTACGATCTCTCCAATGCTATTCACAGCATGTTTACAGGAGGTATTCAGAGACCTGCAGTGGGAAGAATTGGGGATAAAAGTTGATGGAGAATACCTTAGAAACTTGCGCTTCGCTGATGATATTGCCTTGCTTAGTAACTCAGGAGACCAATTGCAATGCATGCTCACTGACCTGGAGAGGCAAAGCAGAAGGGCGGGTCTGAAAATTAATCTGCAGAAAACTATAGTAAGGTTTAACAGTCTCGGAAGAGAACAGCAGTTTACGATAGGTAGCGAGGCACTGGAAGTGGTAAGGGAATACATTTACTTAGGGCAGGTAGTGACCACGGATCCGGATCATGAGACTGAAATAACCAGAAGAATAAGAATGGACTGGGGTGCGTTTGGCAGGCATTCTCAAATCATGAACAGGAGGTTGCCAGTATCCCTCAAGAGGAAAGTGTATAACAGCTGCGTGTTACCAGTACTCACATATGGGGCAGAAACCTGGAGGCTTACGAAAAGGGTTCTGCGGAAATTGAGGACGACACAACGAGCTATGGAAAGAAGAATGATGGGTGTAACGTTATGGGATAAGAAAAGAGCAGATTGGGTGAGGGAACAAACGCGGGTAAATGACATCTTAGTTGAAATCAAGAAAAAGAAATGGGCATGGGCCGGACATGTAATGAGGAGGGAAGATAACCGATGGTCATTGAGGGTTACGGACTGGATTCCAATGGAAGGGAAGCGTAGCAGGGGGCGGCAGAAAGTTAGGTGGGCGGATGACATTAAGACGTTTGCAGGGACAACATGGCCACAATTAGTACATGACCGGGGTAGTTGGAGAAGTATGGGAGAGGCCTTTGCCGTGCAGTAGGCGTAACTAGGCTGATGATGATGATGATGATGATGATGATGAGCATCCAGCAACGTATTCTTTCTCTCGGCATAGGCTATCCATACCTTTAGAACTAAATTTTAATTGGCTACCTGTATATTTCTAACATCCTTTAAACATTGAATAAACTTTGTCCTGTGTGTATATTTAAAGATATTGTGTACGTGCTTTGTGTATGCAATGGAAAATTAAAACAATGCTGAAGTGAGAAAATAAGGATGAAGCAGCCGCCGCTAGTGCTTCTAATGAGCTTGTCCTCCTTTTCAGGATTTGCAGAAGTAAAGCGAAAGTACGAATTAAAAGCCGTGCACGTCCGCGCCAACAATGACGCAGTAAACTATTAGCAATAACAAAATTTCCAGTGAAAGGGTCGAGGCAAGTGAAAAGAAACATCAAATGACGTGGGTGATGAAACTGTGGTAATGACATTTTAGGTGTTTCTGTGTGTAGGGGGGGACTCTGCTCTTTCCGGACAACTCCGGAGCGGGTTCGAGCCCCGGTGATCAGCGCCTATGCAACACATAACACGGCAAGCGTAACGGGAGACTAGTGCACAACGTCGTTTGCGAGCGTTTCGACCTCTCGCCGGCCAGATAGGGCGGCGCGCGAGAGCGAGAAGGGGCCGGGATGCGCCGCGCGTCCGCCAGCCGGAGCCGCGGTCTGTGCCCGCCGAACGGGCGGCGGCAGAGCAGCTCTGGCGATCAGCGTGCCTGGAGCTCGTGGCGCACCCTCTCCCGCGACGCGGCACCCCGACGCGGAGTTCGGTCGAGCGGCCTGCAGCTACGAGAAAGTATGTCCGCCGCCAGCCCGGCCCCCGAAGAGGCGACGCAGGTGCGAACCCTTCTTTACTTGGAGAACAGACCAGGAGCCCCTGGCGCCTCCTTGTCTGTTTGCGCGCGGCCACTCGTTTGGTCCAAGCTCTTGTATGCTCTACGAACGTCGCTCTAAGCAGCACAAGCGTGCGGGCTCGCTATTGATACACGCTGCACTTGACTGCTCAGTATTGCGAGGACGCGGGGCAAGCTCTCGCTTACCACAGCATTGGACACGCTGCAGGCGGGAATGGCGAACGGACGCCCCGACGCCCTTCCCGCCGGCTCCATTCGGCGCGGCCATTTTTTTTCTTGGTTTCTCTGACTGGTCCCGTTCCAGCGCATCCAACGACGCCAAAATTTAAGGCGACACCGTTGCTTCGTCAGAATTAGCTTGCTCCGTACTTGCAGCACAGAGACAGTCAGACTGCAACGATGCGTTCTATTTTTTCGCATGTTTTTCTGTTTGTCTTGTCATTAATAGCATTGGTAAACACGAATCCATGATTCAACGTTATTCGGGCGACAATGAGTGCTCGCCTGTTGTGCAACAAGAACTGCGTTTTTCTTCCCTTGTTGAGCACCCCCGAGAGGGGGCTCATATCAGCCGGCTTTGAAATAAGAGAGCTCCTCTGAGAAAGCCTCTGCTCCCGCGTTGTTGTTGTTATGCACTTGCCTGCTCTCGCTTGTCTTTTTTTCCTCCTCTATAGATACTTTTCGCTCGCCTTCTGACAACAGATTGTCTGCGTTTCCTAGGAATTTGTTCGTGTAGAGATTGCCAAATGTATATTCTTTGAATATTCGTTTTAACCTTCAGCCTCATTTTTCATGAGGACTAACAATTCTTGCGCATGTCATACTTTCTAGGCCCTCTGTGCTTCTTTGTATTGTGGGAAAATATATCCAGTAGTAAAGAATGCACAAATATTAGCGCCAGGAAGCGGCATCAGCTATATTCTTTGTGGACTAAGCTTGTGTGAGAATTCTGAGTTACGAGATAATCGATAAAATATCGCGCATAGAACCCGTACAGAGCGCACAGTAACAATGCTCAAAATGACATCTCGCACAACTTTGTCCACTTTAGACGATGGTGCAATTTGCGCATTCGAGATTTTTGCCTTTTTTGCGCGAGAATTTGCGAGTATTGAACTTCATTTTTTGTATTTGCTATTTTTTTGCAGCCTAAGGAAACATTCATCTTCCAGATATTAGTATATGCCATTCATTTATTGCTGAAATTTAATTCCTTTGTATTCAGTGGTTGCCCAAGGTAATTATTTCTGCAGTTTACGTGTATACGAATGGGAAGTTGCAGTAGGTCCTCAACGAGAGCTTCCTTTTAAAGCTCAGTTGTGATAAATGAAATTGTGTTCTATGCTATGCGACACGGGCTCATACTGTAGTCCTTCCCTTTATACATTCCGGTGCGTTAAATAAACAACACTTGTTTAGCATGTTACCAAATCCAAGCAATGCTTCGACCGTAATACTCACTATGAGTAAAGAGTAATATTGTTAAAGGGTTAAATTAAAACAGTCATTGGCGCATAATGGAATAGTTCTGTCGAATGTGTTTCAATGGAAAGAAGTTTTCGGTTTTTGTCAATTGCGCTTGAGAGCTGCTGCCACATGGGGATGAAAGGTGGAACGAATACACGCGAGCCGTGCAGTTTATCGGGCTCGAACCTTTGGCCTTGCCCACCTAGTGCAGTGGGCTCAGTCGTTATTTCTCTTGTTATTCAAGTCAGTGTACGGCTTTGCTGTTTGTCTTCTTCCTTGGACTACATACTGAGATGCGCCAAGAAAAGGTCATGAAATATCAACTCGCCCGAACCGCCACTCCGGAGAAATCTTGTTTCGCAATACCGAAAAGTCAAATATTATCACGGCAGTTGTGCCCAATTTGGTGAAAGCTCCAACTACGGGAAGCCGCCACTTGGGGCCTAATTTACCTGGTACCTAGAAGGGGACACTTTTTAAAGGGTGCATTGTGTGCGCTTTCTATAATGGCGTTCGTCCTATTCTGTTTCTGATGTAAAAGTGACATTTCCACGCTACCTGTTTAGTATGTCTCAGTTCTAACTTGTACTAGAAGTTGACGAATCAGTGCCACTGGCTTTGCAACGTAACGCAAGAAGGCAACAGTAAAGACGCCACTTGATCGAATTCTAAGCAACGGTCCGTTCAAGGAACTGCTATAGCAGCGTAACCAAATAAGTGAATTTCATTTCAACAAATTTCAGCATGTGGTGTCTTGCGGTTGTGCTAAAATTGCAGCCCGCCCTATGCCTCGAGGCCGTTCTTGTGCACACATCGTATTTTCGCTCAGCGAAGCGTGTTATTTTGTGAAGACCATTGTTATCAGCCTTCTTGGTGGCTGTGAAATGGGGCACAAAGCAGGCGCCTCGGTGGCAGAGCGCGTGCAGCGGATTCACGTTCCTCATTGGTCCTGGCCTCGCCACCATACTCGGCTGCTGCTCGTGAGTGGCATTCACTGTCAGGAGTCACTGTCAGCCTGGAGCTTAAAACGTCAGGGGTTTGAGAAGGGAATTTGTAAGTTACAGTATATAAGTATATTCAAATTGTTCTCGAAAATTGCTGCGAATAATTTTATTGAAGTGAGTTTTGTCCCTTTCCTCCTGCTGCAATTGAAAGATAATTTTGAGATGGACACAATACTATCCTCGGCTATTGGTCCAGTGCTGGTGTGTGTAAAATGCTGGTGCTCAATAAAAAAAAAAGTGCTCAGGTTCCAAAACTACCAGGCGCTATCGTCTTGCTTCCTCTTTTTTGACTTAACGTGCGTCTTGTAATGATTACGCTGCTTGCGACACCTGGCCTTAATTTTATATTATGTGGTGTCGCTTGATCTAACCGCCTTTCCAAAATCATTTTCACATTAAGATTAGAAGTGACCATATACGCGGCATGTAATGCCGGTGGGACACAGACCATTTTCATGCCGGTCGAGCCTGACGGGTATAAAATATTTTTTTTTTATCGCGATTGCCCCCTATCCGCGAGCTAGCGCCTAGTGGATAATCGTGTAATAGTACGAGTTTGATCACGCTTGATCCCGACCAGACTCTATCAAGTTCTAAATTGCCTGTCTGCTTGTTCGTGAGAAGCGCCTTTTCTGCGTGTATCATTGTATCATTGTCGATACGGTCTTCGGTGACGTCGATGCACGTAGCTTGTAAACAAACCCATACGACTGTTACGAATTTGTAACGCGAATTATTCAAGCGTTATCTGTGGCACGAGGAGTGCACTTTCCCTCGCTATCTCGAGACATCTGTGAATTCAAAGGTGTTCAAATCTAGCAACTGATGACAATAGTGTAACGACGAAGGTGTGACGACGAATGCGTGACGACCCTGTGCATGACGATGGTATAACGACTGTATGACTTGACTGCCGCACGGCTGCGTCGTCGTCTTATAACACATTTATTTTTTATTTGTACATATACTGCAATCCTAGGAAGGGTTATCGCAGGAGTGTGCTAAAAACAAGCATTGCAAAATACGCATTCAAAAACCTAACGCAAATGCCAGCAGCCTGTCAATAGCAGCTACAAGGTGCTTCGGTGTGAAAGACTCCACATCACCAGGCAGCCTGTTCCAACATTCGATACCATGAGGGAGGAGGCTATGCTTAAATCTGTCGGGTTTAGCATAAATCGGAGCACGAGGTCGCGGGATTGAATCCTGGCCACGGCGGCCGCATTTCGATGAGGGCGAAATGCGAAAACACCCGTGTACTTAGAATTAGGTGCATGTTAAAGAACCCCAGGTGGTCGAAATTTCCGGAGTCCACTACTGCGTGCCTCATAATCAGAAAGTGGTTTTGGCACGTAAAACCCCATAATTTAATTTTTTAGCATAAATCGGTACAATATTGAGATAGTGACAAGTTCTAGTGGAAGAAAGATAGGAAAGCTTGACATATTGTAATGGCGAGGAGCGCTGAGTATTGTAAAAAAAATGTAAGACATCCAACCTGCACAGACAGGTGCATGAAGGGTAGTGCGATTCAAGGAAGATAGGTTTCAAGTCACGATCGCCTCGCTGGCAAATAAAAGGAGTGGCTTTCTTTTGAGCCCATTCTCACTTCAAGATTTTAAATAGGGATTCCACATTACCGAGCCACATTCTAGGATAGCGCGCACTAGGGTCTTATAACTGGCGGCCTTAGGAGCTGAACGAAGCATGCCTTGTAAATCATCGAAACGAAAAAGTGCTTTAGTACAGGTGAAATGAATATTTATAGACCATGACTAATCGTGCGTAAATAGAACATCCAGGTACATCATATACTCTTTGCTGCGAAGAACCATTATATGAGTAAGTGAGAGATGAATGTGAAATACATGTTGAAAAAGACAGAACTGTTTTATTGAAATTATTGCCCATTTGCGAAGCATCGCACGAAGAATAAGAACGTTCACCGGAGGTACTAAAAGAAAGGTGATCCTCACTGCAGGTAATGGCCTGATTAATGACACAGTCGGCAACGTATAGTAGTAGTTTTGCTGAAGCATGGTTGGGTAAATTATTCATATACAGCAAGAAAAGAAGTGAGCCCAATGCCGAACCTTGCGAAACTCCAGACGTAGCATCGGCGATAGGTGATTTACCAGGACTGAAACAGACATATTTTGAACCATGAGTAGAAAGTAGTATATCCAATTCAATATTGTCGGGTTATTTAATATGCGATCCACTGCATTCAATGATTTTGAGTGAAAAGCCGTTTTAAAAGCTTTTCAAAAGTGTAGTAATATGCATGGCTACAATTTGAAAACTTAAATGAGACATTCGCAGGCATCATGACTTGAGTGGTAGTATTCACTACTATACGAAAACCATGTTAACAGGCAGTTGAAATGTTGTTAGGTACAAAGGACTCAATAATATGTTTATAGATTGCGTGCTCTAGACGCCTGCTACATTTAGAGGCTAAAGAAATTTGTCAGTAGTTGGAAAGATCGTGTTTACTCCAACACTTATTCAATGAAATCACTTTCGCTACTTCACAGGTTCAAGAAGCAGATAAAATTAGTAAAGTATTTCTGAAATATCATTGGGTGGAACCTGCTAGACCAAAACGCATTCCAAACAAAAATGGAATTGGCAAGTTCATCAGAACCACAGCACTTTTTAGAATCTAAGCTAAGAACCAAATTTAAGACGCCTTGCGGTGATATAGTAATTTCAATAATGCAACACTTCAACGTACTGTAAAGAAGGAGGAATGTCGAAGTTCTCTGCCGAAAATGCTGAATGAAAGTGATTGTTAAAAGTCGTAGCAATTATGCTCGAATCGTTAGTGTATGTATAATCTATGGAACCGTATTAGATTACGTTTTGGCAGGTGGAATCAGGCCGCAAGATTTCTCAGGATCTGATGCTATTATATTTGACAAATTAATGGCGTAGGAAAACTTCTTTGTCGCATTAGTTTTCAGTTGAATTTGTGGTCTGGAACTGAGCAGTTGCGTCAGAATTACCGGTGCGCCTACGACGCCGTAATCTCGCAAGGAGATGGGAAAGATAATCTCTGGTTATTTTTGAAAGATCAACATTCCTCTTTATTGTTTTCAATGGAACAAAGCGGTTGGTTCATGATTCGGCAGTACTTAAAAAAAAACTGGACGAGAGTCTTTACACCTACTGACACACTGAGATGTTCAAACGCTTGAACAGAATTGGCAAGAAAATTTGTGACAGATAGTCTTCCTAGAGAAATCATAAAAAGTACACTAAGAAAATTAATTTTAAAAATGGAAATATTGACAGAAACGGTGACAGCCTTTTGGTAGAATATTCCATCAATGGCATAAGATGACAACAATTGTCAACGAGACGTCTGCTAAGAAATACCAAGTCGAGAATTGTTGAGGTCACACCAACTTGCGCCATGTTGCACGAGAGGGAACTATTAAAAAGCACAAACCAGACACCGGGGAGGAAAGCCATGGCGAATTGAAATTGAAGAAACTCAACATTTTTCAAGCAGAAAAATCTTTAAAAAAATACAAAAGTTCAACAGTGCTCTATGGGGGCAGTACATTACACAAATAATTATATTCTATTCAGGAAAGGTAGCTTGGGACCATACAGACATTACATCATTAGGGCCGTGGAGCAAAGAGCAGTTAATTATAACAACACCGCGAGCTCTTCCATGTTTCCTGTCGCAACGGACATTGAAAAAGCCAGGTGGCGCAATATCAGCATCCTATATCGACACGTGTACTTGTTGATCTTTTTCGAGAGAGCGCTTTTCACCGTCTAACAAATGTTCTCGCTCAGCACGAGATGCGCCCGCATGTATCGGAAGTTTCTGGAGTGATATCGATGGTTCTGTGGTCACTGAAGCTTGTGTAGTCGAATTGCATGTGCGACGCGAATTGTGTAGAACTTTCGGGAAGACCACGGGAACCACCTATTACTCTGGAAACTTTGATGACTCGTGTATAAAAACCGACGCGCTCGACCGACAGATCAGACTTTTGACGATCGCCAACTGTGTTCGCCGATATCGTTGCACTTTAAGAGTAGCTTGCTTTTGTGGGCAGAGGTTCGCCCAATAAAAGTTAGTTTTGTCATTCAGAGTATTGCTACTGTGTTCTTTGCCGTCACTACCACATGACATTTGGTGGAAGTGTGGGGTAGTGACGAAATGACGAACTCCACCACCGACGATGACGCTTCAAGATCCATTTCAACGACGCAGTGACGACATGCCGCCATCCCGACGAAGCCTGGACACCAAGAATACGCCAACGAAAAACGACCGGACGACGCCACGTACCAGCCACAGGTCAACGCGACGCAGCCGTGGCCCGATGCCAAGGTCTAACCGCAACGGGAGACAAATAACCACCTACCTCGACGTGCTTCTCGACGGCCCCGAAGTTACCGCGCTTGTAGACACTGGAGCCGACTGCTCGGTCATCAATGGCTTATTCGCCTCCAAGCTGAAGAAAGACTGCATGGGATGGCCCTCAAACTGGACAGCTGGAGGACACCTAATAACGCCGACTGGAATCTGCACGTCAAGAATAACCGTTCATGACCGGACCTATCCTGCCACCTTCGCTAAGCGCCCCCGCCCTGACCCAGTGAGCAGCATTGGCTGCTCCATGCAGTTATCACCACTCCAAGTTCATAGCCGCGTTCCGCATTCGAGAACGTTTTAGTGTGTCCACCATCTCCCGAGGACTATTGCTGAACAACCTCCGACGTATAATTAGCGCTACTGGGCCAACCTTAATTGTCACATTCAACAAGCCACAAGGACCATTGCTATAAATGTCTACGACGAAGCCCGCTTTGGGTCCCTGACCACAACGGGGGATCGTGCAAATATACCGCACCCTTGGCCAAATGTTGGCTTATATAGCACGATGACACGGACTCGAGGACGTACACTCGGCAAACCCTTGACTACTACGCAACTTTTGAGGGGCAAGAAACCCGCGCCAGGGGTAAAAAGAGTGCCTGTCTATAGTTGCTTTCGGCAGCCCCAAACTGCCGAGACTGTGGTCGAATATTACGCCGGGTGCATGACTCCGCATACCGGCGACAATAACGTGGAAACACTGCCTAGGGGCCGACATTTGTGCCACCTCTGCCCGCTGCTCAGCGTCCTTTCGAATGTTCACTGGTGCAACATCCAGGAACCCTACTCTCCGAATTCCAAGGACTAGCAGTGCTCGGTCACCGCTCGTGTCTGTAACAAACAGCTCTTCCAGCACCCTCGAAAGCGCCACAATTGGGACAAAGCAAAGACCACGCTCGCCCCAGCCAAGTCACCAGGGCAATCGATAAGCACAGCACTTCTTGAGCTGAAATAACACAGAGTTGCTTTTTGCCTTGCAGAAGTTTCATTCACTTGCTTTCTTGGCGTATGTTCAAGTGGCTATAAAGCAAAGCGCATAGTCGAAACTAGGCTGTAGAGAACCACGTGAACATAATAAATAGCGTCTGAATTATGTCTTTTACAAACTCTCCCACGCAGCATTTTATAAAGCAAGAAGGCACGCATCACTCAATGACTTAAAGAGGAAGCTCTTTCGACCACCAAAAATGCATTTAGCGTGTTTTGACCGGCACGGGGGTCCTTCATTCTCCAATAAGAGGATGCTTTAGAATACATTTTTTTTAACTTAAGCATTGCGTCCCGCTACGCTGTCAAAAATTATTGTGCAGTTGCAGAGCGGGTGTTTTGAACTCGGGCATTGCGGGCGAAAAAATTTTTTGTAGTGGAAGGACTGCGCAGGATGAAAGTAACTTGCAAAAAAAAAATTTGCCTGTGGCTTAGCTCAGCAACCGTGGATATGCAAAACGAAAGCTTGGTTTAGCCTGGTTAGTCTTGGTTTCACTTGGTTAACCTTTGATTTAGCTCTTATTATGCGTAGGTATACAATCATCCCTAAAGCGAGGCATGACGGCTGTGTCTAGGTCGGTGGCTGGACATGACATTGATTATTCTTCGCTAGACAGACATCGTTCGACTGTGCGACTCCTCTTGTGCCAACGGGAAAGCGCAAGTGCTAGACTTGCAATGAGATACCTCGAAGACACCGCGAACTAGCGCAGCGTTGAAGCACAAACGGACAGGGTGCGAACGCGGTCG
This sequence comes from Dermacentor albipictus, assembly GCF_038994185.2. Lineage (NCBI taxonomy): Eukaryota > Metazoa > Arthropoda > Arachnida > Ixodida > Ixodidae > Dermacentor > Dermacentor albipictus. The sequence goes on along the minus strand of NC_091821.1, from coordinate 285,683,061 downwards.
CTAAATTGATCTCGACGGTGCGGTGCGTGTTGCATTCCGGACCTTCTCCAGTGACGCAGCTCGCTGGGCGGTATCCGCGGGGTGGTCAGACGCCGCTTGGCGACGACGGCTGAAGCCTCCTGCTTCCGCGTAACGCACAGAGGAGACCACCCGGCCTCGCTCTCATCCATGGCTAAGCTCGCACTGGATGGTTGAATGGATGTTATGAGCGTCTCCTTTGGAAAGGGGTGGTTGGTTGCGTCACCAAGCTCTTGCTATTATACTGCCTAATGTCCTACCTAAGTTAAACAATAAAAAAAACACTATGAACTCCCACACCCAAATTTTCTGATCCCCTATTGCTAACTGTGCTTTTGTACGTCTCCGTTCCTTGTTGTTTCCGTACTTTTCGTCCACCAATCCTCCAATCGCCTCTTACTAATGCCTATTGCGGACATGTTTACTTTTCCACTGCTCCCGCTGAACCCAAGGGCTTCAAGGAGGCTAGTGGTGCCTAAATCGGCCACTGGGTAGACGTCTTCACATTCTAATAAAATAGGCTCCATAGTTTCCCTAGCTTTACAGCAGCAAGCACATGCTTTTTGTTCCTTCTTATATCTCGCTTTATAGGTGCGTGTTCTAAGGCATTCCGATCTTTTTTCGAAAAGTAATGAGCTTCCTCTTGAGTTATCATAAATTGTTCCTTTCCTGATTTCATTTGTTTCCTCTTAAGTTGTTACTCATGGCAGGTTTCCTCTCCATTGCCGCCACCCATGAGATTATTTCAGCCTCTCTGACTTTCCGCTTGACCGTCTTTGTTGCTGTGTTGCCCACCCTACAGGCCACATACTTGCTGGTAAGCTTCCTAGTTCTTTTCCCCCACTGTGAATCAATGTTTTTTCTGTACAGATACCTCAACACACTCCCAACCCATTTACTTTCTTCCATATTCCTCAGGCGTTCTTCATACTCAATTTTACAGCGAGCTTCCCTCACTTCAAAACTAGCCCAACCCGTATCACACTGCACAGCTTCATTTGTAGTCTTCCCGTGAGCGCCCAATGCGAGGCGACCCACTCACCTTTGTTTCCCATCGAGTCCTGATTGTACACCTGATTTAAAGCAAACGACCGCATTTCCAAAAGTAAGTCCTGGAACCATTACACCTTTCCACATACCTCGGAGCACCTCGTACCTATATTATCTCCATAGCGCTCTGTGCTTCATTGTGGCTGCATTACTCTTCCCCTTCACTGTTATTGTTTTTCTCCTGTTTTTCCATATATGTATTGGCCTCGTTTATCCATATACCAAGGTATTTATATTCTGTCACCGAGGTATTTCCTGGCCCTGTATCTCCACTGCCTGTTCGCTGCCTTCATTGAATACCACACCTGATTCTCTAACACTAAGAGGAGCGCGGCGCTCCTCTTAGCCACGCGTTGACGATTTGTCTGCGGTGCCTTCTCTGCGCCGAATCGACGAAGCCGGACGTAGCGCCCTTGTCCGTCGCGCTGTCGAGGAGCGTCGCGTCCTTTCCTGTCCGCGCTTGCAGGCTGAGCCTCGCGCAAAGCCGTCTGCACAACATATCGTCTGTATTAGTTGAAATTTGCATGGTATATGATAAGCACACGTGCATTATACCCTGCGCCAAAAGTGCTTGCTGCTGCGCCAAATCGGTGTTTTGCCTGTGCCCTGGCCTGCTCCGAAAGGTGAAATGGCTGTAACACAGAAAATCAGACAAGGTAACAAAATAAAAGGCGACAGCAGGTTGTCATAAGGTACCTGGAATGGCAATGGCGTGATATATAGGTCATAGCGCTATGCACGTGTACGCGCACGAGAAAAATAAAATAAAAAGCAAGAAAAATCAAATGGAAAGAAAGTGTTCACGGAATGCGTAAGGGTTAGTAATACTGGCGGCTGAGGCGCGCAGCTGATAAGGGCAATGGGAATATATTGGAGTGGATTGAAATTTATTCGCAACCAAGAAATGTCGCGAGGAGGACAGGTAAAATTCTCTAAAAACAGCTTGAGGAGTCCTGACCTCCGAGTATACGAGCAACACTGTGACGTGCGGCGATACACATTTATACAGAAATCGGCTCACCTTCGATCAAAAAGCAAGCTAAAAATCAGGGCAGGCAAAAAAAGAAGAAAAAGTATATTATTATACAAACATAGCACGCAATCCCATTGATGAAATTGTGGATATCTCATTATTTGTTTCCATAAAAATGTGATTTAGAATCGTCGGCGATGAATATTTTAACATTTGATTCTCGTTGTTTGTTCGGCATTTGGTGAGGTACCAGGGTTCCTAATAACGTATGTTATAAGTGGGGGTGTTTTTCTGCAGTTGGGTTCTTCGCTAATGTATCATAATTTTTTATACCCCTAGTTTATATAAAGGCGGCATAGTTTGTAATTGTAGAAAAATGTAATAGGAACATTATTGTGTTTTTTGAATAGGTCTGGAGTATGAGAACGATGTGGAACTTTGCAGACCAGGCCTAAGATGTTTTTCTGCAATATTGACGGCTTGCTAATGTTTGCAGCTGTTGTTGTAGACCATACTAAAAAGGCACAGTTTGAAAGAATTATTTAAAAGTGCAATAACTGAGGCAGGGAAATAACAGTGATGGCGAATGATGTCAGTAGTCCTTTATAACTAGTTAACCATGTACTTCACCTGTTCATCCCATGCCATATTTTCTGAAAAGTCTACACCTAGTGATTTAAAGGTCTTTACTATTTCGATATTGGTGTTGTTTAACACAATGTGCGGCAGTTGAATTTGTCTGTGGCCGTGATGAAATAGGATAGCTTTTGTTTTGTGATTGTTCAGTGCTAAGCAATTACTTTGAGCCTATGTATTTATTTTACACAACGCACTATTGGCTTGATTAGCTAACTTTTGGGATGAATTGTTTGAAAAGAATAGTGTCATCCGCATAGATTATGTAGTGGGCAGTTTTATCAAGGTGTACTGTTTCATTTACATACAGGATAAACATAGACGGACCCAGAATACTACCCTGTGGGAGGCCTGTTTTTAAAGATTTGACTGAAGAATTTTGTACTCCTATTACTAGGAACAGATCTATGTTGTAAATATGATGTGGTTAATTATTGTGCTGTGCCCCTAATGCCACTATCTTCAAGTTCTTTACTGAGCAACCTGTGATTTATAAGCTCAAATATTTTTGAAAAGCCCCAAAATAGTCCAAGCACCATATTTTTCCGTTCGAAATTCTCCAGAATAAATTCTTTTTGAGCCAAAAGTGCCAGCTTTGTTGACTTGTTCTTTCGAAACCCATATTGGGCTGAACACATAAGGTTATGACTGTCAGTAAATGAGCATAAGCGCTTTAGAATTCTTTTCTCCAGACCTCTGGAAAAAAACGGGTAGAACCGATATAGGACGATAATTTGACATATCGCTCCTATATCCTTTCTTAAATATAACTGTGACCTTTCCTATTTGCATGGTACGTGGGAAAATTGCAGTCGACAAGCATATATTAAAAATGTGGGTAGAAGAAGGAGCTATTACGTTAATTACATATTCTATAGGCTCTATCTGAATGGCCCCGGCATCAGTTGCTTTACTGTTAATAATCGCCAAAAATGTAGTTACAACTTCGCTTTCCGAAACTGGTTCTAAAACTATTGTATGTTCATTTGGGTTATTCATAATAGTTAAATCAGGAGTGTTTTCGCTAACGTCGCCAAGTGACAGGGAAAAAAACTATTAAAGGCATTGGCTAGTTCAGCACCTTTTAACACTATTCCAACTTTTGTTATTTTACTTACTGTTTCGGTTGCAGTTGTGCTTTCCAGACATTCCCTGTACGCCCTTCTGTCGAGTTAAACAGGTTAATATAATATTCTTTCTTCAGCACGAAGGTGTTTGGTGACAAAATTTGTGTATGTCTCGGATGCTTTCAGAGCTTCCCGAGAATTATCACGTATGAATGTTTTATATAATTCATCTCGTTTCTTCATAAGGTTTAGTCTTTCTTTAGTTCTTTAGTTACCCAGGGTTGGCGACTTTTTTTACCTGTTCTACACTTCTTCACGGGAAAAGATGCAAGGTATAATTCAGAAAACTTGCATAAAAATGTGTCATACGCTACATTCGGGTCACTTGCTGCGAGCACATCGTTCGAACTGACTTCGTTAGACGGTCTCTAAATGCGCAGAGCGTTGCAGGATTCATAAGCCGGTAACAGAACATGGAACGTGGTTGCGTTACTATAATAATTGGCTGATTTACTGACATAACTATAGGCAAGTGGTCGCTAGCACTATAAATTGAAGTACAAGCTCTAACTAGGGATGCGTCAAAGTTGGCTAAAAACAGGTGTAAAAGTGTCGTTGATTGTATGGTGATTCGTGTTGCTGTTGTTATAATATTTTGACAGGAATGTGTTTAACAGTGATTCTGGTTCTAATATTGCATTGCTATCAATGAGCATATTTATGTTCATGTCACCACCAATTATTAATTGATTAAATCTAAAAATGAAAAGAAAGCAAGTGGATGTTGGTTGAATGAGGACGGCACCATACACAGAACACTGTTGTACCACATCTGATCACAAAGATTTCATAAAGGGGGGTAGCAAAACAAAATTCAGACAGTATTTTGGAATCCATTGAATTTGAAACAAACATTGGTACACCGCCACTGCTTTTGTTACCTCGTGCAATGGGATATGCGTTTTAAATGTATACACATCCCCTTCCGAAGAAAACCAAGTTTCAGAAAACATTAAAACATCAAAGCGTGCTTGCGCTTCAGTAATGAGATAATCGAGTTGATCTCGCTTGTTTCTTCCAGCTCTAAGATTACAATGAATACAATTCAGGCATCGCCGATCATCAGCGTTGAGAAAGTTCTTAAGGTTTGACAAGTCTACTTTATATGTAAAAAAAGGAAACGTTTGAAAAGAAAGCGCACTGAAAAGAAAATGGAAGGAATGCCAGGTCAAGGGGCATCACAGACTGTCAAGGTCTGCGGCACAGCGAATGTGAATGGTGCTATCACCTTCTTTTCTCCTGATAAGTATATTGCCTTTGCGGTGCCACGAAAACTTATCATTGTCATTTGCCCAATCCCTTGTGCGGCGCAACAGCTATCTGTTCTGGTTAGTCATGTTCTCGGTCATTGAAGCATTCGGTGAACTAAGTTGCTTCCGCCTTTGAAACGACAATTCACGAACTGACTGCTGGACAAATCGGATGATTATTCCAGGTGCTTTGTTTTCAAGGAGGTATATGAATAACACCAGTGCCATTTTTTGTGGCCTTGTGATCTTGTGAACCCTTGTGATCCGATGTGGTACAACAGCATTCGGTGTATGCTGCCGTCCTCCTTCGACCAACGTCCACTTGTTTTATTTTAATTTTTCGTTTTCTTCTTTCGTTTTTAGAATCATTCAGCTTGCACATCGTCTTTTTCCGTTACCTGGATGCCATGCACTTCTAGACTGAGTTTTCTGCTACGCCATTCAATGTTATTTACGGTCGATTTCATTTGTTCAATGTCATTTGCGGTACAGCTAGCCTCAAGCTTGGCTACATACACGCCTGTTGAAGTTACCAGCATCATTTTCCTGTGGAACATGTCAGTTCAGAATCTAATTGTACTTTGCTGACATCAGTTCATTTGAGACCTTAGTCTCTCTAACTTGAACAGGCAGGTGCACGAGAGCATCAAGCAGTTTAGGCATGTCTGCCACACAGACAGCAATATCAGACTGTGTGTGTCGGCAGGCCATGTGCGGCGGCTGCTCTCGCCTTTGGATTTCAACGTTGACTCTGACCGGCCCGAACAACTACCTATGTGAAAAGACCTCTCACGTTCGCCAGACTTCAGGAAGGGTTCATCTTTAAGCTCACTACGCTGTTTTTGCTCGAGGATTATGAACTTTGTAATGCTAGTCAAAGCGTAGTGATATGAAAGCAGCAGGCTGTATCTAGCGTAACTTAAGTACGTGATTTTGACATATCTTTTGGAGGGACAGAGGCGAGACAATTTTCTGCGCATGACAAGGGAAGGGAGATTAAGGCTATCTTTCATGGTAGGTGCACTGAATGTGCAATGATAGTTTCTCAGTATGAAACGTGCTCACCGATTTTCAACGGCTTTGAGCTTGCTGATTACTAGTACCTGGCCGGGATTCCATTCGCTTGAAGCGTATGCAAGCACAGGATGAACGTGATATATATATATATATATATATATATATATATATATATATATATATATATATATATATATATATATATATATATATATATATATAGTGCAGAGGGGCAAGAAAATAAATTGTTTTCGGTAACTGAGCATGCGTTGGATTTGTGTACCGCGTAATCAATGCGATCAGCCTATGACAAAGAGTTAGTAATGTGTATACCAAGATACTTATAGACCGAGCAGATTCAAAAGCGTGATTGCTTTCAAAGAATACGCGCAGTTAGGGAAGGGTGCGTGGTCACGGGAAACTCATATCTTTTTTTGCATTCAGAAATGTTGTTTCATGTTTCAGAGGTCACAACAATGCGTGTTATTATTTAGGTGTGTTCGAAGGAGTTCAACGTCGCTATCATTAGTAACTTCCCGGCACACAACGCAATTGTCATCAAAAAGACAAATAGACCAGTTCACAGGCAAATCATTAATGTAAACTACAAAAAGTAGTGGGCCTAGAACAGAACCCTGGGATATGCCCGAGCGCACGGGTGCCTTGGGAGAGTCTGCATCGTTATTAGTGGAACTGCGGGCGGTGGTGACTTTTCTATCTACTGGGAGCAATTACCGGCGAGTCAATACGCAAGTGGTGTAGTAGGAGCAGCTGATGGTTAACCTTGTACATGTATAATGTTTTCGCGAAGTCTAGAAAGATGCAGTCAATCGCCACACCTGTGTCAAGGACCACGTACAAATGATAAGTAAATATGACAAGTTGCGTTTCGCATGCAAAGAACTTACGAAAGCCATATTGGGGGCTGTGGAACGAGTTATTTGAGTCTAAAAATTAACTACCTGAGTGTAAATAATATGCTGCATTCGTTTATAAAGAGGATAAGGGAAATAGGGTGATAGTTACCGGGTTTATGCCTGTCGCAAAACTTGTGAAGAACTTTGCAGTTTTGCAGTCTTTTGGCAGATAGCTATCCTGAAGCGATTCAGTATAAAGGGAACGTAATATGATAGAACTATATTCTTTTGTATCCTGGAGTAATTTAGAGCTACTTACGTCAGTACCAGGCTATGACGATCGTTTCGATTTCTTTGTGATAGCCGCTATACCGGTGGTTTCAAAAGTGATGGGATCGCTAGGAAAATAGCTCAAACCGTGCGGTAAATTAATACTGTTTTGGTCTAAGAAATCTTGAGCAACCGTTCAAGTAATGAGTTACAAATATTCTTTGGAACTGGATCACCAGACTCATCAATGAGGCATATGGATATTTCATTTTTTGGCTTCACTGCGCTCAAAAACTACTTTGGACTAGCTCGTAGTAAATTTGAAGCGTAATGTGAAAAAAGAAACGAATTTAGTAGTGTCGAGAGCGTGAGCATACATACAATTTAGCAGCCATTTGACAGGGAGACCAGCGCTCGGCGATTTCATTGCAGCGCGAAGGAGGCTTTTTGTGAGATATTCCCAGCGGATAGTTAGAGTCACTGTATATGGTTCCTGAAGGGACGTACAGGTTAAACAGTTTTTGCTTAACAGCTGCCAGAGTACTTTTATCTGAATAATTTTCAAGTAATAGCTTCGAAATGGGTCTCGTATCATATGTGCTAGGTAAAATGAATGATCACTCGACTCGTGTGCTTGTTACAGATAGCTAGAGCTGGTACCAAATCAAGTAGTGACGCTGTGGTGGGGGTCACACGCGTCGGCTGACGAACAAGTTGACACAGATGGAAATCTGAACAAACTTTAAGGAAACTGACATCTTCTGTGGATGATAGGTTAGCAAATGGGCTTAGTTCTGACCATTGTATGTCTACAAATCGCCGGCAAGAAAGAGAACCACTTCAGGAAATGGCACAGTCATCATCATCATCAGCCTGGTTACGCGGACTGCAGGGCAAAGGCCTCTCCCATACTTCTGCAACTACCCCGGTCATGTACTAATTGTGGCCATGCCGTCCCTGCAAACTTCTTAATCTCATCCGCCCACCTAACTTTCTGGCGCCCCCTGCTACGCTTCCCTTCTCTTGGAATCCAGTCCGTAACCCTTAATTACCATCGGTTACCTTCCCTCCTCATTACATGTCCGGCCCATGCCCATTTCTTTTTCTTGATTTCAACTAAGATGTCATTAACTCGCGTTTGTTCGCTCACGCAATCTGCTCTTTTCTTATCCCTTAACGTTACACCCATCATTCTCCTTTCCATAGCTCGTTGAGTCGTCCTCAATTGAAGTAGAACCCTTTTCGTAAGCCTCCAGGTTTCTGCCCCGTAGGTAAGTACTGGTAAGACACAGCTATTAAACACTTTTCTCTTGAGGGATAATGGCAACCTGCTGTTCATGATCTGAGAATGCCTGCCAAACGCACAGGAGCCCATTCTTATTCTGATTATTTCTGTCTCATGATCCGAATCCGTGGTCACTACCTGCCCTAAGTATATGTATTCCCTTACCACTTCCAGTGCCTCGCTACCTATTGTGAATTGCTCTTCTGAGACTATTAAATATTACTTTAGTTTTCTGCAGATTAATTTTTACACCCACTCTTCTGCTTTGCCTCACCAGGTCAGTGAGCATGTATTGCAATTGGTCCCCTGAGTTACTAAGCAAGGCAATATCATCAATGAATCGTAAGTTACTAGGGTATTCTCCATTAACTCTTATCCCCAATTCTTCCCAATCCAGGTCTCTGAATACCTCCTGTAAACACGCTGTGAATAGCATTGGAGAGATCGTATCTCCCTGCCTGACGCCTTTATTTATTGGGATTTTGTTGCTTTCTTTATGGAGGACTACGTTGGCTGTGGAGCCGCTATATATATCTTTCAGTATTTTTACATACGGCTTGTCTACACCCTGATTCCCTAATGCCTTCATGACTGCTGAGATTTCGACTGAATCAAACACTTTCTCGTTATGAATGAAAGCTATATATAAGGGTTGTTTATATTCTGCACATTTTTCTATCACCTGATTGATAGTGTGAATATGGTCTATTGTTGAGTAGCCTTTACGGAATCCTGCCTGGTCCTTTGCTTGGCAGAAGTCTAAGGTGTTCCTGATTCTATTTGCGATTACCTTAGTAAATAGTTTCTAGGCAACTGACAGTAAGCTGATCGATCTATAATTTTTCAAGTCTTTGGTAAAAAAATTTATAGACCGATCAGCTTACTGTAATTTCACAGTAATTTCACATGGAGTAATTTCACATGGCACAATAATTTATTCCGAAGAATCATGTAGCGACTCAGAAAAACTGCTAGCACAGCTTGGTAAATGACAGCAAGCGCCAAGAATTTTTTTAATGAATCGTTCAACACCAAATTATGTCCAGACTACTACGTACGTTCATTAACCTGAACTCAGGTTCACGGTGAGCTAGCGTCGCCTTCTTTCACACAAGCTCCGATACGGCGCTCGTATCCAAGGTTCATCTTGCTCGATACTATATTTGGTTTTATAAGCCGGGATTTTACAGAACACACTGGTATAGTTGAAGAAGGTTTATCGGAACACTGTCTTGTATATATGTCAATTCCCCTAGTGAAATTTGTTTCTCATAAAACTAGTAGCATGCGCTGTTTTAAAGATTACGAAAGACCTGATGATGCTTTTGTTATGGCGTATATGGAAAATTGCCTCAGTGATTTTCCTGAAGAGCATGATAATGTATGTTTGCTATGGTAAAAGTTTGCTGAAATGTGCAATTGTTATTTGAATACGTTCGTACCAAACAAGCGAAAGAAAGTGTACAAACGTACACCCTGGGTAACGCGAAAGATTATTCATTTGAAACGGAAACTAAAGCAGGGCGAATGGTCTACTCCCAATCCTATTATCATCAATGATATCAAAAACGATATCACACGTGCAATGCACGAGTCTAAGGACTTCTTTTTCACAATCACTTTACCTAACTTGATAAAAAAGGAACCAAGAAAATTTTGGGATTACTTGAGCGATGCTGACAGGCGCGTGGCGCAGGTTTCGGTTCATGGTAACTCTGTTACAGAGCAGCAAGTTATCGCTGAGTGTTTCAATACTTATTTAACTAGAGTATTTTCGAAAGCAAGTACACCCGTCAATCTGCGTCATGGGGCATTTTTAGCATCCCAGGTTGATATTATCTCATATCAGGGTGTAATCGCAATGCTGTTAAATGTGAAAACAAAATCGACTTGCGGTCCTTATGGTTTCCTAATATTTTTCTTCGTCGTTATGCCGAAACAATAGCTATATTTCTTGTTATTTTGTTTCGATGTTCACTATTAAGTGCGAGGCTACTTGATGAATGGAAGACAGCTCAAGTTATACCCGTCTATAGAAAGAAAGGTGACTGTTTGCTATCAGAAAATTATCGCCCTATATTCTTAACATCTTCTTGTTGTAAATAATTGGAACACGTTGTAGCTAAACGTATCGTTCAATTCTTGAGGAAAACTCCGTACTATCAAGCTTTCGGCACGGGTTTAGAATTTTTCTACTGCGACGCAACTAGTCACGGTAGTGTATTCATTTGCAGCATGCATAGATAATAATGGACAAATTGACGGGATATTCTTAGATTTTAGCAAAGCGTTTGACAGAGCTATTCATGATAAATTGCTCGATAAACTCATCAATATTAACCTTCCCGACATTTTGGTCTCTTGGGTTTCGGAGTACCTACATAACCGAACGCAGTTTGTTTCAGTTAATGGTTTTGATCCCTGCAGTCTTCCTGTAACATCAGATGTGCCTCAAGGAAGTGTTCTGGGACTCTTGCTATTTTTTATATATATAAATGACATTGTCTCTGTAATTACTCCTGGAACTCATATTAGGTTATTCGCAGATGATGTTTTATTTTGTGAAATCAGAGGTATACATGATCAGGTTGAGTTGAATTCTAATCTCACTAATGTATCTAAGGGGTGCACAGATTTTGGCTTGACTGTTAACACCGATAAAACTGTTATCTGTGTGTAACGCTTAAGAAAACTCCTCTTAAATATACTTATAGCGTGACATCTCTTCCTTTGAAACAGGTTACCAGTTACAAGTACCTAGGAGGGACAATCACTAATGACGTATCTTGGAATCTGCACATTGATAACATTTGCTCTTCAGCTATCCGCTAACTTCGTTCTTTAAGATATAAACTTGGAAATTCTCCTCCTAAGCTCAAACTTCTTAGCTATTTCACATTTATACGACCTAAACTTGAATATTGCTCTATTCTTTTGGATCCTTACACTAAACTTAACATCAAAAAGTTAGAAAGGATTCAGCGAAAAGCTGTCAGGTTTATGTATTCTAAATTTAAGTACACTGATTCTCTTTCTGAGCTCATGAAAGCTAACATTGAACTGCTTGAATCGAGAAGAAAAAGTCTCGTCTGAATTTTCTAAACTCATTTCTTAACGGTAAAATGGCTATTGATAAGATCTTTCCCCTTTGGCCACAAGACCTACGCGACACTTTCTAACCCCTTACTTTGCGAGAACAAACCTTTATAAGTTTTCATTTGTTTTCCGCGTTCTGTGTCCGACTGAAATAGCCTAACAGAACCTTATGACGCACTGTATAAATAGATGATTGTCATTTTGTGTTCTTTCCTCAGGTGGTATCATGTTTCTTTTCTTGTTGCTGTTCTCTTTTTGTGTAATAGAGATGTACTGTAAATTGTATTGCCCGTGCTGCTTGGACCAGATTGGTCTGCAGTATGTAATAAATAAAAATAAATAAAATGCCTTGTATGAATCAATTTTATTGACTAATTGTCTCACGCGCCGTCAGAGAGCGAGGAATAGACCTCGACATGTGGCCGCCAAAAGCCTGCTAGAAAAAGGACTTGTATGGCAAATGTGGCTTGTAAAAAAGAAAATGGAAGAAACTTGTATTATAATCCTTCCATGGCGGGAAGCGTGGAAGATGGAGGCCTGCTGCTTTTTAAGTGACGAAGAGTGTTGTTGACCATAATCATGGAGAGCAAAGCAAGTGGTTATCTGAGACAGTGGCCCACTTTTCGAACATTCAAAGCCGACCTCCATGATGGAAAGATTCTTGTTTAGTTGGATCCTATTTACTTCTTTTCATCCACCGTTAACCACCGGAAGGTTCTCGCTCAGATCCAAACAATTAAGGTCCTTACAGCCCAGGGTAGCAAACCACACACCGGATCGAGAGGCGAGAATCACTGTCGAACACGCTGCTCTTTTCTCGTCTACACGGGAATATAGTTGATATTTTTTGCGTGCATGATAACCTCTGCTTTGTTACAAGGCACGAGAAATTACAATCACGCGCTGAGTGAGACGACTGTTTGTGTGTCTTGAGGCGGCCCGCAGGACGAGAGGAAGACACAGCGCTCTGTCCTTACGCCAACTTGTCTTTGACGATACGGCTTTCTCGTTATTCCGTCCCTGAAATGGATCGCAGAGGTTGCTTGGCAGAGTAACGCCTGTGTGTGTTCGTTTAGTTAATGAGGCTATGTCATAAAGAACAAGTCATAAGCTATGTCATAATGAATAATGCTATGTCAATGCCAATGTGGCGTCATTTCGTTTGTTTAGTGATTATTTGAAGAATAAAAAGGCCTGCACTAGATGACTCAGCCAAATCTTGAGCTTGCGGAGTGCTGCTTTCATTGAGTCCCAACTAAAACAACGGCTCACACGTCGCGGATCGAGTAGGTTTTAGTGACCGGTGGGCTTCTTTTGCTTGGGAAAGCTCATGATGACAAACGATGTAATGACGACAGGTACCTGTACTGGTATTAAAAAAAGAATCAGCTGAACCAAAAGAATACTCTCTGAGGACCCTGGCACTTTCTTACTGGCAACATGCTTATTTCGTGTCTAGTTGTACACATAAATAGAACGTGTCCTTAAACGCCCAATGCATCCTTCTAATGCTGCATTGAAGAATTCCTGTGGGATGCACGGCGTTCTGCTTGTAACACGAAGAGCGCCATGTTCGAGGGCGTTTCTCCATCGCGGCTGCGCAGAAAGCCGCAGCGCCGAGCCATCGATCGGCGGCGCGAAATGGCGTTCCTCGCGCCGCGTCGATTGGTGGCTGTGCCCCGGCAGTCACAATACGCCCGAACGCGTTGGGCCAGGATTTTATTGCTGAGGTGGCCCGTTTCAAAGCCGAGAATAGAGCAAAGAAGCTCAATGGCCGCACTGCTCAACAAATGCCGGTTTCACCGATACGAGCGTGTCTGTGCCCCGTGAAGAGCGATTAAGCTGCTCGGCAAGAAAATAATTTTTTTTCCAGTATGCCACCGTCATGCCGTTGTGAATTAATATAATTAGCGGCGAAGCGCATGGACAAAGAATTGCGTCAACACAGTGTTAGCATGGCAATACGTAAGGAAAAAAAGGATCTTGGGATGGGTTTCACACACTCCACGGTAGAATTTACGTTCACCATTTTGGGTCCGTGTCCACAAAAAGCTCTTGCGTTAGAATTCATCGTAAGAGAAAAAAATGTCACTCAATATTGACCCTCAACGTATCATCACCTAAGGCGCCCGTGCAATGGCCAACAGCTCTTCTGAACGAAAACCTTCGTGAATTGGGCCCCCAATCGTCTTGTAATTGACCAAGTAGGCGCACCTTGCCGTGAGAGTTGAGCACTAGTTCACATCGCTCCTTGTCTGACGCCACGTCACCCTTCTAACCCTGCTACTCCCAGCCAACAGCGTTTTTCCTGTTCGCTTTATGGTGTGCACCTACTCTCGGATGGTCGCTTTGCCACTTTCAGTGCGTGCTTATCGGCTGGTTGAGCAAAAGCGGGTGGACTGATTGGCTGGTTGAACTATACGTCACACGAAAGCGTTAGTATAACCGAAAGGGATTGTCCGAGAATACGTCTCCTGATTCTCATTTGAGCCTTTCGTTTTTGAGATCGTTCTCCATATAGCTTTGTTGCCTTACATGGCCTACGCTTGCTCAATCCGCCGTCCGCTCCGTCCGCGTCTCCCGAGTGCGGATGACTATCCGGTCTCTGGGCGAACGGTCGCAGCTTTGCCATTGGGCTCGTTTCTCATGTCCGAGGTGGATGGCGTTGGGCGTCTTAACGGCAGACATGGCGCTTGCTCGAAGTGGCGACGCGAGGCCTAAGCTACAGCCGCGTACAGCCTATTTTTCTCCTTCTTAGGATTTTACAGCGCAGCTGTTCCTGCGCTGAACGTTGGCGTGCCTCGTCCGCCCTCGGTGTAACCTGGCGGACGAACGAAGGGGGAACGCGGACCTAAACGACCGATGAAAGTCGGCGACAGCAAAGAGAGCGCGAGGAGGAACGCGGAGGAAGCCACTTAATGCACATGGCGCTCACCGTGCTTCCATGGCGCGCGCATAGTTCCGTCGTGGCAATGGAGAAAAAAATCTGCTATGATGGGAAAAAACAAAATTAGGAAACAAACAATTTATAACTCAAAGCGCAGCTCATTACTTTTCTAAGCGAGATCAGGGTGCCTTAGAACACGCACTTATAAAACGAGATACAACAAGGAAGAAGAAGCGTGTGCTTGCTGCGGTAAAGCTAGGGAAACGATGGAGCATGTTTTATTATAATGCAAAGGTATCTGCCCAGCGGTCAATTTAGGTATCTCCTTGAAGTCCTTTGGTTCAGCGAGATCAGGGCGAACGTATACATATCCCCAAGAGAGATTACTAAGGGGCGATTGCAAGATTGGCGGAAGATAAGTAGGGAAGCGATAAACAAAGGCGGCGTACAAAAACAAAGTTCCCAGTAGGGGTTCTGAATGTTTGGGGATAGAAATTCTTGGTTGTTTTTCTCCTTTCCCCTTTTCCTTTTTCTAACACAAGTAGGACAACAGGCAATATAATTACAAGAGTTTGGTGGTGCAACCCATCGCCCCGTTGCAAAGGGAACGCTCACGTCATCCATTCATCCATCCATCTATCTGCGGCAGCGGGGGCACCGGCCGTTCGGGGGAACGGAAAAAAAAGAATCTCAGTGCCCTTCCACTCCGTGAAGAAAGGCGACCAACGGAGCTGCGTATGTGGGCCCCCTAAATAGAGAGTTTTAGTATAGCGTAAAGCAGCAAACGCAAAGAGTTAGCGTTAGCGTTAGCGTTGCGTGCACCACACTGCGCATGCGCTATACGTAAACGCTGCTGGAGCTCTTACGTACGTACGCTATTTTCAGGATTTAGCGTTGAACGCTAACGCACGCAAGGGGAGCCTTACGTACGGCAAGATGGCGGCGCCAGTCGAAGTGAGAGCAGCCCGCTTCGGATCTATCGAGCCGTCTGCTTGCACTGCTAGGCTCTATCCTTCCCCACTAATGCTCGTGTTCGCCTTAGATTTGTGTGATGATGCTTCGGCAGCGGTGCACAGGTGACAAATGGGCGTTGTTTACGATATACGTTCTCGATTAGCGGCGCAGTAGGCTTAACGAGAGGGTTTGCTCATAGAGTTAGTAGAACAACTCTATGGGTTTGCTAAATGTGTTTGCTGTATCCGCCTCGAGATGGCGCCCAAGTGTATTTCGCTCGTTCGCTTGGTGTAAAGCCGCATGTGGAACCGATGCATGTCATGTTTTCCGCGGCAAAACACAGTCGTGTGGTTGGTGCTGTGGTCACAATGCGTGTGCGTTTTACCAACGACGACGATATGAACCTCGTGAAGGAGGTTTTCGCCTTGAACCCATTCGGATGGACGTCAAGGTGGGCGTCCGTTGCAAAAAATTGGAAACAAGTGGGAAATCGGCTTTCTGGAAGAGAAATTGCCGGCGAAACGTTCCCTCCGGTATAGCTTCGACGTTGAGTGGATCTTGAGGACACGTAGAACCTGCGCGGTCGCTCTCATTCCCGAAGCATGAGGGTGTCTATGTCATCCCAACTTAAAAAGGACACGTAATATGGGTCCCACAGAACACTCGATCGCAGCATGCCAAGATTAATCGGTATGTTTCGCGACTCTCGACAAAACAACGCTCAAACCAAACACCTACATGCGTAATTAACGCAGCGACTGTGGCTTTCAATAAGCTTGACTTAGGGACACACTTGTGGATTCGGCATTGGATAAGCTCGACATTTCGTGTGGATTTGGCTTTCCAGTACTTTGTGTCTTTGCATCTAGATGGCGCTGTATTTGTTTGCGTTAACGTTAGCGCTTTTCTCCGTTCCGCTATTCTAAAACACTGCCTTGTGCCGCGCAGTGCAGTCTTTCTTTGCGTTAGCGTTGCGTCGCACGCTAACGCTAACGCAAGGGTTTTACGCTATACTAAAACTCTCTATTCGAACTGCACCTCCGCCGCGGGTAGGCCCAGTGTTGCGCTATCTTCGGGATCGGCCTACGTAAGGGGATTGCTTAACGTCTGCTTCACCTCAGCCGTGAGTCGGGCCGGTATTGCACTAGCTTCGGGATCGGCCCACGTAAGGGGCCGATCCCTAAGGAAAACTGGGAAAACATGTAAATTGTTCAGTAAAAAATTGTCTAAAGGCATTTACGTGCACAATCTAACATAACCAAAACGCCGGTAAGCTTCGCAGCAGGGAAACAGGCAGCTAATAAGCTAGGAAAATAGCTTCTTGAAGAAAGTATCAGGAAATTGCAAAAAAAAGACGAAAAGGAAACGTCATGCGCTAAGTTCGGCTGGCAACTTTATCTAAATGCGCCTAGCGCCCAAAAGTGAATGGAAAACGGCACCAACTTTTGGTACGCGGAAAAGAAAATGCATTGGAGCGTGCACGTTAGCCAGCGTCACGCTGTGAAGAAGTGCAAGCTTTCGCACTGGCTAACAGATGAGGATAAAATTTGGTGGGCGATGCTGGGAGCAACAAGCAGTTTTCTCAGCACAGAGGTGGCGATAAAAGAGCTGGCGCGCGACGCGTTCGGGTGCTGCACATATCCAGCTGCCCTTGAGAGGGGATTGGACGAGCCAGCCTCCACGCGCGCCACATTCATCGACGGTGGCGCCGGCTCAATCAAAAGCCACTGCGCGCTTGTTGTGCGAGGCCGGCGCTCTTGTCTGTGCGACATAGAAACGGCGCACTGCTTATAACCGGGAAAAGCTCTCTGAGCGGAATACTTCTGTTACAGTTGTGGAAGCTGTTTTTGCTTTGGTGCTGCTGGAACGAGCGCAGTGGGTGACAGGATCGAGCTGCTTCACGACCCCAAGAGCCCGTTTGTGACACTTCGTGCCTGTAAATAAAACTTCGGGCAGAAAATTCACCGACAATTGCGATACTCCCTAATGCCAAATTTGAGCGCAGCCTTAGCTTTGTTGTAAACGCCCGCCTCGGCTGCGGCAGGTTGTGAGTTCGATTCCCACTGCCGCCGGGCACCCACTGGATCTCAATGGGCTCAAGTGTACCCCGGCCTGGCGCTTCCTTCAGGGGTGATACGCTTGGGAAATGGAGCCTTGTCGAAACCCTCCTGCATATTGGAGGCAACCTGCTCTGGTTTACAAGCCTAGACGACCGGAGAAAGCGTGTGGCTTCGTGTGCGCCGTCTTCTTGCGCGCCTAGTTCGCGTTGAAGCGATATCTCTGCGCCAAACAGAATTCACCTGCCGGCCTCTGTTCATCACGCCAGCGTGATGAATGTCCGCGATCATCGAGTGGCATTCGTGTGTGTGTGCGGGTGACAACGTGCTGGTTAATTCAGTTAGTAAGCGAATGCTTACAGCAGCTTACGAAACTCATAAAACGACTGAGCTTACTTCTTATAGCTGTCTAATAACTTGCTTTCGCAATGAATGATTCGACTTTGGGGTGAAACCGTGATGCTTCTCCGACTTTCGCCGCTACCAGATCTCTCGGGTGCGCTTCTGATAGACCAGCGTCATCTGTCGCCGTCCATGTGCGCCTGAATCTCGCAGAACAGTCGCAGTGAAACACAGACACTGCCCTTCTGCACAATGCACATGAAGCCAACAGACCGAAAGTGCCCTCGCCCCTACCACGAAGCAGTGGCAGGGAGTCCCGCTCTGAAACAATATGAGGACATCAATACGCATACAAGTCTTGCGCCGCACCTGCCAATGAGCTCAGCGGAGACGAAAAGTCGTGCAAGTGCGTCAGGCGTCAGCAATGCTGGACCGCGCGAACTCAGCGTGGTTCAGGCACCAGCTGCAGAGCGGACCTTGACCGCAGGCAGTTGATTGGCCTGCTCGCGTCGACTTGCCTGCAGTGTGACAGAAAAAAATTTGCAAGAACTGCGCTAGCGCTGCTAAGACCCGGGTTCAGTGCCATTTGAACCATTTGCCGGTTCCTTACTTATGAAAACGTCCCAGAAGAATGTTCAATGATTAAATAAAAGAACGCTTCAAATTACTGGTAAACCGGGACCATCTTTGGGACGATGGACATTTCTGTGCTGGTCTGGAAATGTTTGCCCCTGGCCCGCTTGCACATTCCCACACGTCGGAGAAGAATAATCCATTATAATTACAAGTAGTTCATCCAGTCATTTTTTATTACGGTGACCAATTACTGCCGTATAATCGCAATTGAGCAATTACTAAAATGTAATCGATTATATTTACGTTATTTTACTCTCAACTTTTATTAACGATGCACAAGTGCAAAAAATACAGCGATTTGGCCTGACTCTTTAAATGCGTCCTGTGTAGTACTTCACAATTTTGTTATCTTCAATAGCATATTTGATTTTTAAACTTTTCATCGGCCATCTTTCCTCAGTGTGCGCGCTCGAGCGAAGAACGGTATTGTAGCGTAAGTTAACGCTGTATCCACTTGAAATGAGCCTCCAGGTTGACACCAGTTTCGAGGTATATTTCCCAATGTGTGTGGCTAAATACATAGGCGTTACATTTACTTTGAGCTTCCATGCATAAAAGAGTGTTTTCTTGAAGAAGTAAGTGGAAATACAGTGCATTCTTACGGCGACTTTGATGGCACATATCTCCAAACTGATGTAATTCTGGAAATTCATTCCAAGTGGATACGCATTGCTACCTAACCGCGTACAATTCGTAAATCAGTATATGTGCCGTAAGGTATTTAATCAAATAGATAGTTTGCGATTTTTAATTATTTGAATATGTGTTTTGATTTCTCGTGAATGTAATGTTCTCCTCACTGAATAATCCAGTCTAAAGGGACACTAAAGACAAATGTTAGTCAAGCCAGAGGGATATATTAGTGCTCTAGAGCGTGTAAGGCGCCAATAATATCAGGAACAGAGCTTTAAAATCGATAAATTAAGTTAAAGGCAGGACACGATTCGAGACTCCTCCGGGACATTCAAGTACATGGTTGGATGGTACTTGCAGCACACTGGTGGCCTGGGAGTACCATGCAACTGCATGTTAACCCCTTTTACCTTATCATTCATCCCATTTGAAACTTGTTAAAAGAGCAATAGTTTGACAGTGCCTGGATAACACTCTGAAGAAATCTTTTCATTCCATGGCAAGATGTTTCGAAAGGCAAGTGGCACGACTTTTGTCAGCAGGGTATCCTGACAATGTTCTAGTATCCACAGCAGAGGCGAAGTTGAAAAATAAACAAAAAAGGAAAGATGCTTTCAAGAAGGAAATACATACCCCACTGTAGTAATTCCATACATGCACAATACCTCGCACCGCCTAAAAAAGATAGAAAATCGTAGAAATGTCAGAGTAGTGCTTTCCGCCCCTGAGAAGCTACGGAAACTGAGCCAAATGACTAATTCTTTCCAAAAAAGGAATGAGCCGCTCACTTTCAAAGATCTTGGTCCTTTTGTAACGTTTCTGTCTAGCGTGGTGTATGATGTTCCCATATCGTGTGGTTCCAGCTATATCGGTGAGACAGGAAGGTGTCTGAATGAAAGACTTATAGAACACAGGAGGAAGGTGGGGAATAACGGCGATGTGAATCTTTCTGTGCATCGTCATGACTGTGGAATAAAGAAGAAGCCGTGTAAACCTTTGTTCAACACGTGTAAGATGGCAGACAAAAATAAGAACCAGGATGTCAGGAGATAACTGAAGAAGATTGCATTAGAAAGGCGGGTGTGTCGTGTGTCAGCACATCTTCTGTTTTTCTGCCATCCAAAGAAACGTAAGTTTCTGAGCGTGGCCACCTGATGTCGGCATTTCGGTCTTGTGACGTCATGAAGGAAAGTGTTCATATGATGTAATTTTGTAAATACAGGATCAATTGTAAGTAAGCGCTTGTGGTGTCTACTCCTTACTTTATTCTTGTTTGTCCGCGCTTAACCGTGATCTGCTATATGCGTAACCTACTAGCCCAAAAGTCTGTGCTCGTGGCACATGGATGGTTTGTAATTCCACAGAATTAAGTTTCATCTACTCTACTTGTCTGATCGCGCTGCCTAAAGCTAAATGAGCACGCCAAGTCGCCTGCCCACAAAGCTATCTCCGCTTATCTCCGAGCTACGGAGCTCTAAAAACAGGTGGGTTGCTAAAACACAATATAGCCTGTTCGCGAAGCTTTCATCGCTTGCCTCAAAGCTACGGAGGTCTAAAACAGGCGGGTTGTTAAAACTCAGCATAGCCTCTTCGCGAAGCTTTCATCGCTTACCTACGAGCTACGCAGCTCTAAATACAGGCGGGTTGTGAAACACAGTATAGCCTCTTCGCTAACCTCCGGGCTACGGAGCTCTAAAAACAGGCGGGTTGTTAAAAAACAGTGTAGCCTCTTCGCGAAGTTTTCATATCTTACCTCCGAACTACGGAGGTCTAAAAACAGGCAGGTTGTTAAAACACAGTATAGAATCCTCGCGAAGCTTTCATGGCTTGCCTTCGAGCTACGGATCTCTAAAAACAGGCGGGTTCTTAAAATGAATGCCTTGCATGAACTGAAAGATAACCAAGAAGCGCTGGCACACAAAGTTTGCGACCTGACGATTAGGTTGACTGCTATTGAAGCAATCGTTGAAATTATTGAATGCAATAGATCGGAAACTGAAATCTCAAGCATTGTATCAGAGGTAGCCCAGCGACAGAACGTTTTAATACAATCCCGTCTGGACGACTTGGTAGACCGTTCCAGACGTGACAACCTTTTGTTTTGTGGCATCCCTGACAATTCAGCTGAAACATGGGCTCAGTCACAAAGCACTGTGCGTGATTTGCTCTCAAGACAGCTTAACTTGCAGTTATCCGATGGCGATATTTTTAGGGCACACAGACTAGGCAGTTTCAATGACAGCAAACCTCCCCCTATTATTGCCAAATTCTCTTCAGCGAAGCTCAAGGACACGATCTTCTCCCAAAGAAGTAAAATTAAAATGTCCGGCATAACTGTCGGTGAAGATTTTTGTAGATCAACCCGTCAGTCGCGTAAGAAGTTAATTGAATTTTGTGAGTCGAAGGGCCAGTCAGGTTCACTGCGATATAACAAACTCATCATGAATAATAAAATGTATGCTTACTGCGCAGTCACTGACTCAGTGCGCG
Organism: Dermacentor albipictus; assembly: GCF_038994185.2. Taxonomy (NCBI): domain Eukaryota; kingdom Metazoa; phylum Arthropoda; class Arachnida; order Ixodida; family Ixodidae; genus Dermacentor; species Dermacentor albipictus. Next base: position 285,661,483 of record NC_091821.1, on the reverse strand, counting down.
AAATAGAACCTGTTGCTAAGACGCATGCGCGGGGCAATCGGGGCGCAACTTCAAGTTCATCATAGCTGAGAACCGTTAAGAAAGACGGAAACGATGTGATGTATCGCTGCTCTTTACAAATGCGCGGAGCATTCTTAACAAACGTGTCGCGTTATCATCAGCCATAGACTCATGCACTGCTGATATAATTGTTATAACTGAGACCTGGCTCTCTGCTAAGATAAAGGACTACGAAATATTCCAATGTGAAAAGACTTACAATATATACCGCTGGGACCGTGACGTCCGATCTGGGGGCGGTGTACTTATTGCTGTTCGTGACATGTTCGCATCCTCAGCTGTTGCAGTCGTATCGTCTTTGGAACTTGTTTGCGTAAGTGTATCTATTGCAAATCGTGAATTTATTTTCTGTGCATTGTACCGTCCTCCAGCTGCCCCATCTTCTTTTTGTAACGATCTTTATGATGTCCTTAATAGCCTTGTAATTAGGTTTCCCAATTCACCTCTGGTTACTTTAGGCGACTTCAACTTTCCCACAATACTATGGAACAATGATTCCTCTACCGTCGAAAATGTCTCATCGGAATGTATGCAATTCCTTAATATTTGTGCTGACTTTAACCTTACTCAACTCGTTCATGAGTCGACTCGTTCAACCGCAGCATCTTCCAGTATTCTTGACCTACTATTTTCTACAATTCCAGAGTTAGTTTCTGACTTAACTTACCTCCCAGGATTAAGTGACCATTGATTGATTCACTTTACCTTAAAAACACGACACAGAAATGAGAAAAAATATACAATACGGGACTATAACAGAGCTGATACAAGTTCAATAATAGCCGAGTTAGAATTATTTACAGAAGGCTATGTCAGCAACTTCGACAAACATTCCATAGAAGAAAACTGGACCATGTATAAAGAAAAGATTCTACATCTCGTTGAACGATATATTCCGAAAAAGAAAATCATCTACAATTCCCGGTCACCATGGTTCAACTCTTCGTTAAAGCGCCTATCAAATAAAAAGAAAAGAATGTTCCGTCGCGCAAAGCGAACTAACAATACTGATCATTGGGCAGCACATCAGCGAGTTCATAAAGAATATACTGGTGCGATTCAGTGCGCAAAAGATTCTTTTCTTAACAACTCCCTGCCATCGGTACTCCGAACAAACCCTCGCAAATTTTGGAGCATTGTCAGTGGTTGAAAAACACGACTCATATAGTTATCTGATAGCGATGACACTATCCTTCCTCTTAGCCACTCTTGCACAGCCTTAAACAACGCATTTGTTTCCGCCTTCAATACAGCTTCTCCTGCATTATTACCCCGTTTACCTGACCAAAACTTTCCCCCTATGGACCCCATTGTTATAGATTGGGTTGGTGTTAACAAGCTCATTGACAATCTGAAGATATCCTCTTCCGCTGGTGCTGACCTACTCAACTCAAAGATGCTAAAAATAACCACAGTGTACTCAGCAGTCATACTCTCAAAAATTTTGAGTTCCACATTACACAGCGACTGGAAGGTGGGGAAGGTGGTCCTTATCTTCAAATCGGGTAATGCTCATTCAGCAGATAACTATCGTCCGATCTCACTGACTAGCATACCATGCAAAATGATAGAACACATCATACATTCACAGCTAATTGAATTTTTGGAGAACAATTCTTTTTTTAATAATTCTCAACATGGATTTAGGAAATTGCTTTCGTGTGAGACCCAACTACTAACGTTTACTAATGATCTGTTTATAGCTGCTGACCTCGGTTTCGATATAGACTCCATTTTTTTCCATTTCGCAAAGGCATTTGACTCAGTACCTCATGACTTACTCCTATTCAAGCTTAGTAAACTCAATATCGACACTGGCGTATTTAACTGGATTAAAGACTTTCTTTCAAACCGTACTCAATATGTAACTGCTAACAATTATTCTTCTGCTCTTTCTCCTGTTACGTCCGGCGTACCACAGGGGTCTGTACTGGGCCCTTTGTTGTTTCTTGTATGTATAAATGATCTTCCTGACAGTATTGTTTTTTCATCAATTGAGCTTTGCACACCTGGGGGAGCGCGAACGGAAACGAGCGGGGGGGCAAGAAATGGACGGCAAAGGGCCACTCGAGGCCCGAGTGGGTTGCCTACGCGCATGTACGCGCACCCTCGCTGGACGGATCCCGATGGAAGGTGTTCGAGGCAACGTCCTTCTGCTGGATCTTGAAGCGGATCGAGCCATTAACCGGTCGGCAGTCGGCGTTAGCGATAGATGTCTCGCTGGGGAACGCTAGCCATTGGACGCACAAGGTTTCAAGAAAGAAAGGCAAAATGGTGAGCGTGTCCCGAGGCAGCCGGTCCGTTCGGGGGCGCGTGACGTGGCGAGCCGTATGTGCAACAAGCATCGCCAAGTTCACGATTGGTTTGTAATAACAAGTCATCATTGGTACCGGCGAAACATCCGCGCGCAAAAAAATGCTAAACGCTTCCCCGTTGCAGGGAATCTCGATTCGAACTCGCGGTAGCTATAAATAACCTACTTCACTTACACTTGCTCCATTAAATTGTATGTGAACGATACAGATCAGCTTTGGTGTCGTTTTACGTTGTTGCGAAGGGACAAACAGCAGTCGACGTTATTACATGTCACATGGTGCTGTTGGTGCTAATGAAAATTATTGTGCGCGATATCTTTCAGTGTGTGTACGCTGTGAAAAATAGCGCTGAATGTACTGCAAGCATTCGCACACAGCACGAGTACACAGCTCCTTAAGTTGCGGCATGTCTCACTGTGACAGGGTGGCGGCGCCCAGTCCAATGGCGGCATCGCCACGAGAGCTTCATTGAAAAAAGATGCTTGCATTAATTGTTCCGTTTCTTGCGGTATGTGCCATTGCAAGAAAAGGACTTGTGGATGCTCTTTTAACCCCTTCCTCTCTCCCTCTTCTTTCCTGTAGGCACTAGGGACCGTGTATGAGGAAGTTAGTTGCAATGTGAGCACTTCTAATACCTTTTGACAGCCTGCGCCTTGCATGCGATTGCCTGGTTGTTACGCCCGCTAAACTCGCTAGGCCTGAAGCACGACACAAGCAGTGCGTCGCCGTTTATACGAGCTAATGGCAATAAGCTCCTGCCTGGCTTTTTTTCACTAAGCAGAAGTTCAGCCGCGACTATACAAGGTGTTTCACGTAACTTGAGTCAAACATTAAAAATATGCAAATGACACGTAGCTAGAAAGAACTAATGTAATGTTGTTTGTCGTCGCTTGGAGGTACTCTGATTATTTCTTTTTTCGCATTCCGCCTATTAGATACTCTTAATTGATTAATCGACTTCTCCGTTACTATAATTAGATGAAAAGTGCGCGCAGTGTTTTTCATTGCTGTTAATCCCTTGCAGTTTATTCACGCCAGTGAAAACGCAGGCGGATGCGATACGCGGAGCGATAAAATGGCGCTATAACCGGCCACATACAGCGGTTGTATAGAGGGGCAGTAGATTACACGGGGCAGAAAAATGCTCACGCTCGTTCCCACAGGGCGTTTCACGTAACTTGAGTCAACCTTTAAAAATTTGCAAATTCCACGCAGCTGGGCCGAAAAAAGGCAGTGTTGTTTGCCGTCGCTTGCAGATAATCTGGTTGTTCCTTTTTTCGCACTCCGCCTAATGAGACAGTATTAATTGATTATTCAACTGCTCCATTACTACAATTAGATGAAAAGTGTCAATGAGAAAATTGTAGAGTGGCACGAAAAACTCCCGATGCAGGTTTGTGTTGCTCAATACATGCTACATAAAAGTGTTCTTCCGAGCGTGTAAGAGGCCCTCGAATCCGTGTATTCGCGGCTTCTTTCACGCTCGGAAAAACACTTTTATGTAGCGCGTATTTAGACAGAAAGCTGTATCGGGAGTTTTTTATGTCGCTCTACAATTTTCTCATTGACACTTTTCAACTAATTGTAGTAATGGAGCAGTTGATTATTCAATTAATACTGTCTCATTAGGCGGAGTGCGAAAAAGGGAACAACCAGATTATCTGCAAGCGACGGCAAACAACACTGCCTTGTTTCGGCCCAGCTGCGTGGAATTTGCAAATTTTTAAATGTTGACTCAAGTTGCGTGAAACGCCCTGTAGGAACGAGCGTAAGCATTTTTCTGCCCCGTGTAATAGCGCCATTTTATCGCTCCCCGTATCGCATCCGCCTGCGTTTTCACTGGCGTGAATAAACTGCAAGGGATTAACAGCAATGAAAAACACTACGCGCTTTGTGTAACGGCCGTCATGCCGGGATTAGGCATATGCTATTTTTGTCGCAAGGTTGACGACGAAGTCATATGTTCAATTCGAGATGACGCGTCAAGTGAAGTGTACAAAATGTGGAAGGCTAAGGTGCTCGCACTGCAAGCACAGTCGTTTTCCGGTTTGTATCACTGGACTTGAGTAGTCAACAAGGAAGATGTTTTGCAAGTTCCTTATGGTAACCTTTGGGGTGGGATCAAGCCTCGGGCAGGGAGCACAGTTGTTGAAAGACAGCGATGACCCCCTTTACAGCCACTGCATTTTCAAGTTGACATTATATTTGCAAGTCTAGTAGTCCAGGGCTGATCTGCTTAGGACTCCTTGGCAGTCGACATTAAGCGCGGCATTTACGTCAAGAACGAGAGAAAGCTGAGCGTCCTGTTCACTTCTGCATGACCACACTTTTTCTATGTCAAATCGAGCTTCTCGAATTTTAAGGGTTACAAATTGCATATGCAAGAGCCGCTCGCTTGTCAAAATAGTCGCCCCAATTCAAGGCACTGCTTAGCTCGTCGTGTATCACTTTCCTGTTAACCAGAATGAACTAGCACCTGCTACCTGCTTGAAGCGCATGTCGATGAAGGTCATGTCTGCGAAAACTTGACCTGAACTGCCACCCTAGTCTGCACGGCTCTCCGAAAGCGGGTTCATTGTTTTGCTTTGCATGCGGCTTTCGATGTTGTGTCCATGTGGGTTTCAGCACCTTTTGGCGAGGCCCCAAACAAAGCACTCACAGCCACCGAAGGAACACAAAGACTAGTCAGTGCGCGTTCAGCACTTATGCTGTTTACTGCGGGCTCTTGCATTAATTTGTTGTTAGCCTTGCCGCAGCGACTACTGCATAGGTCGCTGCGCACAAACTGCGACAATGAACAACCGTGGTTCCTCTCACCGTCATTCCACTCGTAAGTTTATTTACTGAGGTGATTTCATCTTTATAGCAACATCTCGGCGAAGTTTTTTATTGGTCTCTACATATCTACGCGCAAAAATGTTTCGATGCAGCTTTTTATTCCAAAGAGGTGCTATGGTCACTCGTAATGTCGCAAAAAAGGAGTTTCCGTCAAGGCTACCTGGCTGGGTATTTCGAATAGTCGGCAGCTACCACTAGCACAGAAAAATAAGCGTTAATTCAAGTGCCGTTTCGAATGCTCCGTCAATATTTGGCTAAGCATTCCGTGCAAACCGAGTGCAGTCGCTCGCTGAACCACACAGAAGTCTCAAAGGCTGGTCTGTACATGCGCGGGAACCTTGGTGTGGTTGCACTCACGTTTAGCAATTAGCAGAATAGTCGCCGAGAGTTGCATAATTTCAGTAGAACTTCTGGAGCTTCATCTGAGGAGCGAATTCACATTTCGCTAAAGAACAGCAAAGACGTAGAGAGTATTTACAGCAATCGGATAAGACAAGAAGAGCCATTCTTGAGCTGAGCATGTTTTTGAGGAGTATCTGTGTTCAGCAGCTGCGCCTGTGTAAGGGCCATTGTTCTAGCGCTGATACAGCACTCGATACACAAAAACAATAAGTGCGTCTTTTGGAGTTGTGTCCTCTACGAAAAGCCCAGCCGGACCCGCCATATGAAAGCAAGGATATCTGCAACACTCACCACTTGCTTCTTTAATCATCTTGGCAAGGAATGGGCTTTCATATGAAAGAAACAATTTCAGATCATTTGTATGGGAGAAACAGATATGTGCCAATATACTATGGCTTCTGCAGTGAAGCGCACGATATCAAAAATGGAAAGGGCCTCAGAATTAGGCGACCAAGTTTTCTTTCTACGGCACATCTAAACCGTGACTGGGAGCATAACAAACTCGAAACGAATGCACCGAGCATACTACGAACGAAAAAATAACTGTTCTTCCCCATTTAGAATTGCTCAAGCTGGCGAGCCACGACGCACCTCGGTTTTCTCTTCGCAGTGCACTAACAGGCACACATTCTGCCTGTTCCTTTATTGGCGATGTTTACAAGGCAAGCAGTACACAGGCCCATAATACCAAGTTCATAATTGCGCCAAACTTGCGCGCTATCACTTATTCCGCTTTGATTCTATTCCGTTTCTGCCATTAGCGATTGGTCACGGATGCGCTAACTTGAACGGTTTCTCACGAGACACCACGAAACCGTAACAACTTGCCATTTTAAAAGACATGTGCGCAGTAATTATGCATGAGTATGCCAAACAGAACAATTTTTTCTCGATTGTGTGCCTTTGTGGTCATTAGTGCTCCGCTAATTTTAAAGAAATGTCATGCCGCACCCTCTAGGCATGTCTGTCACGCAACGTCACCATACCGCCCAAATTCACGACGTCAATAATAATAATATTTGGGGTTTTACGTGCCAAAACCACTTTCTGATTATGAGGCACGCCGTAGTGGAGGACTCCGGAAATTTTGACCGCCTGGGGTTCTTTAACGTGCGCCTAAATCTAAGCACACGGATGTTTTCGCATTTCGCCCCCATCGAAATGCGGCCGCCGTGGCCGGGATTCGATCCCGCGACCTCGTGCTCAGCAGCCCAACACCATAGCCACTGAGCAACCACGGCGGGTACCATGACGTCAAATGGACGTACTAATCGTGCAACATCATTCCGAGCAAACCCGATTATTTTTCTGGAATAGCCGGAGACAGCCACGTCCCGAATTAGTGAACAGAAGACGTGGCTGCCCGCCAATGCTGTTCGGAGCCGCCGGCTGGAACGCATTTTCCCGAGCATGTGTTGGCTGTTTCCAACACTCCCGAAGCCGTTTTCATTGACTGGAAAAGTCCGCTGAGATTGCGTGACAAAGTGGCCAGGAAAATCGCGAGATGTTCGAGCCACTGCGGTGACTTGCAAAGCGAATGTTGTGGTGCGCTGGTGAGTGATGAGGCGATTGACCATGCTCGGCCTTTCGTAAATCCTTCAACTGCGTACATGCGCAGAAGCACGTTTATCACATCCTAAATACGTAAATCGGGCCATCGCAGCCCTTCAGTGCACAGTGAATGCAATATTACGGTTTGGTAGGACAGTACGTGTGACCAATACAACGCACTCATGTCCAAGTAAAACACTTATACAGAGCACAACTTAAGCGCGTCACTGAAATATTCATAACATTGATATCAACATATCATAATGACAGTACTAATTGGAGAACTGGCACATTATACACTATTAGAGTCGTCGGACGATCCCACCGCTGTTACTAGTTGTAGGGGTTGTCGGACGCCCCCACCGCGGCCACCAGTTATTAGAGTCGTCGGACGATCCCACCGCTGCCACCAGATGTAGGAGTTCTCGGACGATCTCGCCGCTGCCACCATTTGAAGGAGTTGAAGGTCGTAGAGAGGAACTTGGGAGGAAGTAGGTGAATAAGGTTTATTGACATTATTTACATCTTAAAAAAGAGACACATCGACAGTCGAGCGTGACTCCCAAATGGAGTCCGCAAGACGAAGCATACAGCAATAGAGCACACAGCTCACGAGTGCATTTCGAGCACAGAGCACGACGACAAGCACGCTCTAGCAGCCGACAATCGCTGTTTATGAGCACTCCGTTCGACGTCATCGTTCGAAGACATCGCAGACTACAGGCCTTTTTGGAGGAGGAGGGCTCACACACACGTGCCGCATAGGTTTCGGTGCTCTCTCGAGGGCAGTCCACCTTTGCAGCGCAGTCGTCGTGGTATCCATTGTCTGGCGTCCCCGTAGTCAGCTGGTCACGCCCGACCTTAGCCGGCACCACTAAATTCCAGAGCTGCTTTTTTCCTGTAGTCGCCACGTGTGTCAGCAGAATGTGACGAATCCTGGGGCCCCCGTACCGCAAAGCACGAAAGAGTGTAGGAAATTGATGGCAGGGAAAAATTCGAAATGGAGGAATAGGTGAGGTTAAAAATTAAGGTTACTGGTGGCGCAATTTGTTTTGTGCCTTGGTTGATGATATGAGAATTTCAGATTTAAGCTACAGCTTTTAAAGATTATATGTTGCCACATGCCAAAGAAATTCCCGTCGGGTATAGGCACTTAAACTTGTGCATGAGGCATGATTCCGTATATTTCCTCTAGCGAGGTGAACGGAAATTTGTGTGTAGTATATAGAGCTTTCCTTTGTCGAATATATGACCATGTTCCTTGAAGTGGCTGGCTACTGCTTTATGTAAATTATGTTTTGTATCTGCGCGGTGACCGTTAAGACTGATATGAATTTGTTGTCCAGTCTCACCTATTTATTGTTTGCTACAAGCGGCACATTCTATAAAGTATACTACGTTGTGTGATGTGCAGGTGAAACTCGAAGTTACCTTGTGTGAGTAAATGTGTGAGTCCAATACTCACACAAGGCAACTTCGAGTTCGTGAAAACTTAGAATCTTTAAAAGCTGTAGCTTAAATCTGAAATTCTCATATCATCAACCAAGGCACAAAACAAATTGCGCCAATAGGTAACCTTAATTTTTAACCTGAGCTATTCCTCCATTTCGAATTTTTCCCTGCCATCAATTCCCTACACTCTTTCATACTTTTACGTTTTCGTAAACTGTACGACCCCTTTTCCTATGTACACCTGCCCCCGACCGCATTTACTCATGTCACTCTCCTATTTGTTATTCAGGTTTAGGTCCCGCCCTTTTTATGTCAGTTTTTATAATATTTTCTTGAAACACCCTCACCAACACATTCCAATGTCCCAGACGTTAGGATACCTTTTCCGGTGCCTCAGTCACTCAGCGTATCGCCACTTGTGTATACCACCGTGACGACAGCTACGTTAAGCTACAGGGGCTAACGTCCCTTGAAAGACCATGCCGCGTTTTTCCAGCTACTCCATGCATTGCATCCCAGACTCCTTGCCGCCGTCTTAACTCCTTGAACATTACCCGATGCACTGCTGCTACGCTATTTAAGTCCTTCTTTCAACTCATGTATTTTTGGGTCTTTTTGTTACTCGCGCATTGACCGCCGGCCCGGCTCTGCTAATGCCACAAAACATGCCGCCAACGACATCCCTGATTCTTCCTAACTTCTCGCTTCCCCAACACCTCTGATGCCTTTTTTTTCTTGTTCTTTTTTTCCCCGCTTGCCGTCCGTTTTTTCTTTCTTTTCTTTTGTCCCCGCCTTCCCGCCCCCGTTTTTGTACCCTCGTCTTAGAAACCACGCTTACAGACGTCAAACGACAACGCTCATTCTCTTTGAAGTCTATTCCTTTACAACCAGCCCCCCACCGACGGCAATCGTGCGGGACGTCACTATACTAACCCTTTAAAACTAACACGCCGCGGATGAGGAGACCGCCTTTGACGAAGATAGGTGCACCTATCTAAACGTAGGCCAGCCTTTCTGAGGCACTTCTCCCTGTCTATAACGTGTATACTACTGTGGATACACGTAATGTAATTCATCGGATCGAAAACGGTACGAGACAGACTAAAATCCAGCACAAGGACCATTTCGGTGCGTAATTTTAACGACATTTCGAAAAGCTCCAGTTACACTCTTATCCTTTGTCTACCATAAAACAGTGCAACCTCTTTAGTTTCACCGTCATTTCACTTTTGCATTTTGCATTCGTTGCGTGTAATCATAAAAATCTGCTCTTGCACACTTTGAAGGAGGATGACCAGCGAACCTGTGTCTATGGGCCCATTAATGGCGAATGGCACATCCCCCACGGATCGGCCCATGTATGGGTAGTGCTTAACGCCAGCCTCACCTCCGCTGCGGGTCGACTCGGCATTGCACTACCTTCGGAATCGATTCACGTATGGGGAAGGTTTAACGCCTCTCACCTGCGCCACTTGTCGGCCGGGCGTTGCACTACCTTCAGAATCGATTCACGTATGGGGAAATCTTAACGCCTCTCACCTCCGCCGCCTTACGGTCTGGCATTTCAACACCTTCGGAATCGGTTCACGTATGGGGAGGGCTTAACACCTCTCACCTGCGCCGCCGGTCGGCCGGGCATTGCAATACCTTCGGGATCGGATCACGTATGGGGAGTGCTTCACGCCTGTCACCTCCGCCGCGGGTCGGCTCGACATTCCACTACCGTCAGAATCGATTCACGTATGGGGAAATCTTAACGCCTCTCACCTGCGCCGCCGGTCGGCTGGGCATTGCAATACCTTCGGAATAGGTTCACCTATGGCGAGGGCTTAACACCTCTCACCTCGGCCGCCTTACGGCCGGGCATTGCAATACCTTCGGAACCGGTTCACGTATGGGCAGGGCTTAACGCCTCTCTCCTGCACCGCCGGTCGGCCGGGCATCGCAATGCCTTCGGAATCGGTTAACGTATGGGGAGGGCCTAATGCCTCTCACCTGCGCCGCCGGTCGGCCGGGCATTGCAATACCTTCGGAATCGGTTCACGTATGGGGAGGGCTTAACGCCTCTCACCTGCGCCGCCGGTCCATCGGGCATTGCAATACCTTCGGAATCGGTTCACGTATGGGGAGGGCTTAACGCCTCTCACCTGCGCCGCCGGTCCATCGGGCATTGCAATACCTTCGGAATCGGTTCACGTATGGGGAGGGCTTAACGACTCTCACCTGCGCCGCCGGTCCATCGGGCATTGCAATACCTTCGGAATCGGTTCACGTATGGGGAGGGCTTAACGCCTCTCACCTGCGCCGCCGGTCCATCGGGCATTGCAATACCTTCGGAATCGGTTCACGCATGGGGAGGGCTTAACGCCTCTCACCTGCGCCGCCGGTCGGCCGGGCATTGCAATACCTTCGGAATCGGTTCACGTATGGGGAGGGCTTAACGCCTCTCACCTGCGCCGCCGGTCAATCGGGCATTGCAATACCTTCGGAATCGGTTCACGTATGGGCAGGGCTTAACGCCTCTCACCTGCGCCGCCGGTCGGCCGGGCATTGCAATACCTTCGGAATCGGTTCACGTATGGGCAGGGCTTAACGCCTCTCACCTGCGCCGCCGGTCGATCGGGCATTGCAATACCTTCGGAATCGGTTCACGTATGGGCAGGGCTTAACGCCTCTCACCTGCGCCGCCGGTCGGCCGGGCATTGCAATACCTTCGGAATCGGTTCACGTATGGGCAGGGCTTAACGCCTCTCACCTGCGCCGCCGGTCGGCCGGGCATTGCAATACCTTCGGAATCGGTTCACGTATGGGGAGGGCTTAACGCCTCTCACCTGCGCCGCCGGTCGATCGGGCATTGCAATACCTTCGGAATCGGTTCACGTATGGGCAGGGCTTAACGCCTCTCACCTGCGCCGCCGGTCGGCCGGGCATTGCAATACCTTCGGAATCGGTTCACGTATGGGCAGGGCTTAACGCCTCTCACCTGCGCCGCCGGTCGATCGGGCATTGCAATACCTTCGGAATCGGTTCACGTATGGGCAGGGCTTAACGCCTCTCACCTGCGCCGCCGGTCGGCCGGGCATTGCAATACCTTCGGAATCGGTTCACGTATGGGGAGGGCTTAACGCCTCTCACCTGCGCCGCCGGTCGATCGGGCATTGCAATACCTTCGGAATCGGTTCACGTATGGGCAGGGCTTAACGCCTCTCACCTGCGCCGCCGGTCGGCCGGGCATTGCAATACCTTCGGAATCGGTTCACGTATGGGCAGGGCTTAACGCCTCTCACCTGCGCCGCCGGTCGATCGGGCATTGCAATACCTTCGGAATCGGTTCACGTATGGGGAGGGCTTAACGCCTCTCACCTGCGCCGCCGGTCGGCCGGGCATTGCAATACCTTCGGAATCGGTTCACGTATGGGGAGGGCTTAACGCCTCTCACCTGCGCCGCCGGTCGATCGGGGATTGCAATACCTTCGGAATCGGTTCACGTATGGGGAGGGCTTAACGCCTCTCACCTGCGCCGCCGGTCAATCGGGCATTGCAATACCGTCAGAATCGATTCACGTATGGGGAAATCTTAACGCCTCTCACCTGCGCCGCCGGTCGGCTGGGCATTGCAATACCTTCGGAATAGGTTCACCTATGGCGAGGGCTTAACACCTCTCACCTCCGCCGCCTTACGGCCGGGCATTGCAATACCTTCGGAACCGGTTCACGTATGGGCAGGGCTTAACGCCTCTCTCCTGCACCGCCGGTCGGCCGGGCATCGCAATGCCTTCGGAATCGGTTAACGTATGGGGAGGGCCTAATGCCTCTCACCTGCGCCGCCGGTCGGCCGGGCATTGCAATACCTTCGGAATCGGTTCACGTATGGGGAGGGCTTAACGCCTCTCACCTGCGCCGCCGGTCCATCGGGCATTGCAATACCTTCGGAATCGGTTCACGTATGGGGAGGGCTTAACGCCTCTCACCTGCGCCGCCGGTCCATCGGGCATTGGAATACCTTCGGAATCGGTTCACGTATGGGGAGGGCTTAACGACTCTCACCTGCGCCGCCGGTCCATCGGGCATTGCAATACCTTCGGAATCGGTTCACGTATGGGCAGGGCTTAACGCCTCTCACCTGCGCCGCCGGTCGATCGGGCATTGCAATACCTTCGGAATCGGTTCACGTATGGGGAGGGCTTAACGCCTCTCACCTGCGCCGCCGGTCAATCGGGCATTGCAATACCTTCGGAATCGGTTCACGTATGGGGAGGGCTTAACGCCTCTCACCTGCGCCGCCGGTCAATCGGGCATTGCAATACCTTCGGAATCGGTTCACGTATGGGCAGGGCTTAACGCCTCTCACCTGCGCCGCCGGTCGATCGGGCATTGCAATACCTTCGGAATCGGTTCACGTATGGGGAGGGCTTAACGCCTCTCACCTGCGCCGCCGGTCAATCGGGCATTGCAATACCTTCGGAATCGGTTCACGTATGGGGAGGGCTTAACGCCTCTCACCTGCGCCGCCGGTCAATCGGGCATTGCAATACCTTCGGAATCGGTTCACGTATGGGGAGGGCTTAACGCCTCTCACCTGCGCCGCCGGTCGATCGGGCATTGCAATACCTTCGGAATCGGTTCACGTATGGGGAGGGCTTAACGCCTCTCACCTGCGCCGCCGGTCAATCGGGCATTGCAATACCTTCGGAATCGGTTCACGTATGGGGAGGGCTTAACGCCTCTCACCTGCGCCGCCGGTCAATCGGGCATTGCAATACCTTCGGAATCGGTTCACGTATGGGGAGGGCTTAACGACTCTCACCTGCGCCGCCGGTCAATCGGGCATTGCAATACCTTCGGAATCGGTTCACGTATGGGGAGGGCTTAACGCCTCTCACCTGCGCCGCCGGTCAATCGGGCATCGCAATACCTTCGGAATCGGTTCACGTATGGGGAGGGCTTAACGCCTCTCACCTGCGCCGCCGGTCAATCGGGCATTGCAATACCTTCGGAATCGGTTCACGTATGGGCAGGGCTTAACGCCTCTCACCTGCGCCGCCGGTCGATCGGGCATTGCAATACCTTCGGAATCGGTTCACGTATGGGCAGGGCTTAACGCCTCTCACCTGCGCCGCCGGTCAATCGGGCATTGCAATACCTTCGGAATCGGTTCACGTATGGGGAGGGCTTAACGACTCTCACCTGCGCCGCCGGTCAATCGGGCATTGCAATACCTTCGGAATCGGTTCACGTATGGGGAGGGCTTAACGCCTCTCACCTGCGCCGCCGGTCAATCGGGCATTGCAATACCTTCGGAATCGGTTCACGTATGGGGAGGGCTTAACGACTCTCACCTGCGCCGCCGGTCAATCGGGCATTGCAATACCTTCGGAATCGGTTAGCGTATGAGGAGGGCTTAAGGCCTCTCTCCTGCGCCGCCGGTCGATGAGGCATTGCAATACCTTCGGAATCGGTTCATGTGTGGGGAGGGCTTAGCGCCTCTCACTTGCGCCGCCGGAGGGCCGGGCATTTCACTACCTTCGGAATCAGTTGAGGTATGGGGACTGCTTAACGTCTGCTTCACCACAGCCGTGGGTCGACCCGATAGTGCACTACCATCGGAATCGGCTTACGTATGGGGAGTGCTTAACGACTGCTCACGTTTGGGGAGTGCTTAAAATTCGCTTCACCTGCGCCGCGGGTCCGCCCGGCATTGCACAATCTTCGGAATCGGCCCACGTTCTTAACACCCGCATCACCTCTGTCGTGGGTCAGCCCCGTATTGCACTATCTTCGGGATGCTCCCACGTATTGGGAGTGCTTAAGGACTGCTCACGTTTGCGAGCGCGTAACACCCACTTCACCTCCGCCGCGGGTCGGCCTGGCATTGCACTATCTGTGGGATCGACCCGCGTATCTAATCATTAACACCTTCGCTGTGAAAACAATGACGTCATGAACCATTCCATTCGGTGAAGGTGGATGGCCAGCGAAGCTGTGTAGCACACAAGACGTACCACAGAATTTTGAACAAAGAAACGAGCATATTTGTTGTCTTGATCGCTTGTCACCGTAACGAAAGATACGCACACAGATATTTTTATACATTCGTGTTCGTTCGTGTTATACATTCTTTATATAGGTTCGTGTTTTCATGTCGCGATATAATGCGGCAATGAATTTGTGAGCGAAATCTGCGTTTAAACTCACTAGGCTCCAGCACCTCGGAGCAGCGGGACTTTCGCCGCATAATCTTAGCCGCCATACTGCTTCGACGCAGGGACCATATTATCCGTCCTTCCTGGAATTTATAAAATCCGCCAATCTTATTTCATTCTTCTAATTATCCTTATTCGCCCGCATCCCATATCCCTGTATGCCTTGAGGCATTAACCCTCGTAAATAAATAATAATCGCCCCAATTGCCATGAGTCCCCTTCGCTCAGTGAGGAGCACTACGGGAACACTGGCATGACGAGCGACAACAGAGCGTGTTGTGGAAGAAGACGACGACGACGAAAGCGGGAGCAGTGGCACCAGCCATCGCTGATGATAATATTTTTTGCCCTCGCAGGTATGCATACGGATACGAAAAATGTGTGGAACCCTAGCTACATACAGCTTCGCTTTAAAATTGACACTGATCGCATGGTTTAGAGGAGTACTGACACAAACATTTTCGATCTTGTTTTTTCTGCTGCAATAAGTAGCTAATGACCCATGTTGGAAAAGGAGGACAATCCCAATTGCTGTCCCCCAGATATTGGACCTTGCCGTTGGGTGCGGGAGTTGGCCGAGGTTGAGGAGGACTTTGAGATGAAAAACGTGAGGTTTATTTACATTATTTACAGTGAGAGTACATAGAAATTAACAGTCATAAAGTCATTACGGGCCGGCAGCAACTCGGACGCTGCGGCTCATGGCAAGAAGCTCGATAGAGATGAATGAAGAAATGCTCCCTTGCTGCTCCCGGTCTCTGGCTTTTAAGCCCTTCGGTGTCTCGAAGTCACGTCACGTTCGACCAATCGACGAGCCCGCTCAGGTGACGCCATTTTCGGCCAATCGGCGAGCCCGCTCAGGTGTCCTCGTTTTCGGCCAATGGTAGGCGCCCGTGCGATTTTGTCACACCCGGCGCAGGGGGTTGCTCCTTGGGCTGCGATTGTCCGAGGGCTTACTTCTCTCTGCGGTACTGCCTTGCGGGCTTGCAAGCGCCGTCACAATAGTCGGAAGGGGGCGACGTTCAGTGCTGCAAAGCAGCTTTGCTCGAGACCTGCATTACCTGGAACCGTGCCAGGCTCCCGCAACACTTTCGGGAAGAGTCAAGCAATGAATAGCTCCACCTGCGGCGCACCACGTGGGGGACGCCAACTCGTTTGCACGTGCCGCGCCTCGGGAGCGGGGTAGATGTGCTTCTGCGCTCCTTAATTAGCTGTGGCGCGATTCGATGTGGTCTGGTGAACTCGAAGGAGGCTCAGAAAAAGGTCCCGTATCTAAGAGCTCCTCCTCGCCCCGGAAGTTCGGAATGGCCGGTGAAATAAATTCGCTGACCACGAGGAACGCTGAAGGAACCTGCAGGGTATTGGTGTCGAGCCTCGTTTGACGAACTTCGGGATCTTGGGCCCTGGAGAACGTACGTCAAACAAACAAAACAACACAGCGCTGCACCACGTGCAAGCGCAGGCTCTTCACCCCTGACTCGCCAGGCTATTACTGAGTCAAAATGAACCCTGATCTTTTATTTCCCCAATTTTGACAAAGCAGTTCCAACCACCTTTCCAAACCGCTATCCATTGCTCCCCGAATGCCGACAAGGCCAGAGTGACATTGTTGTTGCAAAACAAAGGGCCGTTGTCGTTGCAACCAACAAATGAAAACAGCCGAACATAACTTAAGTGGCCTAACTACACGAACAGCATGTTTCCAACCAATCGCAGCGGTGTGCTTATCGCACGTGTTGGGGCCACTTAACAGTCCGGTCAACTCTACAAGTACGTAATCACAAGCGCGCTAGCTTTGTTGTCACTATTGAGACCGCGTACTTGCGTCGTAGGCA
The DNA here is from genome assembly GCF_038994185.2 of Dermacentor albipictus. Taxonomy (NCBI): domain Eukaryota; kingdom Metazoa; phylum Arthropoda; class Arachnida; order Ixodida; family Ixodidae; genus Dermacentor; species Dermacentor albipictus. Next base: position 285,644,827 of record NC_091821.1, on the reverse strand, counting down.
AACGTTTCATTATGCTTACTCACGTTTCTTCCTTTAGTCCCTACACGACATCTAACTTACGCGAGCAATTAAACTTGCGGGACTTACGCACTCCGTAGAACCATTAAAAAATGCGTCTGCTTATAACTAGTCCCATGCACGCTAACTAGAGAAGTCAGAACACGGCCGCCCTAAAGACACACGAGCAACCCAGTCATAAACTTTCTGCTTGCTTGCGTCCGCACAGGACGCGCGCTAATTGAACTACGAACGCTTCTCAGTGCAAATTACGCACTTACTGCAAATCTACGCGCTTAACCTTAGAAAATTGAAAAACACTTATAAAAAAAGAAGGTTAACTAATACACATGCGCGTTACCATAGGCCTCTCACCGATAACCTTGACACTCAGCTTACTCACACACAAAAAAAGCCTATCTACTCATTAATGAACACCTCGCGAAACTACAGGTTTACATAAAAAGCATCTTTCAAATCTCGGAGCTTCTCGAACAAGAACACAAAGCTCATATCTTACATATTGAAAGAAATTTTAGTCTTAAATCGCGAAATTTTGAAATGCTAAAAAAAAACAACGCGTTTCACTTCTACGGAAGCTCCCTTGGCCTCCCGTTACAAACATTTACGTCTGACTCATACTTTTGAGCCGTACTCGAGGTGGTCGCGGTTCGAAAGCTATTGTGGCTACCGAGGAACAACAAAAGGGCTGATTCACTATCAGTTCCTTCAAGACGTTACAGTTTCTTGCCAATTCGCGTCCTGGCGCCACGTTTTCCTCACGAACTCGACTGACCGCATCGTGACTCCTCATCACCTCCTCTCGTCTTGCCACCTTGCAGTCCTTCGCACTACAAGCTGCACCCCGAAAAGAACGACGGAACGACGAGGAACGTAACTGCCCCGTGCCCTTTGTCCGCGTCCGTGCAGAACATGATTCTGGGTCTCTTTTTGACCGGTGGCTCCAACGTGCTTGATGCGCACACATCGACAACGACGACAGCATCTTTCTTTTCCTCGCGCCCTGGCTTTTTGCCTCTGTCGCCGTGTTTGGCTGCGCTACCTTATTCGCCGCATTCCGTTCTTTACGGCGTTTTTTTTTTCTGCGGCGCTTTCTCTTCGAACTGGCTTTTATGCCGCTCTCTCGCGCCTCGTGCTAGCCGGTACACATCTCTTCGGCCCAGATCGGTCTCCTACCCGCACAGTCTGAATGATCCTTAACTAACTCATCCTTCTCTTGGCTACCTAGACTGGCGGAGAGCTGCAACGATCCCTGAACTATGCAGTTGTTTTCCCTTGAGCTACGCAGCTCGCAATCCTGCGTACTGCCCTCAACTGCATCGTCCAGCTGGCACTGCACTTCGGCACGCAGATCCGACTCGACAGTTACGTCGACATGGATGCTTGCGTCTGTCGGGTCAGCGGTATTCTGTGCTTCGTTAACTACCTCGTTAACGTTACATGCAACGCAGACGCGTGGTGACTGTGTCAATTCATTCACAGCTGACCTAGCTGTCTCTACAGTGCTCTGTTAGCACAGCACCTCGTCGCTCTCGCTAGAGCCTTTAACGGCCTCTGTTGCCACTACGGCATCGTTAGTAGCTAGCCCTTTCCGTTCGCGTATGAATGGGCCGCTAATCTCACAGGCACTACTTTTCTCGTCGCCTTTTGGTGAAAATGCGCTAGATACTTCCTCATTATTTTGCTTTGCACTACCTACAAAATTTTTAGACAGCCGTTGTCTCTGTGCCTTTAACTGCTCACAATATTGTATCTGTTTAATCAATGGCGCCTTCTCTCTCTCGTACTTTTGCTCACGCTCATGCTTACGTTCTTGATACTCACGTTCACGTTCATTCTCACGTTCATGACGCTGACGTTCTTGAAGCTCACGCTTCCGTTCATACTCGCGTTCTTGACGCTTACGCTCACTTACGTTCACGACGCTCACGCCCACGTTCACGACGCTGACGCTCCCGTGGTTCTTGTATCACCTCCCAAGCAAGCTCAATGCTTTTATCATCATTGCCACTATCTTGAATCGCCTTTATGATAGTTGGCGTTTTCATCTCTTCGTCCGCCTCAACTCCCAAATCCCAAATTAGACGTGACCAACCACACTTGATTGGATCCACTACAAAGCAGCGACTGGGAAAGTGCCGCTAGCGACAGCTATATCAATATACGTACGCACCGGTACAAGTCCGCGAGGCCGCTTTGGGAATGAAGCATATTCCGGAGCAGGACACCAGGCTAGGTAAAAGTCGACACAGCATGAGGCTTGGGGGTATACGTAGTTTTTGCGGAAGATCATCGGGCTGCTCGAAGCTCTACCGGTTTTGTTTATACCACGCTCGCTCGAAATGAAACGAAAAAATCTGGCTGCTCTTCAGCGCGGTCCATTCTACGCGTCCAGCGGCGCGCACGAACTCGGACCACTTCTGCCGCTTAAGGTGGATACACACGGGAGGGCAAAATCCCGCCTGCTCCGCGGACAAATAGTGACGTCATCACTTGAATCCGGCGCAGCCGAGTTAGGTCGCATTCACACAGCCGGAGCACCGTTTGCGGAATCCGCGTGCTTATTCTCGACGCCAACGCCACGCACGTTGCCAAACTGCTGGGTACGAGTGCGCATTCCAAGATAGACAGCTATCGGAGGCGGCGTTTGTCCGCGTTGGCTGTTCTACTCGAAGTGAGTGAAGACAGCTAGGTGTAGGCTGTAAAAAGAAAACGATTATGCTTGAAGAAACCACGGATGTCGAAGAATACGCTTTGTGTTCAGAGCTTGCTTTGTGAAGATCTGCTAGAGTGTGATCCGCACGAATACAAGCGCCTACTGCGCGTCAGCAGCACGCAGTTTTTCGAACTTCTGGCCCGCGTTCAACATACAATCGAGCGGCAAGAAACCATCGTGAGACCATCTGTGCCAGCGAAGACACGGCTTCAAATCACTCTTCGCTTTCTCGCCGCAGGTAAGCACTAGTGTTCGCTTCAATTTGAAGTATCAAGTGTCACTTTTCATGAGGCGCGCTGACTTTTAAAGCGAAGGCATCCCCTAGCTTTCTCGACTGTGACTGCTGCCGCTCTCTTGGGAAGTGCGCGCTTCACGTCGCGTGTAATGTGCGCGTGCACTTATTTCCGTTAGCCCGCGGACGCAGGAATAAAATGAAAAAAAAGAACCAACCCACTCTTTAGCGCCCTACATCTCTATGCAGTGTGTACAATGACAAACACATCTTCGTTGTGACGTGACTGCCCTTACCTCTCGCAACGAACAGTTCGTGTATTTCGGCGTAGATATAGCAAATGCTACGGCGCATGAACATCGTATAAACATGTTGCATAAGAATGTTGGAAATATGGTGAAATAAAGGCAACTGTGTGTATGAAATTTAGTTTTATAGCATGAAAATAGCCGCTTTATAAGAGATCCGCTTTACACAGATTCCAGTGTGAATATCAGATGTGCATATTTTATTCGAATGCGGAGTTCTGTCTTTCTTTGTTAATTTTTAGCGTAACCAACAATTTCTTGTTTTTCTTTTTTTAATAGGAGAAACGCACTACTCATTAAGCTGACAGTTCAGGGAGGACACTCAACTGTCAACCAGCTCATAAAAGAGACATGTGTGGCAATCTGCCTGGAGCTGAAAGACGAATTCTTGAAGACCCCCAAGACTGACGGAGAGTGGTCTAGAGCCATGCAAGACATCAAAGAAAAGTGGCAGTTCCCCAATTGTATTGGTGCTATAGATGGAAAACATGTGTGCATCATCAAGCCAAATATTCAGGCTCTTTGTATTTCAACTACAATAAAACCTTCAGCATAGTGCTATTTGCGCTTGTTGATGCGAACTATAGGTTTCGCTATTTGGACATTGGCGCCCCTGGTTCACAAGGTGATGGCTGAATTTGGCAGTCAACACCTCTGCGAAAAGCAATTGATGAAATAAAATGCGGGACGGCCCAAAACCGTAAAAGTGGCAAGTTCGCCGGATCTTCAAATGCCCCCGGTTATTGTAGGAGATGATGCTTTTCCTCTGGGTGAAAATTCCTGAAGGTGCGGCGTTTGTTCGCGAAAACCGTTTTTAGAAACTCTGCAGAGGTTCAATCAGATGAAGAAAACAATGGGTCAAATCTAGAAGAGCATTCCCAAAAATGAAGTAAATTTTTCGGCTACATGGTTCATATTCAACTGGTAACATGCTGCTGACCACAAAAGAAAAAAAAAAGAGAGACAGGGCTGAGCGCAGAAATGACAGAGCGCCCTGCCCTCTCTCTTTCTTTATTTTTTGATTACGCAGCACGTCATTATCCCAGAAGTGACGTTATAGCTAATAATACACGCCGACAGAGTAAGGTGCTGATTCTGCATGCCGCTGAGCCATTTCGAGAGCGATCTCTTGCCATAGCCTGTTACGCAGCTGCGCGCTTGCATAAGCGGTGAGCTCTACATTCAATAGCGCTGCGAATCCATCAACAAGAGCAAAAAAAGTACCGGTTGCTTCGTCACTTAGCATTTTCTTGTGCACCTCACTCATGTTGAGGTCACGCAGGCTGCGCGGTCTAAATAGAAATGCGCGCGCAACCACGACTCGCTTTTCCCGCTGCACCACAACAAAAGCACATGCGGTGACTCCTGCACAACAAAAACACACGTGGCATCAAGCCACGGATGCATCAAGCCGACAACACGCCATCGTAGCCACGCCAACCCGTCCAATGTTGGCAGATTTGACGCTGACTACGTTAAATTGAGGCCAGACGACCGCCAAACGGACGGATGGAAATACCGGCGAGCATTTTCAATCCGGACCGCGAGCGGAGGAGGCCGGACAAGGCGAGGGCGGCAAGTTTTGATGACGCGCGCGTCACGTGATGCGCGATCCGCTGCGAAAATTCCTCCTCCATCCGGTCGTGTGAATGCACCTTTATCGACGCTGAGGAAGTCAAGCGAGCTGGCGATCGCTGGGAAATGCCATACAGGCCTAGCTCGCTAGCCGTAGGATCCGAGGCCGATGGTCCTTGCGACCCGTCCGCAGCTGGTAATAAAGCATCGGTATTCGTCAATACAATCAACGTCTGCACATTTATGTCGCTCTAAGTGACAATACCATTCGTCTTCCCGACGCCGCTAGTAGCGATGAGAAAAAAATTGGAGGACGCTTAAGCTTCGCCTTCAAGAGTGGGACGCGACAGCGTTCCCGTCGAGCCGCCAAGGGGTGTGAGACAATGCGCTACGGCACAGCGATCACTTACGATGCGCCCCGCATCGGACTTAGCGCCCACCTATCACGCGGTGAGCGTCGAGCAACGCAGCGTTCGCCGCGGCAACGAAACGTGCGCCTGAGCGAAAGAAACGAACCAAAGAACTCGGTGTCTCGGAGGGGAAGCGATCTACGCCAGCCAAACGTCGTGATCGGCACGGGCAGAGAGATAGATAGTAATCTAAACCGGGAGCACGGCGAAGCGTCGTCAGGGGAGAGGGAGTCCCGCGACGCGCCTGGCAGCGGTCCCAATGCGCGCGCGGCGCGCCTCCTGTCGGGGCAGCGCCGTACATTGAGAGGAGCGGGTCTTCTGTGTTTGCCGCAAGATGGCTCTGCGTGTGCGGAAAGCGCAGAAGAAATGCAGCGGAAACGCACTTCGCAACTCGTGTAATTGTGACTTCTGTACGTTACATGTTCATAATTACCGATATACACTGCAGTATAAGTTTCCACGGCTCGTTTCGAAGGCAACACCGCATTCACTAGAGGCGCGTTTGCACCGCTTGGAAGCATCGAACTCGTGGCTGAGTGGTAGCGTCTCCGTCTCACACTCCGGAGACCTGGGTTCGATTCCCACCGGGCCAATCTTGGAAGTTGCTTTTTATTTATGAAGGGCCTGCCGTGATTTATCGCTCACGGTCAACGCCGCCGACGCCGACGACACCGGCTTTTCTGCGACACGAGCTCCTTAACGCTATCGCGTTAAAACACGCTAGCCAGGCGAGCCGCTTCGCAGAGACGATTGCACTGCGCTGACTGCGTGCGAGTCAAAATCATGGCAATGATTTAATATATATATATATATATATATATATATATATATATATATAATGCGGTTTTTTACGTGCCAAAATCACTTTGTGGACTATGAGGCACGTCGTAGTGGAGGACTCCGGAAATTTCGACCACCTGGGGTTATTTAACGTGCACATAAATCTAAGTGCACGGGTGTTTTCGCATTTCGCCCCCATCGAAATGCGGCCGCCGTGGCCGGGATTCCAAACTGCGACCTCGCGCTCAGCAGCCCAACACCATAGCCGCCGAGCAACCACGGCGGGTCCGATTTACTCTATCGCGCAACGTTTTATAACATACACACTTTCGAGGTCGCTTTATGAGTTATTTCGTGTCAGAAACAAAGTTTAGCTGATTTTCGTGCCGCCGTCAGCTGCGAATGAGGTCAGCGTCACGACCATGGAGAACAAAAAAGACACCAGCGGAGGGGAGGGGGGGGCGTTATTCTGTATGAGTCCACCTAGTGAACTGTCCATTCGGGCTGCTGCTGATTGGATGCAGCTGCACGAGAGAGGAGGAGGCGGGCGGCCCATCAGCAGCGCCCGAAATGGGCAGTCCACTAGGTGGCAGGACGATGGGATCGGCGAGTAACTTGCTCGCAGGGCCCGCCCCGACGGCAGCGCAAACTCCTGACGTAGCGTTTTCTCGGTTGCTTACAATCCTTTCTTGTTATCGATGTCGCGAGGTGCTGCGTTTCGGAGTTGGCTGCGCGATCGTACTTTAAAATTTATATTAAATATGTCCGAATATCAACGGCGAATATTCGCCGTTGATATTTTGCAGACAATGTGTGTGTGGCCACATAAATCGATCTCACACGTTACCTCGACTTGGAATTTTTGTGCCAGTATTCCTTTAGCGTTGCGCTGGGACTCTTCGGATGGTGTCCGCAGCATACGCGGCTGTAACGTCATAGCGCATCGCATCGTGCAACTGCTGTTGGGTAACAGCGCCCAACGAACCGTTTCACAACGCTGACGCGATGAAGAGCGCCTGCACTCCGGTCGAGCAGCTTCCGCGTGAGCAAGGACAGGTTCTGCTATATAAAAAAAGATAATTCTGGCGGTTGCCAGAACCACCACATTATGAAGAGGCATGCCGTCGTGGATCATGTTGACCAGCTGGAATGCCTTAACGTGCACCCAATGCACGGGCGCTTCTTGCAATGCCAGCCGATACGATTGGTGTGATTTCGCGCCCTCGGGCTTAGCAGCGCAACGGCGGCGGCTCACGTCCCCGCGCTGGCCACGCTGACTGCGCCAGACGCTTGACTGTACGAGCGTCCACTTTTTGCTGGGGTAGCGCAAGTGCGCCGCGCGTTCCCGCTGCTATCATAACTCTTGGCTTACTCGAATACAGCGGCGCACTTAAAGGGACACTAAAGGTTACTATTAAGTCAACGTGGACTGTTGAAATATCATCCCAGAAACCTCGAAACGCTTGTTTCGTGCCAAGGGAAGACTTCTTTTTAGAGAAAACGCGTTCTGAAGCGTCCGCGTACCTCTAGCGCAGTTCAATTCGCCCGCCTTCCGATTGAGAAGTACTAATATCATGGTCTCATAGTGACGTTGCGCCATCGGTGAGTAGAACGGCGTCCGCAGACGGCGCTACGGCTTTTCTGCGCAAAACGCAAACGCGCGGCCAGAAACAGCCAAGACAGAGCCGACAGTAGAGCGAAAGCGGAAGTATGGTGGCTATAGCGGAAGGAGAAACGCGCGACCATAAGCTGGTATTTCATTCTATGACGCAAACTTCGACGCTCGTCGCAATGGACCCTGACAACGACAGATTGGCTCGCGATGCTGCGATCAACTTCAGCGATTTGAGCACTGACGAGCGCGACCTGCTGCTGAGGGCTCGCGCTGCCGATATCGTTGCGTACTACGACGGTGGCCTCGACACCGGCTCTCGGGAGCGGGAAAGCAACGAGGGCTTCCCACGACATCACATGGACGTGGCATTCTCTGTGCTTGTTCCAAATGAAAGTTTCGCGAGCCAGCAGAACCCGCACAGCACGACGCGATAACGAAACTACTCAAACTCCAAAGCGTGCGCGGCGCAGAGTCGAGCGAAAACGAAACCTTTCGACCACCCATACTATTCAAGAGTAACGTCAAAATGTTATTTTTTCTTAGAATCGAATAGACGTAGACAAGCAGCATTTTCTTCCGTCTTATAATCGAATGAAATGATATTTTTAATACGAGTAGTTGAGTATTAGTAACACAAATTATGAGGAGTGCTTTCGTCATCGGGCTGGTACTGGAATGTCGCTGGGGGGTCTCAAATTGTGTCATGCATTTACGTCAATTTATTGGTTACTAAAGCTCTGTTCGCGATTATATTGACGTCTTAGACGTTCTAGAACATTGCTCTACCACTTTAACTTGACTTTCTGGTAAACTTTAGTGTCCCTTTTAGGTCGCGGCCACTGAGTAGCGATCACTTTCGCCTCCGCGCGTACCCACGAGAGACAGCGCGCACTTCTCCCACTCAGCTCCGAAGCCTAGGGTATCCAGGCTGCCTTGATTGGCGCTCACTCCCTCTCGCCGCACGCGCACTGATACACGGTATCGATGATGTTGAAGATTTAATGACATCCCCTGTGAAATGAGGCGGTGACGAAGTTACCGAGCCTGCTTGAGTTAATCGGAAATGCTATAAACGCCTTTCATTCTAGCATTTTTGCATACATCTCCTTAGTCTTTTTTCTTGTCCTCAAAATCAAAGCTTCTCTGTGTTCCTTGTACTGTTACCTGTGCGAATAATTCAACTCTGGCACTCCACGTGATCTGGCGGAGACCGCAGCTGTTGAGTTCGATGGGGCGGCTCCACAGCAGCAGGCCACAGCAACATAGAGACCCACCCCGGCTAATTACACTCACCTCTTACCACGGCTAATTACACTCGTTGTTTAGTATATCCGTTGTTTCTCACTATCGCTATGCATTCTCGACATGACATGGTATCACTTAACGCCATTGTCATGTTTATGCGACACTTCCAAGTCACCTAACCAACCGTTTCTCTCTAGAACTGGTCACAAGATACCCAGATCCGAGATATGCGAAATCCGTTTGAATTCTTCTAAGAGCTCGTCTTCTAAATCCAACGTGCACGGAACCGTTGCGTAACGTGGTGGTGAAGCTAGGATACCTGGCTGGTATCACTTGGCATGGGACAGAAAACGGTTGCTTTAACGAGGCCGCAGAGGGGTCTTGCGATTCTCGTGTTAAGTGAAGGTTCATTTGTGGCGTTCTTTTGTGACCGACATGCACTGCGCATATCTAAACGTGATGCACCGTTTCGTCTTACCTACTCGCCTATTTTTATCCGACGGCGAAAATTCGCCTGGAGTGTCCACCTAATCGCTATCACAACGGAATTAAGTTCCAAGCGTAACATGGAGCGACAATTTGAGTACATTGTGCGCTGAACACGCATTTATTGAGCTTATCCTCGCGCGCAACGTAGTTCCTCAAAACGGTTCACCTATCCTTTCATGGTTTGACCCGCTTGATTGCAGCAAATACAATGGATTTAAAGTACACATTGGAAGCCGAGACCTCAATTCAAGTACAGGAAGCGCGGCTCGTAGAGCCGATCAGATGTTTCCACTGCCATCGGCGCTGAACGAGCTCGCCACCAGCGCTTTTCGAAGGGGCCCGAAAGGGCGCCGCCAGGGGGCGTCGTTCCAGCCTGCTTGCTCAGAGTTGGTTTGGATTTTGTGGCGAATGGACGTGCTTTTCGGGGCTCCGTGGCGACGACGAAATCATAAGTTTTTGTGCATGCTTTGAGCTTGCTTCTGTTTTTATTTGCTGTTTTTTTGCATTTAAATAGTAATTGGGAGTTTTTCCGTTTCTTTCCTTTTTTTTCTTTGTCTCTCGTATTTCGGGTGCGCGGGTGTGCTTCGTGTACGTTTGTTTTGCAGGATGATTAGAGCGTCCTTTCGTGCCCCGTGTTCCAACATGTGCAGCCGAGTGGGACGTTGAGTGACTTTGTAGTCTTTAAGTAGTAGCTCGGAAGTGGCAAGAGAAATAGCTATTAGTGGTTTTACTGTGCGTGTTTGGCAAAAAAGTGAGAGCGTGACCGCGTGGTTGAGCGCGTCATTCCTTTGGTCTCCGCGGCATTGATTGTTTTTGAAACAGTGGTGAGAGTTGCTTTGCGGCATTTTGAGGATTTGAATCCTGTGCGTATCGGTTTTTTCTAGAAGGCACGTGCTCTGCATTGATATAGTATTATAGTATTTGCAAAAAGCCGTGCAATACATGGCGAGAAAGCCGGTAAAGCAGGCAGTACGGGGGGCGACCCTCAAGGCAGATGAGGAGACATGTGAGAATGGAGAGGGCGTCGAATCAACCGGCACACAATGTGATGTCGAAACTAGGCTGCAGAAAATGGAGAGTTTCCAGGAAGAGCTTCTCAAACAGGTGCAAGAGCTCAAAAATGAGCTAAACACGGAGCGTGAGGCACGGAAGGTAGTTGAAAAGAGACTGGAAGCAGCCGAGGAAAAGCTGAACAGGGCCGCCATTGTGACCGAGAATGTGCGTGACAATGGAGCGCAGACCCCCGACGCGACAGGCGCGGGAGGGTCAAGGCGGAACCGCATGGCGCGATTTCAGGCGCGATTGACGCGCGCGTCATTTTGACGCGTGCCCAGCATAATCCGTCACGAAATCGCGCCGCCGCGTGCTGCTGCTCGGAGTAGAAAAAAAACGCGTCGCGCGGCGCGTCCACCAATCAGAGTTCAGGCAAGTCACGTGGCATTTGGTCACGTTGTATTTTGGTTCTTTTTTTGCCACCAGATGGCCCTGCTCTCCGCGCATCTCTAAAGCCCCTTGATAATTTGAAAGTAGTGACACTCTCCTCCTCACGGTGCTTTCCTCCTCGATTCTCCTCGCCCGCCGGCTGCGCACGGCACGCTATTCCTCCTGGGCTCCCTCGGACGGGCCGCAGGATTCTATGGAGGCGTGTTATATTGGGCCAGTTGCGCGCCCCAGTGGGGTTGAAAATTTTGAGAAATGCTAATAACAGCATCGATAATGCTGGAGGCAACGTTTGTGAGGAGGCTGGTTTTTTCTTAAAGCCGTATGAACGCGGCATACTGATTTAAAGGGAGCTCTGAGGCGAGTTCTATACTCCAGACGATTTTTCTGCCACATGATCAGATGCTTTACTTCGTGCTTCTGGTCTAGTATTGCTTGTGACACATCCCTTTGTGTGTGGCTTATGAAGCGAAAGCCTTAGACCTCTGTTTCAAGGTCCCGTTGTGAGCTACAGAAAATATCACGTGACCGAAGGAAGGCGGGAAGCGAACCAAAGCATGTGCAGCCGCGTATAAGAGATGATTAATGATTACCAAAGTAATGATTGATTAGTGATTAGATTGTTGTTCATGCAGCCTAATCTACCCCAATCGGTCTTAATACCCTTTCATCAACACTTCACCCTAATCCACCATAATCCGCCTTAATTCTCCTCCACGCACCTAAATCTTTATTCATGCATCTTAATCCTTCGTAATGCACTCTAATCCACCTTAATATTCTTTAATACACTCTAATCAACCTTAATCCTCCCTAATCCACCTTATGTCAACCACTAATGATTCATTAATTAACTTGGGTAATCATTCTCTCATACAGGGGTGGACATGCTTTGGGTCCCCTCTGGCCTTCCTTGGGTTACGTGATACTTCCAGTTTAGAACGCGACCTTGAAACATAAAGATCTAAAGGCTTTCGCCTTAAAACTTAAAAGCTCAATTTTGACTAGTGAACGCTCATCACCTGCAATACTACGGGGATACTTGCCACTAATTTTTTCAGGGCGCAAAGCAGAATCAACAATACTGCGCTTCCGACTGAATAACAACAGTTAGCGACGTGCGAAGTGATGGAGCCACCCCAGAATATTAAGCATACTGAGGACAACCGCAACAAAAACGCTGGTGAGCAGGCCGGAAGAATGATAAAAAAATGCAGCATTACGGGATGCTTTGCTACGAGCTATAAGAAAGACTCCTCAGCTCGCAAACAACGCTGTTCTTTCTCAGAACAAAGTTGCTTCGGCCAATGTCATGCAGCCACTGCTTCCTACGCAAGCCGTTACGCTTTCGTTGTGGTGTCATAAAAACGGCATAACCATCTTCAGGCTTCTTGCTGCAGTTATATGCGCAACAGCCCGGCATAGCGCTAGCACATAGACCAGAAACACTGCGCACAACGTTCGCTACGCCGAGCTAAAGCACCGAGCCAGCCGTGCTCAGGAGGAAAATGGCGCGAACGAAAAAGAGAAACACAAGCAAAACTCAAAATCCGCGCGTTTCCAAGGGCAACGGCAGGGAGACCAATCGTCGTGCAGAAAAACGGGGGCAAAACTGGTTGCCGCGGGGAGGACACGCAAGGGGTGAGGAGGAGGCGAGGAGGTCGCGCGGCGGCGGCAGAGTTCAAAGAGTGGCGGTACTTTCAAATTATCAAGGGACTTTACGCATCTCGACGGAACCTCCTCGGCAGAATTTTTTTTTTCTCGGCAGAACTGGCGCGCGCGTCGAGGAAAACATGTGCTACCGTGATTTCGTTCGCGCATCGTGTTGGTTCGCGCATCGTGTTCACCTAAAATGAACAAAGCAACCTTTAACGAGGCCCTAATAACTAAAGTGGAGAAGCGTCGCGTCTCATCGCTAATACTGGCAAGACAATTTGCTAATAATACCAGTGTATGGTGCTCGCTCTCTTCTCAACCAGGCAGGCCGCACCCACATGTACCTCTTGACCCGCATTTTTTCTTGCTTCAGTATCAGCATCCCCCTTAATAGTAGCAATCGCCTCTTCTGCTCGGTAGTAAGCGGCCGACCCTCCTTTTTATATGTGAAGTTGTAAACAAGCAGCGGCTTCTCAGCATGCGGACGGTACATAGTCGCAGTTTCGCACACAATATTGCTGCTTGAAATTAAGCTTGACAAGTACACTTGGGAAAGAAATGTCGCTGTCTAATTACACTCAGATTATTTTTATTGTAGTGTTCTGTAAGTTTAAGGGCATATTATATATGCGGTAACAGAGACAATACATGTCGTTGAGAGTTATGTTGTCTGGCAACCCGGAAAACGCGGCGCGAAAGCGCCGCTCCTTTTTTTTCGTACGGGTGCTCGCGCGTCGGCGGCAACGCGGGCGTTTGCCGCTCGTCGCGTTTTTCGCTCGCGAAAAACGCGCCATGTGGTTCCAGCTTTCAGAGAAATACGTGGAACGCTGGCAGGGTGATGATGGGTTAGCTGGAAAGAGCAGCACCTACCTTGAGGCCGCTACGCGGAAAAAGCAGGAGCCGAGGGGACAATGCCCCTGGTCGAGTCCGAATCACGTGGAAAGTGACAAAGGGAAGCAGGGAGAGGTAGGAGAGAGTGAAAGGGTGATTATTGCAGGCGATTCAAACCTGGCTTGGTGCTCAAAAGCAATTGTGGAGAGGGTGAAAGGCGACAAAAGAGTGGCGCTAGGGACATTTCCAGGGCGCACACTGGGTGCTGTCATGGAGCGAGCAAAAGAAAAGCTCGCGGAAAATGCCCACGTGCGCAACCTCGTCATAGTAGCAGGTGGCTAAATGACGTCCTAAACAGGAAAGGGCCAGGACTAGCCCAGCGCTTAGCGAAGGGGGTGGACGACTTGCGTGAGCTATCCCCTCAGGTGCAGATCGTGGTGTGCACGGTGCCGGAGGTGCCTGTGCGTGACAGTCACGTACAAAGAGCCGTAGTGGCTGCTAATGAGGCAATATGGAAAATGAGCCGAGAGAAAGGCTTCGAGGTTGTTGAAGTAAACAGGGAAGTGAGAAGTTGCGGTGGTTTTAAACGAGACGGGATCCACTTCAATTACAGGTTAGCACGAGAAGTGGGCTGGCGACTTGGTGGTCGCGCTGTTGCTTTTTTAGGGGGCCCGTGGGCGCTCAGGAGATCAGAGTAGATAGTAACGAAGAAGGTCCCCTAGGGGAACATCAGAAGAGCATCGCCGTCGATAATAGAAAAAGGAGGAAAACAAGAAAAAGAGCTCGCCATGCAATAGGTTACGTAAACATGCAGGGCGGCAGAAGCAAGGAAAAGTGGGCAGAGATTGAGGAGCAGTTACACAGAGAACAAATAGGGGTGTATGCGGTTACAGAAACGCACCTTAGAGACGCAGAAGTGCCACCAGTTATTGACAATTATGTTTGGGAAGGGTGCAACAGAACTAAGTCGGAAAGAAAGGGAGGGGGAGTCGGAACGCTCATCCATCAGGGAGCCAAATGGAAAAGAGTAAATTCACAATGTCAAGAGCATCTTTGGTTATCAGGTACAATGAGTGGGAAAGAAACTTGGGTGGGCGTTACGTATTTGTGGACTGGAAAAAATTGCACAGGGAAGAATAAAGAGTTAGTGGAATGCATAAGCGCTGATATTAAGGGTTTCGGGAGTGGTGCTGAAATTGTCTTATTAGGTGACATGAATGCCCACATACAGGATTTATATGGCAATACTGACAATAACGGGAAGTCAATGCTGGACCTTTGTGAGCAAAATAACCTCGTGATCGTGAATTCAGGGCCTAAGTGTGAAGGACAGATCACGTGGGAAGTGGGAAACCGGCAATGGACCATTGATTACTGTCTGATGACAGAAGGAAGTCATGATAAGTTGAGAGAAATGGTCATCGATGAGGAAGGGTTTAGCAGAATAGGGAGTGACCATAAACGCATCATATTGAAAATGGGATATGTGGTTGGGAAAGAGAGCAAGGAGAGCAAAATGGCCAGTCCAAATTTGGACGCTGAACAAATAGCAAATACAGTCACTAGAGTTGAGGAAGAACTTGGCAAATGGCCAAGTAAAGAGTGGGAATATGGTGAGCTTATAAGTGTAATAAAGACAGAAATACGGAAAGAGAACCAACATGTTCGTTGGAAAGGAAAAAAGAAACCGAAAAGCTGGTGGAACAAGGAGATACGAGAAGCGATCGCCGAACGACAGAAAGCATCTCGAGAGCACAGGCAGGTAAAGAAGGCGCAGTTGCCGAAGGATGAAGTAACTAGTAAATGGGAAATATACCGGGAGAAAAAGTCTATGGTTCAAATACTGGTGCAAGCAAAATTAAAAGGTGAAAGTGAACGTTGGTTGTCAGAAATACGTGAGAAACAAAAGGCCGCACCTAGAGTATTTTGGAACCACAAAAAATTATTAGGCAGGAAATCAACAACAATACAACAACATATCCTAGACGAAGATGAAAACAGACTCGAAGGAGAAGCGGCAATAAATTACATCCGAAAAGCAACAGCCGAATCTTTCCAAAGCAATGACGAGGTTATACTTGTTGAAAAAAAGAGCATGAAAGAGACCCAAGGGGAAAAGCAGCTGATGCTAACAAATTTAAACTGGAAGAAAGCGGAAGAGAAAATTCCTAAGCGTACAGCCACAGGGCTAGACGAGGTTCCCATTAGGCTGATAAATGAACTATGACCAAAAAGTAAGGAAGCTCTGGCGAAAGCAGTGGAAAGAACTTTGAAAGATAGAAGAATACCAGACAGTTGGCGACAAAGTAGAAGGAATTTGATTTATAAAGGAAAGGGGGAGAAAGACAGAATTCACTCGTATAGACCGTTGACCATTACATCGGTAATATACAGGCTAGCAATGCAGGCAGTCAAATTAAAGCTTCAAGCATGGACAGAGAATAATGGCATTTTGGGGGAGCTTCAGAATGGCTTCAGAATAGGTAGGCGTTTGGATGACAACTTGTTTGTTCTTACTCAGTGTATTGAAATATCAAAAGCAGAAAGCAGACCGTTGTATGTGGCCTTTTTAGACATTACAGGAGCCTAGGACAACGTGGACCGCAACATTTTGTGGGATATCCTGGAAGGGGAAGGCTTAGGTAACGATTGTATACAGCTTTTGAGAGAGATTTACCTAGAAAATACCGTTTGCGTTGAATGGGAAGGGATGAGGAGCGAGGAGAAAGTTCGAATAACCTATGGCTTACCGTACCAAATCCTGAACAGGGAGGAGGAAAAGCAGGCTGACACAATAATCCGAACCGCTTTCAAAGCTGCTCTGGGCCTGCCTAAATGTACTTCAACGGAGCGCATGTTAGCTTTGGGAGTGCACAATACTTTCGACGAACTGAGGCAAGCCACCCTGATGCGACAGAGGGAGCGCCTCAGCTTCACAAAAACTGGTAGGGCAATATTGGCTAGACTCAATATCCCAGCATACCCCATTTATCTCACAGAGCAGGCCGTACCTCTCCCTCCTTCGATGAGATCTAAAATTACAGTAGCCCCAATTCCAAAGAATGTGCATCCAGAGTACAACAAAGAAAGGCGCAAAGCACGTGCACAACACATTCAATCAGCCTACTCTAACAACCATAGGTACAACACGTACTACACGGACGCAGCTCTGTATGCAGAGACGACCGGGCAGCGCTACCAAAGGAGGTACGCCCTGGCAGTCGTGAACGCTGTCAGCCAACAGCAAATTACCGCGTCGGCCACGGCGGGATCCCCAACCTCGGCCGAAATATTAGCAGTGGCGATCGCACTCGCTCACGCGGAGCGTTCGCAAAGGGACTCGGTCGTGGTCACGGACTCCCAGGAGACATGTCGCATGTTTCTCAAGGGGCACGTGACTGCGGCTAGCCTCGCGATAATCCCGAAATCCTTCAACCACCATCATCGCCTACTCTGGTGCCCGGGCCACGCGGGGGTACAGGGGAATGAAAAGGCTAACGCGTTAGCTCGAGGGTTCACTAACCGAGCGACGGCGTCCTCTTCTAACCCCAACCACCCGCACTACCCATCACAAAATTCCACCAATTTAAATGCCAAAGACATCCTTGCTCATCAGCGTGGAGTCCGAAGAAAATACCCGCCGCCTCACCCACAACTTAACGGGGAAGAGGCCGCCGATTGGCGTAAAATACAGACCGGGGTGTTCCCCCATTTAAAATTGCTAAACGCCATGTATCCCACTCGTTATAGGGCCAACTGTCCTTGGTGCGGTGGCATACCTACTCTAATGCACATAACCTGGGAGTGCACTAAGCACCCTCATAGGCCAAACACCAGTAGGACAATGGAGCAGTGGAAGGCACAGCTCGCCCGCTCCGATCTGGCAGGACAAAAGTCCTTAATTAGCCAGGCCTGGCAGGCGGCAGAGGCCAGTGGGGCCCTGGACTGAGAGGCTCCGACCACCCCTCCTTCAAATCTTTACAATCACAATAAAGTTTCTCTCTCTCTCTCTCATATCAACAAGGGACTGAGGCAGGGGTGCCCTTTATCCCCGCTGTTGTTTATGATGTACATGGTGAGGATGAAGAGGGCGCTAGAAGGAAGTAATGTCGGGTTTAATCTCTCGTACAAACAGGCGGGTACAGTAATAGAGCAGCAACTCCCAGGTTTATTTTATGCGGACGACATTGTGTTGCTAGCTAACAAGCAAAGTGATTTGCAACGTCTGGCTAATATCTGTGGACAGGAAGGCAACGATTTAGGTTTGAAGTTTAGTGTTAGAAAATCAGGTGTTATGGTATTCAATGAAAACAGTGAACAGACAGTGGAGATACAGGGCCAAGAAATACCTCGGGTAACAGAATATAAATACCTTGGTATATGGATAAACGAAGGCAATGGATATGTGGAAACACAGGAAAAAACCATAACAGTAATGGGGAAGAGAAATGCAGCCATAATGAAGCACAGAGCGCTATGGGGATACAATAGGTACGAGGTCCTCCGAGGTATGTGGAAAGGTGTAATGGTTCCAGGACTTACTTTTGGAAATGCGGTTGTTTGCTATAAATCAGGGGTACAATCAGGACTCGACGGGAACCAAAGTCAGTTGGTCGCCTCGCATTGGGCGCTCACGGGAAGACTACAAATGAAGCTGTGCAGGGTGATATGGGCTGGACTAGTTTTGAAGTCAGGGAAGCTTGCAGTAAAATTGAGTATGAAGAACGGCTGAGGAATATGGAAGAAATTAAATGGGCTGGGAGAGTGTTCAGGTATCTGTACAGAAAAAACCTTGATTCACAGTGGAGGAAAAGAACTAGGAAGCTTACCAGCAAGTATGCGGCCTGTAGGGTGGACAACACAACAACAAAGGTCAAGCGAAAAGTCAGAGAAGCTGAATTAATCTCATGGGTGGCGGCAATGTAAAAGAAACCTGCCATGAGTAACTACTTAAGAGGAAAAAACGAAATCAGGAAAGAAACCATTTATGATAACTCAAAGGGAAGCTCATTACTTTTCGAAGCGAGATCAGGATGCCTTAGAACACGCACCTATAAAGCGAGATATAAGAAGGAAGAAGAAGCATGTGCTTGCTGTGGTAAAGCTAGGGAAACTACGGAGCATCTTTTATTGGAATGTGAAGACGTCTACCCAGCGGTCGATTTAGGCACCACTGGCCTCCTTGAAGCCCTTGGGTTCAGAGGGAGCAGTGGTAAAGCAAACATGTCCGCAATAGACATTAATAAGAGGCGACTGGAGGATTGGTGGAAGAAAAGTAGGGAAGCGACAAAAGACGGAGACGTACTAAAGCACAGTTCGCAATAGGGGATCAGAAAATTTGGGCGTGGTAGTTCATAGTGTTTTTTTGTGTCTTTTTTATTGTTTACCCTAGGTAGAATATTAGGCAGTATAGTAGCAAGAGCTTGGTGGCGCAACCCACCGCCGCGTTCCAAAGGGGACGCTCATAACATCCATCCATCCATGCTGGCTCGGGCGGGTCCTCGAAGGACCGCGCCGTTCAGTTGGACATTATGGACAAGTGCTTAGCCGCCCTCCGATTTGTATTGGTAGTTTCGTTTCCAGCATCATTACTCTAACGGGTGCATCTTAAGACAAGCTTTTATTGTGCAAAAAACGGTCTCTGTTCTATCTGGCCTTACCATATCATGTGTGCCTCTTTTGCCATTACTGAAACGAGAGAGAGTGACAGATACAACAAACTTGAGAGTCGGAACTCACATGGGCGTTTTATTGCGATAGCAATTATATGGGCAATCCAGGTGCATTTCTGCCATGGCTGTCGCCGTTAGGTTCCGTATAAAGTCCGGGGGCAATGAGCGCCGTATGATGTGCAATGAAAAGCGTGCGAGCCCTTGTTAGTAGCTCAATCTCACGCACGCAAAGGAGGGAAGCGCGCCCTCTTCCGCCGCGCGCAAGGCTTCGGAGGGAGGGTAGGGAGGAATGGGGCGCTTTCTAATTCGGGCCGCACGGGCGGCCCCTGCCCGGACCGCTACATCTTGAAACAAGCCATCTGCGACAGCGCCAAAGCCCACCGTGCGCTTTGATTCCGCGGCTTAGTTCGCGTTGATCCAGCCTATTGACAGCGAGCTTCCGCGGTCATCGAGTGAGATGCGTTCTTGTTTGCTTGTGCGCGCGTGGCAGCTTGACTGTTAATTTAGTTAGCATGCCTATGTTCTCAAGTTTACGCGGCCCATAAAACTGCTATCCTTACTTCGTATACCTGTTCGCTATAGCAATGGATGCTTCGCTTTTAGGGCGAAACTGCAACATTTTTGGGTGCCCTTTGCCATTGAAGCGCACATTCAGGGCCATACAACGTTCGACAGAATGCCAATGTTATGAATCTTTTTTCTCACTGCGGAGCTTGAGAATACCGCAGCCACGTGCCCTCCACATCAATTACCGAGTTTCAGTAACGCGCCCTCCAACTCTGCATGCGCCGGAGCCGTGTTTACTGAAGGGCTGCAGAGCTGCTTGCTCTCCGCAACGACTCTCTAGCTTATATAGATAAAGAAGACCTGTCATGGTCGGACAATGCTATTCGCTTTAAGACCAAATAAATTGGACCCTTTGTCAGCAAGATCGTTTGATTTGGCTGTTCAAAAAACGTCGCGGGTCCCCGCGAATGTTTGCGATGGTGGTTGCGTAAATTCGACGCCAGGAGATTGGAATGTTATAGCTTTACGTTATCGCGACTCTGGCCGATTACTACACGTTCCCTAAGCCTATTACAAGTTTTCAGTTCATGAAGAGGTTGAAGGTGTTCCAAGGCTATAGGACAGGCAGGCCTTTTCGAACTGGTTGAGGGAATTTCTAAGCAACTGGCCGGCTTGCGGCTACCTTGCATGTTTATATAGCAAACTGTAAAACCAATATTAGGAGCCTCTGTGCGTGGTCGTTTATTAACTCCTTGTGTTTCAGCTTTGGTCCTTGTCTTGCGTGTGAGTTCCCGGGATGCAGGCCTCGCCGTCAATCGACTACCTGTACGCGCTCACTAAAGTGTATTCTGTCACGCGCGTGAACAGCTCGCACTTCCCGATTGATGTCAATGATTGTAAAGTTCATTAGCGTTCAAACCACCCTGTTTACTGCAAACACTGCTTTATCAGTATGGGACCTCTGCCTTTCAAACTCTGGCACCGTGCAAACCACGATATATGCACTCCCTCGGAAACCGCCCTGAGTTCGCTGTCCCACTTGTCTTGGCGATCTTTTCCTCCTATCCTGTAGCTCATCAATTCTACATGGCCCCTCCTCCCCCCAAGAAATGAACACCACCAAGAGCAGTAACGTTGGGAGAATTAGTTCACATTGATGAGCGGAATCGACCAGTGGAAAAACACTAAGAAGGACAGGAAACGCGCTGCAATCAACTCATATTTATTGAAACGATAGCCCCCGACATCGAACCTGTAGTGCATGCGTCCACCCCGCCACCTGACAGTCTGTGAATACGGAGTGGTGGGTTCAGTTCTCTTTAAAAGCATTTTTTCAAGCGGCCCCGAAAATATGGAGAGAACGGAAATAGGCCAATAATTGCTTACGTTATTTATGTCTCACATATATTTTCTCCTTTCTCATGTTGGTTGGGTTAATACTTCTGGTTATTGTGACAGGTTAAACATTGACGCCGGAGCGATGGTGCCTCCTATAAATTTTGTTGGTCGTATTTAGAAGTTAGGGGAGAAAGGAAAGAGCGCGGCAAGCGTGTCCCGAAATACGGTGTGATTCACAATGGCGGACTGTATTGAGCCGTGTGATACGACGCCAGAGCACATGCATCCAAGCACTGCGGCAATAGAACAAGAAAGTTTCACCTTACCCCTTTTTAAAAGTTCAAGCACATGTAGAAACTTGAACTGCTTAAACCACAATTTACGAAAAACCACCTTTTACGACAAAAAAAAAACTGATTCCTCATTAAGCCACACTGCATAAAACCGGCTTTATCTTATGCATAGCACACCAATTAGACCAGCATTATGTGAATGCACATAGTATGCTTATACTAGGTTCGTTATGTGAAACTTTACAACTATGTGTTTCTTGAAGGAAGTCGACAATTGCTCACCACTATGATCTGTACCGCGAACTACTCGCACATTCACTTGTCAGTTACTCGGCGTGGTATTCCATATCCAAAGAAATATTAGCCATGCCTAATTTCTTGGCAGCAACGATAACTGCTTGCCTAACGCACGACGATCGTCACAAGTCGACATGCTCGGGTCGCGCTGACAGTCGTAGGGGTTACTTCGCTGGTTGCCACTCCATGCACGTTAACCACCTCCTTCCTCGCTCGTCCCCTCAGCTTCCGGGGTCAAACCGGACTTGCGTCTTGCTTCGAGTTTCACTCCTGCATAGCAGGGCGAACGTGTGAACAAAGGGTTTCGTTTTTTTAACCTTCTTGTGCACAAAACACGAACATTTGGGAACTGGGAATCACGGAAGTGGAACAATTGAAAACAGAAACCCCGGAAGCGGAAGCCTCGGAAACAGAAACCTCGGAAGCAGAACTGACGTGAGAGACGAATCAGGTAATAGCGGCGCAAATCAAAGGTTGGCGCTACGTAGCGAAAGCGGCCAGGGTCGATGCAAATAGGTCGCGAAGCTTCGGGTGAAAAGTGGTTCAGTACAAGTTGTCACGACATCAGCAAGGGGAGTTATGGGAGCAGCGATTGAAGCGGGAGTATGTTTGGAGGGAACAAACATTTGGAAAGTGTTTCTTTATTTCAAACGCGACACAGATTCATTCAACGAAACTAAAATTCGTGGTCAATTTTATATATTCGTCAGTAGTTAAGAAAATACAATTGTATTTAATTTTAATATAATCAATAAATACATTTCTTTTCAGCGCCCATTGTTACAGGGGGCGTTGACGCCGCTGTCACTCGCAATGCATTGCACCTCTTGAAATGCGCAGAAAGGCGCACTCGTAAAGTTCACCTGTTGAAATACGCCCACCTCACGCGTTGTGCTTTTTTGCTTGTCGATGTTTGTCTGAATTTGCTGACGCAGGTAGCTTCATAGCTTCTTAACCCTTTCAGTCAAAAATAGTGAGTTACGACCGCCAGATGATTGTTTAGTTGTTTTCGTTCGACTGTGCTGGCCGACGGGCTTGGCATCCGACGATAGAATCAGCGCTCTACACCTAAAGCTTTCGTCGACCTCTAAAAAAAGTATATTCTGTGCAGGGGTGCGATTTCGACAACCGTACGGCTGGCCTTTTCCTGCATCGCTTTCCGCGCTGAAATCTCAAAACGCCCATCAAGTCGAATGGCGGGGCACTTTAATATATAGCTCTAAAGGCAGGCCAACAAAAATTTCGCGCCTTCGAAAACAAAATGACGTCGCTTGTGTTTTTAACGGATGTGGCGTCAGATTATTTTTTCTTCCGCCGGAAGTGTTCCCTCCACGTACAGATGGCGGTAAGCCCCATGAACCGCCATGTTTGGAACGTATCGGCTCCTATGGAAGCTTCGCTACCAGGCATATTTTCCTTGAAGCGGCGGTGGGGCGTGGACAGTGGGGCTTTAGTTGCTCTTTTCTGCTCACGTATCCCAACGATACAGTGGAGGCGACACACAGCTCACACCAGTGCGAGGCCACCGAGAGCCTCGGAAAAGCGCCCACAAAGCCGAGCTCGCATGAAAGCCATTGATGCGACGTGGTGGCTACGCTGTTGCGCCCGAGGGGTCCCGGCCGCATCTCGATGTGGGGCGAAACCGCCCGTGTATCGTGCATTGGGTTAAAGAACCGCAGGTGGTCAAAACTAATCGGAAGCCCGTCACTACGGTGTGCCTCATAATCGAATCGTGGTTTGGGCGCTGAAAACAGCACAAGTTGGTTTTAATTTGGTGCGACAAGAGATTAAGCAGTTCATGAGTCACGGTCATCCCTAAGGCGTTCACAAGATGCCATCGAACGAAGCCTGCGCGACAAAGATTTCTGCTAGATATCCGGAATACGCGTAAATGGTGTTGAGTTGCATGGTCGGTCCTCTGCCGCGGAAGTGCCGCATCCTCTCTGCACCTGTTTGCGCACGCCACCAGCGATGACCAGGCGTTGTCCCACAGCCGTCGCTGGTTCCCCATCTGCTTTCCTTGCCGTCACGCGGGTCTTTCGTGACCAGTGCAACGGAGCTCCGAGCTGGCGGTCCTGGCTTTCATTTTCCGCTTCGGAGACTGCCCTTCGCAACGTTGCCTGGCTACAACGTTGTCTGCTTGGCTACAACGTTTCTCAACTACTTTTATCTTCTGCCTTGTGCTCGCTTTTGCCTCCATACACTCTTAAAACAGTTGCACCCTTTGGGGTGCATATTTGTCCCACAACAATAATCGTCATCTGCCTCGCTTGCGTTTCCTTTCCTGAAAACTCGGCGCTCGCTACTTTCCTGTCGAGAATGCTGCGTCACACTGATAACGCGCATGCCGTTCGTGACTGGAAAGTACCGGGCTCGCAGCGTTAAAGAAAGGAAGCGCGGGCAGCACGGATGACGATTATTGTTGTGGGACAAGATACGCCCCTAAGGGTGTAAATTTTTCTAAGAGTGTACACTCTTAGAAAAAAATTACACCCTTTGGGGCGTATCTTGTCCCACAATAATCGTCATCTGTCTTGCCCGCGTTTCCTTTCTTTAATGCTGCGAGCCCGGTACTTCCCAGTCACGAACGGCATGCGCGTTATCAGTGTGACGCAGCATTTTCGACAGGAAAGTAGCGAGCGCCGAGTTTCCAAGAAAGGAAACGCAAGCAAGGCAGATGACGATTATTGTCGTGGTGCAAATATACACCCCAAAGGGTGCAACCGTTTTAAGAGTGTACTTGCGTCACCAGCTCTCGCATGCTGCGTGGCGTATGCCGGTGGCTTAATTTTATGGAGAATTCTGGAGTTCTCACTAATTTCGGTGCACTGCTGACGTAGTACTTGCCTAGTCTGTAAGAGCACGCAGGCCTTCATATAAATTTTAATCACGTTTTATAGTGCACAGAGGTGTGATACGTTCCAGTCACGGTTTTTGCTGATTGACACACGCAGCACCCTTGTTTGTTTGGATGCTGAAACCTAATGAGGAGCTTCGTATGAATATTAAGATTATGTGCTGTGAAGCATTTCATTGACAGTGTGGGCGGTAAAGGGGCTCACCATTAAAAGGACAATAAAAGCAAATATTATGTCAAGCTGAAGTGATATATTATTGCTTGACAATCTGTAAAGCGTCAATATTATCGCGAGCAGGGCCTTAATAATCGAGAAACTGAGGTAAATGCAGGACACGACTAGAGACTGCCCCGAGACATTCAAGCATTTGCCCGATGACGAAAGCACTCCTAAGTTAAATTCTGTCATTAGTACTCGAGCACACGTTGGAAAAACACATCACTGTATTGTATTACAAGACAAATGCTACTTGCCCAGTTCTATTTCATTTTTAGAAAAAAAATATTTGAAATCACCCTTGAAAACGACGTGGTTGGTCTAACGGTTTCGTTTTCGCTCGACTCTGTGCCACCCACGCCTTCGTGTTTCAATAGTTTCGTTACTGCGTAGTGCTGTGCTGGTTTTGCTGCTCGCGAAACTCGCACAAACTGGAAGTAGCAGAGAATTCAACTTCCATGTGATGTCGCGGGATGCCCGAACGTTCTACGCCACTTAACCAAAAAGTAGCTGTAGCGGTGAATCTGTCTTCGCTCGGTGCCGCCGTCTTTCGAGCGCAGTTTTACTCACCGACGGCAGCAAAGAGCGGTGATGACGTATGCAACGTCACCACTCCCCCGGTTGGGAGGCGGGAGATCTGAATTTAGAAAAAGGTATTTGGACCCTTAAGATGCAATTTTCTTGTAAACCAAGTCCTTTCATGGCCACGAAACAAGCGTTGCGAGGTTTCTGTAATGGTATTTAAAAAGTCAACGTCAACTTATTATTTGCCTTTAACATCCCTGCAAAAACATAGTTTCTTGAACATGCTCGCCTTGCACAACGCTGAGAGGTCATGCTACATGACAGAGACCTTTGAAGGACAGACTCTGCCGACTATTGTCAATTTTAGCTCCACTAAGCTGTGTTATCTTTGCTGCATCAATTGCTCAAATTGGTTTGAAAAATTAGCTTAGTGGTTGACGTTAGGAAACGCTGGCTTAACGTGATAATTGCCAACAGCATATGTGCGTGCGGGTATAACAGCAGGTGCCACATACTCACCTGCTGGTTTCTACCGATCATGTCAACTTGTGGAGTGCTATCAGCGAGGGGGCGCCGATTAAATGCTGGTTTGGTGGCGCCCAAGTAATGACGGTGCAAGGTGTACTGTGAAATATGGCACCCTTCAAATGGCGCCCGATATCTGCAGAAAGGCGAGTAAGCGGGCCAGTTTTCAATTACTTTATACATTTATTCAACCCGAGGTGGTCTAATTTAATCTGGGGACTTCCAATATGGCGCCATTTATGGCCCCTGGGTTGAATTTAATTCATATTTATTACAGGGGCGCCATTCATGCAGTGCGAAAGAAAAATGAAGACAGCAGACAGACAGATACTTTTGCGCTGCATTACTTTCCCAAACAGTCAAGTAGTGCTCGGCCAATTTCATTTTGTGGCAGGCCCGATGCAGGCCCGCAGAAGTAATCTAAGGTGCTTTTCAAGACGCACCTCTCAGTTGCGGCTTGCGGTAATCGTCTATAATTGACCTTGTTCAGGCATATACAAATGTACGTTTGTACGATGCTCACGAAAGTGTCCGACCCGGGCCTGTTGCATTGGAAGATAATAAAATGCACATTCAGAACCAATTCCTTCCTTCTTCTTTTGTCTCTTTTTAGGCTCCAAAGGGGCCTCCAGCATCCAGTAGAAAGTGCCTAAGGGTAACTACGTGTGTGTCGTCATGCTTGCCTATGTCGCGACACTAACTCTTTTTTGTCTACACTGACGTGTTTCTCTTGTGCCTCCCTGTACTACATTCCCGAGTTGCCCTTACAGTGATCTCCTTTAAGGAAATCTCGAGATCGCAACCTTTGCACAATTGGCTCCAGCAGCCTTCCATGCACGCAGCTGGGGTCGTTTTGTTTTGCTCGATAATGATTGCACAAGAAAGCATGCGTGTTCGTTTGCCATGGCTGACTAACTACGGCGATGTCATCCATCCGTCTGCGCTTTCACGCTCAGGCTGAGAACACATGTAATGAGCTACGCAGTCCTTGCCGTCACCTGTCAGAAGATGATCGAGAAGCTCTCTAAGTATATATACGCCTTTTTCCCTACTATTTTTCCGTTCCTAATAAATTAATGGATAAAATGAAAATATCTGTTAGCAACGGTAAGTTTGCTTATCTTCGCAAAACGTTTGATGTATGTCCCAAAAAGCTGCGGCGCAGACGCCGATAGCAATGCCCGAAGGGCTCGATTTGAGGTAACACACATTGGGCTACAATACGGCGTTCGTCATGTAGTTATAATGTTCCGTTGGACTCATCAATAAATGAATCAATAGTTTCTGGCCTCATCCAATTCCGTAAATTTTCCGCGACATCCTTTAGAAAAACAAACGTCGTTTCAAGTAACTCGGATTTTCAATATTGTGAAAAATTTATAATATTAATTCTTTCTTCACTTCTTTTTTACGCAACCATTTCACCAAAATAAATTTTACTTTTTTGAATGGGGGCCAGTAAATAAGTATACAATTTACTTGAAAAACTAAATAGGACTATACGCATACGTTCACCCTAAGCTTGACGCATAGTTTCGCCAAACTTTCTGTGTAAAGGGACATGATTCTGCCATATTAAGCTTTGAAAAACGGTGAGAAGAATTTTAACGGAGACAATGCTAGCGCGAACTTGTGACTTCCCCAGAGATTATGCAAAACATGATCTTCCAGATGTGTCTACGGCATTTACACCGTCTACGCGATGCTATATTTCACTCGTCATAGTTGTTCAGAAGCTACGAACAGTCAGAGAAAGCATGCCCGTCAAAAATTCCCTAATATATTGAGATAGGGAAGATTTTAGCCAATAACGAAGAAACGCCGACAAAACGCAGTGCATAGATGAAACATTCTCCAAGTTGCACTGCTTCGCAAACTGTCACATTTGAGCCCTGTCCTCCGCATTTTTTTTTTGCCAACCCACCTTGATTTCTTCAATCCTGAGCAGTTTTCAATAATTGTGAAGGACCTAACATAATTGCAAAATAGTATTCCTTGGGAGCAGGACATTGTGCAGTCGCAAAGCAGATTCCATGCTCATACGAGTTTTCAGTTGACTATATGACGGGGCGGCCACTGTATAAACGATTAATTTGGATCTCACACGTAAGGGTGCTGACTTTGTGGTCTGTCATTCCTGTAGAGAGAACCCCTCTGCTGTTTCTCAAGGCCGTTGTGCCGTATCAGTCACAGTTGCGTACCACGCCATGCAGATCAATCGTTTTGCACAGCGTACAGTTGTGCGCTCTGGCGCCTGAGTGGCATGCATCCCACGCTGTGACTGACGCATCCCGTTTGCTTGTTTTCAGGACATCCAGGAACACGAGGATTCGATGATGGTACGTACTGCCACAAAGCACTTGCCTCCAATGGGATAGATCAAAAATCTGTGCTTCTCAAGCACCGTCAATGAATGTGGTCACTCTTAGCTAGCCGCTGCACTGAGGCGCATTTATTTCACGCCACGAACTGACACGGGAGCCTTGCGCTTTTTCTATTACTAGCAGACTGCGTGGAGTAGTAGGGCCTCCTTTAATGTCGCGAGAGACTCTCTTTTCGGGGTGATATAGCTAATTATCGTTTGAGAAAAAGAGAAATAAGCACTGCCAGTGGTCAGACGCCATTCAGGACGTTGAATTTCTACAGCAGGTGGGGGTAATGATGAGCCATTGTGGAGCAGCTTCAAATGGCACAGCCAAAGTTTCTGTGCCAAATGTCATTGGCGCCACTCATAAGTAACTCATTTGCTTGATGCCACAAAGCCTGCGTGCTTAAAGAGTGGCCGGCTGTGAATTTTTCTGGCCACGTCACCCTCAATGCAGTGTTCTCATTAGATATTTGAACGTCGCTGTACATGCTTGTACATGCTGTAGAAGCACGTACAAATTGTACATGCTCCTGTCATTGTCGACGTGACATTTGTTAGCTCCTCGGCACGTGCAACGCCAATCCCTTGAATATTGTTCCCGTCCGAGCTCACTTAGCTTCAAATTTTCTTTCTTGTCATTTACCATTGAATTGTGGAATAACCTACATACTCATCTCCGAGAATTGCCACATGAGCGTGTTGTAGACCAAGTTGCCACTTGCAGCTGTCACGGGACAAAGTTTTGGTTCGATAAATTCTCACGACATTCGTGAACTCGCTGAGAACGAGAGCGGGGTTCCCTCGTCGTGTGGGTGCACACGCGAGCCGGTCACACTTTTCACGGGCTGTGCTGCGCAGTGCAGCGTAAACAATGCTCGCGGTCTCGCGCTTTGCAACTGGTGTGCGACTAGGGGTGGTTTCTTGCCTGAAGCAATGGCGCCAAACGATTGGTGTCGCGACGCGCGCATCATTCGCTGCCTGATTGTTGTCCCATGGGTGGCGCGCGCTCCCTCGCCGGGTCGTTTGTAGGTCTGCAGTCTCGCGGGAATGAACTGATAGCTCGGCAATCCAGTCTGCGGCGAGACCTTGTGACTGCACCATTTCTATGAATTTTGTCCACAGTTTGGTAAGTATGGAGTAGTAACCGATAAAGAAAACGAGCATGATTGCAAAAGGGAGGCAGCGACAAATAACTAATTACTCGAGGGTACCAGTCTGTTTCAAGTTCTTTTTGGTCATAGATCTGCTTTAGGGGAACAATCGTTCTACTAAATTGCACTGGCCAAGAAACAACGGGCTCAGCATTGCGGTCCAACACGTGTTTTACATAAACTTTGTAGTCCAACTACTAAAAACATACGTAAACGCGCGAAACATAGTAAACATGCGTCCTCTTATCGAACACACCCAAGATAGAACGGTAGGCGGGTTCAAATTTTTTATATTTTCACTCTTACAGAAAAAAATCTCTAATTTGAAATGTGTGCTCGCAATCGCACTCTTGATGAAGGCTGGACACCGGCCAAGGCGTCGAAATTAAATGCTTGATTTTTCTTTTCTACGTACCCATGCACTTTCTACATACATACATACATACATACATACATACATACATACATACATACATACATACATACATACATACATACATACATACATACATACATACATACATACATACATACATACATACATACATACATACATACATACATACACACATACATACATACATACATACATACATACATACATACATACATACATACATACATACATACATACATACATACATACATACATACATACATACATACATACATACATACATACATACATACATACATACATACATACATACATACATACATACATACATACATACATACATACATACATACGCTCTAATGCTAATCTCCCATCCCCTCTCTGCCACGTTGCCACAATTCAAACACACAGACTTTTAACTTTGACACTGCTAATGCTCACGCATTATAAAAAACGAAATACCGTCGCACTCAATGCACTAGCCTTCATTTTGCAAGCTGCAAATGGTGCTTTCCCGTTCGGCCAGTTTCATCATCATCATCAGCCTGGCTACGCCCACTACAGTGCAAAAGCCTCTCCTATACTTCTCTGACTACCCCGGTCATGCACTTATTGTTGCCATGTTGTCCCTGCAAACTTCCTAATCTCATCCGCCCACCTAACTTTCTGCCGCCGCCTGCTACGCTTCCCTTCCCTTGGAATCCAGGCCGTAACCCTTAATGACCATCGGTTATCTTCCCTCCTCATTACATGTCCTGCCCGTGCCCATTTCTTTTTCTTGATTTCAACTAAGATGTCATTAACTCGCGTTTGTTCCCTCACCCAATCTACTCTTTTCTTATCCCTTAACGTTACACCCATCATTCTTCTTTCCATAGCTCGTTGCGTCGTCCTCGATTTGAGTAGAACCCTCTTCGTAAGCCTCCAGGTTTCTGCCCCGTAGGTGAGTACTGGTAAGACACAGTGGTTATACACTTTTCTCTTGAGGGATAATGACAACCGGCTGTTCATGATCTGAGAATGCCTGCCAAATGCACCCCAGCCCATTCTTATTCTTCTGATGATTTGAGTCTCATGATCCGGATGCGCAGTCACTACCTGTCCTAAGTAGATGTATTCCCTTACCACTTCCAGTGCCTCGCTACCTATCGTAAACTGCTGTTTTCTTCCGAGACTGTTGAACATTACTTTAGTTTTCTGCGGATTAATTTTTAGACCCATGCTTCTGCTTTGCCTCTCCATGTCAGTGAGCATGCATTGCAATTGGTCCCCTGAGTTACTAAGCAAGGCAATATCATCAGGGAATCGCAAGTTACTAAGGTATTCTCCATGAACTCTTATCCCCAATTCTTCCCAATCCAGGTCTCTGAACACGTCCTGTAAACACGCTGTGAATAGGATTGGAGAGATCGTATCTCCCTGCCTAACGCTTTCTTTATTGGGATTTTGTTGCTTTCTGTATGGAAGACTATATATACGGTGGCTGTGGAGCCGCTATAGATATCTTTCAGTATTTTTACATATGGCGCGTCTACACCCTGATTCTGTAATCCCTCCATGACTGCTGAGGTTTCGACTGAATCAAACGCTTTCTCGTAATCAATTAAAGCTATATATAAGGGTTGGTTATATTCCACAAATTTATCTTATCACCTGATCGATAGTGTGAATATGGTCTATTGTTGAGTAGCCTTTACCGAATCCCGCCTGGTCCTTTGATTGACAGAAGCCTAAGGTGTTCCTGATTCTGAGTCCTCATTCCGGCCAGTTTACTGCTTCCGAAATTTTACTTTTGCGCAAATTCCGAGCTCTGAAAAGTTTTGCACTGTGCCGTATGTTAGCTGTATGATCTGGGGCATTACACACGCGGTAACATTTTTTTTCTGTCTTTTTATTTATAAAAACGGCAGTACTTGCACTGCTGATGCAGGCCCGAAAACACGACCTCTCCTTTGCTCGCGCTTTTGAAAAACACTCGCGCACGTGTATTTCACTGCACATTGCAGCGTATTGTTTATGGTGCTCGAGCACCGAAAATGAGATGCACGACACGCTGCTGAACAACTCTCTTAGTGGCTGCTAACTATACAGCTCGAACAGGCTGCTGTTCTTTAATGCAAGTTTTCGTTGCCTGTCCTGACGGACTTGGCGTAATAGTAATAATTTTTTATTATTTCTAGAAAATATACTACATTCATCAGGCCGGCCAAAGCCACAAGGGCTTGGCTGGCTATGTACTGTAGATACGAAGGCTATATGTGCGCCGAATGCGAGTACGAGCGAACGGGCTTATTTTGACCCCCGTATTCACCGACCGACACAGTCGAGACAGTAAGCGCTCCTCTGTTCTGAGTGATAGAAAGAATGATTACCTACATAAACCACTCAACGGATATTTAGGCTCACACGTATCTCTGAAGGAAGCCAATGGATTGGGCTTCTGCCTCCGGGTGTGTGCCCAACTGTTGCCCACCACACCTCAGAGTAGCCCAGTAGTGCTTTGCTGAACTGTGTACACCGAAGCAGCCTCTTGCACCACTAGACTGTGTGCGCGGAGAGGTCAGCGTCGCGTGTGTTGGCGCCATTTCTTTCCTGGTACCCAAAAGCACCAAAATAAAAAGAATAAAGACCGTCGCCATGGCAACGGTTGATGGCGCTGACGCGCGCGCGCGAAAGCGTGATTTTGCACCACTGCGATCTCGCACTGCATTCGAGGATTACATAATATCATTGGGCTACGAAAGAATTCTTTCCGACTGAGAATGTTGTCTGTTTTCTTTTCTCACACATTATGTTGTCCTCCTTTTTCGGTGCAGGGAAGTTCACCCACAAGGATGTAATCACTCTACTGAACCTACAAAGGCTACGCAGATTAATTCTTTGTGCCGGCCCTCTCCATGGTTTCTGACCCATGCACTAAGTAGGCCACGTGATTCTACTACGTCCTAAATATATTTGACAAAGCCTCCTTTTTTGCCCGATGGTGTCACGGGACGCCATCAGGCAAAAATAATGCTTCACATCCGTCCACATTGGTTCGGAGTGGCGCTAGCTAACACTCTTTGGGCTCGATCTAGTAAACACAAGATTAGTGGAGGGATTGAAACCCGTCGCCGTAGCACCATTGGTAGTGCAACTCACGCGCAATGCGGATGTTGTGCGGCCCACTCGTCGTCTTTTCGTCCGTATCCCTTATTATTTTCTGCATTTCACTTTCCACTAAAGCTAATTTCCCTGATGCTTTCCTTGGATGGCGTAGTAATAAATGCTTCAATGCCTAGCTTATAAACGTGATCAACGCGTGATGAGCTGTGATGCGGCGAAGGAATGAGATCACCTTGTAGGGCTGGATGGTGAAACAACTTGTGAAACATCGTTAAACGCGTAATTGTACGACGAAGCGAGAGTATGGTGGCCAGAAGGCGGTAGTGTGAGGGGCGGGAGCCGGCTGGGCGCACAGAGGTACGATGAAAGACCGCGCTACTTGCAGCTGGTGTGCAGCTTTCGAAGGGGGTGGCGCGTGGCAGATAGCACGCGCGTCTCGTTCACGTCGCGTGTGAATGCTTAATGCAGTGCGCGATGCAAACATCACCAAGTGTTTGCAACTCAGAGGTGCATTATTAAGACTGGTGGCACTTCCTCGGAGAGAACGGAAAGGTGACATCAACGCCGGAACGCGCAGCAGATGTTTAGCCATGCGATTTGGAGACAACATTTCAAGGCCACTCTGAACAAATTGGTTTTTACCAAAATGCTTGGTGTTGGCGCAAGCGAACATGAACCATGAACACAAACAACCCGAAACGCCGCTTTCATCTTTTTTCCATTCGCTGATCTGCCGCATATATGGTCATTGGTGGCAGAGAAAACTGTACACGCAAACAGACAAAAACAACTCCGGGGCTGCACGCAATGCACCGGGGAATAAGTCGTTCAGTTCACCTTCTGCCAGCAACATGCCCTTTAAAAAGCTTTCTAAAAAAATTAGGTACATATGTGGTCGCTTTGGCGAACCTCAGCATGCACCAAGTATTTTCCATCACTGTTTATTTTGTACAGGTCACTTTATTACATAGCACAGTAACCTACACATCAGACCGAGCCGACCGAACTTTCATCGCTCATCGCTTCCTCGCACGGCGCAGATACGCCGCCCGTCACACTGCCCCCTTTTACCATAACAATAGGCTAGGTATGTTTAGGCATGCTTTCATGTGAGTATACTTGCGGTACGCGAATAATTGGATAGTATATGAAACGCACGGACTTATTCTGAACAAGTTCAAGAGGCTTAATTAGGTTATCGGGACAAGTGTCTCATACTGAGGCAGCATGCCCAAGTTTTGAACGTCTTGCTGGCTTGTTGGCCTGCGGGATCCTTCTGGATGGCTGCACATTGGCCATTACGCCTTCAAGAATATACCTTTTCTGTCAGCTACAAGAGGGGTCGGTGTCATGCTGACTGCTTGTCTCGTCTCCCGTCGCCACACTCCGTCGCCAACGATGACGACTTCGACGACCATCTTGCCAGCATAACCGAGTTTCCTGGCCTCGGCACCTTCAAACATGAATAACGTGGTGATCCTACACTCATACCCCTATTGTAGGCTGCCCACACGTCAGGTCAGACAACGCCCTTCACGCTGTGTAACGGCCTGCTTTACAAAAAGAATTACTCTGCGATGGCGCTTCCATAGAGTAACATAGTAAACGTAAAGAGCCGACACTCCCATAGGCGCCTGCGGCCGACTTTGGCTCTCATCGCACCTAGCGGAATCGGCGAAACGCACCAGCCTCCAAGATGGTCGCGCACGCTGCCGAATCTCGGAGGCTACAATTTCAGTTTCTTGTATTTTTTTTTTTAACCTTTGCTTAAATCGCGTGATTTCATGCAGGCGCTTGTGCCGCTGTTTATATGTTGTGACGACGAGTGCGCAAAGGTGTTTCACTCACGTTAATTTCATTTAAATTCATATTTGCTGTTTCAAGCTGTAGCTTGCGCAACAATCATGCCAACTGTTGAGGAAGAACTTTATCGCTTATGATATTGTACGTCTAGTAATTCAGGCCAAAAGGTGTATCGTACATTAATGTGCCGTGTTCCTTAAATATAAATAAACTTGCTGCACAGTCAAGAACACGAAAATAGCAGACAACAATTTATTGCAGCAAGGATGTAAGAGGCAGATACATGAAAACGGGAAGAAACAGCGAAATGCAAGTAATACGGGTGTCACACGGCGCACTTTTAAACGCGATCAAGCATAATCCGATTTGAATTTCTAAGTCACGATTGGTTCTTTTGCGCAAGCTGCGCGATGGCGCCAATATCAGTCGCGAATTTCAATCCGGATTCGACTTAATTGTTTGCGATCGAAAGTGGTCGTGTGACACCGGTATAATGGAGAATAGTCAGAAGTCAATGGCGTGATGCCAATAACTTTGGCGTCATGCCCACACATAGAAGATGTGTTGCAACTATCCAGATAATGAAAAAAGAACTGCAAATACACGACAGCAATTAATTTCCTCAAAATGGGATTGTTTTATAAGGAAAGAAATATTACGTTTCTTCTTGTACTTCTGCGAAGGAGGGTGAATTACGGCAGCAAAATTATGTGAATGGTAGCGGGCCGAAATAAAATGGCTGCAAAAATAATTGAGTACGCACCAACATCTTCATCTCGAATGTGTAAGCCAGTGTGTCCGTCATAAAAGAGCTGCAATTAAGCACTTTGAGTTGGGGGTCTTCACCGGCTGTCTTCGAAGCCTTTCAATCGTCTTCTGATACTTGGAATTTCGCCCTTGAGTATGCGTGATGTCCTTTGGCTGTGCAGTGTATTTTGAGGAAATGGTGAAGATTCTGGCAATACGTAGAATGACAGACAAAAGGTAAGCAATACTGGAGCCTTCAAAGCTATTCAATGTAGACGCAGCGTTCCTTCGTATAAGCAATATTGGAGCCTGCAAAGCTTTATGATGGGGATGCTTCGTTCTTTCATGCAATGCGTATTTTAATTTTGGTTAAGGAAGTACTGTTATAAAGGCTAAGAAACAAGGAAAATTCTACGGTAACGACTCCATACACAATTAAAACACGAAAACACGTATCTTCAGCCCAATGCAGAACAGCTAACAACGCTCGAGCGCACATAAGCTGCTACAGAGGTTGGGAGAGAGCGCATTATTGCCATACTGCAAATATTGCACGTGTAGCGCTTAGTAATAACTACATTTCTTTCTACGATTCCGCCGGGCTCTTTCTGTAAAATGCACCTGAGCATCGTTGTTGGGTTCTTCTGCCAGCGTCTGCTTCGTCGCCGTTTCATGGTAAGGCCACAGCAAGTTCTTTTGCGCGTTGTTAACGACTTAGGGCCAGACAATGAAATCTTCCTTACCTCAGTAAGGAAGCCTTCATTGCAGTGAGGCTACCTTATGTCACTCTGAAAGGTTCCTTACTGAGGCGCCCTCGGTGAAGGCTTCCTTGGTGCTTCCTTGGTACTTCCTCAGCATAAGAAGCCAAACAATGAAATCTTCCTTACCTCACTAAGGAAGCCTTCATTGGGGTGAGGCTACCTTATGTCACTCTGAAAGCTTCCTTACTGAGGGGCCCTCGGTGAAGGCTTCCTTGGTGCTTCCTCAGCATAAGGTAGCTCCAAAGCTACCTTCATGCGTCCTTACGCCGCTCCTGGCCCTGAACGAGCGCTTCACCTCACTGCTTAACCACATGGCATTCGCTTGCGCATGCGCACTGTCGCCCACCTGCGGAGAAGAGCGAGCACGGAACGTCTTGCCAGGCATGTTCGTTTCAGTCACGCGTGCGGCATGCAAGCATTGCTAGGCGTTGCTAGGCGTTGCAAGACGCCGGCGTGCCAGCGTTGCTGGAGCATATCAAGTTTTGCACTGTAATGCGCAACTTTTTTTTAACTTTAGTAAACGAAACTAGAAGAAAGCGTCCACGCTTCTCTATATTAGCTATTCAATTTAAAGATTGTGCGACGATACAACTGTTTTTAATAGAATAATGGTGTTCGCGGAAAGATTTGAAGAGATAATCTCGAACCCAGGCACGCGGCAACCGCTCCTTAGGTGAGGACGGGTGAAGGGAGCTTTCAGAGTACGCTTGCTTCCTCCATCGGTCCTTCGCTGTAAGGAGGCCTCACGTAAGGTTAGGAAGCGCTCGAAGGAAAGGAACTAGGGGTGTGCGAATATTCGGAATTTCGAATACGAATCGAATATTTTCCATATTCGAAGCGTATTCGATTCGAGAAATGCATGTTCGGAAATTCACGAATATCCGAGGACGGCCGAATAACGGTGGAAACGGCGAATATTCGGATAGACTGCGAATAATTGAGCAATTAACCAATTGTATGCTTGCTCCGCATTCTCCTAAGAACATGTTTATTAACTGAGAACTTCGCATGATCCGCTCATTATCTGTATGCTCTGTTTCAGTCTATCTGCTTCAGGCATTTGAGACATGATCAGTTTCCGTTTCTTTTTCACCAAGCTTTATAATTCCAATTATTTTGGAATGCCCCATTGCCTCAAAGGTTGCAAAGGCAACTCAGGGTTGCCTTTGCAACCCTGAGTTGCCATTATCTGTATGCTCTGTTTCAGTCTATCTGCTTCAGGCATTTGAGACATGATCAGTTTCGGTTTCTTTTTCACCAAGCTTTATAATTCCAATTATTTTTGGAATGCCCCATTGCCTTGAAGGTTGCAAAGGCAACTCAGGGTTTGCTAACATTGATTCAAGATGTATCAAGGCTCTTTGTGCGGAGTGGAAATTTGATGAAGTGGCCAGCCTAGGCATATTTCTTGATCCGCGCTTTATGGCCACAGTTCATCAGATGATCATGTCAGATGATCTGGCTGAAAAACCTTGTGACAAGGGAGCTCCAGGAAGCCGTCGTGGAACATCATGGGGACACCGCCGTGCCAGCGTCGACTTCGTGTCCACTGGTGGCATCGAGTGTATGGAATGCTTTTGACGATCTAGTGATGAACAAAGAGAAGACACATTTGGCATCTGCCCCTGAGAGGGAAGGTACAGACTACGCGCAAAAGCCTCTTCTGGAAAGGGGCATGAATCCTTGTGAGTGGTGGCAGTCCATTGGCCGCTTCAGGTACCCGCTTTTAAGTGCACTCGCCCGGAAGTACTTGGCGATCCCTGCCACTTCAGTTCCTAGTGAAAGAGTCTTTTCTACCGGTAGAAATGTGACAGTGCATAGAGAGCGTTTACTTTCTGGCCATATTGAGCAGTTAATTTTCCTTCACGACAATCTGTAACAAGCGTTTTACCTGACTGAGGGCATTACCTGAGTCCGTTATCTATAACTGAGTACCTCTTTAATTTGAAGCAACCTTGTAAAATGCAATGTTATTTTTAAAAGGGTAATAAAGCTATTGTTACCTCTCTTGCAATTTTTTAATACTACACATGTATTCGATATTCAATTCGATATTCGAAGAGAGTTCTTCGTCTTATTCGTATTCGATTCGTAATCGAAAATTTCAATATTCGCACACCCCTAAAAGGAACGTTTTATTGTTTGGGCCAAGCTACCTTCATGCGTCCTTACGCCGCTCCTGGCCCTGAACGAGCACTTCGCCTCACTGCTTAACCACGTGACGTTTGCTTGCGCGTGCGTGCTGTCGCCCACCTTCGGAGAAGCGCGAGCACGGTACGTTTTGCCAGGCACGTTCGTTTCAGTCACGCGTGCGGCATGGAAGCGTTGCTAGGCGTTGCACGACGCCGGCGTGCCAGCGTCGCTGGAGCACATCAAGTTTCGCACTGTAATGCACTGCTTCTTTAGATTTAGTAAACAAAACTAAAAAATAGCGTCCACGCTTCTCTATATTAGCTCATCAACTTAGAGATTGTGCGACGATACAACCTTTTTTATTGAATAGGGGTGTTCTGGTGTTCGCCTAAAGCTTTTAAGAGATAATCTCGAACCCAGGCATGGCGGCAACCGCTCCTTACGTGAGGACGGGTGAAGGGAGCTTTCAGAGTATGCTTGCTTCCTCCATCGCTCCTTCGCTGTAAGGAGGCCTCACGTAAGGTTAGGAAGCGCTCGAAGGAAAGGAACGTTTCATTGTTTGGGCCTTATTCTCTTTGCATTTCGTTATGTCACTGTTAGCCGCATGAACGAGTGACGGCGGCCTTGCAGCCATGAACAGCTGCTTCCCATTTGCTACGCTAACTTTCATTTCACTTTTTTTTTTATGCGCAGCAATGAGCGGTGATGCTAGCGATAACAGCGATGCGGCAGCATCCGAGCTGCGATACACGTTCGATACAATGACGAATTTAGAAAATAAAACAAAATGGTTCGTTAAGAAATGCGGCCTATGAACACATGCCGTTCAGGGCAGAGAGCTTTATGACACGCGCGGCGACTGCGGAAAAAGTATGGTGCTCTACGTCTGCAAAAGAAATGTAGTTATTTCTAAGTGCTACATGTGCAATATTTGCAGTATGGCAATAATGGGCTCTCTCCCAACCTCTGTAGCAGGTTATGTGCGCTAGAGCGTTGTTAGCTGTTCTGCATCGGGCTGAAGATACGTGTTTTCGTGTTTTTTGATTGCGTATGGAGTCGTTACCGTAGAAAGTTCCTTGTTTCTTAGCATTTATAACAGTACTTCTTTAACAAAAAAAAATAAGCATTGCATGAACGAACGCAGCATCTCCATTATAAAGCTTTGCAGGCTCTAATATTGCTTATACGAAGGAACGTAGCGTCTACATTCAATAGCTTTGAAGCCTCCAGTATTGCTTACCTTCTGTGTGTCATTCTACCTGTTGCAGGAATCTCCATCATTTCCTCAAAATACACTGCACAGCCAAAGGACATCACGCATACTCAAGGGCGAAATTCCAAGTATCAGAAGACGATTGAAAGGCTTCGAAGACAGCCGGTGAAGACCCCCGACTCAAAGTGCTTAATTGCAGCTCTTTTATGACGGACACACTGGCTTACACATTCGAGATGAAGATGTTGGTGCGTACTCAATTAATTTTGCAGCCATTTTATTTCGGCCCGCTACCATTCACATAATTTTGCTGCCGTAATTCACCCTCCTTCGCAGAAGTACAAGAAGAAACGTAATATTTCTTTCCTTATAAAACAATCCCATTTTGAGGAAATTAATTGCTGTCGTGTATTTGCAGTTCTTTTTTCATTATCTGGATAGTTGCAACACATCTTCTATGTGTGGGCATGACGCCAAAGTTATTGGCATCACGCCATTGACTTCTGACTATTCTCCATTATACCGGTGTCACACGACCACTTTCGATCGCAAACAATTAAGTCGAATCCGGATTGAAATTCGCGACTGATATTGGCGCCATCGCGCAGCTTGCGCAAAAGAACCAATCGTGACTTAGAAATTCAAATCGGATTATGCTTGATCGC
This sequence comes from Dermacentor albipictus, assembly GCF_038994185.2. NCBI lineage: Eukaryota > Metazoa > Arthropoda > Arachnida > Ixodida > Ixodidae > Dermacentor > Dermacentor albipictus. The sequence goes on along the minus strand of NC_091821.1, from coordinate 285,604,938 downwards.
GTTTAAAAATGCGCCGTCTGACACCCGTATTACTTGCATTTCGCTGTTTCTTCCCGTTTTCATGTATCTGCCTCTTACAATCTTGCTGCAATAAATTGTTGTCTGCTATTTTCGTGTTCTTGACTGTGCAGCAAGTTCATTTGTATTCAAGGAACACGGCACATTTATTTACGATACACCTTTTGGCGTGAATTACTAGACGTACAATATCATAAGCGATAAAGTTCTACTTCCTCAATAGTTGGCATGATTGTTGCGCCAAGTTACAGCTTGAAACAGCAAATATGAATTTAAATGAAACTAACATGAGTGAAACACCTTTGCGCGCTCGTCGTCACAACATATAAACAGCGGCACAAGCGCCTGCATGAAATCACGCGATTTAAACAAAAGTATGGGTCACACACACAAAAAAATACAAGAAGCGAAACTGACATGGGAGCCTCCGAGATTCGGCAGCTTGCGCGACCATCTTGGAGGCTGGTGTGTTTCGCCGATTCCGCTAGGTGCGCTGAGAGTCAAAGTCAACCGCAGGCGCCTGCATATGGGAGTGCCCACTATTTACGTTTACTATGTCACTCTATGGCTCGGCCGCGAAACGGCTCGAGTGTCCGCTCTTGTCGTTTACTATGTTACCCTATGGCGCTTCCTTGTTCCTAGTCGCTCCCGATCGCCTGCGTACTGCTATTCTTCGCGCCATGCATGATGACATCACATCGGGCCACCTTGGCTTTGCGCGCGCGCTTCATCGATTACGCCAGCGATTTTGTTGGCCGAAGCTATGGAAGAGCACAAGACAGTACATTGCAAGTGGCCCAGGTTGTCAATGTCGTAAGAAGCCGGCGGCAGCTTCTGCAGGCTTTTTGTAACCAGTGAAACCACCTACCTTACCATTTGAAAAAGTTGGTATTGATTTGCTCGGCCCCCTTCCCATGAGCCCTACCGGCTGTCGCTGGATTATTGTGTGCGTCGAGTACTTGACTCGCTAGACTGAGCATAGAGTTACTATACTGACTCTAGAGGACAAGCTACCTATAGGGCCCATGCATTGAAATGGGGAACCGCAAGAGCGCCGCCATGTTGCTACTCGCCGATGTTGCCAGCTCCTGACATGCTTGCTAGACTTGGTGACAGGAGTCAGTTTTAATCCGGCAACCGTAGCAGCATGGCGTCTCGCTTGTACTGTCGTGATGTGTGCGTTTAGCCGTGTGTTTGGGTTTTATAAGTTGGTTCTTTATTCTATGTTGCGGGACGGTGTGGGTGTGGTCCATGTTGGGCTTACAGGTGGCAGTTAATGCAACCGAGGGATGATCCTGTTGAAGTTTCCGGCGGTATGCGGTTTTCAGCGGTCACGCCTGTTGCAGGAGTTTCACTCGACGAGGTTACGAGCTCGAAGCTGCGGTCAGATTCCTCGTTGCCGTTCCGTGAGTCTCTTCGCACGGGCGCGGTATGTTGCAAAAGCCGCTTTCGCGATCTATCGTCGCGACGATAGATCGGGTTTTTTTTTATTATAAGTACTGATCCAGCTGTAGGGCTCATGTAACCGACAAACGGAAGCCTCAGGAGAGCACCTGAGATTATAATAAAGCAGGCGTCGCAGGAACTCCAGGGCACTCAAGGGACAGTGGGGGGATCAAAGCTCGAAGCAGAACGGTACGTAGGCTGAGGCCGCCGAGGCAGGTGTGTGCCAGGGAGTGTTCGCACGGCAAGCTCCTCTGGCACGCGCAGCAGTGCCTCGCCAGATCTAAATACTTTAAAGGCACCTGCGCCCATGATCTTTCTTTTGCCTCGGTGCAGTGAGCACGATTAACGAGAATAATATGGAGGGCATCCGGTGCAGTCCCGAATGCGTCATGGCAAATGTAGCTCGCGTCGCCTGGCATATGTAGTAATGTCAGAGTTGGTTGTATGAACTTTATGCATAATACGCTTTGTTACGGTACCTTAACGGATTGGGTCTAGAGGACGGTGTTGGTACATTTTTCCGTACCGCCCTAATCATATACCCCCCACTACAAACACACACACATACCCCCCTTTTTATGTATACATACAATTCCTTGCCATTGCGCATCATAGCCTCCTTTATTTTTGAAAAATAGAGGAGGATATAGACGGATTGACTAGTTGAAGTTGTCAACTTGTCAGTAACTGTCATAGGAATCACTGTAATAAACACAATTCGACGATCAGATTGTTTACTTTCATTTTTTGTTGTAACACCGAGGACTACATAGAACTTTATTTTGTGTATGTGAGAGAAGTATGTGGATATCACGAGCTTAAGCCAATGTGCGATACACAGACAAAGCAGCTGCTACAACATGAACTGCATTGAGGGCCACACAACACATAAGTAATTAAAGATGCAAAATATAGGGGGAAGCTTCAAAATACGCTCTGTAGCGCTGCAAATAATAACATATATTGTATGTGTGCAATAAATGTTAAAAAAACAGTGCATCAATGTCCAGTTGCCTTTAAGTTTATTATGAAGTTCAAGTTTTCTGAAGTTTATTACGAGTATATGTACAACAGGAATCTACTGACACACCCGCAGTCAAGGTGGCTGTTCGAGGTGTGCTGGCTGCCTCACTGTAAGAAAAAGAAATTGGGTGAATGTCGACACCAGTGCCACTGCTTCTTGCCTCTGACCTGCACGTGCCTCCGCGGCATGTTTGTGCACAAGTGTGCTGGCGTGGCGAGGCGTAGGTGTTATCTGAGAGAAAGAGTATCGTTTACGTGGAGAAGTGGCTGTTCACATTGCCTGTCTCTTTCCCTCAAATGTTTCCTTGGCGACCTGGGTGACACAACCACAGTCAAGGTGGCTGTTCGAGGTGTGCTGGCTGCCTAAACGAAAGAAAAAGAAAGAAATTTGATGAATGTCGATACCAGTGTTATTGCTTCTTGCCTCTTACCTGCATTTGCCTCCACGGCCTCTTGGCTTGCGGAGTCTGTATGAGGGAGCTGCTGTGCCTAGCCGTAGGCATTGTCTAAGCAAAAAGGCCATTCAAATGGGGAATTATGGAAATAAATGCAGTTGTTATGTCTGCTTCTTGCACTGTTCTTGCCTAAAAGCTTTCAAAGATAGTGTCCAGAATACACCAGCACTTTGACTGCTCTTGCTTTTCACCTGCAGGTGTTGCTGTGAGATCCTTAGTATGGCTGCATGCATCATTGTAGCACTTGGTGGAAGTACTTGAAGAGGTAGCCAAAAATATAAAGAATCATCCTTGTCTGCATGAATGCTTGCAATTTCTAAATGCAGTGGTAACTATCACTATTGGCACAAGCCCCCCCCCCTCCCCCCACATCTATGCGGCAAGTGCCATAGCTCGAAATTCAATTTTTCCTTTAGTGTTTCACAAGGTGTCTGATATATCCATTAGATGTGATCCGCTTCTTTTTATTTATCCCAGTGTGGAGAGAGCATCATTAATTGTTTTTTTTTGTTTTTGCGTGTCTTGTTTTTTGGTTTACTTCTGAATTTATCAAGCAGCAGTCTCATGATGCTAAAGTGACTTATGTAATGGCAATCAGCTTTTGTTTTGCAGAAAAACACGCATTTTCTGACCCATTGTTTGACATCCCCTCACTCGCATAATATTGCAGAGTATTCTACCTATATTGACCTGCTTGACCTCCACTAAAGAGTCTTGCATTTTCAAATACGACTCTTTCCTTAAAATCATTCAAAACTTCTCAAAATTTCTGTACTTTGGGCTTCTGATACTTTGCATTCACCATTTTTGCTTGTTTCTGTCAAGAAATGTCTTGTTTAATTTAGAGCTTAAATTTTACCTTTGGAACACACGGAAGGGCTTGCTCTTGCATATCTGCATAAAAGGGAAACATGTCTCATTAAACATTGGCAAAATCCTATTGAAGATTGATGAATGCAGCTTGCAGTGTGATGTGACTGAATGAGCCATAAAAGTAACCCATCTCACTTGGTAAATTAAAGCACATATTAGTGTGATGTACAAGATGTGTTACACTAACGTGATGGGTTCTCTTGCTTAATACAGCAAAATAATCGGTGGGCGAGAAAAAAATTATTTTTGCATACCCATTGTACACACTGATTTAAGGAAAATGAGCTGGAGCTGTCCACATGATCTACTTATTTTACCTGCGAGTATGGTCAACAAAAATGTGTCCCGGCTGCTTAGTGGTATTTTAGATTATGTCAGTATTGCATATGTGCTTGTTGTCTGAAATAATTGAATTTTGAAAATGCTCGCAGGGTTCTGATGTGCATATCTGCAGTTTATGGATACACGTAAAAGACTCAGCATCAAGTGCAAGTGAACGGTCCCACAGGCCCGGAGTGGATCATGTAAATAGATTCGCTGCACAAATTTGCGACAAGAAAAGATATTCCACATAAAATGGCATGCAAGGAAGTGTTGAAAATATTCCACAGTTAATAAAACGCCTACGCTATTAATATGTGGGTTGATGCACTCGTTATGCAAAACGGAGGTGAGGCGTGCAGACAGGACACAAGGTAGAGTAATTACAAGCAAACAACACGAGCGCCGCCCACTTCTCTACTCTTGAACTCTAAGTGGCCACCGCGAGAACGAGAGGCGGAGTCGTCCGATACGGTTCCTCCCACTTCGCCACACGCGCTCTCGTACAAAATACTAGCCATGGTGCTCGAAAGGAAGGAGACCTTCATCTAAGCTTCATTTACAGCCGTGGTCTAGACTTGTTCGTATTTACCATATAATAAATCTGAAGCATAGATTTATAAATATACCTTGTGTTGTCGTGTGTTTTTTTTTACTTTCTTAGCAAGCGAATTGTGAAATCGGCCTCCCGTAACAAAAGGGACCTTTTAAAAATGAAAGGCTCAGTTAAAAGGTGTACAGCATGCCTGCGTGCTTTGATAACTGATTCAGAGCGATTCCTGTTGACGCACTATTGCTAGAGGGTTCGTGTACTCCAAAGCGCGCGCACAATCTGAGCAGACGACGCGCAGCTGGCTCTGGCACAGAGTGCGCTTGCGCCGCCATACTTGGCGCGGCAACCCGCGGCTGACCACAGGAACTGGGATACCGTGCTGCCCTTGGTCACGTGCAATACAGCCAAGCACGAACGAACCGGGTGTGTGCCTTTCTATCGGTTGTACGCTCGCAGTCCCCAAACGTCCTTGGACACAATTTTGCCGTAGCCACTGAACGCACCCATTGCGCAGACGGGCCGAAGAAGCGCGCCGGCTCGCTCGCCGCTGTCTTCGCAAGAATAGGCGCGCTATGACGGCCGGCCTATTCCTGTCGCTCCTGGCGACCATGTGTCACTGTGGACACCTCTACGGAAGGAAGGCTTGCATCGCAAGCTCGTCTAAGCGTACAGCGGTCCATTCGTGATACTCAACCGATTAAGTGACGTCAACTACGCCGTCGCAAAACTGACCGCCAATAATCGCCGGTCGCGGAAAATTCAAGTGGTTCGTGTGGCCCGCCTGAAGCACTACCATCATGGGGTTCTCGGACTACCAATTATTAGGATGCCTAACTCGCTCGACGAGCTTCTTCCGCACCGGAGGAAGATGTCACGCTGCGCGGCGAAGAACTGCGCGCGGTGTGTCCGACTGTCTCTATGCCCCCTCGATCATTTTATAAATAAATATATCGCATCCGTGACAGTGCTAATGTTTTCTGTTTTTTTTTTAAGTACAAGTTTCAGTGAAGCAGGCGCACTGAAAAAGTTGCGGCGAAGGTAACCTAACATGCAGTTAGCGTCGTTTATTATTTAATCAATATGTAGTGACCAAGTTAGGTTGCATGCTATGTGAACACCTAAGTATTGGAATTCATAAATTCTAACCAAGTGTTATTTGAGTAGTAGGCACAGGGGCTGGCTACAACTACGGGATACACGCTTGACTTTACATTTATTAATCTTTAATTCCATGTGCGGTTGTAGACACCAGTTATAACATTAACGTCGAATTGCACAATTTTAATATATTCTTAGCTACACATTTCGTTCAAACCTACACAAATGAAAAAAATTATATTAAGGGCTTTTACGCGCCAATACCACGATCTAATTATGAGGCACGCTATAGGGGGGGGGGGGGGGGGACTCCAGACATTTGGGCCACCTGGGGTTCTTTAAAGAGCACCTAAATCTAAGTACACGGGTGTTTTGGCATATCGCCCCCATCGAAGCGCGGCCGCCGTGGCCATGATAACTACACAATAGCCAACAAAAAGATAAATGTTTACTGAAGAATGACGGTCATTGTCGTATATAAGAAAAAGCAGAGGACCCAATACAGATCCCTCGGGGAACGCCTGAATTAGCTTCCCTCAAGAGAGAGTTATGACCATTTTTATGCGAAGCATATTACGAGAGCTCAACCCAGCTCCTCAGGGGCGGCGGTGTCGCCTTCAATACCACGTGACACCGTGACGTCACGACAGAGGAGAAACGCGGCTCCAACTCGCGCCGTCGCTCGTGGCGTCGCCCCCCGCATCGGACGCGGTGAGCGTCGAGCAACGGAGCGTTCGGCGCGACAACGAAATGTGCGCCTGAGCAAGCGACGCACGCCTGAGCCGACGACACCGGCTTTTCTGCAACACGAGCTCCTTAACGCTGTCGCGTTAAAATAAAGGCTAGTATGCTTTGCATCCTGGGCTTAACCTTGGCTAAGCCACAGCCATTTTTATTAGGGAACTAAAATCGGTTAACAAGAAAATTATTAATTCATCCTAATAGATTGCACTCAATATTTAATCGGTTCAGTTTATGAACGAGGAACTTGTGACACACTTTATCAAATGCTTTGGAAAAGTCTAAAAAAAATTACGGGGTCTCTTAAAATCTCTCGTAAGAGGGGGACGGCGAAAGCCTACTCTTCCGCCTCTTATCATTAGCCTAATTAGTAAGCATTCTTAGTCATTTGTAGGCAATTGTAGTTACGATTCGTTCGTTAGACATATTGGTCATTAATAGTCATTGATAGTCATTACAAGTCATTTGAGTCATTATTTGTATTTACTGCTCACTACTAAGCATCTTTATTAATTTGTAATGAATTGTGGCCATTACAAGCCATCGTTAGATATATTGGTCATTTTGTAGTCATTAGTAGTCATTACAAGTCATTTCAGTCATCATTAGTCATTGGTGGTCATTACTAAGCATTTTCGTCATTTCGCATCAGTTGTAGTCGTTACAAGTTGTCTTAGACATATTGGTCATTTCGTAGCCATTACTAGTCATTACAAGTAATTTCAGTCATTATTAGTCATTACTGCTGACTAGTAAGCATTTTTAGTCATTTGTAATCAATAGTGGTCATTAGAAGCCGTCGTTAGACACATTGGTAATTTCGTAGTCATTAGTAGTCATTAGTAGTCATTAACATATACCAATCTCTATTATAACGTTATCATTCACTGTCACTATTATTCTTTTTCAATTCTTTAATCGGTCTTCATATGGCGTTATGACGCTCCGGCGGATACTCCGGCGGTCAGGTCTGCTGACACAAACTTCACCATGAGCCTAGAAAGGTTTTCGCCTTAATATATAGTCGGCTAATGATGATCGATCATGAATACACTGTAGCCGATGGGTGAAAGGTGTGAGCTGTGTTTTCATGGGCGTACGATATTCGAAAATCATGTTGCGCAGGGAAAAAATTTCACAACGGTTACGATACTCCCTAAGGCGTTTTTTTTTTATTTACAAATACTGCTGTCTCAGATTCTAAGACAGCAGAAGTGTGTACAAATAATAAAAAAAATTACAATTAAAGATACATTCAACAAAATTGACCAGAATAGAAGAAAACCTTAACAGAATATATAATTACGTACTTCTTTTTCAAAATGCTCAGTACCGAGTCTGTGCAGAGACCCACCAAATTTGTTCCATAAATCCACTGTCCGCGGAAAGAAAGAAAACTTAAAACAATCAAGGTTCGACCTGAAGGGCACAATGTTCAGTGGCTCAGATCGTCGATTACAGCGTGCTACAACAGAAATGGGCGCCAGAACACTCAAGCCGGTGTCAGCTATCTTATGCAGAAGGATAACACGATCACAAGTGCGCCGATGTTCGAGAGCTTGTAAAGTTAAAACGCGTGCATGCGAAATAGGCGAGAGTTGCTGGTCATAGCGACGGAAAATGAACTTGGGGCTCTATAAGTAAAATTATTCCAACATGTTTCTATTCCAATCTCCTGACGTCAAATTTGCGTAACCACCGACGCAAGCACCGGGCGGTCACCCGCAGCGTTGTCTGAACAGACCAATCAAACGCTCTCCTCGTTCATAGGAGGTCATTTTGTTTGCTTGTAAAAACTAATAACATTGCCTACACTGAGCGGCTTGTCGTATCTAATTGGCTGACAAGAAGCGAGGAGAACGCTCAAGTGGAGAGGGATTCACTGGGGCAGAGCCAGTGCACTGAAAATCGATAACCGAATGAAGAGGGTGGTGCCGGCGTCTGTGATTGGTCGGCTTTCCCTTACTTAGCTTGTGATGGCTGGTCGAAAATCACGCCGGCATGCAACGGAAGCTAAAGAATAACGCTAAAACTGACCCTCAGCAAAGAAGAGTTGGCAGAATGCGGTGGTAAACGGGCCGAAAAGGCTGGAAAACGTTACACGGCCACGCAAGAAGTTTTATTATACGCAAGTGCACCCATGCTCTCCGGCAGGTGCGAGTAGCCAGCGTCTCGGCGATCGGCGGCAGCCATCTTTTATACCTTTCGGAATGGGGCAGCCTGTGGCTATTCCGAAGAAAATTCAGTTTTGTTCGGTATATTAACGCATCTTTATCGCGTACACGTCACTTTGACGCGGTGAGTTTGTGCGGTTTTGTGACGTCGCGAGACAGGCAGGTGAAGTGGGTGCAGCCCGAAAACTTTTGACCAATAGCCGAGGGCTAATGGCAAAAAGGGGTCGAATAAGAAATAACTGTTTTTCTTTTTTCTGTCAAATCATGCATAATCAGTGAGTACACAACATATCAAATGGGGAGGTATCGCGGTTTTCGTGACGTCGCGTGACAGACACGTGAAGTGGGCGTGGTCGAAAAACGTTTTTGACCAATCGTGGAGGGCTGATAGCAGAAATGGAATAGAAAAGTTTGGAATATTTTTACGTTATAGTGCCCCTGATTGCTTTTATTTTTTGGACAGATTCTAATATAGCTATGTCGTGCATGACGTGAGGTGGCCAAACAAGCGATGCATATTCTTGTATGTGCCTGACCAAAGTTTTGTACACAGTCAGTTTGCATTCTCTTGTCGAGCTGCTTAACGCCCGTTGGAGATACCAAAGTTTTCGACGAGCCTTATTGCAGATTATTTCAACCTGCTTGCGCTATTTTAAATTTGATATTAGAGTTACACCGAGGTACCTAAACTCCGTAACATGTATTAGACTGACCCTGTCATTAGTATAAGTAAAAGAAAGGGGCTGTTTCTTGTTTGGAAAGGTCATAGCTAGTCTTTTTGAAGTTAATAGACATTTGCTAGGTTTCACTCCTCTTACAAAACAATGAAAAAACATTCAGCGCAACCTGATCATGAGCATCAGAGATGGTGTTGTAGATGACGCAGTCGTCTGCATAGATTCTATTATTAACTTGAGTATCACCTATGATTTCTGCTACGTCATTTATGACAATAATGAACAAAAGCGGCCCCAGTGCTTTTGAGCGCAGTGGTTCAGGTGTTTTGAATTAGCAATATACTGTGGCAAAGATTGGGCCTCATGAGCAGCTTGTTCTTCGGCAGTTTAAGCCAATTACACGCAACCTCCCCATACCAGCGCACGCAGTATATGAACTTACTATTCGGTTCTTTGCGCAGGCGCGGAAATGCAGCAGATAACTTGTGAGCAACCACCTGTCACCTCAAATGATCTATACGCGCTAGGCCATTAGCGCTTCTTCGGTGCAGCCAAACCGACGAGCTGGCTACGTCAGGAGCTGGGGTAGCTGTCAAAACCTCATAAAATTCACGCGAGGTCTCGAACGTTACCACCGACCATCAGATCGTTCTCGAACCGCAGTCTGTCGCACACCGCACAACTGAATCTAAAGTGTCTGTCCATAAAGTCGCTCTGAAATTTCGCATACGCACCCTTGCGCTCGCCCAATTTACGGGCGTGGTACCTGCGTCGCTAAGCCGCGTTCTTCGCTTCGCAGCACCCGTCTTCCTCTCTCGGGCGCGACCTTCTCTGCTACTCGCCGCCACTTTCCTCTTTCTACGCCAGATGTCAGCACATGTATTACTGGTTTGCTCCGCCCCCTCATAGAGGGCAGCGTTATGCAGTATTGGGTAGAGTCACTGGAAAATATTTCAGAGTACCGCAAAGGTCGGGATTTGACTGGCAACACTGAGCGGCCACCGCCATATACCTTCCAAGCGGACGGCGTCGCGGGAATGCCGCCGTGTTGGAAGAGCTTGATATTCGGTGACACATCGGGTTGAGTGTTTACTGAAGTACAAATACTTTGTGCCCGGAGATAACCGTTGCTAAGAACGAAAATATAATGTTATTTTGTGCGAAGTAATGCAGCCGGTGGTTGTTTTGCACGCCGATCGTGTTTACTGCTGGAACTGTGCTACGATTGTAGGCAGCAGCTTAGCGCTGCTATCGGGAGCTTATGCACGCGTTTTTTTCCCTTCCGCGGAGCGAGTTACGAAGGTAACATCTCGTCACTTCGAGCCGGAATGAGGCAAGCTTGTGCTTTTGAACAGGAACATCGTGGACCGCCGTCGGCTTCTATTGAATGTTTCCAAGCAGGATGAAACTAACCCCTGACAGTGTCACAGGCACGTACATTCATTGTATAATTTCACAAGCTAAATCGGATACATCGAATTTAGTTTGTAAACGGATACCGCGCGTTCTCGATTCTGCAGGGCGACTTTGTCCGCCGTATACGCAGACACACTGCGACTGCCGTGTGCGCACCGGTGTTTTGCCGTGATCGTAAGACGATCTATACAGCAGGCGTAAAAACCAAATTTGATGACCATTTTGCGCACTAAATCTTGTGGAAGGCTAATATGAGCCATTTGCGTGATTACAGCAACGTATATGTACTTCTGTACACTGATAATGAGCGAGAGTTTGCTACATTGCGATTTATGAACGCGGCTGTCTAGTGCGTTCATGAGCGGCTACTCTTCTCGACTTATTTATGACTGTTTTTTTAGACTGCCAAGATTTGCTGCCTGTGTAAAAAAAAAGCAGGAACGCCCGCTGGTGACGCAGCACTTTTTTTTCTAAGTTACATAGGCGATGTATAAAATTCTTGTGCTTGTAGAGCGGCTTATGTAACATGCATAGTGACAGAGTGAAACCAAAGCTACTGGGTATTCTGTTGTTTTGTATTTCCTGTTATGCATCAAGCACAACATTATTTGGTTAAGCACCGTAGCATTTCAACATAAAACATATGTACGCTGACTTCAGTTCACGTGCTCGGCTTACAAGCTCAAAATTTGAAGCAAGTGTTGTGAATATCACCTGGCCATTGGTTTCAAGCTCGAAATGCGTATGTATGAATGAGCAAAGGATAAGTGGAAAAAAGGAAGTATCATGGGCCTCGTATTGACCATGTTTTTATTGACTGTGATCGTCACGATCTGCGAAAAACGAGTGCCATATGGGTCGAGTGACTCGAGGCGAGAGCGCGCTCACGTGCGCGGAGAAATCATGCGAGTACTTGGTGCACGTGAAGATGCGGAATTCTCGCGCGACAAGTGTGCCTTCGCGTGCTACGAGCACGGAATAACCGCGTGTGTTGAGCAACAAACGCGTACACTTGTACCCGCGTCAAGCGTGCAAGACGCAAACGATCCCTGCAATTAACTCTTATTTTCGTAGCATCGCTAACACCGCGTGCACTTCGCTTAAATATCTTCTAAAACAGTGCCGAAAAGCACAAGCAAGGTGTGGGTGTTTTTTGTAGGCTTGAAGTTCTCCCGGCCGATTCTGTGTAACCACGCCGAACGACGCTCTCGGTCATTTTTCCCGGTCAGAATCTAGAAAAAAGTCTTTCCAGACTCAGTTCGATTGCTGCATCCGAAGGCGCAGCAGCTAGGCATGATTTCCTTGCAGTCAAATGCGAGCGTGAAATGCGAGCGTGAAAAAATACGTAGGGAACCGGCGCTGCCTGCGCTCTAACTCAGCCGGCCCGCCCGGCGCTTGGAAGGTATATGGCACCCCAGAGATCACATGGTACGGTTGGGCCAATGAACGCGTCGGCGGCGCGGGGAAAACGAATGCGGTACTCTGAAATTTTTTCCAGTGACTCTAGTATTGGGTGGTTTCGTAGCTTTCTTCTTAGTATGCCAGCTGCCAGCACATGCCGCGCTCGTTTGCTTCACCTCCTCAAAGAGGGCGCGGGAGGTTTTGAGGCACGGACATTGAAGAATGTATGGGGCGGGGGGTAGATATATACAGCCCAACTGTGAAAGCTTTGGTGACAACAGCCAACGGATAAAACTATCAATAACATTCGAGAAAGTTGTTATACACACAGACACGTCGTGCGTCGAAGCAAAACGTGTAACATTTGTTAGCCGGTGAAAAGTAACGACCGAAAAATATAAAGGAGTGACAGACGACGCGTGGTACTCTGGCGCCATCTCGTCGCTATCGTCGCAAAACACGTCTTGCGCGCCACTACGCTTCCTGTTCCTCATGGTTCCGCTGCACCCTCCTGATCCGATTTCCTCTTCGCGTTCTCTTCCCTATCGCCGCTGTTGCGCTCCGCGTTGCTCTTTCAACTTTCGCAGTTGTGTTTGTTCGCTCGGATACGCCAACGCTTGCCACAGGAACGGACGCCTAAAGCTGCGCTGTAAAAAAAAAAGAAAACGTTCACCGACGATTACGATACTTTCCAATGTGCAATTTGAGGCAGTTATATACGTGTTTTCGTTTCGCGATGTATTGGCTGGCGAGGACAATCTCTCTCATGCGGCACGCTGCAAACGGAGCGAAGTGTGGCGCCACTGCCTCGTTAATCGGGAGATCGCGAGAGCCAGCGCGTTGGCGAGACCCTCAGCAACCGACAGGCCTCCCAGACGACGCGCGCTACTCTAGCGTCATCTCGTAGCCATCGTCGCCGCACTACGCTTTTCTTCTCACCCCTTCGCCCATAGAGTTTCTCACTTTAACAATAATAGGGAAATCTGGCGCCACCGTCTATGGGAGTTTCTTAAGGGGGCACCGTGCCGTCATGGGAGTGACGGTATATATGTCTGCGAGGCTCGTGTTGGCTGGTATTGTAAGAGGCTTCGTCTAAAGCGTGGATACGTCTACACACATAGCGCGTTCTCAAAGTAAAATCTCCATAAAATGTTTCCATTCACGCATATTACGTATTCACTCACCTGCAATCACCTACAATACATGACCAAAAGAAAAAAAGCAAGAACAGACGAGAAACTGTTTCAAAGCGAGCGCGAACCTTGTCGTCTGTCCTCCAACTTTAGCGGCCCGCTGATACTTTTTACGTAACATATAGTCGTACACGTAATAACAAGTTCTCATAGTTAAACGCAAACATGTTTTAGCGTAATAATAAAGCTAAAGCAGCTTTTCTCGTGCTGTTTTAGTAGAAAATTAATCATTGTGACAGACGGAACGGCGCTTTCCAACCGCGTCTTCAAGGTGTCCTGTCTCTCCGAGAACGATGCCAATCCGAATTCACAATATACCGGCATTTCCATGCATACCACAGCGCAGCAGCGCCAGATTTCCCTCTAGGTAATGTAGTGAGAAACTCTATGCCTTCGCCATACCCTCCTCCACCGATATCCTCATCGCGTCTTTCATCCCCCGCTTCGTCTTCGCTCTTTCATCTTTTGCTGTGCTCGTTCACTCGGTTACGTGGACGCACGCCGCAGGAACGGACGCCTAAGAGCTATAAAAACAAATTTGACTCTAGAAATGTTCTGATGTTATTAGTATGATAATCATGGTAAATATTATATGCCTAACCTAGTAACTTAGAGCAAATACTTGGGATTGAAATTGGGCGGTAATTTCAGGACTTTTGCAGCAGAATTTATAGAGAGGAACTACCTTAGTGATTTTGAATTAGCTAGGAAGGCTAGATGTGACGACAGATCGCTGGAAAATTTGAGAGCGTAGCTCTTAGGCGCCCGCGTCGGCGTAAGCGCGCGAACGAGCATAGCGAAAGAAGAGCGAACACGCGGTGGGGATCGAAAGACGCAATGAGGAAAGCGGAGTATGGCGCAAGGGTGACAAGAAAAACGTAGTGCAGCGACAATGACTACGAGATGGCGCCAGAGTAGCGCGCGTCGTCTGCCTGCCGGCGGCGGCTGCTGCGAATCGCGTCGCCCACGCGCTGGCTCTCGCGATCTCCAGATTAGCGAAGTAGTCGCGCCGCACTGAGCTCTTTTGCAACCTGCTGCAGGTGAAAGATTTTCCGTGCCAGCCAATATATCGCGAAATGAGAACACGTATAGGGCTACGCTCAAATTTCGCATTAGAGAGCATCGCAATCGTTGGTGAATATTATTGCGATGGCAATTATATGGACACTGCAGGCGCATTTCAGCCGTTGGCGTCGCTGTGAGTTTCCGTGTAAAGCCCAAGGGCGATAAAAGCGTCGCCGTTTGCTGTGCGTGCGAGTGAAAGCGTGCAGGCGTGAGCCGGTCATCGCGGCCGTATAGGCAAGCGAGGAGGAAGCGCGCTCTCTTCCGTCGCGCGCAAGGATCCGGGAGGAAGGTAGGGAGGGGGCGTTCTACTCCGGGTCACTGTGTCTTGGATGCCATCTGCGACGGGGTCCAGCTGCGCGGCTTTGTTCGCGTTGATACGAGGCGCAGCACGAAGGTCAATTCCCTGCGCTTCATCACTCCAGCGTCTCGACAGGCAGTTTCTGCGCTCATCGAGTCAGATGTGCTCATGTTTACTTGTGCACGCCTGACACCATGCTTGTTAATTTAGTTAGTATGCCCATGTTTACAAGTTCGTACGGCCGATAAAACTACTAGCCTTACTTCTTATAGCTACTCTCCACTAATTTGCAATCGCAATGGATGCTTCGCCTTTCGGGCGATATACTGCGACTGTTTTCTTAGTATTCTCGAAATGAAGGCACAGGTGTTGTTTAAAAACTTTGCATCAGTATAGCCGTAACCGGGAGAACGTTGTTCCCCTAGCATCAATAAGTAGATCTACACTAGGTGTTCCAACGCAGTTGGAGGCATGCATAGCTATGCAATTGTAAGGCGTTATGACAGGTAAAGCAAGATTGAAAGCTGAGAGAAATTTCTAACAAAATCATCATTCAGAATGCTTGACAGCGGTTTGCAGGAACATTATCGCATATACTCGTGTATGGCCGCACCCGTGTAAAAGCCGCATCCAGAACTTTTGAAATATATTTTTACCAGATTTTGCTTTACACCGCACCCTTGATTTTTCTGAAGGTTGGCAGTATTATATGTTGTGCGGTGCGAAAGTTCCTTTGAAGCTTCTGTGTTTTTTTTTTTTTTTTTAGTAGGTGTCAAAACAAGGCAGCCGTGCGGGTTTTCGGCGCCTCCAGGTAGCAAAAGCACAGCCTCCGGGATTATTTAGTGGCTGCCTTCGAGACGCTGCCGTCGCTGGTCTGTGCGGCGCCACCATTTATTCCAACTGTAGGGGACGCGCTACGGGAATAGCCAAGAATTGCCAGAGCCAGTAAAACCTAGTACCATAGTTCAATAAAGGCAAGTACCGTATTTGCACGATTCTACCGCGCGCCAGATTGTAACGCGCAGTTATATTACCACCAAAATATTCCAAATTATCTACTTGGTGCCGATTCTGCCGCGCGCATCTCGTAACGACACCTGAGTCGACGTGTAGCGTGTTGACAACAATTTTGTGGAACATACAAAGGCACAGAGACACGCACACAGCTGAATCTTAGTGGTCGGTCGCCATCGAAGTCCGACGGCGCTCGCTGTTTACCGACCACAGAAAGTCATCTTCAATTCCGTGCATTTGAAATGCCACACGTATAGTAAGCTAGAATATTGTGACCACAGACCAAGGCAGGAAAAAAAAAAGTCCGTTCGATGGCACTGGGGTTAGCTACCTTGCACTGAGTTTCTTTTTTTTTTTGCTAAAAATTGGCTTCGCTTTTGATTTTACCTTGAATTATTTACGACTCTAACCTGCTTCCAAATTTGAATGCACCTTTTATCGAAAAAATGTGCACGTTAGTTAGAATTGTGCAAGTAATAATAATAATAATATTTGGGGTTTTACGTGCCAAAACCATTTTCTGATTATGAGGCACGCCGTAGTGGAGGACTCCGGAAATTTTGACCACCTGGGGTTCTTTAACGTGCACCTAAATCTAAGCACACGGGTGTTTACGCATTTCGCCCCCATCGAAATGCGGCCGCCGTGGCCGGGGATTCGATCCCGCGACCTCGTGCTCAGCAGCCCAACACCATAGCCACTGAGCAACCACGGCGGGTAATTGTGCAAGTACGTACCGCCGAAATATTTACGAAAAAAAAAAGATATTTTCTCCGTGTAATGGCCGCATCCCCGATTATCACCTGAAATTTCGGGGAAAAAACCTGCGGCCATTACAGAAGTGCATACGGTTATCAGCTCATGAATCGACTAAAGACAGAGTCATTAGATGAAAGATTAATGATGCGCCAAGATTTTCTGATGGTATTTTTCAGCATAGATTGTAGTACAGTAGATAAGAAATATTTCTTTCCGTTTTCAAATGCTGATACATATATTTGTGACGCCAATTTGAAGGCAGACCACCGCAAGTCGGGAACGTTTAGCCGAATGGAAAACACGTTTTTTCCATTATATAAACGCTTGAGGTTAGAGTTATACCACGGATTATGAGTACTTTTTTTATGTATTTAATACATACTATTAGCCTTATATATAAGGTTGTAGCAGGGTGGGCAGACAAATACAACTGTGAAAGTGGTATCAAACATCGTTAACAGTTTCTGTTTCTAGCAATTCCAAATATTGTGGACAAAGAATAAAGGCGGTGCAGTGCAGCGAGCCTGCAAGTCATGTCAATGCATCCAATTCGTATACGCAAAGGTATTAATAGCACTATAAACATATTAAGAGGCAAAGCCCAAGGGTGGGTCTAAAAATTAATCTGCAGAAAACTAAAGTAATGTTTAACAGTCTCGGAAGGGAACAGCAGTTTACGATAGGTAGCGAGGCACTGGAAGTGGTAAGGGAATACATCTACTTAGGACAGGTGGTCACCGCGGATACGGATCATGAGACTGTAATAATCAGAAGAATAAGAAAGGGCTGGGGTGCGTTTGGCAGGCATTCTTAGATCATGAACAGCAGGTTGCCATTATTGCTCAACAGAAAAGTGTATAACAGCTGTGTCTTACCAGTACTCACGTACGGGGCAGAAACCTGGAGGCTTACGAAAAGGGTTCTACTTAAATTGAGGACGACGCAACGAGCTATGGAAAGAAGAATGATGGGTGTAACGTTAAGGGATAAGAAAAGAGCAGATTGTGTGAGGCAACAAACGCGAGTTAACGACATCTTAGTTGAAATCAAGAAAAAGAAATGAGCATGGGCTGGACGTGTAATGAGGAGAGAAGATTACCGATGGTCATTAAGGGTTACGGGCTGGATTCCAAGGGAAGGGAAGCATAGCAGGGGGCGGCAGAAAGTTAGGTGGGCGGATGAGATTAAGATGTTTACAGGGACGACATGGCCACAATTAGTACATGACCGGGGTAGTTGGAGAAGTATGGGAGAGGCCTTTGCCCTGTGGTGAGCGTAACCAGGCTGATGATGATGATGATGATGATGATGATGATGATGAAACATATTAAAAAGAAAAAAACTTACCACGAACAATTACCGACATGAAAAAGACCGATACATACATTCAATTTTTCAGGCTAAGGCAGGAGGTAAATATAATTGGTTAATCTTGAGACAAACATATCAGTTGAACTACTACTTCCAACGACGTGTTCAGGTAGTGCATTCCATTGTGTTATTGTGCGTGGGAAAAATGAGAACTTAAATGTATAATTGTCGAATCTATACTCTTTCAAGTGTCTACTATGTTTTGTTCTAGTGGGCCTGGTGTTTGAGAACGATAGGAGTCGTCGGCTATTACCGTTTACTTCATTATTTAAGAGCTAGAATACGAACTTCAGACGAAGAAGCTTTGCACGCTTGTTTATTGTGAAAAGACCTGGTCTCACAAGGAGTTCAGAAGGCGAACCACGGCGTCGATACTTGTTATACACAAATCTAATTGCTTTCCTTTGTACTGCTTCTAATTTATCAATACATCTTTCCGTGTGCGGTAACCAACCTAAAATTCCATATTCAAGAATTGAGCGAAATAATGAAGTATATGCTAATAGTTTTGTGCTTGGTGAAGCAGTCCGGAGTGACCGTTTTAGTGAGCAAAGAGCAGAAAAGGCCTTACCTGAAATATATGACACCTCTATATCCCATTTTAAGTCTGTGGAAATAATTAACCCGAGGTACTTTTAAGGGTCAACGACTTTTAACGGTACTTTAATTATTACAAAGATGAACGTCAGAGCCTTCTTTTTTCTTGATATTGTCACACAGAGAGATTTATCTAGATTAATATTCATCTGCCATGATCCTCACCAGTTCGTAACGCTAGTGCATTTTTCAGAATAACTTGGTCTGTAGTATTGTTGACTTCTTTATATATTATGCAATCATCTGCGAACATGCGGACTGTCACATCCGAGTTCTCAGGTAATTCATTTATAAAAATGAGGAAAAGAATAGGAGCTAGTACTATGCCTTGCGGCACTCTATATAGAACAGGTGAGCGTTCGGATGAGTTTCCGTTGCAGTGAGTATACTGGGTCCTGTCTGAAAGGTAATTTTTAATTCATTTTGTGACCTTGCAATTACCAAATAAGTGATCAAGTTTCCAGAATAACTTATAGTGCGATACCCGGTCAAAGGCTTTCGATAGATCGAGAAATATAACGTCTGTTTTTCCGCCGTTATTGATGGAGGTTGCGAGGTCATGAATTGTTTCTGTTGAGTTGTCGTCGACCGGCCTTTTCTGAACTCACGTTGATTTTCACATAGAAGTTCGTTGTCGTTGACGAACTGCATAATGTGTGTAAGTATGATATGTTCAAACATTTTGCAAGCAGTACAGGTTAAAGAAACCGGCCGATAGTTAGAGGGCTTTGTAGCAGCTCCAGATTTATGAATCGGTATAATCTTAGGAGTTTTCCATTCACGCGCTAATTAACCAGTGTTCGTAGATTTTTTATAAATAAGTGAAAGTTATTTGGCCGTCCACTGGATTTTTTCTCATCGATGTTTAGCAGCAGTGAAAAGATCCTTGGTTCCGTAATAATTATCCAGCCCATTGGTTCCCTTCTAGAGCCTTGATCAATTCCTATTGGGGGTAAAACGCCATTATCAATGGTAAAAACAGAGTTGAAATAGTCATTAAACATTTTCGCTTTCTTTAAAGCTTCAGTGTGTGGTAGGTTCTTTTTTTTTATCAGTTCGGGAGTTCAAATATGGCCAGAATTTATGGGTAGCCGTTTTGATAAAGTTATTTAAAGTCATATTAAGGTATCTGTCTTTAGCTGCGCTTATATTTGCTTTTAGAGAATGGGAGAGCTTGCGGATTAGTTCAGTTAAGTGAGATTCGTCAGACCTATTTTTAGCTTTTCTTAGCCTTGTAATCCTACGTTTCATGTGTATTATATCACGGGTATAACACGGGTTCTCTTTATGCACTCTCTGTTTCTTTACGGGTACAAATGATGGCAAACAGTTTTGAACAATATTCTTAAACATAGCCACAAGCCATCTGCTCGAACTGTATTGTTTTGGTAATCCTTAAGAAAAGCTGAATAACAGCTTTCAAGAAAATCAATAGTGGCGACGTCATCAGCATTTGACCAGCCTAAAATATTCGTGAAAAGCTCATCCTTACGCTTTGTGAGCGCAATAACATAGAACATTTAGTTGCTTTGTGGTCTGATACGCCGCCCAATACTTCCCACGTGGCACTCTCTGAAAGGACATTGTCACTTAAAAATTTCAAATCCAGAATACTGCAGCTTGTGGAAGTGATGCGAGTGGGTTATCAAATTATCTGTCGTAAACCGAAGTTGAATGCTATCTCGAGCAGTGTTTTTGCAGAGGCTACTTCTGTGTGCCCACTGCAATTGAAATTCCAGTCTATGTGAGGAAGATTCTAACCTCCAGTAAGAATGATTTGCGTTTTTAAGATAAATTTGCATATATTCGGTGAAAGCTTGTAACCCGTCCACTCCTGAGTGTTCCAACCGCGCAGCAGATAAGTTCGCCGCCGTCGATGTGCGGGCGTCGCCCTCGACGAAAATTCCGCCACGTGTCGCTGCGTACGGTGGATCGAGTGGGGAGAGCCATGTTTCGGTGATGGCGACGGCATCAGGAGTATGCTCGAGAAGAAATGCTTCCAGTTCTTTGTTTCCGACACTTCCGGCATTGATATAAATGACGGCAAAGTTTTCTTATGTCTTGTAGGGTGAGTGGTTGCGTGCTTTGCCTAGTTTTTGTGACTGCTACTCTGGTGTTCGTCTCCTCATCCCAAGTGAATAACGGATCCTTGATTTTAATTTTGTCATAGTGGAGCGTAACCTTGTCTCACCCGAAGAAGAAAAACGATGGGGTTTGAGGACCACACGTTCGTTGCGGTGCCGCCGTGCCCAATGCCGGAAACCCATAAGCTGTTCTTTTTATAAGCGGCAGTCGTTGATGACGTCACGTAGCCTGATATCACGGTATGATACCTGTCCAGTTGATATACCCGTGTGTCGGCCAACAGACCAGACCATGGAACGTCGCAGAATACCGTGCCTGCACTTCCATCGATGGTTTGTTCGGGAAGTTGCGAAACGTGGTGCTTGCTCTGGGTCGCCAGCAGGATTCCCGGTATTGTCTGCAGAAGAAAACGAAGTGGTTTGAAGACCACATGTTCGTTGAGGTGCCGCTGTGCCCAATCCTGATATTAATGGCGCGACAGGGAATGTATTTTTTGTTAAACGGTCAACCTCAGTGGAAGGCATGCATGTCCCAGTTAGTCTGTACAGAGCGGTCTCCAAAGTTATATAGAAAACATCAAGAAATATTGATAGGTTAATACTAATAGCTTGAAACTGCCTTCTTGTAGTCTGGTATGGTCTTAATTTCTTGATAAGGTTTTGGGGTAAGGACGAGCATTGCACGCGTAATAAGACAGCGTGGGATCGACCTGCGTCGAGTTATTTTATCATTCCCGTTCAGTGTCATTAATTTATTATTTCTTTAACTCAGTTAGTAAATGCAAGTAATTTCCCCTGTTTTCCTGGGTGTCTTTGTTTGCTTCTCCTGATATGATTAATAAAAAGTCGGGCCGCTCGGTTAACCCTCTTTCTTCTCGTCTAGAAACAGACCGATTGCCACGTCGTTGAGACTGCAGTAAATGGAAGTGAACATCCGCGCGTGATGCGTGTTGTACCCATCCTTTCATGGGTCACGCTCTTTGCACAGGCCCCGCTCGTGGCCATGCTGGCGAACGCCATTAAACTGCATTTCCGGACACCTTTCAACGTGTGCACACCCACGGCAAGGACGCGCGCATGGTTGCGAGGTCCACTTTGCCCATGCAACCAATGAGGCCCGTATATTACATTCTCTCACATGCCGCTGCGGCCGATGGCTGAGGTTATGCCCGAGCCACCGACGAGAAGAACGGGGGCAGAACGAGTCGCGCTGTCGTCGCGAGGTTTCAGGCATGACGCCGGACAGCTTGCGCATTCAAAGCTGTGTGACACCGATTATGCAAGCAACAAAAGAGATCGCTGCGCTCGCAAAGTTTTTATTATCATCATGGCAGGAAAACGTTCATATACTCATCTACCATCAATAGAAAAAAGAAAGGCCATTCTCAAAAGTACTTTGACAAAACCAAGAGTGATAACAAAGCAATGACGGAGCATAGTAAAGCAGAGAGAAAAAGCGGCCGTTGCACATGTGCCATTCACTCAGGTTATTGCGATGTGTGGCCTCCAAAGCATTGCACTACCCGAACGCGCCCATGGCGCTCATCCGGCTCCTTTCGCCGCACGTGGCCTGACCCTCAACGGCAGTGACTCAGTGGGCTGCTGTACTACATAATCCTGATTCGCGTATAAAACTGTTGACGGGACAGCAAAACACAGGGTAGCTATCATGCATCGCGGTCTTTAAAAAAAAGACGGGCGATTCTACGCGAAGATGACCGAGTGCATATGCTTCGCGCTTCAGTAGAGCCAGTAATGCTTTTGTTGATGCCATTCAATTTAGCAGTAAATTGCTATGTTTTTTTATTTACTGCTGCGATGCCGCAGCGAAGGAAGCGCGGAGCCCGGCTGCGTGCGCGCCACGCATCGCGGAGGCCACGCGAACAAAGCAGCGCGACGCCCAGACGGTGCGAGACGCGTTGCACATTTCGGCAGTTACCTTGAGGACGCGTTTTGATGCGACGGCTAGTCACGTGATATTTTGCATTTGTCGCGGGCTTTCTTTATCAGCCGGGAAAAAATAGGGGGCATTAAGTAGCTGCTTGAAAACATGCCAGTTTTAACTGTATGTCGATTTTCTAGAAATTTTTCATTGACAGCACTTTCATTCAGAGTAGTAATTAAAATATTAGCTAATTGCAATTAATTAATTTTTTCCACCAACAAAGAAATTACTGCCGGCTGCTCTATACGCGTCTGTGAACAAGATTCACTTGGTTATCTTCGCGTAGAGTGACCCTTCTCTCTTAAAATACGCAATGTAAGACAGCTGGGGAACCCTGTATTAACCTATTATGTTTTCTTTACATGAAGTTATCTTTTGCAATCCCGTCGCCAACCGTGATACTATGAATTATGCGCCTACTTTTTCCGTACCTGTGTAGATGCAGCATACAAAGTGGAATTGTACTGTGTGTTTCTCAGGCTCCGATTCCTTTGAGGCATTTGAACTTTTGGAAACGTTTCCCCTCTGGAAAGATTGTAGCTTCCGCTGCGCAAGCTTGCGCTACTTTCTCTCATCAATTTTTTTCTTGTTCTTTTCAGAAAATGGAAGTCATGACGAAGAACTGTGGCAAGCTGACCGTTCACGTCCAGGTGAGCACTGCCTCATTGAACTGTGCGCGCTCTCTGATACCTTCGATTTTACAAAAAAACTAGGTTAACCATAAGCAATGCTGGCTTGCATAGATTCGTTGTTCTTGGCAGACACACTGCACATGAAAAATTATGCGCCAGTAAAGGTATTATTAAACCTAACACATTCACTGTTTTACTTTTTCCGCCTAAGCTTTACATTTATACTGTAAAGTCGAAGGCCAGTCGTAACCTAAAGTGTTTTCTTGGCGTTTTCTATAAGGCTCGCATTCCACCATATTCATTTTAATAAAACGTGTGACCATCTCTGGGCCTGCAATCATCTGGCCTTTTTTGCCAGGCGTAAGTGACAACTGCTCCGCCCAGAATTAGCGCCACTGAGTGACGAGCCTTCTAGGAAAAATCAAACCAATTGAGGTTGTCCTTGGGAGCGGTTTTTGTTTTCGAGATTAGAATATGTGCGCCGCAAACACAGTGAATGAATTTTAGTTCGCTATGCTCGCTTATGTCCAATATTTTTGCCCTAAGCAGCCCAACGCATATATTTGCAAAATCGCGTAGTGTTTAAAGTGGCCCCGTAGAGTGCGCATCGACTTGGTCGTGTGCACGAACATCAGCGGCAGCCACGAAGGCCGGTTGCTTTGGATATGCGTTCCTATAGCGCCAGAAATAATGGACACACATTCGCCAAAAGAAAGGCAGCAAAGCTTCGCACGTGTCTAAATTATGAGCCATTTTCGTCGTAATAGTGTTTTAGAGGCGTAGCACTCGCGCTGTATCGTGTTAGGCCACCAGCCGTCAAATCTGATTATGAATAACTTTCGCACTTGAGAACTCAGCGGCCAATATTAAAGTATGCGATGTCCCACTTGCACACGCATGCAGAGCCGCCACGAAAGTAGGCACCGTGTTCGAAGGGCACCGGAACACCGAGAGTTTAAGCGCTCCGGTTTGGGGCTTGTGGCGGAGCTGCATTCACTCGGCAGCTCCGCAGAAGAACCTCACGCGCGCCCTCGATCGGTCACAGAGCAGCTCGCGTGGCGAAGAGTCAAGTTATGCCAAAACCACGATCTCATTATGAGGCTCGCCGTGGGGGACTCGGAAAATGTGGACCACCTGGGCTTATTCAACATGCACCTAAACCTAAGCGCCGTGGCCGGGATTTGGTGCCGCGTGCAGCCCAACACTTTTGAACGAGCGACTGTGCGAGCCCTGATCGCTGCTCACCCGCCGCGCGACGCCTGCCGCCAAGCTCGACGAATGGCGTCCACCAAAACGACGATTGTCGTAGAAGAAAAAAAAAATGGCGGTTCGCACGTGTTGTGGAAATTGATGTAAGTGAAGTTTTGTATGCTGTGTGCTTTGATTGACCTGGCAGAAGTGTTAAACTCTAATTACGGGGCTGTGCGAAATTCAAATAATTCTATAATTGTTCGTATACATTGCATGCATACAATCGCGGTCTGCACCACGTTTCGCTGCAAAGACGCTCCTGCTTTGCGCGACGCTTCGGGCCTGGGTTTCCTCGACGTGCACGCCTTGGAGCCATCTTGCTGTTCACGTGCTCCTCGTGCATACTTGGCCAGCACGCTGTTGAGACGCCTGGTCCAAGCGCGCTCTACAGGCTGTGGACGATTGTAATGCTTCCACTATCACAGCCCAGCACGCGAGCTCCACAGCACATCACCTGCATTTTTTGGCGCATAGGACAGAAAGCACAGCACATGCCATGCGCACAAACTGTGAAACGCTGCCGTGGCGGCGCCGGCCGGGATGCACGGAGGTAAGCGCCATCTGGTGGTGTTGCCAGCGGTGGACGCAGCCAACCGCAGCAGCGCCCGAAAATTCTGGAGGCAACAAAAGCTTCGCTTGAAAAATATCCAGCTTCGTCATTTCTGGCCGAGGTGGTCGTGGTGTAGCTTCTGACGTCACAAGCACAGAGTGGCCAGTAAAAATTCATACATACGTGGGCATGAGTCGGGAACACGCAACCAATCTTTAAAATTTTTTTTCAGGAAAACTGTGGCAATTACAGCCATTAGGTATAGCGCAGGTAATCAGAATGCAAAAGAGAACATTTATTCGGAATTTTCCTAAGCTTACTGGCCACCGAAAATTGCTGGAGTTGCCCGCTAACCCACGTAAGACGCTGTCCATTATGATCTCGAATGTTGCTGGCGCATTAAAGACGCCGAATAACGTTTAACGTTGAACTCGTGTCGCCCATCTGGAGTTGCGAAAGCAGCTTTGCGGCGATCAGCTGTAGTGTCATATGAACCTGGCAATAGCCAGATATTAACTCGAATGATGAAAACAATCGGGCTCCTTGCAGACAATCTAAAAAAAATTATGGGGTTTTACGTGCCAAAACCACTTTCTCATTATGAGGGATGCCGTAGCGGGCGACTCCGAAAATTTGGACCACCTGAAGTTCTTTAACATGCACCTAAATCTAAGTACACGGGCGTTTTCGCATTTCGCCCCCATCGAAATGCGGCCGCCATGGCTGGGATTTGATCCCGCGACCTCTTGCTCAGCACACCAACACGCAGACGATCTCAGGCACCATCGATGCGCGGTAAAACTTTGCGTGTAACGTTGTTTAGGGTACGATAATCGACGCATAATCGAATTAAGCCCTCCTTTTTATTGACAACAGGTGGCGTCCATCGGCTACAGGATGGTACAATAGGTACGAGGTCCTTCGAGGAATGTGGAAAGGTGTAATGGTTCCAGGACTTACTTTTGGAAATGCGGTTGTTTGCTTTAAATCAGGGGTACAATCAGGACTGGATGGGAACCAAAGGTCAGTGGGTCGCCTCGCATTGGGCGCTCACGGGAAGACTACAAATGAAACTTTGCAGGATGATATTGGCTGGACTAGTTTTGAAGTGAGGGAAGCTCAGAGCGAAATTCCCTATGAAGAACGCCTGAGGAATATGGAAGAAAGTAAATAGGTTGGGAGAGTGTTCAGGTATCTGTATAGGAAAAGCATTGATTCACAGTGGAGGAAAAGAACTAGGAAGCTTACCAGCAAGTATGTGGCCTGTAGGGTGGGCAACACAGCAACAAAGACGGTCAAGCGAAAAGTCAGAGAGGCTGAAATAATCTCATGGGCGGCGGCAATGGAAACGAAACCTGCCAAGGCCTTGAGAGGAAAAAAGGAAATCAGCAAAGAAAGGATTTATGATAACTCAAGAGGAAGCTCATTGCTTTTCGAAGCGATCGAGATCGGGATGCCTTAGAACACGCACGTATAAAGCGAGATATAAGAAGGAACAAAAAGGATGTGCTTGCTGCGGTAAACCTAGGGAAAATATGGAGCATATTTTATTAGAATGTGAAGACGTCCACCCAGTGGTTGATTTAGGCACCACTGGCCTCCTTGAAGCCCTTGGGTTCAGCGGGAGCAGTGGAAACGTAAACATGTCCGCAATAGGCATTAGTAGAGACGATTGGAGGATTGGTGGACAAAAAGTAGGGAAACGACAGAAAACGGAGACGTACAAAAGCACAGTTAGCAATAGGGGATCAGAAAATTTGGGTGATAGGAGTTCATAGTGTTTATTTTTTTATTTTTTATTGTGTAATTTAGGTAGGATATTAGGCAGTATAATAGCAAGAGCTTGGTGGCGCAACCCACCGCCCCGTTCCAAAGGGGACGCTCATAGCATCCATCCATCTATCCATGGTAGAAGCATGTTGTCCACTTGTTCGGTGATCACATGGCGCTCAGCAAGTGACACGCTGTATGGCCGCTGTCGCAGGGGTATGTGGCATCTGGTGTCAATCTTTAGACGCGTAATCTGTCTTTGTCATTTCTCCGGCTAACAAATGTTAAAAGTTATCGCCCGGCGCAAGACACGCCTTTCTGGATCGGAAGCTTCTCGAATGTTATGGCGAGTTCTATGTGCTGGCTATGTCTTTTGCCTAGTCTTGTGTAACATACTTACGCGAGCAGCAGCGATTTCGCTTGAAGGGTCCACAAGCTGTGTGCAAACAGCGTCTGATTCGCAGGCCAGATTTGGACGATCGACCAATGTGCTCGCCGATATCGTTGTTCAGTGGTACTTCTTTTGTTGGGCACAGGTTCGCCGAAAAAGACAGCTAGTTCCGTGAGTTGCGTGCAGCTGCGGTGGTTATTCACCGCCACTACAACGTGACAATATGGTGCACAACAGCGTGTGTTAGGCCTAATGACGTCGTCTGGCGACCGAACGAGCCGCTAACCTGGTGAAAAAGTC
This sequence comes from Dermacentor albipictus, assembly GCF_038994185.2. NCBI lineage: Eukaryota > Metazoa > Arthropoda > Arachnida > Ixodida > Ixodidae > Dermacentor > Dermacentor albipictus. The sequence continues at coordinate 285,577,522 of NC_091821.1, read as the reverse complement.
GTGGAAATGGTGGCACCTCCCCGAGTTCGCTATCAGTCGAGGAGCCATGCGTGTTTGAAGGTGGTTGGTGAGACTCGTAGGCAGATGATATCCGTTCACTGAGCGGCAAGCCATGCGCGCCATCGAGAGAAAAAAAATGGCGGAGCCGCATAATGTTGTCCAGGCACTTCCCACTGACCAAGTTTGAAGGGTTATTCGTGACGATCAAGGCGGTAACATTACTATGGATGTCGAGCACAGCAAGCGACAAGGAAAAGCTGCGGGCGGCGAAGGACAGTGTCGGAGGGCGCGAACTGGACCGTATCCGAAATACCCGCACAGGGACAAGGGCGGCACTGTAGGGCGGTATCGTCGGCGAAAAGCACTTGTTCCATTGAGCCTATCAATTCAGCGCTATACATCGCTGAGAAAGCCACCTGGATACGGGCACAGTCAATAACAGCATGATGTCGATACAGAAAATCCCATGATGACGGCATGCGTACAGTCGGAATTGTCTGGAGCAGGCGGCTGCACAAACGCCGCCTCTCAGTAGCTGCTGCGTTCGAGAGAGGTTGGAATCAAGTGCCAGAATCGTGCATCCGGCTTGTGTCATCATCATCAGCATCATCACGAGCCTGGTTACGCCCTCTGCAGGGCAAAGGCCTCTCCCATACTTCTCCAACTACCCCGGTCATGTACTAATGTAGCGTTGAAGGAACTTATCACTGGGCCTCGAGTGCGGAATGGAATCCAAAGCAGGATTTGATCTCCAGAGTGAAAACGGAGGTCACGGCGTGTGTTGTTGCAGCGACGTTTGCGCTCAGGTTGGGTAGCTTCTGTGCTATGGCGGGTGATTTGATGGCAATGTGCAACTCGGGCAGCAAAATCTTCTGGAAGGGACGCGTTAGGCGAAGGAGGTGTTAAAGAGAATTCTCTGTCGAATATTGTGGAAGGACACCGTCCATGCACAAGGAACAAAGGGCTGTAGCCGGTAGTCCGTTGTATAGCAGTATTATATGCGAATGTCACAAAAGGAGGAATTTTATCCCAGTCAGTGTGTTCAGGACGGATATACATGGAAATCACGTCAGACAGCGTACGGTGGAAGCGCTCAGTAATGCCAATGGTTTGCGCATAACAGGTAAAAGTAGATTTGTGGGCGGTATCAGCGGCCCGAAGAACTTCCTCGCGAACTTGGGAAATAAAAGCCTTGCCACGGTCACTCAGAAGAACGTGAGGAGCCCCGTGGTAAAAGACGATGGAGCGCAAGAAAAAGTCGGCGACCTCAGAAGCGGTACCTGATCGCAGAGGGGCAGTCTTGGCCATCATAATCGTCATCATCATTATCAGCCTGGTTACGCCCACTGCAGGGCAAAGGCCTCTCCCATACTTCCCCAACTACCCGGGTCATGTACTAATTGTGGCCATGTTGTCCCTGCAAACTCCTTCATCTCATCCGTCCACCTAACTTTCTACTGCCCCCTGCTACGCTTCCCTTCCCTTAGAATCCAGTCCGTAACCCATAATGACCATCGGTTATCTTGCCTCCTCACTACATGTCCTGCCCATGCCCATTTATTTTTCTTGATTTCAACTAAGATGTCATTAACTCGTGTTTGTTCCCTCACTCAATCTGCTATTTTCTTATCCCTTATCGTTACACCTATCATTCTTCTTTTCGTTGCTCGTTGCGTCGTCCTCAATTTAAGTAGAACGCTTTTCGTAAGCCTCCAGGTTTCTGTCCCGTACGTGAGCGCTGGTAAGACACAGCTGTTATACAATTTTCTCTTGAGGGATAATGACAACCTGCTGTTCACGATCTGAGAATGCCTGCCAAACGCACCCCGGCCCATTCTTATTCTTCTGATTATTTCAGTCTTATGATCCGGGTCCGCAGTCACACCTGTCCTAAGTGGATGTATCCCCTTACCACTTCCAGTGCCTCGCTACCTATCGTAAACTGCTGTTCTCTTCCGAGACTGTTAAACATTACTTTAGTTTCCTGCAGATGAATTTTCAGACCCACCCTTCTCCTTTGCCTCTCCAGGTCAGTGAGCATGCATTGCGGTTGGTCCCCTGAGTTACTAAGCAAGGCAATATCATCACCGAATCGCAACTAACTAAGGTATTCTCCATTAACTGTTATCCCCAATTCCTCCCAATCCAGGTCTCTGAATACCTCCTGTAAACACGCTGTGAATAGCATTGGAGAGATCATATCTCCCGGCCCGACGCCTTTCTTTATTTGGGTTTTGTTGCTTTCTTTATGTAAGACTACGGTGGCTGTGGAGCCGCTATAGATATCTTTCAGTATTTTTACATACGGCTCGTCTACACCCTGATTCTGTAATGCCTCCATAACTGCTGAGGTTTTGACTGAATCAAACGCTTTCTCGTAATCAATGAAAGCTATATATAAGGGTTGGTTATATTCCGCACATTTCTCTATCATCTAATTGATAGTGTTAATATGGTCTATTGTTGAGTAGCCTTTACGGAATCCTGCCTGGTCCTTTGGTTGACGGAAGTCTAAGGTGTTCCTGACTCTATTTGCAATTACCTTAGTAAATACTTTGTAGGCAACGGACAGTAAGCTGATCGGTCAATAATTTTTCAAGTCTTTGGCGTCCTCTTTCTTATGGATTAGTATTATGTTAGCGTATTTCCAAGATTCCGGTACGCTCGAAGTCATCGGCTTGTATACTCACGGCCACACTGCGATATCGGCCGGTAAATTTTGTCATAAGAGATATTAGTTATTATTTTTTGCTTGATGTCGCTTGTGCAACAGTCGCCATTCTTGATAAGCCCGGTTTTGCGCCGTAATGTCTGCGCCAGCTCTAACAACCACATGTTATTCAACATGAAGAATGGCAATAATTCATCTGCACCGCGGTAAATGCTCACGTCAACGCCAATTGGCACATGAAGTGATAAACGCAGACGACGACTGACGCGAACGCTCTTTTTCGCCGTGGCTCCACGGCTGACCAGGGAAGAACAGCGAATGTCCCATAGAGCTATTTGTATTGTTGCAGATCGGGAACTGTGAGCCAAGTCTTGAAGGCGTACCGTGAAAAAGGTCGCATCGAATACGCTCCATGTGGCCTCCCGGAAAGGGCCACGTCACATGATAAAGACCTGCTGATTGTGGCCGTATGAGTAGCAGATCCCTTTCTATCTGCTAAAGAGATCAGGGATGAGCTCGGCTTGACAAGTGTCAGCCTACCAACGATAAGGCGGAGGCTCCACGAAGGTGGCGTTCACAGCAGGGTTGCGTCCCAAAAGACGTTGCTGGAGAAATCGCACAGAAGGGCTCGCCTTCAGTTTGCCTCCGCATGCGAGTCGTAGAGTCCCGACAATTGTTCAATTGTGCGATTGTCTTCACCGATGAAGCGTCATTTTGCATATGGTGGAGCGTTGAGCGAATAGTCGGCGGCGGAAAGGTGTCGGCAAGTAGGGAAAAATTGCATTAGGTGCTGCTATCTTGATGAAGTCGGTTTTCTTGCGTTAGGTCTACAAGGTCCAGATTTGACATTTCGGCTTTCTATTTACCATTACGATATAAATTTAAGCTGTATTATTTTCCTTGCTCAAACAACTGGGGTGCGTTACCATTTGCCTTGCCCTGTGAACTCCTATTATGTTGTCTGCCTCTAAAGCGTGAAAGTTATTTATTTTATGCATCCTTACCAGCCTGCCAACGTGCCGCTCTCGTAATTTCCAAAATGACGTCCGGCTTATTCAAGTGGCATAAGCCGCCATCTGTATAAGAAAAAGTGTGACTTGATTTCTTGGGATATAGCAAGATAATCACCTCGCGTTACATTGTAAAAGCTTGAAAGGGGTTCACCTCAGACTACAGGCGACACCCAAGCTACGCCGAAAGCCCGTGAAGTGCAGCCGATAATGCCACATTGAGTTCGATTCATTAGTGCGAGCATAACAGCTTCATTTACTCCGCTCGCTACCGACAGGGTTCAATTATTTTGCGCGCTCGCCTTTCAGTTTTGTTATACGGGATTTTAACATTTGTGGTGCAGGTTCGACGAACGATACATGTGGAATATTCGTTCCAGTGGCTCCACATCTCTCCAGGTGTGGGGTACCATCAGCTATGCAGGCCTCGGACCAATTCACCGTGTAACAGGTCGAATGACGTCCTATGACAACATGGACTTCTTGCAATATAGCCTGGTGCCTTACGTGGGGGAAGTACCATTTCCCGATGGCCTTTTTTGGCTTCAGCAAGATGGTTCTGAAGTAACCCTCCATGGCTTTAATGTGGTTCGGGGAGACAGAAAATTCGGGAGAGGAGGCGGTGTTGCTCTATTTACTCAATCTCACCTCCACTTTTCTGCCCTCCCAGCCCCACCTAATATTGAGTCCTTATGGTGCAAAGTCCAACTTGAAAATATGTGTTTGATTATAGGGGTCGTTTTACCGTCCGTCCAGTTCTAATATTGAGTGTTTGCACAATCTAGGTGAATTTTGGCATACTTATAATACTTCTTGACCCAATGTTATCTGCATTGGCGATTTTAATGCTCCTGGTGTTGATTGACCTTTAATGAAAGTTAGCAGACACGATGTAGCTATTGGTCCACATTTCATTGTCATGTGGCCTGCACCAGATCGCTCAGGCTTTCACTCGGCTAACTTCAGTCCTTGATCTTGTTTTTCCTACATCTCATTTTAATGCCGGTTATGATTGCGATGTTATTCATTGAATATCGGACCACAATGCCTTTTTAATTTCAGTTCCAGGCTTCGTCCCTAAATGCGGGTTTATCTACTGCACATTTCCTGATTTTACCCGCGCTGATGATTTTGCCATAACAGACGCCATATGCGATTGTTTTGACGAGTTTGAACTAATAAGTACCACTAGTGATACTGATACCGTAACAAGTTTCTTCGAAAATCTTGTCAGTAGGTGTATCAACCTTTACATTCCTTTAAACACGAAGAAAACAAACACTGAAATTCCTTGGATGACTATGGACCTTTTGAATTTATCACGTCGTGTAGCCAGATTACGTCGATCGAAACGCTCTGGTGTAAGATTTGGGAGTCGGGCTTGTTGGACGATCGGAGGAACTTGGGCGACAGGACTAGGCGAGCAGGATTTCTTTACATATTAACATTTTGAACAAGAGATACATTTACACAGTCTATGCGTGACTCCCAAATGGAGCCCGCAAGACGAAGCATACAGCAAACGAGCACACAGCTCACGAGTACATTTCGAGCACAGAGCACTACGACGAGCACCCTCTAGCAGCCGACAATCGCTGCTTATAAGCACTCCGTTCGACGTCATCGTTCGACGTCAGCGTTCGACGTCATCGTAGAAAGTCCCCGCGGTCGCCTTTGTGAGAAGTGGGTAGGGGTTTTTCACACACACATGCCGCACAGGTTTCGGTGCTCTCTCCGAGGACCGACGACCTTTGCAGCGCGGTCGTCGTGGTATCTATTGTCCCGCGTCCCCGTAGCCAGGTGGTCACGCCCGACCCCAGCCGGCGCCTGTAAATTCCAGAGCTGCCTTTCTCCTGTTCTCCGAACGAGGCGCTTGGTGGATGAACGCCGACGTAGTCAAGTTCTCGAAAGGAAGTTCACGGTTGGTTATGTCTGTCCTAGCTGGTTCTCTGAAGGGCGGCGCCACCGCGGGTCGGTCGAAGCACGTGCAGCGGGCTCAAATAGCAGGCACTTTGCCACCCCGGCCGGCCATTCCTAACAGCTCCTCCATGGCCAGGAAAATCTCACTTAGCCAGTGCTGGCAACCGCTGGGCAGGAAAAGAATGGCTAGCGAGTAAGACGATGGCTTTGCTCTCGGCAACCCCTGCGCACTTGGAATGCCTTCAACCATCTCACAACAACTGGCACAGAAGAGTCGATCCCGGCAACACAATACCACTCAGCGTGCAAACGCCCGGAACCAACTGGTAACTCACCAGGCTTCTTATCAAAATTTCAATGCAAGCCACTCAACTGGGAACCCCAAATTTTGCCCCCAAAAGTTTGTGCCGCCAAAATGAGCGTTCACGTTCCCCTTGAGTCCGACCAAACCCGGCCGCCGCGCTGCACAAGAGTAAAGGTATACGCAGAACTGAACCGAAGGCTCTCAACCGCCAATACTCAAACATAACTTAAGCAGCCTAAGTTCACGAACAGCCTGTTCTTACTCTATCGCAGTGGCGTACTTATCGCACTTACTTGTGCCAATGAACAGTCTGGCCAACTCGACAGCCACGTAATCACAATCGCGCTAGCTTTGTGGTCTTTATTCCGAACACGTGCTTGCGTCACACGCAAACGTTCCATCACGCCTACGTTTCTTCCTTTGGTTCATACTGGACATTGTTCCTTAAAAGAACTACCTTGCGTAACTCACGCAAACCGCAGAACCCTTTAAAAATGCGTCTGCCAATAACTCGTTCTACGCACGCTCACTAAAGAAATCAGAACACGGCCGCCCTAAACACACACGAGCAACCCAGTCATAAATCTGCTTCCTTCCGTCCACACAAGGACACGCGCGAATGCAAATAAGAACGCTTCTCATTGCAAATTATGCACTTACTGAAAACCTACGTGGTCTCCCTCAGAAAGTAGAAAAACGCATAAAGAAAGAAGCTTAACTAATACACACACGCGTTACTCTAGGCCTCCCAACGATAACCTTGTCACTCAGGTTCCTCACGCAAAAAGAAAGAGCCTATCTACTCATTAATGAACATCTCACGAAACTACATGCTTACATAAAACTCATCTTTCCAATCTCGGAGCTTCTTGAACAAAAACACAAACAAAGCTCATACTTTTACATATTGAAAGAAACTTAAATTGCGAAAATTATACGATGCTCAAAAAATAAAACAAAACACGCTTCACTTCTACGGAAGCTCTCCTGGCCTCCCGTGCCAAACGTTTACATCTGACTCATACTTTGAGCCGTACTCGAGGTGGTCGCGGTTCGAAAGCTATTCTGGCTACCCAGGAACAACAAAAGGGCTGGCTCACTATCAGCTCCTCCAAGACGTTATAGTCTCCTGCCAGTGTGCGTCCTGGCACCCCCCTTTCCTTACGAACTCGTCTGACCGCGTCACCTACCATCTCGTTTCGTCTTGCCACCTTGCGCTTCTTCGCTCTACACGCTGAACTTCGAAAACAACCACGGAACGACAAGGAACATAACTGCCCCGTGCCCTTTGTCCGCGTCCGTGCAGAACATGCTTATCGGTCTCTTTTAGACCGGTGGCTCGAACGTGTTTGAGCCGTGAACATCGTCAACGATGACCGCACCTTTCTTTTTCTTGCGCCCTGGCTTTTTGCGGCTTTCGCCGTCTTTGGCTGCGCTACATTAGCCACCGCATTCCGATCTTTAGCGCGCTTCTTTCTGCGGCGCTTTCTCTTTGAACTCCCTCTCATGTCTCCTTCTCGCGCCTCGTGCTGGCCGGTACACCTTTCGTCGGCCCGGATCGGTCTCTTACCCGCACAGCCTGAGTGATTCTTAACTAGATCGCCCTCTCTTGGCTACCTAGACTGGCGGAGAGCCGCACCGATCCCTGAACAATGCAGTGGTCTTCCCTTGAGCTACGGAGCTCGCAATCCTGCGAACTGCCCTCAACTGCATCGTCCGACTGGCACTTCTCTTCGGCACGCAGATCTGGTTCGACCTGGGTGCTCGTGTCCGTCGGGTCAACAGTACCCTGTACCTCGCTAGCGACCTCGATACCATGAGATGCGACGCACACGCGCGGTAACTGTGCCAATTTGTTCGCAGCTGGCCTAGCAGTCTCTACAGTCCTCTGTTGGCACAGCACCTCGTCGCTCTCACTGGGGCCTTTAGCGGCCTCTGCTGCCACTAAGGCATCTTCAAGGGGAGTATGGTTGCGCGATTCAAAACGGGACAAGGGAAGACACAAAGGGACACACACAGCGCACTGCATTACCAACAAGCCCACATTGCAACCCTCGTGAACTAAGGCATCGTTAGCTGCTAGCACTTCTAGTTTACTTGTGAACTTGCTGCTAATTTCGCAGGTGCTACTACTTTCCTCGGCTTTCGACTCAAATCTGCTGTCGACTTCCTCCCGCATTTGCTGCGTCCGGCCTACAGATTCCTCAAGCCGCTGTGGACTTCGTGCTTTTAACTGCTGCAAATATTTTGTCTCTTTGTTCACTGCTGTCATTTCTTTTTCAAGCTCTTGCCGTTTTTGCTTACGCTCTTGGCGTTTTCGCTCGCGCTCTTGGAATTCTTGTTTTATTGATTCCTGTTCCTGTCAGTTTTTTAGAATTCGGTTACCTAGGTTGTCGATTAGTTTCAAATCATTGCCACTTTGCAGAATAGTCTTACGAATCTCTGATTCCGTCAAGTCCTTGTCTACGTCTACCTCGAGCTCTTCACACAACCACAACAGGTCAGCTCCCGTCAAACACATTAGGACTTTGGTTGCTACTTTAAGCTTTGGCTCTGCTGTAACACAATACTTGCTGCGATACCCACAAAAATCAAAATACAAGTAAAACATCCCCAGCGAATCAAATCCAAAAACACAGTGAAATTGAAGCCTGTTAAATCTTACAGCCAAAACCAAACGCCTACCCACTGAAGCAGCGCCATATCACCAGTCCTTCCCCGCCGTATCCAGTCAGTTGCAAGAGGTGGTCAATCCCAAGTCGCCTCCAACTTGATCAGGATGCCGGTCGGTCACCATGTGCCAACGTCCGTCAGCTGCCGTTGCTGTCTCCGAGTCGTAGGCCGATTTACGAGCCGTAGGCCGATCTCACCGCTGCCATTCAGTTATTAGATTCGTCGGACGATCCCACCGCTGTCAACCAGATGTAGGAGTCGTCGGACTATCTCGCCGCTGCCACCATTTGAAGGAGTTGAAGGTCGTAGAGAGGAACTCGGGAACAAGATTTATTTACATATTTTACATTTTAAGCAAGCTACATTGGCAGTCTAGCGCGACTCCCATATGGAGCCCGCAAGACTAACATACAGCAAACAGCTTACGAGCACATTTCTAGCATGACAAGGAACACTCAGCTCCCGACGACGAGCACAGCCTAGCAGCCGGCAACCGCTGCTTATAAGCTCTTGATTCCAAGCAAACGGAAACGTTGGTCCAGTCATCGTTCGACGTCATCGTTCGACGTCACCGTTCGACGTCACCGAAGATGACCCGCCCTTTTTGGAGGAGGCGGGCTCACATATTCGTGTTGCGCACACACACAGGTGTCAAGGTCCGGAGCCGACGTCAGAGGGCTTCGTAGAACTCTGCTTTGTCCCGGGCGGCGCGGCCCATTACCACAGTCCTGAGCTGACACCGCGCCACGTGGCTGCCGGTCATCCGCAGTTCTCTGAAGTGCGCCCCGTCTGGTGGGATTGGAACACGTGCAGCGGGCTGAAAGCTGGCACGTTGCCACCGCGTACGGCCATTCCTAAGACCAGTGGTCCTTTTAGTCATATGTGGCCTCCTTGAAGCCCTTGGGTTCAGCGAGAGCAGGGGGAAAGTAAACATGTCCGCAATAGAGATTACTAAGAGGCGATTCGAAAATTGGTGGGAAAAAGTAGGCAAATGACAAACAACGAAGACACACAAAAACAAATTTCCCAATAGGGGCTCAGAAAATTCGGTACATGGGCCTGGTGGGACAACCCACCGGCCCGTTCTAAAGGCAACGCTCATAGCATCCATCCATCCAGCTTATCCGACTACATGGAGTTGACAGCAATGCAGCGTGTCGCATGTTGTTATACACAAACATTACAATAACTACGGTGTCACAATATCATGTAGAAGCATAATGTAAGTACTGCACAAGTACCGTTGTAATATACCTAACAAAATGTATCACATTATACAATCCTCGTAAAACAGTCGTGAACCATTTGTACATAGCAAGGACTACATATAAATTGAAACGGAAGTTAAAAGAAACCCTGCAGAAAATTCATTTTAGTGAGTACGGCAATTAAAATTTCATGGAACTCAGTAGAAAAAAAGAATGCTAAGAAATGAATACACCAATATAATGAATGTAAGCGCTTGAAATAGCCACAGAGTTAAGCTGTCTGGGTGTCAGCGCACATATATTCAGCCCCGAGTGCGCTGCATGTGTTAAGAAGCCCTGCTCGCCTTTCCTCGGCAACAATATGTTAAAGAGCTGCACAGCTTTCTGACTTCTTATTTTAGCGTGTTAAGGTCTCCCCGTGCCGCAGCTCCGGGTGTCGCAATGGCAAAAATAATTTCGAACTAAGTTCCGCTCCACGCATACCCAACCACTCTCCTACCACCAGAGTTGCTCATTCCTTGTCTTTCGTTTTTTACAAATCTGTTCCTCGGAATTTTGAGAACGGCAGCCCACAAACAAATGTAATGAAAAAAAAAACACCGACAGCGCATATTCTTTATGTTAGCTCTGCTCAGACTGAAATATTAAATGTGCGAAACAATAACGGAAGATCGACCCACGCAAGAGGCCGCGTTTCTTACAGAAAGCTTGCATTCGTGCATAACGTTACCGCCAGCGTTTCCCGGTAAAGCTATGTTCACACTACGGTCGTAACGCGCGTAACAGCTCTTTCGGCGTATCCAACGTAATGGCTGTAAAAAAAGTTACGGCAGTTAAGCCGGCACCTTTGTTCACATTTACTGCTGCGTAAATTACGGCTTTTACAACAGGCCAATCAAATTTGGAGCTGCAGAATAATAATAATAATAATATTTGGGGTTTTACGTGCCAAAACCATTTTCTGATTATGAGGCACGCCGTAGTGGAGGACTCCGGAAATTTTGACCACCTGGGGTTCTTTAACGTGCACCTAATTCTAAGCACACGGGTGTTTTCGCATTTCGCCCCCATCGAAATGCGGCCGCCATGGCCGGGATTCGATCCGGCGACCTCGTGCTCAGCAGCCCAACACCATAGCCACTGAGCAACCACGGCGGGTGAGCTACAGAATCGACGTCACCAGCGGTCCAATATGGCTCCTGTCAACATGCGAGCGCTGGCCGAGATCGAAGAAATTCAGGCGCAAAACAAACTTATAGTCATGTATTCAGTCGCCCAAGGGCGATGAAGGCGACGCAGAAGGGTTTGGGTGCGGCAAGCATTTCTCGACAGGGCCGTGGACGGCGATTTTCACAACCTTTTCGCCAAGCTCCGAGTTGGTGACGCTGTGATGTTTCATAACTTCATGCGCATGTCGCCCCAGCAGTTCCGCTTCCTTAAAAACCTAGTGAGACCACCCATCGAAGTTCGGAGCACGCATCCGCGGCCATCGATTTCCTCGGCGGATAAACCAGATGAACTGAAAAAAATCTCGCAAGGTGCACTGCACAAATTTTCACGAACACAGCCAACAAAATCGTGCGCACGGCATGGCGGAATGGCACTTCCCGCGCCCGGAGCTGTCTGCAGACGGGAGGACGGAAGTGTCGTCACCGGTTGTTGAAAACTGAAAGCTTATCGGTCATTGGCTGTGTCGCAACGGTCGTAATATCACAGTCGTAAATGTTGCCGACCCTTTAACACTCTCACCCACGATTTTTGCGTGAATTGCGCACGTTGGTACCTTTACGTTCGCAGTCTGAACTAGACGCATACGCTTGTTGCTCTTTTGCTTACGCATGTTACAAAAGTCGGCGCCTTACGAACATAGTCTGAACATAGCCTAAAGGTCGCGGTTACATAAGCTGCAGCTGCCGGGAAGCATGAAAAACATTCAGGGGTCTTTGAATGCGTTCCACTCTAAAAGGCGAAGCTTAAGCTTGCTCCAAATTTTTCGTCGCTTCATTATTGAAAATGAAGAAATGCAAGCTCACTGGTCTTCACTTCGATCGCCGCCACCGCGGCAGCTCTCCACAAGCAGCTGAATTACCGCACTTCTTTCATGTTGATTGACGATTGTCATACTGCCTTTCAAGACCTTGAACGGGTCCTGACATCAGACCGTGTTGTCTGTCACTTTGAGGAGTCCGCGCCTACACTTCCGCATACCGACGATAGCATTTGCGGAATTGGCGCTGTCCTCTTGCAGCGTGACGGTGATTCTCGAGAGGAAGTTTTCGGCTATGCAAGTCGAGCATAACACACCACCATCACTCAACTAGAATCTCTCGCCGTCGTATGGTCGACAGAAAAACCCCGCCCACGTGACCTTGGGGCTTAGTGGCTGTGACGTTGCACTGCTGAGCACGAGCTCTAAAACCCGGCCTCGGCGGATGCCTTTTGAAGGGGGCTAAATGCGAAAAACGACCGCGTTACCGTGCATTGTGCGCAGGTCAACGAATGTCAGGTGGTCGAAATTGATATTGAGTCGCCCGCTACAGTGTGCCTCTTAATCAGATAGGTGCGCGCAATAAAACCCCATATTTTTTTAATCCCGCCCCTACTTGCGCGGCCGCCACTTTTATCTTATCACTGGTCATCGCGCATCGCAATAGTTGTTTGCATTGAATAATTTATCTGGACAGTTCGGCCACTGTGTTCTTCGTTTTCAAATCTATTGACCCTTTTCGCGGCGATCCCGTGGGTGCTGCTATGTTTGATCACGTGGTGAGGCGTCGATTGCTTGTCTCAACTGCCTCCGTGGCCTCCGCGTTTACAATGGGTCTGTATGACGCCAGTGTGGCCTAGCAAACCTATGTTTCGGCAGATATTGTAGACGGTGACTGGGTGGACGACACGAAATTTTGGCCACAGCTTCAGAGGGCATGCAAAAGCGCTTTCAACCCGATTTTAAAAGCGAGGCTAAATGTGTATTACAAGCTATCAAAACTTTCCGCTCATGAATTGAATCAGGATTCGTGTGTTCTGATCTTCGTTCTTTATTTGGCAAATATATTGAAGCAGCGGCTTGTCACATTTATGACTCAGTAAATTTCCTTGGTGTGGTGACTATCTGATTGTTTCTGCCTAATCACTCGCGGGTGTGCTCAGTTCCGATAGATTTGTTCTTGCTACGCGCAAGGCTTGAAACGTAGCCGTTTTGTACATTATAATACCTTGTAGCAATTAAGGTATATTATCGCTAGTAATTCGCTTACTCTTGTGGACCGTCACGAAACATTCAGCTTCGACCATTCGTGCGCTATCAGTGTAATCCGTCAGTTATTGTGCGCGTATGGTGCCCATATACGAATATATATATATATATATTGTGGGTTCACCGTACGTTTCCGCGCACGGCGTCGCCAAGTGGCCCCCGAGAAGTGGAGCCCCACGACGCGGCACGACGGCGCACGGCGATAGACCCACCGCAGGTTCGAGCACTCCGAACCGCCACGCGTGCAGGGCACCGCGCGCCCGCGCCTGTGCCGACGCGCAGCTGCGCGCGTACGCGCCCCGCCGGCCCCACAGCTTAGGGGAAGGCGAGACCGCGCGCGCGCAGCAAGGGAGACCCTAGGCAAAGCTCTCGAGAAGACAAAGTACATTTATTACACTGGGAGTCAATACAAACACATGTTTTAGCATCACGTCCGAATATAAATCTGATTAGACAAAACATGGCCGAATGGTCGCCGGTGGCCGCTAGAATGGCGCACCACGACAGAGAGAGAACAAAGAACAAAGAACCCCCAGCAGTAAGAATTTGCCTATCCTTCGGTCAGCGCCTGCCATCGTGCGCCCCACAGCAGAGAAAAGGGAAATAGAGAGAAACGACAGACGAACAGACGGGGGCACGATCGGCAGACGCTGCCTCAGGACATCGAGACGACGGAAGAGTGCGCGCGCGCCCGCGAGGCCGGGACCCCGACGAGCCGAAGTAACCATCGGCCGGCGGCGGACAAAGGGGGCCGCCGCCAGCAGAGAGGAACACGTACGCACCTTCCGACGTCCCGATGTGGTCTCCGCGGGCGCCCGTCTTGCGCGCGCTTACCCGGAGTGCACGCAAGCCGGGCCCGAATCCCGCCAAAATGTCGGCCAATAGGCAAAGCCTGTTGACCTTCGCGTGGGCGGGGTGACAGCAGAGCGACAGTGTTTTATGACCCGCTGCCACCCCGTCCAGGCAAGGAGGAGAGGGACACGGAGCCCCCTCGGCAATACAACGTAATGGCCTCCACACAGCCATCGCGAGAGCCTGAAAACGCTGCGAGAGCCAGAAACCCCACATCCCTCCCTCCTTAAATGCTCCCTACCAATGCAAGGCTGGTGGCTCCGATGTCAGCCAAAGAAGAAAAGAAAACAAAGAACAAAGAAATAGTCATTACATTACGGAGCTATCCATTGGCAGTTTGAACCTAAAATCACCAGCCCCCCAAAACATAAATAAAAATGCATCAAAGGAAGAAAAGCAAGCTATTAGAATAAATTAAATAGGGACGTCTTAGGTACACAACAGCAACACAAAAGAAAGTCCACAGGAAACCACGCTTTAACGCGAACATGCACAATAAAAACATCCACCGAAGAAAATGTAAGAGTAACAACAAAAGACAAACGCTTAGAGACATAATGACATCCCGACACAAACGCGGACAAGGGAAAATAACAAAACATTGGCCTATACAAGCAATCAAAACAAAAGAGAATAACAAAAGGTTGAGAAGACGTACAGAGAATGTCCGCGCTAAGACTCTCCGGTGAGCACGAACAAATACCACATGCCACGCGTGCGACTCCAAGTCGCTCTAACAGCGTCCGGCAACGGCCTCTGGGTCCGGTGCCTCTGGCGGTGTCCGCTCCATGGTACAGCCATGGTCCGCGCCAATCGTCGTGACCGCACAGCCCGATCCGCCGCCCCACCGTCGCCAGGCCCCGATCCAGTTCGACATCACCCGTTGACGCAACACGGCAGCGGAAACACACGCGAAACACTCTCGAAACGCAAAACACATAGATACAAATAAATGACTAACACAAAAGCAACACGAACCATACCTAAGGAAACACATACACAAAAACAAAACGAAGACGGCTAGGTAAGACACTGAGAAACAAGAAGCCTAACGCAGAAACACTGAACAAAGGGAAAACAAGGACCGAGAAAGGCGGATAGCAGCTTGCCTGATTGCAGCGAAGTGGGTAGCTGAGAGCTTTTTGAAGAGAAAGGGGTGGCTGATCCAAAGTTCTGGATCCGCATAGGCATGCCTCGTCTCAGTATAGGTGGTTACTCCGTCTGAGTTCAGCCGGACACAGTAAACGTGGTCTTCACTAGCGCGATGACATACGACTTCGACGCTAGCGGAAATTCCTTCCACGGACGCACACTGTCCATCCGCGACACCAATCAAAATTGACTTCGAATACGCGATGCCTATGTGATGAACAGACGTGGAAGGTTCGGCGATAGACGAAGAGTCGCTCCACGCCGGGCCAAGTCACAGCGCGAATCGGTTTTAAAGAAAACCTTGGCGCTGCGATGACCGTGCGATACTTGCCGGAGTGGCGCTAAATCGCGTTTCTCCGGCGCCTGGGGTTACCACCTTGAACAAAGCTCTCAGATTGTAGTGTTGGCGGGTGGCACGCGATCTTCATCGGCCGAGCTCGTTGTGACCCCGCAGAGCGAACCCACCCGGGGCAACAGCGACACACGCTGTATCCGGCCCCGCGCGCCCGTTGCAACACAAGCAACGCTACGGCGCCCGCGCCCGTGCAATACCAGCCACGTTCCGGCGCTCCGCCTCCCTGAGGCCGTCGAAGAACTATTTACAATTATTTACAAACGGGTCACTCTGCGGTCCCTTCGGTGCTCTTCGGGCCGTTTCAAAAAAAATACAAGACGATTCCGACACCCTTTGGTGGGGGTGGCGGGTTTTCGTTCCCCCGGCTGGCTTACCAACCGGGCTGTCCTCCCCGTCATCGCCGCGGGGTAGCGGGGGAGCGTCCCCTTCTGCGCGCGCGACGGAGGGATGTCCGGGACGCTTGCCTCTTCGCGGAGCGGGCCTGTTTCGTGGCCTTTGTCTCCGCTCGGCTATGCGCTGCCACACGGTGTAAGAAAAAAAATTACCGACGATTACGTTACTTCCTAATGCGAAATTTGAGCGCAGCAAATAAGCTGTTTCACCTTTTCGATAGATTGAGGCAAAGAAATCGAGCAACACATGTATGCGCTATCACAGATTTTTTTTTTTATTTTTCACACGTATTCCTTTAACAAAGACTCCACTAACAGTTCTTGACAGTCATGAAGGAAGCTTTGTGGTCGGAGAAATAGACTGATATATGTTCGACTTGGTACACCAATGCTTGATTCTCAAAGACGAGATCTATATAAGTGCCTCGCGAGGTTGTCACAGCCGTGGGACGCGTTACGAGCGAGAGGACCGGGATGTTCTCCCGCATAAGTGTTAGGAAATTGCTGTTTGTCTTTATGTCAACATTAAAGTCCCCCACTACTAACATCGGTGTGGATCGATGGACGGTTAATGCGAGTTGCAGGAAGTGCACGACGTCTTTCGTGAGTGCGGTAGCGGACTCACGAAAGCGGTATCAGTCGGTCGCTGCTAGCGCTGGGGGGATGAAAGGGGGGCGGAGCTGGTTACGAGGCCGACGATAACGCCGACGGCGACGCGAAACCCAGGAACGGACGCCAAAGAGCCATTTGTGTAGCCAGCCCTCCTCCACAGCCTCTCCTCCTCCCTTCCATCATCCTCCCTCGCCCGGAGAGCCGACAGCGCGCATGCGCGGCGGCGGAGCAGATTCGTCGGCGAGCTGGTTACGAGGCCGACGACGCGAAACCCAGGAACGGACGCCAAAGAGCCATTTGTGTAGCCAGCCCTCCTCCACAGTCTCTCCTCCTCCCTTCCATCATCCTCCCTCACCCGGAGAGCCGACAGCGCGCATGCGCGGCGGCGGAGCAGCAGATTCGTCGGCGAGCTGGTGACGAGGCCGACGACAACGACGACAACGCCGACGACAACGCCGACGACGACGACGACGCGAAACCCAGGAACGGACGCCAAAGAGCTGCGCTCTAAAATTGGAGGACGCTTAAGCTTCGCCTTCAAGAGTGGAACGCGATAGCGTTCCCGTCGACCCGCCAATGGGTGTAAGACAATGGGCTACAGGGCAGCCATCACTTACGAGGCGCCCCGCATCAGACGCGGTGAGCGTCGAGCCATATGGTCGAGCAACGCGGCGTTCGGCGCAGTAATGAAACGTGCGCCTGAGCAAGCGGAGCGAACCAAAGAACTCGGTATCCCGGAGGGGGAAATGATGCACGCCAGCCAAACGCCGTGATCGGCACGGGCAGAGAGATAGAGAGATAGTGATCTAAAGAAAGGAAGGACGCTTGATTCTTCGGAGGGAGCGAGGCGAAGCGTTGTCAGGGGAGAGAGTCCGAACCGCGACAGCTCCAATGCGCGCGTGGCGCGCCATCTGTCGGGGCAGTGCCGTACATGGAGAGGAGGGGCTCTTCTGTGTTTGCCGCAAGATGGCTCTCCGTGTGCGGAAAGCGCAGAAGAAATGCAGCGAATCGCACTTCGCTACTCGTGTAATTGCGACTTCTGTAAGTTACATGTTCATAATTACCTATATACACCACAGTATAACTTTCCACGGCTCGTTTCGAAGGCAACACCGCATTCACTAGAGGCGCGTTTGTACCTTTCGGAAGCATCGAAATCGTGGCTGAGTGGTAGCGTCTCCGTCTCACACTCCGGAGACCCTGGTTCGATTCCCACCCAGACCATCTTGGAAGTTGCTTTTTATTTATGGAGTGCCTGCCGTGATTTATCGCTCACGGTCAACGCCGCAAAAACGCCGACGCCGACACCGACGCCGACACCCGACGCCGACACCGACGCCGACGACACCGGCTTTTCTGCGACACGAGCTCCTTAACGCTATCGCGTTAATAATTTAGGTGTTGACACTGCGGCCGGCGCACCGTCCTGGTTGTGTTCGCCGCCGGCGCTGTTTCCGTTTCCCGGCGACAGGTGGCGCTAGTAGGTGGAGGCTCTCGGATTTGCGCTGCGTAGGTTATCGATGCTAAGCGTTGCTCGTTTGTCGAGCTCGATATCGGGGTATATAGAAAAGTATGCACAGGCATGAATACACCGGGATTCTGCAGTAACAAGACTGATTATCTAAATGAATGTGCAACTGATTTCTCGACGACGTTTTTATTATAGATCTGGTATCTAGCATACGTTGAAGCCAGTGTATCAATCGTATTTTCTAGTTGCGCCCGCCAATGTTAGCTAATTAAAGCAAAAATAAATAAATTGTAGCCGGATTTTCGGGGAAATAGCGTAAGGACAGCTAGCCAAAATGCCGTTCCGAGCTTCGGTCGTCAACCCAGCAATCTCGCGCTGTGCGCTGGCGGTGCGGCTGCCGCCGCTGCTCATCTTCCTCTTTACAAAATAAACGTCCTCAAAGCACCTTGAACCATTGCACCTCTAGCTTACACATGTACTTGGTTACAAACTTCGCTCGACACGCGACCCCTACGCAGGCTTCTGCTCAGTGTTAAGGCGATGGCGGTTATACTTTGCGCCAGTACTGCAAGCCGTGTGCAGTACAGCTTGATGAAGGGCATGTCACACGGCTAAATCCATCGCAACTCTCAAAGCAGTATATCTTGCGCTAGTTGCCCATGAATGGGCATAATTTTTCTATTCTACTCTGTCATTTCAAGAGAACAATGCGCGCTCTTATATTAGAAAAAAAAATGTCCGACCTGAAGTAGGTCTGGTGGTGTGTACAGTGCTCTTACATTTGTGTAGAATATTAGGAATGGCATGCTGAAAGGGGGGCTGAACATATAATTTATTCTGTTACAAAACTATACATTGCATGGCACAAACTGTTTAATACATACATTCACAAAAAATCTAACAAAATTAGTACATTCTGTCAACTTGGCAACACGATTCAGGATGAACAAAGTTTCGCAAGCTTTTTTTTCTCTTGAGCTTGTTTTTTCAAGTTCATGGTTGCAGCTTTGCAGTGCTGCCTCATTCTCATGGTTAAGAAATAGTGCAGAATTTGTGCAATGACCTCTTCTTTGTGCTGAGCACATGGAAAAGTCAAGGTCTTTGTGTCAAGCACATGTTCCACCGTTTCCCAGTATACAGACTGACTGTCGGCATTTTTTGCAAAGTGCTCCTCAGCTACTCTCAACAGCTCAAAGAGATTCGCGTTGGGGTGCAACAGTCCACCCCTGCTCTTTGTGTTGGTCAGGGATGCTTCAGCAGAGCTGTTTTGCGGAATGGTAAAAGCAGACCGGCAACAATCGCACGTGGTGGCTTTCATCAACTTTCGGCTCAAGAATCCAACCACATAGTAAAGTATGCAGTCAACGACTTGCGCTGTATCCTTTCCGTTTACTGTGATAACATCCTCACATTCCCAGTCCTCAACAAGAATCAGTTTATCAAGCTTTTCTTTTAGCTGATCAATGAAGCCAGGCGAAGAGTTGCTTGCACTGCCTAGTTCGATCAGGGCTCTGAAGTCTGATGCGTCTAGTAATGGCTTCTCATCGACCACGCAGCAATTGCCAAACTTGGGAGGCCTCAGAAGGCTGTAAATGGACATTGTATTGTACAGTTGCATAAATGTTGGCATTGAAAGATGGTCATTCTGGCTTCCAGCAAGTCTTATCTTGCCAAAGAATCTTTCGATCGGATCTTGATTCATTTTATTTGTAAGAACGTATCTGAACTCGTACTGATGCAAAAGAACCTCACAAAGCTCTTTAGTTGATCTCAAGGTAACTCGGAGCCCTTCAGAAGTGCTTTTTGTCAGGAACATATCTTTCGTGATATTTCCACTCTGCAGCTCTTTTTCCCAGTTATCCAACCATTCTACCCCACGTGACAGAATGCCTAGGTCAGAGCCCTGCTTTGTGACACCTTCATGAGGAAACCGCCGGTTCAAGGCATCGAAAAGATTATTAAGAAACAATGTGAATTCTTGCGTGGCTTCAGTGTCTCCCAGACTGCGCACACCACGGTTTCTGTAAAATTCAATACCTGCTGCCATCGAGCGACTGAACACTTGCGTGGCAAGCTTTACCCGCATCTTTTCACAGTTGCTTGGATAAATGTGGGAATGTGTTATTTTTGGACACACCTTCAAAGCTCCGACATTCGCTTGGTCTTCTTTATAAACTGCTGCATAGTCCTCCCACCTAATCCAACGTCCCTCCTTTTTCAGGTACCTTTGTTGCAAAAGACGGTTCCTGATGCATTTAAAGAGGTGTGGAGCATCAGAAAATGCAAATACTTTTCGTGTGGGGTCGCTTGGATGTGTGAAGGAGTTCCGGCAGGCTTCTAGTGACCCACTTATACCCAGTGTTCGCCACATAGTCCTGTTTGTCGAAGCTCCATCACAAACAAACCCATGAATTTTTGCTCCAGCTTCCTCCATAAGTAAAATTGCCTGAAGGAGCAACTGTGCAAGAATAGTACCCCTCGTGGCACCTTTTGCTGCAAAAACACCTATTGGCTGAGCATAACTTTCACCAAAAGGGCAGAACATAAAAACAAGAGCATGGTCTGCAAGCTCGGTACTGTTTTCCGTCTCTGATGCCAGACCGACGTAGGTCATTGTCTTTGAGTTGACAGCCTTACTTTTACGGACTTGCATCTCATCAAAGATGATAATACCGTGCCGCTTGAAGTCATCTTTCTTTTCAAGTTTCTTTTTTAAGGCTATGAAGAACTTACTATCAAAGCCTGTTTTAAAGCCCACCAATGAGATGTAGCGGTGTATTGTTCGTACTGAAGGCAAGGCGAGAATTTCACTCTCCATCAAGAATCTGTATCCTCCAGGTGACCTAATATGGAGGAGAAGGCAGAGCAAGATCCAGTCATCTGAGTATCTTCTACCGTTTTTTGAGCGAGCTTTGCCTGCAGCTACACACTCTTTCAACACCAGCTTTTGCGCTTCAGGAAGGTTTGCTTCTCTGGAAAGGCGTTCGAGTGTTTCATTACTGATTTCTAGTAGTTTTGATTTGCAGTTAGCCAATTCTTGTTCAAGATTATGTTTTTGTTTTTGAAGCCGCACTTTTGACTTGTAGCAGGCAATCCTGGCGCGCCGCAACATTTCAATGCGTGTTTTTTTCGATGGACTGGCCGGAATGCGAATGTGTTTCAGTTGAGAATTCTTTTTCTTTCGTGCAGCATGAATACGAAGTACATCTTTTAACTTAGCACATGCATTGCAACTTGTACTCTCTGTCACTAGTAGGCAACGGTTGTGCCGCCAGGTTCCACATTTGTCAATATATGCGCACTCGGGGCGTATATTATTGTACATTTCACCACTGGGACCACCTGCACACACATGCATTTCATGAAAGACCCGTACTGCACACTCTATATCAGCTAGGGAATTCATGGGCAAACCAGAACTTATGGTCTGTACGTTAACAAAACGGCCATAAACAAAACATTTCACTGACAAGGAGTCATTATGTGATGTGGTTACTTCTAGTACTTTTCTATGAAAAGGCGCCTGGTTACTCTCTTTCGGCAATTCTAGCTCACTGAAAACAACAGATTTAACCCCAAATCTGTCAGAAACTTGGACTGCCCAGGCTTCACTTGGGAGTTTAAGGCTGGAAGCACAGCCTGACAGAGCGGAAATTGTCATTTGCTGTCCTCCGTCCTGGAGGAACAGGGACTCGGTGGGTCGCTGCTCTTGCGTTGGTCCATGACTTCTCTCTTGCTCCGTAGTTTTTTGAGGTGAGGAAGAAACTTGTTGCTGAATGAAAAGAAATGATAGAATTAGGAATGTTTCTGCCGTCCGAACTAAGCCAAAGTTTCGTTTACGTCATCTATATTATGTCATTACTTCTCTTAACAAGTCGGTGTTATATGTTTCTTACTATTTTATTATTTCTTATTAATCTAAAATTTTCCTGTTACCAACCTCTTCTTTAACGCCTGAACGGCGCTGAAATTAAATAAATGAATGTGCACTTTCCGGATGGCACCTAATAGTGAGCAAAGCTTATGCGATTACTAGCACACTGTGCTCTTAGATGTCCAATGAGATCCTGGCTAATTAATTATAACCAAATAAATATACTGAAGGGAAGAAAACACGGCTGCAGCAACCGTATCGTATTTACGATAATTTCCGCTCAGTAGGTATTGTAGAACAATATCATGATTTGTTGCACCTAGTGAGCTTAGGTGAAGCGGCTGGAGGAATGCCACCTGAATTTAAAACAGGAAATTACCTTTTCAGCTGTGTGACTAGGTGCGTCGGCAGTGCATGTGCCACTCAATGTGTCAGTATCGTGTTGAAAAGGATCCTTTTCTTCACGTGGAGGGGGCGCGACGCTGCTGAAATCGAAGCGTGGCCTCTTACAAGGCGCGTCTGTTGATTCGGCATCAGAATATTTTGAACTCGTTGTGTCAACCAGCAATAAACTTGGTGTATTTTCAACGGCCAGGTGTAGCTCTTCAGAAGCATTCGACGCTTCTGGCTGTCCTTGCTTCTTAGGCTTCTGAGAAGTCGGCGGCAGAGCCTGCCGTTTCCGCGGAGGTTTTCTCGTTTTTTGCTGCACAGTCAAGTATCCTGGGCAATTCGGGAAAATGCTAGGCACAGCGTCGGGTGAGAGCACCGGCTTTTTTTGTGCGTGCAGAAGGACGTTCCCCTTGTATTCCGCGTGATATGTTGCAGAGATCACTTCATTCGGGAAGTGCTTCGCGCACACGTGGTCGGTAGGCTGCAAAACTCTGTCTGCTCTCGGAATCGCCCGTCGCCACTTTTCTCAACGTTCGGGTTCACGCGGAGCCTTGAAAAGCGACACACGCTCCGTGCATGTCCGATACCCCGACTTGCAATTCGGTACAAAGCACTTCTTGCCCATTTTGAAGCGCAGCAAGCCTGAGCGCAACTAATTGCACTCGGCGTCACATGACGCGGCGTGGTATACGTTGAGTGAATCCCAGCAGAATACCAATCAGCCGAACAATGCAGTCACAGGACTGACAGGCACAACCAAACACTTTTCGAGAATCCGGAGAAGCCTTCACACACACACACACACACACACGAGTTTCAGCAAGTACACTTCTGCACCTATACCACGTGTATTCACCCCGCGCGTGGCGTGAAAATTTCTGAACGCACCCGAGCGGGCAGCGCGGGCCCCTGGACTCCCATACTACAGCGCCATCTGTACCCTTGCGGCGAAAACTACCGCCGATTCAAGGTCATCTGCGAACACAATCTGCCCGCGCGTTCTCTCTACGGGGAGCGGCGAGTGTCAGCACCTAAATTATTCTTACACCGTGGCGCTGCCAGCTTCGCCCTCAATTGGTGGTGCAGAAGGCACCACCACTAACCGGTCTTCCTAAAGGTGACAGAGGGCATATTAATTGTGCGTCAGCTATCACGGCATGAATTTTGCGAGGAAAGGCGCGCATCAACTGAGAACTGCCGGGCAAGCCACTGAGCCGCGCCAACAATAGCAAAACCGAGAACTTCTGCAGAGTTAGCCGGCCTTAGAGGCACTGTACCCGAGCAGTCCGCGCAATTAGCAGCCGCCAGAATGGTAATGATGGTAGAGACCCACGAAAATCCGTCGGACTCACCGAATCGTTGAGCAGATGGAAGGACGGAAAAGTCAGCCCTCCCGGTACGAATCGGGGAGACCTCCGGCCCCGCATGGTCTCCACAATCGATGACGACTGCAGCATCTTGGCGGCCACTTGACTCCTTTCCTCGTCCGCGCTTCGCAGCGAGGAACTTCGAAGCGGTGGTCCGATACTCTTACCACGCTACATTTACTGAGGCAAGGTATCACAAAAAGAGCGAGAGGAAAATAGAGGAATTCGGCACACGGGGGAGAGACATGGCTCGGTTAACAAAGCACGTTCGCAACGCAACCTCAGCAACGCAGCGGCCCGGACACTCGGCCAGAGGCTGATTGGGCCCCTGGCCCCACGTTGGGCGCCAATTTGTGGGTTCACCGTACGTTTCCGCGCACGGCGTCGCCAAGTGGCCCCCGAGAAGTGGAGCCCCACGACGCGGCACGACGGCGCACGGCGATAGACCCACCGCAGGTTCGAGCACTCCGAACCGCCACGCGTGCAGGGCACCGCGCGCCCGCGCCTGTGCCGACGCGCAGCTGCGCGCGTACGCGCCCCGCCGGCCCCACAGCTTAGGGGAAGGCGAGACCGCGCGCGCGCAGCAAGGGAGACCCTAGGCAAAGCTCTCGAGAAGACAAAGTACATTTATTACACTGGGAGTCAATACAAACACATGTTTTAGCATCACGTCCGAATATAAATCTGATTAGACAAAACATGGCCGAATGGTCGCCGGTGGCCGCTAGAATGGCGCACCACGACAGAGAGAGAACAAAGAATAAAGAACCCCCAGCAGTAAGAATTTGCCTATCCTTCGGTCAGCGCCTGCCATCGTGCGCCCCACAGCAGAGAAAAGGGAAATAGAGAGAAACGACAGACGAACAGACGGGGGCACGATCGGCAGACGCTGCCTCAGGACATCGAGACGACGGAAGAGTGCGCGCGCGCCCGCGAGGCCGGGACCCCGACGAGCCGAAGTAACCATCGGCCGGCGGCGGACAAAGGGGGCCGCCGCCAGCAGAGAGGAACACGTACGCACCTTCCGACGTCCCGATGTGGTCTCCGCGGGCGCCCGTCTTGCGCGCGCTTACCCGGAGTGCACGCAAGCCGGGCCCGAATCCCGCCAAAATGTCGGCCAATAGGCAAAGCCTGTTGACCTTCGCGTGGGCGGGGTGACAGCAGAGCGACAGTGTTTTATGACCCGCTGCCACCCCGTCCAGGCAAGGAGGAGAGGGACACGGAGCCCCCTCGGCAATACAACGTAATGGCCTCCACACAGCCATCGCGAGAGCCTGAAAACGCTGCGAGAGCCAGAAACCCCACAATATATATATATACATATATATATATATATATATATATATATATATATATATATATATATACCAGAAAAAAAGCAGTTCTGGGTCCGGGTAAATATTCACAGTGAAGTAGACGCGCGTATGAAGCGGTTTATTGACGTTTCGGCCGGGGTCCGGCCTTCATCAGCCTGATGAAGGCCGGACCCCGGCCGAAACGTCAATAAACCGCTTCATACGCGCGTCTACTTCACTGTGTGTGTATATATATATATATATATATATATATATATATATTCAAGTGTGCGCCCATTCACCTATTGACACGTTGGCGATAGAGTGGGCGTAATATTTCGTGCCATTTGGGGTAGATGTGTGTAGATACTGCGTGCGAAACGTACTATGAGAGGAAGCGGCGCTACTCCCTTTGTCATTGTTTAATGAATGGTACTCACTCTTACCGATGTTCTGGGGCTGAACTATTTTCTTTGAATGTTAGCGATAGAACGCTGGCGGATGAGCGAATTTCTGTATCCTCGAAGAAAGTCGTACGTCTCGAAATGCCGGTAACACGCACGGACACTTGCATCAACCGTCCGCGAACTTGCCTACAGATTCATTCTATTCCTTAATATGCCAGTCACTATTTTTGCAGCCACCTACTGCGCACGTCTTCAATCCACATCGAGCCCTATAACTTAAAACTATTCCAATGGGTTTTTATTTCCATCTCCTCACGTCAAATTTACGTAACAGCTGACGCAAGCATTGGAGGGTGAGCCGCAGCGTTCTCTGAACAACCCAATCAAGCGCTCTTGTCGTTTATAGGAGGTTACTTTTGTTTGCTTCCACAAGAAATAACATTACCCGCATTGAGCGGTTTTTCTTATCTAATTGGCTGACAAGAGCGAGAAGCACGCTCAAGTGGAGAGGATTTCGATGAGGCAGCGCCAGCGCTTTCGAATATGGATAACCGGATGAAGAAGGTGTTGCCGGCGTCTGCAATCGGTCCTCTTCGCAGTACTTAGCTTGCGGTGGCTGGTCGAAAATCGACGTGGCGTGCAACGGCAGGATAAGAATGCCGCTAAATCACATCCTCAGCAAACAAAAGTAGGCAGAGCGATGTCGTAAACGTGTCGAAATGGCTCAATAACGTTATGCCGCCACGCAAAAAGCTTCATTATACGCAAATAAACCGATACTTTTCGGCAGCCACGAGCGATCGGCGGGCAGCCATCTTCTATTCCTTTCGGAACGGGGCAATCTCCGGCTATTCAGAAAAGAAAAGTTTTGTTCGGCATATTAATGCATCTTTATCGCGTACAAGTCACTTCGACGTGTTGAGTTTTCGCGGTTTTGTGGCGTCGCGTGCCAGACAGGGGAAGCGGAGCAGCCCGAAATTTTTTCACCATAGCAGAGGACTAGTGGCGAAAAGGCGTCGAATCATAAATAATTATTTTTCTTCTGTTCGGTATAAACATACATAATCAGTGTGTACACGTCATATTAGATGGGGAGTTGTCGCGGTTTTCGGGACGTCGCGTGACAGATATATAGGCGAAGTGGGGTTGACTCAAAAATCTTTTTAACCAATTGCGGAGGGCTGATTGCAGAATTGGAATAGCCTATACTCTCCTGAGGAATAGAAAAGTTCGGAATAGTTTTACATCATAGCGCCCATGATCCAATGCGGCATGATTGGAGCACAGTGCGTTAACTCAGTGGCACTTCCGACAGCTGATCGCACAAAAGCAAGGTGGAAGCGCGGTCTCCTAGGCGACGCGCAGCGCGCCGTGGAAAGCGCCATCAAATCGGTCGGTTCTCTAGAACAAACTGCTCCGCAAGAAGGTCAATACCTGTGATGCTGTCTACAAGTCTGGCAAGAAACATCTTCATTCCGACGCTCCTTCCAGATGCCCCTTGCCACCTTCGAATACTATCTTCGTAACCACTCTCGGCGAACTTTTGGACAAGGTCGCTCAGAGACCATCTTTTGGTCTGTAGTTTTGCCAATGGCGTCTGTTGATTGGTTGCCTTGTAATACGAATCGTACGTTCGCGTCTTGCCAGCACTCGGTTTCGTATTGGGGGTGAGCTCCACTACTGGAAAAGCTAGCGCCACCGTCCGTGGCATGAGGGATCACGTGGACACAGCGGCCGCGTCGGCTGCTTCGGAATCGCTGAAGGGAGCTGAAAACGAACTAGGGTGGTTGCTCGGGCTAGTTGGTAATTCATGATCAAAAATAACGTACACCGCGAAGCACAAGGACTGCGATATATGACACACACAGCGCTGACTTCCAACAATATTTTATTGCGTTGCCAAGCTTCACGCTTCACGCTTCACGCAACTCCTTGCCCTGCGGCTACGTGTAAATAAGGCTGACACCGGGCTCCATTGCGTACGTCCGGACCTTCGGCAGCGAGCAGTAAGTATCCTGCCATGCGGCAGCCCTTCAAAGGCCGCCACTACCTATTATAGTACTTTCAAATGTTGTCAAGCAGACACCCAAAGCGGTAAAGCCTCACCACTTAATCAGAACCGCGGCGCAGGTGGCACTTTAAACTTTCGTTTTCAGCTCAAAAATAACGTACAGCGCCAAGGACAAGGACTGCGATATACGACATACACAGCGCTGACTTCCAACAATATTTTATTGCGTTGCCACATCGTGTGTATGTATACAAAAAGTGGCATGCGCAGAAAATGTACGAGAGTCAGATGGGGTGTTCTAACAGCAAGTCACTGAACTAAATGCATGGTCACCTGAAAAAAATAAAAAAAAAATAAAGCATTACGATTTCTATCTGCTTAGATAGATGACTTCACCAGGTGTCAGCGCGATAGAGGGGGTACTAACGCAATTGCTCGTTTGCCTTGGAACCTCGAAAGTCGCCGCACGAACTCCTCACCCTTGTTAGGCAAGTTGCTGGACGTGCCCCGGACACTGAATCTGAAAGGTGTGTTGCGGAAGGTGTGGATGTTTTAACGCGTTGCAAACCTTCCACAAAGGTACTCCCGATCGGATATGTTACATCGTTGCTGAAAGCGAACTCGTCATCACTTCTACCCTCTGACAAAGAAGGTGGTTTTGCTGTCCTGCCATTGGGTGACTTCAATGCGAAGGCCACCGTTGCCATTGATTAAGTTTTTAAACCTGATGACAGTGTTTCCCTTGCAAACGTGAATTTGAAAGCAACAAAACTATGCAAATCCCTTAGCCTTGACAAGCTAGCAAAAGTGATAGAAAAAACTAAAAAGCTAAGCCTAGACATTTTCTTCTCAGCTAAGACGCATAAGAATGACTGCCCTCTGCGAGTAATCGTAACTGAATCAGCGACTTGGCAGAAAGCTGTTGGCTTGTTTTTGCAAGATAAACTAAACCTTCTAATCTTTGACGATCATTTGCTCGTTAGAGATTCTGGTGAAGTTATTAGTTTTTTAAAAGAGAATGAAAAGGGACTCAACATGTTCTCGATCGACGTTAAAGATCTGTACTATTCACTTCCGCATGACAAGTTGCTTCTGGTTGTTGAAGAATGCGTTGATGACTTTGGATCAGTTGGCTTTCAGAATGCTGCAGGTGTTTCTGTTAGCGGCTTTCTTGAATTGCTCACCTTCTACTTGAAATCAACTTACATCTCATGGAAGGAACAAAATTACATACAAAGGAATGGTGTTTGTATAGGATCATGTCTGGCGCCCGTACTAAGTGATATTTATCTAGTTCATCATGATCGCAATATTCATGGTCACCTAGCCGCGTCCCCTGGCGTCAAGGTGTGCAGGTTTGTGGACGACTACCTGATATTTATTGATTGCACTAATCCCGCTTTTGAGCCTGCTGTTTCTGAAGTCTTGGAGATCTTTAAGAAAGAGCTAGAGCCTCTAGAACTTACGCATGAGGTCCCCATTGATGATTCCTTGCGCTTTCTAGATCTCAGGCTGAGCCTTGCTAACAAACATGTGTGCTGGTGCTTCGAACCGAGAAGTAAGAAGCCACTCTTGCCCTTTAACTCCGCACACTCAGAACTCGTCAAACGAGGTATTATAAAGTTATGTCTCGTTAACAGCCTCAGTGAATCGTGCCCACACCAGATGCAACATAGTCTTGCTGCTCAGATTGATCGCCTTTCTTGGGCTGGCCACCCTTTGGCCTTAATTTCAGCCTTAGCGGAACAGCTTTTGATGCGCACAAAACGTGATGATCCCGCTCAATCAGGGAACCAGCGGGCTGAAAGACGCAGGTTTGCAGTGCTACCGTATGTGCATGATGTCTCCCATAGGCTAAAAAAAATTGGGCAGCGTGCAGTAATCACAGTCGTTTTCTCAGCCCCGGAAAAATTGGCAAGGCTCTGCAAGCGTGTAAACGCGCCTAAATTGCATCAGAGTTGTTCTGTCGGGCACAGAAAACGTTTTGTGACGTGCACAACGAATGTAGTCTACCAAATTCCCGTGTCTTGCGGCAGAAAATATGTTACACAGACAGGCAGGTGCTTAAACGATCGACTAAGAGAGCACTGTAACAACGTCCGCAGCACTGTACAAGGCCACTTGTGCATCCATTGCAGGGACTGCGGCTGCGTGCCATTCTTTGAAGATACTGAACTTTTAGCAAGACACAGCTCACAGCTCACTCCGGAAATTGTGGAAGCTGATTTCATCAGAAAACTTGGTAGTAATTGCGTTAGTGCCCCCTCTATCGCGCTGACACCTGGCGAAGTCATCTATCTAAACAGATAGAAATCGTAATGCTTTATTTTTCATTTTTTTCAGGGGACCATGCTCTTAGTTCAGTGACTTGCTGTTAGAACACTCCATGTGACTGTCTTACATTTTCTGCGCATGCCCTTTCTTGTATACACACACACGATGTGACAACGCAATAAAATATTTTTGCAAGTCAGCGCTGTGTATGTCGTATATCGCAGTCCTTGTCCTCCGCGCTGTACGTTATTTTTGAGCTGAAAACGAAAGTTTAAAGTGCCACCTGCGCCGCGCTTCTGATTAAGTGGTGAAGCTTTACCGCCTTGGGTGTCTGCTTGACAACATTTGAAAGTACTATAATAGGTAGTGGCTGCCTTTGAAGGCGTGCAGCATGGCAGGATACTTACTGCTCGCTGCCGAAGGTCCGGACGTACGCAATGGAGCCCGGTGTCAGCCTTATTCACACGTAGCCGCAGGGCAAGGAGTTGCGTGAAGCTTGGCTGGCGAAACTTAGAACCGGCAGACAGCCATCGGCTACAACTCTGGTATGCAGCAAGCACAGACGCGAGGAACATTTCTGCTACGGCGCCGGGACTGCGCGATGTTCGGTCAGTAGCAGAAAACGTGCACTGAGACGCTCGCCCGCGCCCGCTGCCCGGCTAATGTCATGACGGTTTGGTCTATGAACTTGTTGATGCTAGATACTGGCAAGTTAACTGGAACGGAAAGGGAGCGGTAAGACGCACATTAAAAAAAGGAACGACATATTGTCATGTTTGTGTTATGAAATAATGCACTGGATTACGAAAAAGAAGCAGAGGGAAATCGCACGCTGAGAAGACCGATAAACTTACAATGCGACGCAACTTGAAAAATAATTTTGGAATGTCCAAGAATTTAGAAGACAGAAAAAGATGGAATCGTCGTGACGGCACATCACATGTCGCCGTAGGCGTCGAAGACTCTATAACGAAATTATTTTTGAACAGTTCTGATAGCGTACACGCAACAATGGTTGTTAGTGTGTTGTCAAATGCTCATATGCTGCGGCCCAAAGCTCACGGCAGGGTGCGAAAACGCTCTCACAGGGAAAGCAAAACATTGTACATGGACATGCGTGCATGCAGTCGCGCAGTCGGTCGCTCCATGCGATCGCTGCATTGAGGCTTTTTTTCTGTTATGCTCCATTTGGTTATACAAGCAGCCCACTATACGAACATATTTCACATAGTTTACTCTCAGCTTGTGCCTAGCTTTCGCGCAAGAAGCCGGTTCGGGAGACTCCACCGCGGCGACCGCGCGCAGTGGCGTTCACTGTACGTATTCGGTAAAGAGACAGCGTCTGTAAACGATTCTGTGCTTTCAGTTTGCCCAAGATTATTATTTAGAGAGCAAAAACTTCTCTCGTTTTGAGAGTACCTACATAAATGTCCAGGAGGGCTGCCGCGTGGTGTTTTTATTGAGCGCCGTAAGTGAAACGTATGAGGAGCGCGCCGTGTGATCCCTCATACTACGCAAGGGAGGCGATTTCGACTGATGGCGACTCTGTAACTCCTCACCGCCAATCGCCGCCGCATTACCCAACTTCTGCGGGGGCCTCTGTAATTCTCTCAACGTCCCACTTTTCCGATAACTTGCACTTCAAACTCGAAGACGATGTATTATACCGCTACGTCTACCAACCATACAGCAGTCGTTTGTTTCGTCTTGTCCCACGCTTGCTCTGCACCCAAGTTTCCAACAACAAGGGATGCACCAAGGGATTGCGCCAACAAGAGCGCCAGAGCTGCCATGGCGTCACTCTCCGCACCGTTTCGTTAAATTCTGGCGATGAAGTGTTGCTGTGCACCCGTATTCGCATTGCTGATTTAGCGCTATAGTCGCGCCATATTGGTTCTTACACGGTAGCGACACAAAACTGTGCGTCCCGTTTGGTCCCTCAAAGGGCACCTCACCAGGTCCGGACATTTTGAGTTGACAAACGCAGAGCATACAATACGCGATACGTATTACATCGCTACGTGCCGCAGAAACACGTAAAATTTCAAACCGAATGCCGGTTTCCCTTATAGACGACAAAACCATGGCTAGGCGGCGCTACTGCGCCTCCTGACAGCGCCCCCAATGTGGAAACGTTATGCAGCGCGGTCGTGCCGTGGCGCGGTCTCCGCTTTGTTGACATCGGTTCGCCCGCGCGCTTCTTCGCTGCTCATTCTCACGGCGATCAGTTTTCGACGGCGGCACATAGCCTGCTTGCGCAACAGCGATGCAAAGATTGCAATGCGGTTTCAAGAAGGTTGCCGACGCCGACAGATTTTTTTTCGTGGCGTAAACCTCACGAAAGGGGAGCGTCTGCTTCCGCACGTGTACGGCATTGAAAAAATCGAGGAGCGTGATGTGACAGTGAGAGCCAAGTGCGTGTCACAGGTGTCCGACAAGATCGTATACGACGTCGAGTTAGAGGTATGCACCAAGTTCAGAAGTTTAGCCACTTTTATTTCTATATGATGCACGCACAAAGCGGTTATGCATACTTGGGGAGATGTGCAGGAACGGCGACGATTGCCGGTAGTTTCCTCGGTAGCCGAGCGCGCACACACGGCTGCTCTTATTTTGTGCTTCCACCTTTTGCTGCTAAATTTCTTGGCTGGAGCATTAGTAAATTACACGTTTGTGTTCGTTATGATTTGCGCGGAGCCGTCAGCGAACAACGGCAAGCGTTATCGATGTCTTCGCTTCGCGAAGCCTGCTTGTTTTTGCGTTGAACCAGTGTCACTGCGAGGTTTCATATGACATATCACTTGTTGAGAGAGTTCAATGCTTAGAATGCGATCCGTTGCCTTCATCTTCCGACGCTGCTCTCTTATTAAAAGATCATCATCGCCCACTCACTTGCCCCATAAATAATTACAAAAATATTTTCTTTGCAGCTGTGTAACATCAGCTTTACCCTTTACGCTTATCTGCTGGGGCACATCCCATTTAGGACGAGCGAGAGGTGGTGTTCCGGCACCCCAACATTCGCGAGCGTTTGTTTATATATAACCTATTTAGATAGGGGCATTAAATGCCCCCATGGCTACGCTTATGCTTGTCTGCTCTACTTATAACAAATCCAAAATTGTCTACTTACGGGCAACGGCGCATATCTTGCGATTCCACCTTTATTGCACAGTTTAATCAGCTCTGCTACGTCACGAGAGCAAATAGTGCAATAAAGAGTGTTTTCAGGATTCACATGTAATTTTTGCAGTCACAAGCGTAAGTTACATCAGCAACTTCCGCTTGTCTGCCCTTGGTATGCATGGTAACAAAGGTAAAATTGCATATTCGCGTGATGTGCGCAAATTTTTTTTTATGTACTTGTGGACTGTAAGGAGTAATCTTTTAGCCTAGTTCAACTTACCTACTAGGTGCATGTTTTGGTCGAGCGGCAAAGTGTTCTTGTGCTGCGATTTGAGCAGCATAACTAAATGCGAATTCTCAAATAATACGAACAGAGGCAGCAACACGCCAACCACACAACTTCTAGACATGCAGTCTTGCAGCCACTACATGCAGTAACCAGTGAAGGCACAGTACAATCAAATAAATTCGGGGTTTTAACTGCCAAAACCATGCAAAACCACGAAATCATTATAAGGCACGCTGTAATGGGGAGTCTCAGGAATAATTTTAACCTCGGGGGGCTCTTTAATGTGCACAAAAATCAAAGCACATGGTAACATGGGTGTTCTTGCACTTCGCCCCTGTCGAAATGTGGCCGCCGTGGCCGGGAATCGAGCTCGCGTCGTCGAGCTCAGCGGCGCAACACGCATGCATTTACCGCTAACAAGCGGCGGATGTCAACACAATTCAACTACGTGGCACGACTAAACAAACGGTTGCGCGCTAAAAACGGGCATATCATTATTCCGTTTTCATCGAGCGGCCGTGATATCGCACGCGAATGCGAAAGTATGAGGCTCACTTGACTCGGCTCACTGCAGTTATCCATGCTTGTCGTCTGTCTTTCTCGTACTACTTGCCCGGAAATCCGTAGAATTTCACGGGCGGCATTCCACCTTTCGTGTTTTCGGTGCTGTTGTGGCAATCAACAACACAGCAGTATTGCGTGCCACCTTTACTGGCTGATGAGGTCGCACTCGCCATCGCAAGAGCAACGCGCATGAACCAGCGCTCCCGCCGAACAGAACACGGGCGCGCGCTAGCGCAGCGACGACCTTCGAAACTTCCATCGGTCCGCTAGGGGAGCATTCGGCACTGGTGCCGCGCGGACAAACTTTAGCTTGCCTCCTCCATCCTCGCGGCCGCCGCGCTGCAAGCCGGAGGATGGCGTGCTAGTGCGATTACGTGCGCGTGTTTGCTGTGGTGTCGCTCGTAATGACACGTGATTTGTTCTAGGCAACATCTGTTATTTGTGTAATATGTTGCATGAGTAGACGAATTAAAGCTTATAGAAATAATATAACCCACAAACCGAATGTCTGCAGGTTTTTGTTCTACTCTCACTGCGGCAAGGGAGATGTACTTCCGTTTCGTCTGCTTGTTCCCACATCGTGCAGTCGCGCGCGCGGACACCGAAACTATGTCATTTTCTACCGTGTTCCAGCGCGAAATCATGCTCTGTAATCCGCTTGTGTCTGCCCTAGTATTCGTGTAACACTGACTCTTACTGCTAGTCAGGTGTTCTCGTGCACAGCGTGCAAAATGAGACAATCACAACAGCTCGCGCACAATGCCATGAGCAGAAGTGCGCCGCACCGTAACATAGCGAGGAGAAAAACAATGAAGGCGGGGCCCATGACGTATGCGACACGCGAACCTAGAGGTGCGGTATAGGAGAACGCAGGGAAGGAATTTCGCTTGCGAAGGCTAGACCGGGCAAGTGGAGAGAGTGTCTTACTCGGCGGTGGACCTCGCCTCCTGAGATCATAAGTTCGCGACACTGAAATATTTCTACCTCGGCTAATAATGAGTCCACTTGAAATTTTTTTTTTGCTGCAGAACGCTCCCTATAAGACGTGTACCAACTTACAGCGTATAACCAAAATTTGCTATGGGGCCTGGTGAGGCGTCCTTTGACACCGCTGCTACGCAACAGCTTAGCTTGCGCCCAGGCTTTCATCCACGTGGAACAGTAGTGGGATCACCTTATGTATTTCACCTTCCTCATATCTGCACTTACTCATCATCATCCCGTCTCGTCGGTTTCATCGCTGGGCGCCGCTCGTGCTCACAAAGCGCCAGTTGCCGATTGAACGTCCGCCTTACAATACTGCCACGACAAACTTGGTGACATTCAAGTTGCGCGCCCTTTGCATTGGGCACTGTGCACGCCTTACAGTGGCGTTGTTCGGCAACAACAGGCAGCGATCTTCGTGGCACGGGCAGCCAGTTGGACCCTGCTCGCATGCGCCACGCGCACGAGGTGTCACGCGAGGAGAAGAGGAAGACGGTTCGAGCCCAGCTTGAGAACGCGACTGCCGCGGATTTCTGCACGACCTCAGTGACTTTTACTTGTGGGCACAAGTTCGCCTTTAATAAATATCCTTGTTTTACTAACATCGTTACATTTCTGGTGGAGGTGCGGGGTATGAGTCGAAGCCCCACGAATGAAAGTCAGCGTAGCCCCGACAACCCGCGAGTCCATCCCGTGGAACTGACACCTGTACACCAGCGGACCAGCCGCCGTCTTCGAGGTGACTCGCCCGAATTCGGCCCTCTTCTCTTCTTGACAAGAGAAACTCCCACAACGGACGCCGCCACAATGACTACCCAGGTAACACCGACACAGCTAGTCGTAAGCCAACCTCGCAAACCGCCAACATTCCATGGTGACTCGGTCGAAGACGTGGAAGACTGGTTGGAACTGTTCGAGAGAATGGCGAGCTTTAATGAATGGAATGAAAGACAGAAGCTCCGTAACGTATATTTCGCGTCGGAAGACTTCGCAAAAACGTGGTATGAAAACCACGAACCCTCTTTGACCTCTTGGGAGAAATCTCGGCGACAACTGCTAGCAACGTACGCGAGCACAGATCGTAAAGAAAAGGCGGAAATCGCCCTTCAAGCCAGGAACCAGCTCACAAACGAGAACGTGGCAATGTACATCGAAGATATGTCCCGCCTGTTCAAGCGTGCTGATGCCACCATGAGTGAAGATAAGAAGCTGCGCCATCTCATGCGTGGAGTAAAGCAGGAACTCTTCGCAGTTCTCGTCCGCAACCCACCGCGCACGGTCACCGAGTTCAGATGTGAAGCGACGACCATCGAAAAGACGCTGGAACAGCAGGCTCGGCAATACCACCGTGAGGCAAGCTGCGCACCTGTCCATGTCTTCCCTTGAGGCCTGCCAAACGACCTGGAAGCCCTGCGGGAGCTTGTTCGGTCAGTGATCAGGGAAGAGCTCGACAAGTTGCAGATACCTCAGGCTCCAGCTGCGCTATCTATCGTCGACGTTGTCCGGGACGAACTCAGGAACGTCATACGGGATCCAGAGCGTGAGCCACAGCCGACGCGGCGCACCCACACGTACGCCGACGTACTCAGGCAACCCGCGGTACACAGTAGTGGAGCAGTTGCGACGACCGTTCCCTGCCCGTCGACAGTACGCAGTGCATCTCGTCTACTGGAACCACCGGCTGCCTATCAGCCTTTAGGACGTAGTGCACCTCGTTTTGTGGAACAAAGGCCCCGCAAAAGTGACGTCTGGCGTGACCACGAGCGCAGGCCTCTGTGTTTCCACTGCGGAGAAGCGGGTCACCTGTATAGGTTCTGCCCGTACCGTCAAGTTGGGTTAAGGGGTTTTCCCTTAAGCGCACCATGCCCCCGAAACGGTGAACGGCCAGCGGAGATCGAAGAATACTTGTCAACGCGCCAAAGCCCCGTTACTCCTCGCCAACATCAACCACGGGCACCGTCGCCCATGCGCTACCGATCGCCTATAGCCCACGCGCGTCTCCAAGATTGCCTAGGCGTCGTTCACCAAGCCCACACCAGGAAAACTGAAGCAAGCGACCTGTGGAGGTGAGGCCGCTGATAACCAGAGTTACGAAGATCCTCCAACGCGATTCCAGTGCGGTGACGAGATAATTCCAGTCTACAGGTGCAGGAACGAAACGATTACGTCAGATTTGCGGTTGATAATATACGGATGCGAGCTGAATGCCTTAGTCGACACCGGCGCTGATTATTCAGTAGTAAGCTTCAAGATGGCGAAGCACCTTAAAAAAGTTGTGACGAAGTGGACTGGTCCGCAGATACGCACGGCAGGCGGCCATCTTATTACGCCCCTTGGCCGATGCACCGCAAGACTTACGATAAAAGGCTTCACATACGTCTCTGACTTTATTGTACTGCCAGAATGTTCACGGGAACTTATATTGGGAATGGATTTTCTACAAGCTAACGGCGCCATAATTAACCTACGTAGGTCCAGTGTATCTTTCTCGACAAAACAAGCTATACCTGTGGAAGAATCGGAGGAGCGACGTCTCGCTGCACTGCGCGTCGTTGACGATGACGTAACTGCGCCGCCACGCTGCAGTGTAATGGTTCTTGTGGAGAATGAAAGATTTTCTGACCGCGAAGACATAGCGGATGGAAACATAGAGCTCCTTTTCAACAAAGGTATTTGCGTGGCTCGGGGCCTTGTTCAGTTAAGCGATGGCCGTGCAAATGTCGCACTTACAAATTTCGGTAATGAATTCCAACACATCGCACAAGGAACAGCTATTGCCTATTCCCACGAGTTCTGTGAAGCGACCGAATTATGCAGCCTAACTACGTCAACTGCCCTGCCAGGAACCTGCAGTGTCGACAGATCAATTACCGTCAACCCGAGACTCCCTGAAGCCCAAAAGAAACAGATATATGCCCTGATAAAGGATTTTTCTGACTGCTTCTCCACGTCCTCGAAGGTACGGCGCACGTCTGTTGCGAAGCACAGAATCACAACAGAGGACGCCACAAGACCCGTATGCCAGCAGCCGTATCGAGTGTCGCCAAAAGAAAGGGAGATCATCAAGAAGTAGGTAGAGGAGATGCTTTCAGATGACGTTATTCAGACTTCCAGCAGTCCATGGGCGTCTCCGGTAGTGCTGGTTAAGAAAAAAGATAACACGCTTCGATTCTGCGTCGACTACCGTAAACTGAACAGCGTAACCAAGCGGGATGTGTACCCCCTTCCGCGTATCGACGATACGTTAGATCGAATTCGATGTGCAAAGTTTTTCTCCTCCCTGGATCTCAAGAGTGGATATTGGCAAATAGAGGTGGATGAACGGGACCGTGAAAAGACAGCATTCGTAACCCCTGATGGCCTCTACGAATTTAAAGCCCTTCCATTCGGCCTCTGTTCCGCACCCGCAATGTTCCAGCGAATGATGGACTCTGTGCTTGCAGGATTGAAATGGCAGTCATGCTTAGTGTATTTGGATGATGTGGTCGTATTTTCCACCACATTTGACCAACATCTAGAGCGCCTGCGACTAGTATTAGAAGCTATTCGCGTAGCAGACTTGACAATTAAGCCGGAAAAATGTCAATTCGGCTTCGATGAACTTCGGTTTCTCGGAGACGTCATCAGTGCTGAAGGCGTTCGGCCAGATCCCGAAAAGACAGCAGCTGTTGCGAGGTTCCCGACACCCACAGACAAAGAGTTAGTGCGATGTTTCTTGGGCTTATGCGCATACTACAGAAGATTTGTGGAAAACTTTTCAAACATTGCTGAGCCCCTTACAATACTGACAAGAGAAGATCAACCTTTCATGTGGAAAAGCGAACAACAAGACGCCTTTGACGAGTTAAGGAAACGCCTGCAAGCTTCTCCAATCCTTGCCCATTTTGATGAGACAGCCGACACTGAAGTTCATACCGATGCGAGTAACGTCGGCCTCGGTGCCATACTAGTGCGGTGGAATAACGGCCAGGAGAAAGTAATTGCTTATGCCAGCCGTAAGCTCTCGAAAGCAGAGGCAAACTACTCCGCAACCGAGAAAGAGTGCCTTGCAGTCATTTGGGCAATATGTAAATTTCGGCCCTACCTCTATGGTAGACCATTCCGAGCAGTCAGCGATCACCATTCGCTTTGCTGGCTGGCGAATCTCAAGGATCCATCCGGACGACAAGCAAGATGGAGCCTTCGGCTTGAAGAGTATGACATTACTGTCGTATACCGATCCGGGAGGAAACACAGCAATGCCGACTGCTTGTCACGCGCACCCGTCGAGACAACTGTGTCAGAAGAAGAGGATTTCCCGTTCCTTGGCATTGTTGACGCGTCACAAATTGCTCAACAACAACGAGATGACCCGGAATTGCTTCCACTTATACAGCGCCTGGAGGGACTCGACGTTCAACTGCCGCGTATTTTCTCTAGGGGGCTATCCTCGTTCTGCCTGCGAGGAAGTATCCTCTACAAGAGAAACTTCGAGAACAGCGAGACAAAGTTTTTACTTGTCGTACCCACATCTATGCGAGAAGAAATTTTGCATGCCTGTCACGATGAGCCGACGTCTGGACACTTGGACACATGGGCGTGAGCCGTACAGTCGCCAGGATTCGTCTGAAATACTACTGGCCCAAGTTATTAGCATCAGTGCAGCACTACGTCAAGACTTGTCGCGAGTGTCAAAGGCGCAAGACTCCATCCGTAAAACCGGCCGGCCTCCTCCAGCCAATAGAGCCACCAAAAGCCCCATTCCAACAAGTCGGTATGGACCTCCTTGGACCCTTCCCAACATCATCTTTAGGCAAAAAGTGGATAGTTGTGGCCACGGACTATTTGACCCGTTACGCCGAAACTGATTCCCTGTACAATGCAACGGCTGTCGAAGTTGCAAAATTCTTTGTCCACAATATCGTGCCCAGGCATGGCGCTCCCACAGTTGTTATTACCGATCGTGGAACGGCCTTTACTGCGGACCTTATGAAATGCTTGTTGCAAATGACACATACTGATCATAGGAAAACTACGGCGTACCACCCTCAGACAAACGGTTTAACTGAACGCCTTAACAGAACACTGACCGACATGCTTTCGATGTATGTCGACTTTGAACATAGGCTGCTGGACGAAATTTTGCCATACATCACCTTCGCATATAATACGGCCGTTCAGGAAACAACACGAGTCACCCCGTTTGAACTTGTATTCGGCCGAGCAGTATCCACAACTTTGGATGCTATGTTGCCGTTAGATGAAGAAAACCATAACTCATCTGACCTAGATGATTTCTTGCAACGAGCCGAGGAGGCACGACAGCTGGCAAGGTACCGAATACGCCGCCAACAACGCATCGACTTCAGGCGGTACAACCAGCGCCGTCGAAGCTCATTACCAACCCGGTGGCAAGGTGTGGGTATGGACCCCAGTGCGACACCGTGGACTGTCCGAAAAGCTTCTGTGCCGATACTTCGGCCCTTACGAAATACTTCGTCGTATAAGCGACGTCACTAACGAAGTGAAATCCGCTAGACACGAGAGCCCAAGACGGCGCAACTCCACGGAAGTTGTGCATGTTGTCCGCATGAAACCCTACCAGGAGAGGTCATGAACCACAGCAACAACAACAAAAAAAGTGAGCGCCCACAGGAGCCCCTACTTCCTCTCACGCATCGGGCCGATGCGGTAAGGAGGGGGATAATGCCACGACAAACTTGGTGACATTCAAGTTGCGCGCCCTTTGCATTGGGCACTGTGCACGCCTTACAGTGGCGTTGTTCGGCAACAACAGGCAGCGATCTTCGTGGCACGGGCAGCCAGTTGGACCCGGCTCGCATGCGCCACGCGCACGAGGTGTCACGCGAGAAGAGGAAGACGGTTCGAGCCCAGCTTGAGAACGCGACTGCCGCGGATTTCTGCACGTCCTCAGTAACTTTTACTTGTGGGCACAAGTTCGCCTTTAATAAATATCCTTGTTTTACTAACATCGTTACAATATTCTTAAGCACGAGAGCATAGAGGATGACTTCGCGGAGCTGCTCGGTTGATATAGAGGGAAAACCAAGTAAAAAGAGTATAAGATGCCGCAAAATTCAGACAGCTAGAGGAAATTCACTGAGGACTGAAGCAAGGATTTCCTCTGTCTCCCCTGTTGTTCAGGCATAAAACGACGATTGGAAAGCATCGAATTCGGTTTTGATTGTCATTCCGTAATGGGCAAAGGATGAAAAAGAGGGCGGATGTATGCGGATGACATAGTGCTACTAGCGGACAGTGCAAGACGTTTACCGACTTATGGGAATACATTGCAGTGAAGCGACATATCTAGGCCTTAATTTTAGCACTACAAGATCGGGAAACATACTCTTTAGTCAAGAGAGGAAAACAACGTGATATCGTTGAGTAAGTCGTACCCACAGTCATACCCATGCCTAGGCGTGTGCATAAACGAAGAATATAATACCTGCTCAAATATCCACCGACGTAATCTCAAGTATGAAGTGCAGTACAACAAGGATGAAACGGGGAGCGCCTCGGGGCTACAATAAAGGCGAGGTGGTGTGATGAATTTCGAAAGCAGCAATGGTTCAAGCGCTAATATTCCCCAATGCAAGTATCTGCTTAAAATCGGAGATCTTGTTAAGGTTTGAAGTTAACGAATGGTCGGAGGGACGATTGGCTTTGGAGGCTCGCGACAAAACCACTAATGAGACAGCGCAGGGTGACATCATTGGGCAAGGTCCTTTTGAAGTCAGAGAAGTGCAAAGCAAAATTTGTTCTCAAGAATGACTCGGGACCGAGCATAGATGAAAATAAATGAGTGGCTGAAGTGCGCATATATCTGTGCATCAAAACGCAATATGGAGAAAGAGGTCAAGAAAGTTCACAACAAGGTAAAGGTCAATTGAAAGCGTAAATAGACAACCAGGAGTCATAAAATAGAAGGTGAGTGAAACAGAGACAGTGAACTGAGTGGAAAGGAGGCAAACAAGAAAGACTATGGGGATTTAGAAATACCGAAGAAGTTACCAGGACAAATCTGTACGGTAACACAAAAAGCAGTGCTTTGCCTCTTGAGGCCCCAGCTGGTTGCCTCAAGAAAAGAAAACTTACCGCAGTGTCGCAAGAGGCATGTGCCTGCTGGAGAAAGTCTTGAAAATGCCTTAACACATTGCAATGGAATGCATTGATATTCTCCCAGAAAGTCCCATTTCGACTTTTCAGAAGCGCTGCGATTCAGAGCGGATGCGGTCAAGGTAAGCAAGACATGTTTAGAGTACTGGTGAGAAAAAAAAAAGGGCAATACAGTAATAGATCCGGAGTCGTTACAGGCATGTAAGTAGCTCTACAACATAGATGTTTTACTGAAGAAAGAAAATATCAAGAATAGGTAGCAATGCCATTGATTCAGGAAAAGCTGATTACATCAAGCAGGCCAGGTGATGCCGCTCCATCCTCCAATACAACTTCGTCTCCGGGAAACGCGTGACGATCTTGCTGCTGCCGTAATTCCGGTCACCATAAGCAGCTCGTTCCCTTCCTGTAACGCCCTATAGCTTTTCAAACATTTATCCACAAACGTTTGTGTGACAGTCTGCTTTCTCTTTGCAGGGAGACATGGACAACCTCGAGAAGAAAGCAGTATTCCTGACAGTGCATGACATAGGAAATAACCGTAAGTGGCTTCGTTTAAATGCTCACTACCTTCTATTCTCTTTATTCGTGTACTGGTTGGTCACACATTCCCTGAGCGGACGAAAGGTGCCCTTGGCGTGCAAAGTTTTACCGAACCTCGTCACCGCGGGCAGTGTGATCTCGGGGCGACCACTTCAGCCGGCATCCAACAGCAGCGCGGCTGTTCGTTGCCGACAATGACTGCGTGCAAGCGAGAAGCTCCGGAGGACATATCCATCCTTTCGAGTTCTTATCCAAACGTTGCAAACACTGCTACATGGTGTGGCACTAGGGGTTCTACGTTGGTGGGTACTTTCAGCGGCTGTATTAAATCACCATTCCGGTCATGCACCGCTCATCGTTTTTTTTCCGTAATTTTAGCCGATGACCTGGAAGCCAAGGGCTGTAATGTCTTATTTATTTTACTTATTTTCTACCGAACCATTTGTGCTAGGTTTTCCGAATTTCTTCCGCGCTCCATATTTGAAATGTAGTAGCTTGCAGACGATAAGTACGGGTTTTCTGGTCTGTGCGTGCGCTTCAACACATGCCAGTGGGCGTCCGTGAATTCTTCAAAGCACACGTCTGCTAGGTAGCGAAGGCATACTTACGATTAGACACCGCGCTGGCTGGTTTGGCACATATTTAACATGAATAGGAAGCTTCGATGAATCTATACTGTAGAATGTCAATCCACAAGGAAACCACCCAAGGTGTGAGAACAGTCAAAAGTATCTATGAGAACGATATGACACGTAACCAATCACACACACTACATTCGTGACACCAGTCAATCACATGATCACAACATATTCTGCGTTTTCAGTTACAAATATCAGGAGTCTGTCTGTTGTTAGCTTGATGTCTATTTGGCATCCGTTTCTCTTTGAAATTCGCATTCATTTCAATACGTGTCACGCAATACATCAGCGTTCTTTTTGTTTACACTGCCTTAAAAGTCATGCTAAAGGCACCTAAGAAGGTTGTCTGGGGAAGTTTCGAGAGTGAATACTGTTAGGGTTAGCGTCTGACACCACGTGCGACAGGAATTTCGCCCGACCTTCTACCAGGATTCGTCGAAATGAGGGTTGACTTCTCCTGCGATGGTTAACGTCAGGCACCTTGCGCACAAAGGGCCTTCTACCAGGATTCGTCGAAATGAGGGTTGACTTCTCCTGCGAGGGTTAACGTCAGGCACCTTGCGCACAAAGGGCCTTCTACCAGGATTCGTCGAAATGATGGTTGACTTCTCCTGCGAGGGTTAACGTCAGGCACCTTGCGCACAAAGGGCCTTCTACCAGGATTCGTCGAAATGAGGGTTGACTTCTCCTGCGATGGTTAACGTCAGGCACCTTGCGCACAAAGGGCCTTCTACCAGGATTCGTCGAAATGAGGGCTCACTTCTCCTGCGATGGTTAACGTCAGGCACCTTGCGCACAAAGGGCCTTCTACCAGGATTCGTCGAAATGAGGGTTGACTTCTCCTGCGATGGTTAACGTCAGGCACCTTGCGCACAAAGGGCCTTCTACCAGGATTCGTCGAAATGAGGGTTGACTTCTCCTTTCCTTGCTCGGCAATGCAGGAGGAGGGGCCCTCTCTCTGTGCCTGTCACGTGACATCGACGGAAGCAAGATCCCGCCCACACTTGTAGAGAGCCTACTTAAGGGGCTCCGAAATGTACTTTTATATACTTCATGCTTTTCTTATTTTCTTCCAACTACCTTTGAATAAACCGTGCAAGTTTCGCACTAGCAAATCGTCTCGCCCTTGCTTGGTCGCCATGGTCTACCGGATGCCTCCAGCCCGCCGACAACACCACGCTACCCAATAAGTAACGTCGGTCGAGCTTCGATAGGCAGGCGCCGTTACTTCTCGGCAGCAGTACGATACGCTACCCTGGAGTACGTTACACTACAAAGGTTATATAAGAGGGTCAGCAAATTGACTATTGTACGTGTGGAAGTTGCGCCATCTATGTATGAAAGTCTACAAAAATACTGTAGAGTAACGTCAAAAGCATACAACACCAGTGGCTTATACTAACCTTCACACTATCTCCGCTATACTCTAAAGTAATTTACACCTTCAAAAGTGAAAAAGGCTGTAAATGTGTCTATAATCACACTTTTAGGGTGTCAGTTATATAAATCACACCCTAAGATGTGTGAGTTGTACACACATTTACACCCTTTTTGACTTTCAAGGGTGTGAATTATCTTACAGTGTGCCTCCGCTTTGTTTCAACTATCTCCTAGATCGGCCCTGGCTTAGGGGATTGTCTAGCAAATAAAAAGACGGGAAGTAGCGCTGAAGAAATAATACATTTGCAGCGACG
The DNA here is from genome assembly GCF_038994185.2 of Dermacentor albipictus. NCBI lineage: Eukaryota > Metazoa > Arthropoda > Arachnida > Ixodida > Ixodidae > Dermacentor > Dermacentor albipictus. The sequence continues at coordinate 285,533,071 of NC_091821.1, read as the reverse complement.
ATCTGCTTCTCCAAGGTGTTCGCGTCCGTGTGGCTCGTTTGCGTGAACATTGCCGACGTATAGGCTCCACCTGGGATCATGTCGAAACTCGTGCATCAATGCTACTTGAACTTATTCTGGTAAAATCCTAATAACCATAATTGATTGACAAAGAAACAGAGTCCACAAATGTAACCGTGTGGGTGTGCAATATCTATAGATCTCAAAATGACTTAAGCACCTGAGCAACTTTTATATAAGCACCATCTATAGACAAGGAGTACACTAAAATAAATAGTTGCCTTAGCGACTTGCCCAATAACGGTATCTATAGACAAGAAATAGAGTAATAGAAATAGGCAACTAACCACATTTCGTCAGTAGACTGTCCATAGACTGTCCATAGAATGACTAAAAGTAGTGGGCAGGCGACTTTTGTCTCTAGACAATCTCAAGGATGGGAATTAACGCAACGACTTTTCTCTATAAACACACTATACATTGTGAATTGACTAAAATAGAGATACAACTTAATGACATCTGTCTATAGACACACTATAGACTGGGAATTCACTGAAAGGTAATTACTTTTTGTACGCGTATCGACTTGCGTCAGCCTGGACAGCAGCGCCAGACCTAATGGCGGTTCTCGAGCCACGGAGCGCGGGGCTGCGAGTCACGGCAGCTGCTGCAGGCGGGCTGCGCGGTGAAGCTTGGGTTCTCCAACACTGTTCTATGAACACAGAAGAAGTAGGCTGAAATTGGGGCCAAGCTGTTTTCCGATAAATATCCTGTCTAATAACTAAAATAGTGTGCTTCGTGACAACGAAGAAAATATTCCATTTCTGGCACATGTTTTCCCCGGTTGGATTACTGATTCGGACAGTGCCATGGAATTACTCAATTGGCAGCACACCGTGTAATATGAAAATGAGATATGTTCATTAAAGCTGCTCTACAACTAGCACTATAGTAAATTATCAGCGTGTTTTTTTTATTAGAATTATTTTTTTAATTGTCTTTGGCAGAGAAGCGCGATTCTAACCCTTTATCTAAGTTACTCAAGCAGCCATTACTTCTGCGAAAAATCAAAATGCTTAATAGACTAAATAAAGTTATTACTCTAATTATCTTGTTAAATAATTACTGTACGCACATATTTCAATCTACGGGTTGTAGCTAGTGAGTATGCAATGCATGTCGACTTAAAAGGAATTCTTAACAATACGCCAGTTTCGAGATATGAATTTCAATGTGTCCGATGAAATGCATTGGAGTTCCAGTTAATCTTGTGCTTTAATGCATAAACAACGTTTTCTTTAAAACGTAGACGGAACAAAAGCGCATGCATATTTACGGCAAGTTTGTCGACGCGTATTTTGAAATCGGGGCCACCCTCAAAGTTCTTTCTAAGTTGATGTGCCTTGCATACTCGCTAGCTACAATTCGTAGATTAAAATATGTGCCCTAAGGTAATTAATTAAAAGCGTAGTTGGGTGAATTGTTCAATTAAACATTTGGATGTCTCGCAGAAGCCGCACGACTGGCCGCTCGCGGCACTTTGCGTGTATCCGCGGGCGTCTTTCACACTCAGAAAAACACTAATGTAGCAGGTTTCGAGCAACAGCAAGCTGTATCGGGAGTTTTTCGTGTGGCTCTCAATTTTCTCATTGACACTTTTAATTCATTTATAATATTGGGAAAGTTGACTAATTAATGAAGAGTAATGATCTAATTAAGCGGAATGAAAAAAAATAATCTGAGTATCTCCAAGCGATGGCAAACAACATCACGTTGATTCTGTCGAGCTACGCGGCATTTGCGTATTTTTAATGTTTGGCTCAACTTACGTAGGACACCCTCTATATACATACATGGGATTCGGCAGGAATTCGATATATCTGAATCGGCAGGAACCCGCAGCATCGGTATCGTCCGATTGATCCACGGTATTGCGGAATAGGCAGTCAGCGTCTTTATGCTGGTGCCCTGACTTATGCGTAATAGAAAATGTATGTTCTTATACGCGCAATGCCCATCGTGTGTCCAGTTGGTCCCTTCAAAGAGGACAGCCAGCAGAGGGCGTGATGATCGGTCACGACGCAGAAGCCCCAACCGAAAAAGCATGGTCAAAATTTCATGACCACCCATACGAGCGCGAGACATTCCCTCTCACTAATGGTGTAAATTGGCTCGGACGTGGAAACAAGGCGGCTGGCGTAAGCGATGACACTGTCCTGGCCCTGTTGAAGCTGAGCGAGTACCATGACCACGTGTGTCAGTTCGTATTTCAGTGGGCGCAGAAGGATGACAGAATCGACGAAGCCGCTCAATCAGGGTAGAGAAGGCTTTCTCTTGCAATGGTCTTCATCAGAAAGATACATCGTTCTTAATATGGTCACTGAGAGGGCAAGCGATGTCGGCAAATTTTCTCACTAATCACCGGAAATAAGAGCATATAATCCCATAACACTACGCACATCTTTTGTTGAACAAGGTACGGGAAGATTTCGCATGGCGTAAACTTTCTGACGCTCAGGTTGGATTCTTGCGGATATATATCGGATTCCAAAATTGAGTATCAGCACGCGAATGCTGTTTTCGATGATCTGGATTACGCTTTTCGGCAGGGTAATATTGCGGGACAGCGCCAGTAAGTGGTGGTATGCCGTACTCGCCGTCAAGGAAGACATTTGTAGCAGCTTGGGGAGACAGCCTCCGCAGGACGTAAGCGCTGTGATGTGGCGTTGGCTGGTGGCGGGAAACATCAAACCCGCCTGCGGTTTGAGTAGAATGTTTCGAAAAGAAGTTGAGGTCGTGCGGACTGTGTTCAAGGACGATAAACGAAACAATGGTATAATGGCCCCCCACGGTTACTCGTGCGGTGCACATTACAATAACAAAGTTGCAACGTTTCAAAGTTTATTTGTCAATACAGCAGACAAATACACAAATTCTGACCTGCCTAAGCATGTTATGCTTGTTGGTTGGTCAGGCAGCAGGTGGAGAATCTTCTAAAAAAATAAACTTCATATACATGCATTTCATGTGATACGCGACATTGCCGATAAATCTGACAGCACAAAATTACATATACAAAACAATTAAAGCTATACAGAAGGCAATAAATTTACGCCCCAATCTCGTAAACCAGTCATCATCTTTCTCTTGTTGTTTGCAAGACATAGATCATCAGGAATTTCATTAAACATAGCTGGTACATAGTAATTGCGCATCTTTTTACCATAATTACGATAGACCCGTGGTTTAACAAACCATTCTGTTTTCCTCAACGTAACATCTTTTTTACAGGAGTTTTATATTCATTTGAATAATAATACCACGTCAACACAACAAAATAAAACAGCTCATGAATCTGTAGGATGCCTAAATCATCGTATTTCTCTTTCATGTCTAGCGAGTGTAATTTGTTACCGTAAGATATACTGTTCACGATTCGTTTTAGTATGACATTTAATGCTTGCTTCTGATATTCCGAACAGTCTCCATATAATATAATACCATATTTTAAAACAGGTTCCATTAGTGCTGTGTAGGTTACTCGTCGAAGGTTTCCCCCGAAGGCGCTGCAACATGGCCGCCCTAATCTTTCTAGAGAGGTCAACGATGTGCTCGTTCGAAGTGAGATGTTGGTCGAAATAGAGGCCCAGATATTGAAGTGTTCGCTCTACTTGCATGGCTTCGGAATCACATGGGCGACAATGGGACATGTACAGTGGTTGGATTAAAGAAACTGTTTCGTGGGGATTTTTAAAACAAGTCAGTTTTGTTTTGCGAAGGTTTAAGAAAATAAAGTTTTGCGAGAACCAATCACTTACTTCAGTATCTGCTTGAAACGTTTTAACGTCAGTACAATAGTCAGTGACTTCATGTGCGAGCGCTGTATCGTTAGTGTATCGAAAGATTTTCGATTTAATCTGCAATAGACTCAAATCAGACACATAAACGTTAAATAGCCGTGGGCCGAGTGTACTTCCTTGAGTACACCGAAAGTAACATTCTTCAAATGTCCGTACGTATTATCAAGCTTCACACTGCAACCTGTTCGTAAAATAACTGTTAAAAACTTTTTAAAATGACCGCGGAAACCAAGTGAGCGTAATTTTTTGAGTAGTAACGCATAATGTATTCTGTCAAATGCCTTCGTTAAATCCAGGAATGGGGCTAACACAACGTGATTATTTTCTATTGCAATGTAAACATAATCAGAAAATTCTACAAGAAGTGTTGTGGTATTTCTATTCTTTGTAAAGCCAAATTGCGCAGCATTGTTCAAAGAGTATTTTTTCACAGAATGATTGCATAACGTATGCAACATGCTTTTCCATAATATGTGCTATCGACGACACTATTGCAATGGGCCTATAATTTATTAAGTCGCCTTTCTTGCCGTGTTTGTGCACAGGCCTGACAAAATATATTTTAAGTTTGTCAGTTTCAAATATGCCGTTCAGTATGTTCAGAACGTCTTTTAAAATGACAAAGTTCCTGTGCGAATCTTTGAGGCGGATGTCATCATATTCTGGTGGCTTGAACTGTTTCATTATGTAAATAATGCTCCATAGATCATCCGCTGATATGAGGGGCCGATACGCTGTATGCGCACATGCTCGTTTCAATTGATATGGTGCAGGACTACTGATTTATGTTTCTCAACTTTTCTGTTGTATTCAAGAACACATCATTAAATATATCACAGGGCACCTTCACATTTTCCTTTGGAAAATTCTTCTTTACTGTTTCATCAATGGAAGCGTTTTCCTGCCTACCCATTAGTTCATACGCTATCTCCCATGTTTTCTTTCCGTCACATTTGTTCAGTAAAAAGTGTCGCATTAAAAAAAAATATTTTCGCCTGTCGCATTTTAGCCGTTGCTTGATTCCGCAATGCGCGATATTCATCTCTTAGCGCTTTATCGTATGGTTGTTTCCTGCATTTCTGCCATGCCTTTCGCGCAGCACAACTCTGCTATTTCATGAGTTATCCATTTCTTATCTGGGCTTTTTATTTTGATATTAACAGATTTAGTTGACTGTTTATAGACATTGCGAAGGATTCCTACAGTTTTATTGTATAAGCTGATGTGATCCAAATGTAAAAGGGAACTCCTGTTAACGTTATGAATTAATTGGTCTACTTTTTTGTTATCTAAAAGAGAACCTCCAATAATGCCCACATCCGTTCTATGATCGCTAGACATAATTGCAACCGCTACAAAGTAATGATCGGCTAGTTTTTGTTTGATAATTCCGGAAACATATTGCTGGTTTCGCAAACGAATTATTATGTCGTCAATGGATGACTTTGTTTTATTAGCACCTAAGTGTTCTTCTCTTGTACATTAATTAATTGTGCTAACGAGTCGAAATTCTGCCAGCAAATCGAGGTAATCAGCGGTGATACTTTCTGTCTCTTTCATAGTGTCTATCTTAAGATCCCCCGCAATAATGAAGTTCTTCTCATTCATGTACTTATAGAAAAAAGTATACAGCTCATCTAGAAATCATTCATATTCGGTGGCCTATATATTGCGCATAAAGTGCACTCTGTATTTGCTTTCGAAATAGACAGAGTCTGCATGAATAAAACAAACATCAGTTCTATTCGTCATCCACACATTTTCTATGAACACCGCCTCCTTTACGACTTTCGCGGCACAGTGCATATTGAGAATACCCAGCCAGGATAAATGTACATTTTGTCGGCGCATCTATGTTAACTTCGGTTAAAATAATAATATCAAACGGAACCGCAGAAGTCTTGAGCTTCAGTCCTAATTCATCCCAGTATTTGTTGAAACTTCTGATATTAACAAGTAGCAAACTAAGTTCGTGGTTTAATTGTGCTTCACTCTTAGCAGTTTCTACATGAATATTCCTCTCACGAAATGAGCCAGAGGAAGCTATTACGCTAGTTTACCGAGGTCTCTCTCTGAGTTGATACTAATTACCGATGCACCTTCACTTTTCCGGGCAAGGATTTTCCCGTTGCTCACCCAGACGAATTTGAATCCTCGATCTCTTGCAAGCTTCTTACACTCCGAAAGCACCATTTTCTGAGCCCTTGTCAGGTTTTCGTTGATGTAGACTTTGCCTGCCTGCAGCGCGCGCTTTTTCGCCAGCCCCATGGGCCTTGTGGTCTGGTCCACAAAGCGAACAGTAATCGGCGCAATCTTATCTTTATGTGTCTTGAACCGATGCAATGCTTCTATCACCTGTCGCTCCGGGGACTGTATGTTGAGCTTTATGCTGAGGTCAGTCAGAACTTGGCAAAGGTCCTGATTAGGGGCTTCGGGTATCCCGTGTATTTCTGCAGTTCTGCGCCTTGTGTATTGTTCAGCGCTTTCTACACACTCTTTCAATCTGGCAAGCTCAGTGTCCTTTTCAGTCAACTTCTCAGTCAGTTCCTCAGTTGTTTCTTTAGTTTAGCTATTTCATTTTGCTGATCGGCAATCTTTGACAAGAGTTCGTCGTACTTGGAAGCAAGCAGCTCCACTGACTTTTCAACTGCCTCTGTGATTGTGTTGTGTTTGTCAACTTTGCCTTCGAGGGTTCCCAGTCGGCTCAGTATTTCGGCAAGCTTCTGGCTCAAGCCTTCAATCAGGATATTCACAGAGGCTGTAGTCTTCCTGTTTTGCCTTGTCTCGTTGTCACTTTCACTATTTGATGCATCAGGCGAAGTACTACCACCGGCGACTCGCACAGTGCACGGTACGTCGAGCGTCAGAACCTTTTTGAGCCCTTGGTGGAGAGCAGCGCTCATAACGGAAAGTCCTGTGTCAGCGAGAGATGTAACAGGAACACCATCAACGTCCAGTAGATTTCCGTGTGTAGGCAGGCTCAACAGAGGAGTTGTAGGACGGGTCGGATTGGCTGCCTAATTTCCTGGAGTGAAGCGACCGGTTGCAGATGGGGACGAAAAGCGGCGAACGGGACCGACGATTGGACGGGCAGCCGCTGGACCTTGGTGGAGCACTGCCAGCGTTGATGTTCCTAGTCGCCGAGAAAGTGCAATTGCCTGACAATTCGTGATGAACCCGTAAATAAACCCGTAAATGAAATTGAAGTAAATGATATAAGTAATAACCGTAAGGAGTAACGCAAAAGACATCGATGGATTCCAGAATAAACCTATTAAGTATGCTGCCGATCTTCTAGCCCCCTTGTGTTTCTTATATATTTAACCTCTGTCTTAACCAGGCTCTTTTCCCTTGTCAAAGGCAAGTAGCTCGTGTAACAAACAAGGTAATAAAAATGACTTGGGTAATTATCGCCCCATATCAATCCTTCCTTCATTTTCGAAAATTCTAGAAAAAGTAATTTTGAATCGCTTTATTCAATTCGAACAGAAAGATGATCTTATAACTCCGTTCCAGTTTGGTTTCCGTAAGGGTCTCAGCACTGAGCTTGCGTTATTAACTCAGAAAGAATTATTCTTAACCGCTGTTCGCGATGGACAATTGGTCTTGGGAGTTTTTGTACACTTTACCAAGGCCTTGGACCATATCAACTATTCTGTTCTAATTGAGAAACGTTTACGCTATGGCTACCGCGGCAAAGCTGCACACCTGAATAAATCCTATATACAGTACCGTGTTTAGACAGTGGACATAAATCAAGGTATCTCTCGTCTGCTTGCTGTATATTGTGGTATGCCACGAGGCAGCATATTGGGCCCTTTACTTTTTAATCTGTACAATAATGACATCAGCATTATAAACTCTGCGGCAAATGATATAATTAATTTACGCTGATTACACCAGCATCTTTTTAATAGGAAATTCAGTTGATGAATTAACTGATGAAGCCAATTTAACCTTATAGAAATTAGATGAATGAGCATGTCAAAATAGTTTTAGGCTAAATACGAAAAAAACAAAAGCTATGATATTTCGCAGTAAAAATAAAGACGTTGTCCTTAATAAACCGATTCTACTAAATTCTTGTCCTATCGCTATCGTACCCAGCTTTAAAATATTGGGTGTCATATTTCAAGAAACCATATCCCGGGGTACAAATGTCGATTGTTTAGCAGTAAAACTGTCACAGGTAATTGGTATTGTTTATCGTAATCGCCATTTACTGCCACAAAACGTTCTGATGATTTTTAATAGTTTGTTTCAATCTCGGCTTAGTTATTGCCATTTAGATTGGTCTACTACCACTCAACAAAATGTGCACAACGTTCATGTCTTTCAAAAAAAGTTGCTACCGTTAATTGCAAATGTCCCTGGTTATTTTCATGCACTTCCTTTTTTTGTAAAATATAAAGTTAGGCCAATCGCAACACTGTACGATTGTTGACTGTGTAGAGCTTATCAACAAGAGTTAAACACTGGAGCGAGCTTTGTTAAGCAACTTGCCAACTTAGAAAACAATAGCACTATATGTGCAACACGCAATAAGGAATGCTGGAAAGTACCAACACTAACAACTAAATATGGGCAACAGACGCTTTGTAATAAACTACTAAGATTACTAAATAGGTTGCACAGCAAAGCGATTCAACTGGTGAACACTACCTTTAAAGCTATTTGTAGTTATTTAAACTTAAAACTAGACAAGTTTCCTTGTTTTTTTTCATTTCGTTGATTTTTCTAACAAAACAATTTTTTGTTTTTGGTCTGCTGCCCTTTCTTTTTTGGACAAGAAAGAACAGTATGTTTGCTTTGTTCGTCCTTGCTCTGCACCTACAAATAAAATATTTGCATAATAATGGGCTTTTTTTTTCTCTTTTGCATCTCTATAGAAGATTGCATTTGTCTGTGTAGGAATATATGCTTACATTTCATGCATATCTGTAAGATTATGTAAGTTTGCATTTCTGCCACACAACTTTCTTCTGTTGCCTGCACAATATTTCTGTATAATATTTCAAAAGTTATAAACTTATTGTGTTTATTGCTGCTGTAATCGCCAATGCGGGTGCCTGCGGCTTTGTCAGGCTGTGGAAATGACAGCTTTTTCCGCACGCCCCTTCGTATCATCACACTTTACTGATGCAAAAATAAACGTGATTGTGATTGTCATTATCAATTAGCGGTAGTGACTCGGAGACGATCACCGAGGAGGCGACGACCTGTGGCTGCGGCACTGACGGGCGCTGTACTGGAACAATTAAAACATATCGCTCTATCATCCGCTCTGCGCCAGTCAGCTGGCTTGCGATGGAGGACAGCTTGGCCTCTGGAAGCGAGCGGCCGCAGAAATGTGGTAGGTGTTCGCATGGCGGACCGAGAGATGGGATGCCCAAAATCGCTATTTCCTCCCGAACAACCGCTTGCATAAGCGAGATAGAGGGCACGCTTTCCCCACGGTCGGAACGAACTGGAAGCGTTGTCATGGACTCAAGCTCACGGCAAACGATGCGCGTTATATCTTCCGGTCCTATTGGCTCAACGAACCGCGGCGTTCTTCGCATGAAGATGTCGCGGCGGTATTGGGCAATCTGTCGGAGGTTGAGCCACGCGGTGGACCTCCGCTTGTTCGAAGCGCCGACACTTCTTTATCATTGCATCCCCCGTGGCACACTCCTTACACATCATGAGATTGAAGGCATTGTCGGCAGTACCCTTTAGTGTGTGACCGATCTTGTTTTCCTTGGTCATGTATTACAGCGAAGCTGTATACATCTACCGTCCAAGGATATTTTCGTGTCATCTGCGTGGTAAGCTAAAAACTCCCCATATGTGGGCCGGTCCCGGATATAGTGCAATGCCCGGCCGACCCGTGGCGGAGGTGAAGCAGGCGTTAAGCACTCCCCATACGTGGACCAATAGCGAAGATAGTGCAATACGTGCCCGACCCGCGGCTGAGGGGAAGCAGGCGTTAAGCACTCCCCATACGTGGACCAATAGCGAAGATAGTGCAATACCTGCCCGACCCGCGGCTGAGGGGAAGCAGGCGTTAAGCACTCCCCATACGTGGGCCGATCCCGAAGATAATGCAATGCCGGGCCGACCCATGGCGGTGGTGCAGTATAACATTAAGGGGACCACATACACAGCTTCGCTGGTCATCCTTCTTCACAGAGTGGAAGGGCACTGAGATTTTTTTATCTGCCCTGCGACAGAGGGCCAGCACATTCTCTATGTGCACGACAAGGGGTTCTGTTGATGTCTGAGCGCACCACGCAAGTTCTCTTTTTGGTTCCAACCGATGACTGACAGGTCTGCGAAACAGGTCTCGCATTTTTTATTTGCAGACATCTAGGCTTGCTAGGTTAGGTTCGTGTGTATCGCACCATTTCTTCGCAGTTCCTCTCATACTATCAAGAAAGCAGATAGTTTGACTAGTTGGTTTAAATGCATACTTGGTTGGCATACTTGGTTGGTTTAAATGCATAAAAAAGTCAAGAACGAGCGCAGTATATGAGGTCTGCTAACTTCAATGTTGGATCCCACCTGTTGTTGTCGCACACTCGGTCGTACATCGCAAGCCGATCCTCGGCGTCGGCGTAGTCCGTGCCACAAAATGTGTCCGCGTCCCGCGGATGAGTGAGGCTCACCATTGGCATAGACTGCTGAGGCGTTGTCGGTTGTGTAGGTTGATCTGCCATTCTGGCGGCAAGCAGATGACGTCCGTTGCGAAGTTCCGTGATTGTACCCCGCACCTCCACCAAAATGTTGCAGGAAGAAAGGAGGCCCACGAGTGTAGAATAATGTATATTTGCAAGTGCTATATATGGCGCTCAGGAAACGGCCAGAGATTTCATCTTCCTCTATTCCGTGTCAGCTTCTTCACCGTAACACACACACACACACACACACACACACACATCATGTATATATATATATATATATATATATATATATATATATATATATATATATATATATATATATATATATATATATGATCGAGACCGACCCAGCTGTCCAGCGCTTTATTAAAAACAAAGGCAACGCCCCAGCTCATGCACCAAGAACAACAGGGCAGATGATGATGATGGCTATGTGCAAATGAATACGACGAATTACGTTAATAGTGCTTACACTAACTTCCCGCCGTCATGGAAGCGGCCAGCCTGGCCGCAGATTAGAGATTATCTAAACGGGGAGTGAATGGCTTCATCTGCGAGACGTGAGCAATTTCGGCATTCCGGCGGCGTTGGTCAGTGACGGAGTGTACTAGGCGGACGAGATAGTTCACTGCATATGTTTGCTGCACAATGGTGTATGGGCCAATGTAGCGTTGAAGTAACTTATCACTGGGCCTGGAGTGCGGACTGGAGTCCAAAGCAGGACTTGGTCTCCAGGGTGAAAACGGAGGTCACGACGTGTGTTGTCGCAGCGACGTTTGCGCTCAGGTTGGGTAGCTTAATTCTGTGCTATGCCGGGTGATTTGATGGCAATGTGCAACTCGGGCAGCAAAATCTTCTGGAAGGGACGCGTTAGGCGAAGGTGGTGTTAAAAAGAATTCTCTGTCGAATATGGTGGAAGGAGACCGTCCATGCACAAGGAAAAAATGGCTCTAGCCGGTAGTCCGTTGTGTAGCAGTATTATATGCGAATGTCGCAAAAGGAGGAATTTTATCCCAGTCAGTGTGGTCAGGATGTATGTACATGGAAATCACGTCAAACAGCGTATGGTGGAAGCGCTCAGTAAGGTCATTGGTTCGCGCATAACAGTTAAAAGTATATTTGTGGCCGGTATCAGCGGCCCGAAGAACTTCCTCGCGAACTTGGGGAATAAAAACCTTACCGCGGTCACTCAGAAGAACGTGACGAGCCCCGTGGTAAAAGACGATGGAGCGCAAGAAAAAGTCAGTGATCTCAGAAGCGGTACCTGATCGCAGAGGGGCAGTCTTGGCCATCATAATCGTCATCATCATTATCAGCCTGGTTACGCCCACTGCAGGGCAAAGGCCTCTCCCATACTTCCCCAACTACCCGGGTCATGTACTAATTGTGGCCATGTTGTCCCTGCAAACTTCTTCATCTCATCCGTCCACCTAACTTTCTACTGCCCCCTGCTACGCTTCCCTTCCCTTGGAATCCAGTCCGTAAACCTTAATGACCATCGCTTATCTTCCCTCCTCATTACATGTCCTCCCCATGCCCATTTCTTTTTCTTAATTTCAGCTAAGATGTCATTAACTCGCCTTTCTTCCCTCACCCAATCTGTTCTTTTTTTATCCCTTCACGTTACACCTATCATTCTTCTTTCCGTAGCTCGTTGCGTCGTCCTCAATTTGAGTAGAACCCTTTTAAGCCTCCAGGTTTCTGTCCCGTAGGGGAGTACTGGTAAGACACAGCTGTTATACACTTTTCTCTTGAAGGATAATGCCAACCGGCTGTTCATGATCTGAGAATACCTGCCAAACGCACCCCAGCCCATTCTTATTCTTCTGATTATTTCACTCTCATGATCCGGATCCGCAGTCAGCACCTGTCCTAAATAGATGTATTCCCTTACCACTTCCAGTGCCTCGTTACCTATCGTAAACTGCTGTTTTCTTCCGAGACTGTTAAACATTAGTTTTCTGTAGATCAATTTTGGACCCACCCTTCTGCTTTGCCTCTCCAGGTCAGTGAGCATGCATTGCAGTTGGTCCCCTGAGTTACTAAGCAAGGCAATATCATCAGCGAATCCCAAGTTACTAAGGTATTCTCCATTAACTCTTATCCCCACTTCTTCCCAATCCAGGTCTCTGAATACCTCCTGTAAACACGCTGTGAACAGCATTGGAGAGATCGTACCTCCCTGCCTGACGCCTTTCTTTATTGGGATTTTGTTGCTTTCTTTATGAAGGACTACGGTGGCTGTGGAGCCGCTAAAGATATCTTTCAGTGTTTTTACATACGGCATGTCTACACCCTGATTCCGTAATGCCTCCATGACTGCTGAGGTTTCGACTGAATCAAACGCTTTCTCGTAATCAATGAAAGCTATATATAAGGGTTGGTTGTATTCCGCACATTTCTCTATCACCTGGCTGATAGTGTGAGCATGGTCTGTTGTTGAGTAGCCTTTACGGAATCCTGCCTGCTCCTTTGGTTGACGGAAGTCTAAGGTGTTCCTGATTCTATTTGCAATTACCTTAGTAAATACTTTGTAGGCAACGGACAGTAAGCTGCTCGGTCTATAATTTTTCAAGTCTTTGGCGTCCCTTTACTTATGGACTACGATTATGTTAGCGTTCTTCCAAGATTCCGGTACGCTCGAGGTCATGAGGCATTGCGTATACAGGGTGGCCAGTTTCTCTAGAACAATCTGTCCATCCTTCAACAAATCTGCTGTTACCTGATCCTCCCCAGCTGCCTTCCCCCTTTGCATATCTCCCAAGACTTTCTTTACTTCTTCCGGCGTTACCTTTGGGATTTCGAATTCCTCTAGACTATTTTCTCTTCCATTACCGTACACTGGTACTGTATAAATCTCTATGGAACTCCTCGGCCACTTGATCTCATCCATATTAGTAATGATATTGCCGGCTTTGTCTCTTAACGCATACATTTGATTCTTGCCGATTCCTTCTTTCTTCTTCACTGCTTTTAGGCTTCCTCCGTTCCTGAGAGCATGTTTAATTTTATCCATATTATAGTTCCTTATGTCAGCTGTCTTACGCTTGTTGATTAATGTCGAAAGTTCTGCCAGTTCTGTTCTAGGTGTACGGTTAGAGGCTTTCTTACATTGTCGTTTCTTGATCAGATCTTTCGTCTCCTGCGATAGCTTACTGGTATCCTGTCTAACGGAGTTACCACCGACTTCTATTGCACATCCCTAATGATGACCATAAGATTGTCGTTCATATCTTCAACACTAAGGTCCTCTTTCTGAGTTGAGGCCGAATACCCGTTCTGTAGCTTGACCCGGAATCCTTCTATTTTCCCTCTTACCGCTAACTGATTGGTCGGCTTATGTACCAGTTTCTACCGTTCCCTCTTCAAGTCTTGGTTAATTCGAGTTCTTAGCATCCTATGGTCAGTGCAGCGCACCTTGCCGAACACGTCCACATCTTGTATGATGCCAGGGTTAGCGCAGAGTATAAAGTCTATTTCATTTCTAGTCTCGGCATTCTGGCTCCTCCACGTCCACTTTCGGCTATCCCGCTTGCGAAAGAAGGTATTTATTCTCCGCGTATTATTCTGTTCTGCAAATTCTACTAATGACTCTCCTTTGCTATTCCTAGAGCCTATGCCATATTCCCCCACTGACTTGTCTCCAGCCTGCTTGCCTACCTTGGCGTTGAAGTCGCCCATCAGTATGATGTATTTTGTTTTAACTTTACCCATCGCCGATTCCACGTCTTCATAGAAGCTTTCGACTTCCTGGTCATCATGACTGGATGTCGGAGTGCCGACCTGTACGACCTTCAATTTGTACCTCTTATTAAGTTGCACAACAAGACCTGCCACTCTCTCATTAATGCTATAGAATTCCTGTATGTTACAAGCTATATCCTTATTAATCAGGAACCCGAATCCTAGTTCTTGTCTCTCCGCTAAGTCCCGGTAGCACAGGACGTGCCCGCTATTCACCACTGTATATTCTTCTTTCGTCCTCCTAACTTCACTGAGCCCTATTATTTCCGATTTACTGCCCTCTAATTCCTCAAATAGCACTGCTCGACTCGCCTCACTAGATAACGTTCTAGCGTTAAATGTTGCCAGGTTAAGATTGCAATGGCGGCCTGTCCGGAACCAGGGATTCTTAGCACCCTTTGCTGCGTCGCAGGTCTGACCGCCAGTTGCTTCGCAATCTCGGTATATCTTGTTAAATGGTTGACCCAAGGGTCAATCCAACGCTGACCGGAGGGTGTTAAAGGGAAGGGACCATATAAATCAATGCCAACAAATTCAAAAGCTGCGTCCGAGCAAGGGAGAGGTTGTAGTAAACCGGCTGGGGGGGTGTCGAGAATTGGCGGTGCTGACATGACGCAAAAGAGGCAATGAATTTGGGCACCGTTGAGGATAGGCCAGGCCAGAAGCAGTGGGTCTTATGCGGTTGTAAGTCTTGTGCATGCCCGAGTGGCCAGCCGATATGCCATCGTGAAGTGCCTCTAATACTCGCATTCGAAGGCAGCAAGCTAGAACTGGGACCCACCGGAGACCAGTTGGGTGGTAAACGTCGCGGTGTAGCACGCCACTTTGAAGGCGGAATTGTCGAAGTTGGCGTGGCAAGCGGCTGTTGGGTGGTTCGGTGAACCCGCTCAGGCAATCCATGATAATTCCACAGTAGGAGTCGGCCCGCTGAAGCAAGACGAAATCAGAGCGTGATGAAAGCGTAACTGGGACCAGGGGCGTCATCGAGAGCTGGCGTGAGGCAGGCGTAACATCGGAACGACTTGGTGGGGAAGACGACGGCGCGTTACCGGGAGAGAGCGAGAGTGGGCAGCGAGACAATGCGTCTGCATCATGATGACTTTTTCCAGACTTGTACATTATTGTAAAATCATATTCCTGCGAGCGGAGTATCCAACGTCCTAAGCACCCTGACATGTTTTTCATTGATGACAGCCAACACAGAGCATGATGGTCGGTCACGATGCTGAAGTGGTGGCGGTAAAGGTATCGGCGAAATTTCTGAATCGACAAAATGATAGCCAGGCACTCTTGCTCTGTAAGGGTGTAGTTCCGCTTAGCTGGAGAAAGTGTTCGGCTGGCATATGCTATGACTTGCTCTTAGAGGCTGCATTACATTGCAGAAGTACTGCGCCAATACCTTGTGCGCTTGCGTCAGTATGGAGTATGGTGTATGGTGGGGGCTCGATCATCGAAGTGGCGAAGCACTGGTCCGGAAGTAAGATGTTGCTTAGGAGATTGAAAAGCCAACTCACAGTCGGTAATCCATGTGAAAGAGGCACCGGCAACCAGTAGCTTGTGTGGAGTAGCTGCTATTGCAGCCAAGTTACGTATAAATCGACGAAAATATGACGCCAAGCCGAGGAAACTACGCAGATCTTTCTGTTACTGGGGGCGAGGAAACTAGAGAACAGCACTAATATTTTCGGGTTCTGGCTGGATCCCATTGTTTTAGATGATGTGGCCCAACATTTTTATTTTCTTGCTTGCAAATTTGCATTTTTTTGTATTGATCTGGATACCAGCATTTGCAAGGCACTGGAGAACTTTGTCTAATTAATGAAGATGTTGGCTGAAGTTAGACGAAAAGATTACAATATTGTCCAGATGACACAGGCAGGTCTTCCATTTTAGTCCACGAAGTACGTTGTCGATCATGCGCTCGAATGTGGCGGGAGCGTTACAAAGGCCAGAAGGCATCACGTAAATTCATAAAGTCCGTCTGTTGTAGCGAATGCGGTCTTTTTTTTGTCAATCTCGTTCATCAGAATTTGCCAATATCCTGATCGAAGATCAAGACTGGAAAAACACTCCGCCCCTTGTAGTGTGTCCAAAGCGTCGTCAATTCGAGGTATTGGATATACGTCCTTGCGTTTGGTCTTATTCAGCGCTCGATAATCGACGCAGAAGCGAACGGAGCCATCTTTTTTTTTTCTTTACCAGAACCACACGAGAAGCATTGGGGCTAGATGAACGTCCTATTATCTTCCGCACAAGCATGTCAGCAACCTGTTAAATGACCTTTCGTTCGGGCGTCGATACACGATAGGAGCATCGTCGTGTTATAGCGGAACCATTGCTTTCGATGCGGTGTGTAGCCGCAGAAGTCTGGCTCAACACAGGGAACAGCTATCGAAACAGGCTTTGTGCTTCGCCAAGACCACCAGCAAGGCTTCGGACTGCGCAGCTGTTAGGTCAGAACCAAGAACGTCTGGAGGAGGGAAATAATCATCCGTTGGTGCTGGCAATGAAGAAGGGCAAATCGTGACTATAGAGATAGGTCGAGTGCCGGCGAGGACAGTCATCCCTTTGGGCAGCATCACATGATCTGTGGTCGTGTTGCAAGCAGACAGAAGGGCGCGGCCACGTGAAAACTGGATGAGACTGGTGGCTATGAGAATTCCGCGAGAAGTACAGCGGGAAGAAGGTGCGACTAGGGCGTCTCCGATCTGACTGGATGTTACGGCTACAACGTCTTCGTGACCAGGGCGCAGGACGTAGTCTGCAGCGATGGTAAAGTTCACGCATTAAAGGGAAGAGTCCCTAACAGGTGCAAGCACTGCATCTGTGTTATGGACAACTTCCTCTCTACATGAAATGACGGCTGAAGCAGGATGTAGGAAGTCCCAACCCAGTATAAGTTCAAGGATACACGTTGGAAGGATGATAAACTCAATGTGGTGGCGTATGCCGTCCAGGAGAACACGAGCAGTACACTGCCCGTCGGGTCGAATGAATGCATTATTAGCACCACGCAAAATAGATCCAAGGTAAGGCGTTTTTACTTTCCGTAGCCGAGAACACAGATCACCACGAAGAACAGAAACGGCGGCACCGGTATCGATGAGAGCTGACGCGGGAACACCTTCGACAGTTACAGAAAGCATGTTGGCTGTGCGAAAAGGAGGAATTTTTGAAGACCGATAAAAAGCAGTTTCCCCTCCAAAAACTGCAACAGTTAGTTTTCCGAGTGTTGGTCGACAAGATGGGAAGTGGGGCGAAGCGGTGATGTAGAGCGCCGGTCAGGTGATGGAGAACGACGTCTGGCCGAACGGGAACTATGAGGCAGATGGGGAGGCCCGGAGACGGAGAACGCTGTTGCGGGAACAAGTACGATGCGGGATAGTAGGCGTCTGGTCGGCGAGTGTGGTCTCGCTCGTGATCCGCATAGCCTCGACTTTCATCCTGCTGACGAGCGCGGCAGAAGCGAGATATACGGCCGCGTATACCACAGTAAAAACAAACTGGACGAGGTGGACGCCACTGAGAGTAGGATGACGCTGCAAGTGCTCTGGTTCCCATCGAAGCCAAATGGTCATAGGAAACGTCAGTAGGCACGGAGGTCATGGTAGGTGTGGGTAGCGAAGCAACATCCGCATAGGTAGGTGTGGGGCGCGTTACCGGAACAAGATGCTTCGTGGGTGTAGTCATGACTGTCAACTCTTGCTTTACGACCTCGCGCAAGTCGAAGGTGAGGCTTGGGGCATAGGCAGTAGCTGAACGCCTCAGGTCTTGTATTTGAAGCTCTTCGCGGATGATCGTGCCGATAAAAGAACGTAGATCTGAAGAATGGGGAACCTGAGGATCGCTGCTGTCATTTTGAAGTCGAAGAGACTGCAGCTCGTCCAGGCGCTGACATGTGAAAGAGATGTATTGGACAGAAGCCAGATTTTGCATGATTAAGGCGTTGAACACGACAGACCCAATGCCTTTTAATATGTGTCGAACGCGTTCGGCTTCCGTCAAGATAGGATTCGCACGGCGGCAAAGAGCCAAGACATCTTCTATGTATGAGGAGTAAGACTCTTGTGGAAATTGGAGGTGTGTGCCCAGCTTCTCTGGCGACTTCTGCACGGCCAGACCAGGAAGCGAAGATTTGCCGCAGCTTGGAGGTAAACGTGGACCAATCCGCGATGTCGGATTCGTGACTGAAATGCCACGTTTTTGCAACAGCGGTCAAGTAGAATGCGACGTGCCTCAATTTCTGGGTGTCGTTCCACTTATTGCAAGAACTGACGTGGTCGTAGTGGTCAATCCAATCGTCGGCGTCATTACCGCGGAGTCCTGCAACGCAGGGGGACCGCGTTAAGGGCTCGTCACAGTCCAAGAGGGCACCGCAGGCGGGGTCGTCTGTGTGGTAGGGTTAAAGGCGCCGGAAGAGCCGGGGTTGGAAGTGTACATCGTTGTAGGGGTAGCCGGGCGCACGCGGCGACCGGAACGTTGCTTCATGGAGAACAGGAACGCGAGAGGACGTCGGGGACTTGACGTACGTCCACCGCATTGTAAGACCGAGACTGAGCAAGCTGTCCAGCGCTTCTTTATGCTAAAAAAGGCAACGCCCCAGCTCATGCACGAAGAAGAGCAGGGAAGATGATGATGGCTATCTACAACTGAAAACGGTGAAGTACTTAGTGCTTACACTCTCTCTCTCTCTCATATATATATATATATATATATATATATATATATATATATATATATATATAGTATGGGGGAGGATTGGAACGGTATACGCGCCGTGCACGCCGACGGACGCGCCACTGGTGGCGGCCTTGCGCAGAACATGCGGGAGAGGAGCCTGGCGCGCGCCGTAGTTTGTTGTTTCGTTGATCGTGCTTCTCTGTCTGATTCACGTTTTCACAGCAAGATAGGCAACACCATTCGCACGTGTGGGGTGGCCAAAGCTTCATAGAATGTCGAAGAAGAACTGTTGCAGGGTGGGGGGCTCAAATACCGGTGAAAACGTGCCGGCGATACGGTTCTAATCATTCCCGGCAAAGCCTCATCAGCGGGAGCAGCGGTAACAAAAAATGGGTCGTCGCTTCGAAGGGAAATTTCTTCTTCTCATCCTTTCCTTTGTCTCGTCGGTGGTTTTTTCCACTCGATCATAGTTAGACGCGTGAGCAACGAAGTTTGTCTGCAATGCAGCATGAGGTTTAAAGGCATTTCGCGAAATTTCGTATTGCTGTTTGCCGCTTATATTGTTTTTCGCTCCTTTACTGCGTTGCGCTAGCTAGGCAGCACGACTGTACGAGCGCATTGCGTTGTATGTTAAAGCTACTGAAGTTTGCAAGAACTGAAATTGTTGGTTTCATGTGGCGCGGTAAATCCTAGCACCAGCTGTCGCGCACTTCATGTTTTTACATCTATTTTATGCGTGGCTTCGCATATGTTTAGCTTATGCTAGTTGCTCCATGCATAACTCTTGTCGATTCCTTTGAGCTGCGAAGTTTTCACCCTGCCTTGTTTGTAAAGGGTATAAATCACGCTGTGTCTTATCGGAATGATACCAACGAAGTGTTTCTTTAACAGCTTTATTCTTTTCGCCCGAGGGCATTTTAGATATTGTTTACGTTTTTGGAACTGTGTTTAGAAAATAGGTAGTTGAGGACGAGAATTGCTAATAGCTGCTGCATATGGTATTTTTCTTCCATTTCTCGCTGAAAAGTTCGCGTCCCGTTTGGGATGTCGTCACACCTCGATGCTGCCTGAGCAAACTTAACACGCCGAGTGATTTTTTTGTTTCACAACGTAGTCCCTTGCATGTGAGTTTTGTACTCAACTGAATTCTTTCTTATACTTACGCTTGCAGGCGACTAAACCGGGCCTTGCCGCCAGCGCTCATCTTTGACTGGCGCTGCTCTGCATTTAAATATATCATGTGGCACCTCTCTCTAGTAATATAAAAAAGTACTGAAATGTTAGTCAGTCTTTAGCTTTGTACGTTTCCACGCGGCTCCCTCGGGGAATTTAAAATTGCACAAACTGCAGCGGCAACGGTAGTTCATCGGCGCATGCAGCAGAATTGCATCGGCGGTACAGCACTAACACGCGCTTTTATTAACCCATGTGTTTGGTGACTTCGTTGGCTAGTGTACGCGTTTGAATCAATAAATTGGCAATTACTCTTCTTGAGGTGACTTCGACTGCACTTATTCGGCGATGTCACATGTATTCATCGGCAGAAAAATCACAACGGCATATGCATAGATTGCACCGTGCGGATTTGTTTGATATAAGTCTTCACTAACGACGGGTGCTTATTATTCAGGTACAGAAGCAGCACTGCGGCAGAGGTAGAATAAAAAAAACATCGAGAAATCGCATCACTCAACAAAATTTATCGGCTAGTGAACATGAGCTCCACGTCATGTAAATGGGGTTAATGGCGTTTGCCTGCGAGACACACCTTGCACGTATGTGGACCATGTTGTCCCAAACACCAGTCACATGGTGTTCATACCCGCTCGCACAGAGGTCAGCATCTTCCCTACATCTGTCACCGTAGAAGAAGCAGCCTGGCACCCGAACAAACTAGGAATCGCAGCCGCGAACTTCAGCCATCCTTGCTGCAAAGGCTTGTCGTCTACTACTGCTCCCGCGTGTACTGTTGGAAGCGTCCGCTAGGTGGCTTTCAGTGGCGCCTCTATAGGCGGTACACGAGGCGTATAACGGGTTGTCCTCTATCCCTTTCATGACATGGAGTGTTTTGTCGGACTCCGACGTCGTCGCTTAGACTCTCTTACACAAGTCCAGGTCATTCTCAATGTAGCTGGTAAATGATTCACCCGATTGTTGTGCACGTCCTCGCAAACGCGATTCTGCACGCAGCTGGGACACAGCCGGGCTACCAAACACAGCCACTAATGAGGTCTTGAACGAGGACCATGTCAGTAAATCGGATTCATGGCTGTACCAGAGTGTTGCCACACCTGCAAGACAGAAGAGCGCATTGCTCAGTTTTGCGGGGTCGTCCCAGTTGTAGGCGTTTACCCTCTGATAAGTCGGCAGCCAGTCCTCCACGTTGGTGTCATCCGCACCGCTGAATATGGCAGGGTCCCTGTGGCGAAGCACACCAGAGCACATGACGAAAGGAGGAGGCACTTGCTGAGATGGAGTACGAGTGGTTTGCTGGGATGCGTCTTCTGGCATGTGTATAATGCGCGTCTGAGCAAGACAACACACGCAGTGCTTGGGCATCAACAAACTGGCTGTCTCTTTATTGTGGTTGCTTTTATATCTTCGTGTGAGAGGGTGCCGCATGCGCAGATGTGCTTAGGAAAAAGAAGGATCCGCTGCTATCAGCTCATCTGCTTCCGGGTAGCCAAGTATGATACATCTCCTTTCCCTTAACGAAAAAAAATTTATGACCTGAAGACAAGAAAGAATAGCTAGGAGACTTTACGGAAATTCGCTTCATATTGCAGCCATTCAGGCTTGTTGCGCTGACGGGTCGACCTGCGGGGCTCTGCTTCTGATGCCTCCATTTTGGGGAAGACCTGCATGTTGGCTTGCGGATGACCCGTGAACTCGGGTGCACTTTGGCCTGATTCTCGAGGCTCCTGTCTTTCGTTTTGTAAGCTACTATTTTCAGCGTTGCTGTTGTCGTCATCTTCGTCTACCCTGCGGTATTTTTCCCGCGTTTGACGCAGGTGTTGTCTGTTCCGCCTTAGAAGCCTTCCATCCTCTGTCTCCACGATGTGGGACCGGGGAGCCACTTTTGAAGCACTCTTGCCTTACGTGACCAATTGTCGTCCAGTATGCGTACCGTGTCTCCTTGCTTCAAAGGGTGCAGTGTTTTGCCCCTGGCCTGCTGTTGATGCTTGAGTATTGGGCATCCCAGCTCAGTGCTGTATTCCGGAACGTTGGTGCGCAGGCGCCGTCCGTGTAACAGTTGGGCAGGTGAATGGCCATCCTCTAGCACAGACACACGATAAGACAAGAGTCCTAACCAAAAATCGTCGCAAGATTCAGTGGTCTTTTTCATAATGTGCTTAACTATCTGTACTCCCTTTTCAGCAAGTCCATTTGATCTCGGAAATTGCGGGCTTGATGTAATGTGCTCAAAATCATATCGCCTTGCGAAGTCGGCAAACTCTTTAGATGCAAATTGAGGCCCATTATCTGTAAATACTTGCACAGGGATCCCGTAGCGTGCGAATATCGCGGATGTTTTTTGTACCACCTCATGGGCCGTCATTGTCGACAACTTTTCCACTTCAGGAAAATTGGAGTGTGCATCGAACACTACTAGATGCTCTTCCCCGGCAAAATGGAATATGTCGATACCTACTCTGTACCATGGCATACTAGGTGTCGGGCGCAAAATTAGGGGCTCGGTCTGCTGCTTGTACGCATATTTTTGGCATGCGTTGCACGAACGAATCATTGATTTAATGCTACTGTCTAGTCCAGGCCAAAAAATAAGTGCGCGCGCTCTTGCCTTGCACTTATTCATACCCAGATGACCTGCGTGTACCTTTGTTAGCATTTCGCTCCCCATTGAATTGGGTATGACAATTTTGCATCCTTTCAGCAGTATCCCGTCAATGACAGATAGCTAAGCCGTAAACGGACGTAATTCCCCTTGAACCGTTCCACGCGACAGTTGATGCATTACAGTACTCAGATAGAGATCCGATAGTGTCTCGTCCTGAAGGCGACGTTTTGTCGATGGGGTTACCATGCACGAGACGACACGAACTGCATGAAACTCGATGTCCTCCATTGCCTCCGGGTTTGGTGAAAGGGCGGGCGCACGGGAGAGCATGTCAGCCAGGAGCAGGTGCTTTCCAGGAACGAACTGCAAGTCATAATTGTATTTTCGAAGGCGAACAAAGAAACGCTGTAGCCGGGGTGGCATTTCTCCGATGTATTTTTTTGCGATGGCCAACAGCGGGCAGTGGTCCGTCTCTATGAGAACCTTGCGGCCATAAGTAAACTGGTGAAATTTTTCGCAGGCGAACACTATGCCAAGCGTTTCTTTCTCGATTTGCGAATATCGCGTTTCGCTATCAGTTAGCGTTCGCGAAGCATACATAACTGGGCGCCATTCTTTCTGGTGTTTTTGCATTAGCGACGCGCCAATGCCGATGGCTGACGCGTCTGCCGAGATCTTTGTTTCTTTAGTTTCATCCAAAAACGCCAGGAGCGGCGGTGATGTTAATGCCTCGCAGACGTCTTGCCACTCGCACCAATGGGCTGTAGTCCACTCAAAAACCGTATCGTCCTTGACGAGGCTTCGCAGCAACGCCGTTTTATCGCTTAGGCTGGGTACATACTTTCGGAAATAGTTGACGACACCCATAGTGAATTTTCTTTACCTTCTCTTCTTACTTTCGTGGCACAGAGTGCCTCCAAGCTGGCGTAACCAGCTTACTTGGTAGAGAAAACCTTGCTTCAGCTGTCGTCGTTTCTCGTCTTCCATCAGAGATGGGACGCCATAGACGTTGCACTTGGAGAATAGACTTTATGTACACATTATATACACTGACAGCTATTTACAGTGGGTCTGACGTATCAACTCGACATAGCCGATAGTACATAGCACCTTTCGTACGTCAAGACCCTTGGGTTACACTGGGACCGGCGCCTTAACTCGGCAGAGCCGAAAGCGCAGAGCACCTTTCTTGCGCCCGGAACCCCTGTGAGAGGTCGGGAGCCAGGTTTTAAACCTTCGGTTGCCCCTCCCGAATCCCCTCACGGCAAATCACGACACCCCAGTGACCTGATTGGGTCAACTGGGCTGTCACTCATTGGGCACTCTCTCTCTCACCCTCTCCCTGCGTTCCTCGGAACATTCAGAGAGATAGAGGGAGAGAAAGTAACCACCAAACAAAAAATAAACAAATAACATCCCAACCGTTTCGCCTCCGCGACATACATGGAAAAGTCTCCCGACACTTTGAAAAACACTTACGGGGAAACGGCCATCTGCGTCGCCCCGTCCTCGCGCTTTCACTAATCCCATCGCGCACTGCGTGCCGCAAAGGACACCCCTGCCGACGTGCGCCCGCCGATTCGCAATGCCGTCTTGTGCATTGTTCGTCTCGTCCGGCGGGCCCGCAAAGCTAAGTGCACCGATGGATTTGTCTCGGTGGCGCCAGCCTACCTTTCAAGAGACTGCGCGTCGGGTCACCGATCCCTCGGGTTTTAAGCTGCCACTTTGTACCCCCCCGGCATGACCATTGACGCCCTAACGACGCTTTGCCTGCACGCGTGACAGGTTAAAATGTCCCGACGCGTCGGCGCGGGCTATCTGCCGTCAAAGAGCGTCTCCCGACTCATTACCAAAGCGCCCGGCTGGCTTTACTCTCGGCTAAGCCTGAAAACGGCGACCTCCCCCAATCCTAGGAAGGGAAATGACCTCTCAGCGTCCATGCCGTTTGGCAACATCCTTTACACGTCCTCCCTAAGATTCATGTACGCGCTCGAACGAATTCATGTACGAATGCGGGTACCTGAATAGTAACAAAACAAGAAGGATGGTGCAAAGAAAGTGAAACAAATGTCACGCTTTCGGCACTAGGATTTCTCTGTCCCTGCCCGGGCGGCCTGAGCTAGGATCGCTCCTCAAAAACCGAGCCCCTCTGCGCTAAACACTGAATGCAAGCGCACAATGGTCATACAATAACTCTACCTGAACGAAAGGCCGTACAGGCATATTAAATGCACAAGCACTAACGAATGAAAAAGAACAAAGCAATAACAAACACCGAACATGGCTCATGCACAGCACTGCGAGTCACAGTGTCACATTAATGACCGCACACACGAAAACAAAAAAGACACACAACAGAACAACAAGAACTGCTTGAACGCATGCAATAATGCGACAGGAAAACGCCTATTTCACTGAAGAACACACTTCTTCGCACAGCTCTGTTCTATAGTTCCGCACATCACTCTTTTCCGCGCGAGTGTTCACTGTATAGTCCTCCCGTATCTTATCTCCCTCGGAAACACCGCTGGCTTTACCCAAGCATGCCTTCAACTATGCCATAAGCATCCTACACCTTGAACTAAGGTGAAACATAGGTGGAGTGGACCCCCCCCCCCACAGCTCCTACTTAGCCACCGGGGTCGAAGGGGTGATCCCCGCAATGGGTACGGGTTACCTCGCAGCGTGCTCTGCGACAAACCATCTGTCCCGAAATGACGTTTCCATCACGCCACGACCGCTTCGAAAAACTCATGCTCCCCATCGGCCTGAGCACACCTGGACTCAGTGCTACGATAGAAACCGCCTGACCAGCCCTGCACGCTCGCCCTTTCGGAGGCATCGAGAATCGAGCCGAGACCTCGGTTGGTTCGCACATGGCGTCCTCTTCTGCTTTTCTCAACACCGCAGCTCTCGCCTCGGGAACACTGACGTCAGCGCTTAACTTCAGCACGGCCGTCACTTGTGCCTCGTGAATGGGAGCACAACCATCGCTTGGTTCAGTTATAAATTGAGGATCTTCGAGCGGGACCACGTTTAGCTCTACTCCCCGAGAGCTCGCCGTGATCCCACCGCGTTTCTGGCCACCACGCACCTCACAACGACACTCCACAACGTCGCCATCAGTGGAAACCATTGCACCTGGGGTCTTCTCTTCTTTTGGGACACCTGGTACTTTCACCAGAGTGACGTCGGCCATTGCCAGAACCTGATCGACCGCTGATGAGCCCACAGACGATGCAGCTGCCGGCTGCTGCTTTTCTGCAACCTCAGTGCATGCTTGCATCGCAACCGCAGCGCCGTCGCACTCTCTGTCAACACAGCCATCAGCCCCGAATTCGGAGACACTCGATCCTCCTGGCTCTCCCTCCTTGATCTCCTGACCGGATTTCTCGTCATCGGGTGGGCCGCTTAGCGACACTTCGGGATTAACCCCGTCACCCTCTCTCGACAACTCAGCCGTTCCCGCCTGTCGCCGCTGCGCCTGCGCAAGCGAAGCTGAAACGGTAGTCTGCGCGGCTGCGCCGCACTCCCCAGAAAGGCACGCCACTGGCTTCTCGCGGACTACGTCGGACGCAAACTTCTCGTTTGGCCTCACAGCTACTGTGTCCGATGGAACGCCTTCGAGTTCTGGCTGGGCGCCATCTGCCTTTTGGTCTCTGACTTTCACTACCCCCTCAAAATCGCGCTCGGCTTTAAGCAATTGCCATGCTTCCTCCGACAGGAGGCAATCGGTCCGTGCTGTCAGCTTGTCAGTTAAAGCACACAGCACCGGCACCGACTCATTTACGTCTGCGAAAACGCCACAATCGTGGGACATGGTCAGCGGAACCACGGCGAGTTTCGCCCTCACCTTTTCTCCGAAGGCTGAGGTGAGGCTGATCGTTCCATGCGACTGTACGATCTCTGGCGGCAATACGCTCTCACGCAACTCTGTAATTTCCGCTCCCGTGTCTAAAATTGCGTCGATATGTCTATCCTTACAGTCCAGAACAACGGGAATGAGGTCGCTATGCCCAGCTGCTGGCCCTCCTATCGCGACGTGCGCCGCCAAGTTATCACTCTTAGCGCTCGGAACCTTCGAGGTTTGCTGCCCCGAGCCTAGGGGGCAATTCCACTTCATATGCCCACTAGAGTCGCACGAGAAGCAACCTCTAAACTTTGGTTTTGTCTCCGCACCTTGACCTTTCCCACTGCCGCGACTACCTTGCGGTACGCCTGGCTTAACACTCTGGCCTTGCGACTCTGCCGTCATTTGTTTCAGCTGCTTCCCTGCGCTGTTTTTGCCTTGCGCCTCCTCGAATGTCCGAAGTAGCGCGGCTAGGTCCGGTGCTTTTAGCCACGTTTTCCCTTCCTGCAGCGTGACGTACCGGAGTGCGTCATCTGACAGGTTTTTCTTCAATTGGTCTGCAACCAATAGTTTGACCAGCTCCTCGAACGTCGACACGCCTCTCGAGTCAAGGTAGAAGTGCAGGTAGCTTTGAAGGCGAGTTGCATAAGGTCTCCATCCTTCGTTCATGCGCTTTCCTGACCCCAAGAACCTTTTGAGGTATTCCCCTGCGGAAAGTATGAGCTCGTCAAGTACTGTTTCCTTGACTTTCGTATACTCCTTGTGTTCTGCCGGGCTAAGTCTTGTGGACAAAAACGGAACCCTGTCCGCCACCAACGGGAAAACAATCTGTCCCCAAAACTCCCTCGGCACTTCATATGCTTGCAGGGCGCTCTCAACCGACTCAAACCACACCGGAGCCTCCGCCTCTGATGGAAATTTGGGAAGCACACCAGCGAGACATTTAGCATAGCGTCTGAGCTCACTGCAGCGATCCTGCACACCCAACGCGTGCCCGCTCCCCCGTGAGCTCCCGCTTCCGTTCTGCCTAAGTCGCGCAAGCTCCACCTCCAACTCAAGCACTCGGCGCTGATCCGCGAGGCTTCTGAGGTCCATTTCCCTCTGGCTCTCCGATGCGACAGACCCCTCTGAGTGGTCCTCGACATTCTCGGCTCCCGATTCTCTCATCGTGGGCTGATTTCTCCTGTTGAGGTTCAAGTGAGCGAACCTCGCATTCATACGCTACAGTACGACCAGGCAGCGGTACCCCCGAGGTGTAAGAACGAGAGGACTCACCACTTGCTGAGATACTGCTGGTCGCCGCTGCCACGCCTTGCCCGTTGCGGAGTCGGCACCGTCGGTCGCACCAAAGTTCCAATGTCCTCACGGGACCTTGCCCGAAGTGGAGATGGCCAGGAACCGTCGATGCCCTTGGATTGACGGCTTGCTTCGCCTCAGCTGCGGATTTTCTTGCCCAGGCCGAAGTTTGATGTCTTTGCCGAGTTGCTTCTTGCAGTCTCTGGCGAACTTCCTCGCTGTCGGCGACGCTTCAGTCGGAATGCAGAGCGTTCCTTGTCGTCGACTGTTTCGATCCTGTCCAGACTGCGCCAGTGAATTTTCTTTACCTTCTCTTCTTACTTTCGTGGCACAGAGTGCCTCCAAGCTGGCGTAACCAGCTTACTTGGTAGAGAAAACTTTGCTTCAGCTGTCGTCGTTTCTCGTCTTCCATCAGAGATAGGACGCCATAGACGTTGCACTTGGAGAATAGACTTTATGTACACATTATATACATTGACAGCTATTTACAGTGGGTCTGGCGTATCAACTCGACATAGCCGATAGTACATAGCACCTTTCGTACGTCAAGACCCTTGGGTTACACTGGGACCGGCGCCTTAACTCGGCAGAGCCGAAAGCGCAGAGCACCTTTCTTGCGCCCGGAACCCCTGTGAGAGGTCGGGCGCCAGGTTTTAAACCTTCGGTTGCCCCTCCCGAATCCCCTCACGGCAAATCACGACACCCCAGTGACCTGATTGGGTCAACTGGGCTGTCACTCATTGGGCACTCTCTCTCTCACCCTCTCCCTGCGTTCCTCGGAACATTCAGAGAGATAGAGGGAGAGAAAGTAACCACCAAACAAAAAATAAACAAATAACATCCCAACCGTTTCGCCTCCGCGACATACATGGAAAAGTCTCCCGACACTTTGAAAAACACTTACGGGGAAACGGCCATCTGCGTCGCCCCGTCCTCGCGCTTTCACTAATCCCATCGCGCACTGCGTGCCGCAAAGGACACCCCTGCCGACGTGCGCCCGCCGATTCGCAATGCCGTCTTGTGCATTGTTCGTCTCGTCCGGCGGGCCCGCAAAGCTAAGTGCACCGATGGATTTGTCTCGGTGGCGCCAGCCTACCTTTCAAGAGACTGCGCGTCGGGTCACCGATCCCTCGGGTTTTAAGCTGCCACTTTGTACCCCCCCGGCATGACCATTGACGCCCTAACGACGCTTTGCCTGCACGCGTGACAGGTTAAAATGTCCCGACGCGTCGGCGCGGGCTATCTGCCGTCAAAGAGCGTCTCCCGACTCATTACCAAAGCGCCCGGCTGGCTTTACTCTCGGCTAAGCCCGAAAACGGCGACCTCCCCCAATCCTAGGAAGGGAAATGACCTCTCAGCGTCCATGCCGTTTGGCAACATCCTTTACACCCATCATTCTTCTCACGGCATTTTTGTCCTCCGGCGCGGGCATGGCTCGGACGCCTTCAGTCAACTCGGGGCTCGGGCGCACGCCGCCTTCATTGATTATGTCACCTAGGAATGTTATCTCCTTCATACCAAACACACATTTTTCACGTTTAAACGTGAGTCCTGCTTTTTCTGCCTTTTCTAGCGCGGCACGCAAACGTTGGTCATGCTGGGTTTTGTCAGCACCCCAAATGAGGACGTCGTCGACGTAAACGCGTACTCCTGGGATACTTTCAAAGATCTCAGTCAGTGTCTTTTGAAAGACCTCACTGGCAGACGAACTGCCGAACGGTAGCCTTAGGAACCGACAGCGCCCGAAGGGAGTGGCGAACGTGCAGACGCGCGATGTAACTTCATCAAGGGGTATCTGATGGAAACCAGAGTTGGCATCCAGTCGCGAAGAAAATCGAGCACCTGAAAGCTCACTCTCTATATCTTCGTGGGTAGGAATCGGGTAATTCTCACGCAATATACTTTTGTCTAGGGTCCATGCATACTCGGAGAGCGGCGTTCTTTTTTCTTACTACAACCAGAGGACTTGCCCGTTCGGCGGGTTCTTTGACGCCTTCTCCATGCGAGCCAGCTCGTCACGCAATGGTTGCTTCAGTGCCAAAGGTACTTGCCGGGCAGGTTGTACGACTGGAACCGCGTCTGGTCGCAGAACCATCTTGTACGTTCTTTGTACGCAGCCCGTTCCATGAAAAAGATGTCCAAATTTTATTTCTGGGCCTGCTTTTTCACTTCGTCTGATTGAGTCGATGTTTGCTGGGACAATGCCGAACTCGATGCATGTTTTCAAGCCAATGATCGCTTGGCGTCCTTTCTTGACGATAAAGAACGCAGTATCTCTCGTGGTACCGTTCATCTCTAGTGCTTTAGTGGCGGCACCGATACGCTTGATCTCGGAGCCGTTGTAAGCACTCAGCACTGCTGCGCGCTTGCGCAACGTGTTCACTCTCGAGATGCGCTGAAAAATACTAAGCCGAATCAAGTTGGCTTGGGAACCCGTGTCGACATTCAGTTCTATCTCGTGACCAGAAACCCTGCCACGCACTGTCCAGTCTTTCCTTGGTTTTGTGCTTACGCCACAGATGCTGACGTCAAGGACATCAAAGCTGTCTTCGCGATCTTCCTGAATGCCGTGAACTTGCCGGTTCTTGCCGTACGATGGAAAGTTATTCTTCTTTTTACATGCGTAGCAAGTTTTCCCGTAGGCTGGACATTCCTGTGACGCGTGCGCTCGACCACAATGCTTGCACCGGCCTTTCTGTTTTTTGCCGCGTTCATACCGGTGAGAGTAGTCTACTTGCACGCGCTCGTTGGCCCATGCAGCCTTTTGTTGTGCCGCCGCTTCAGCTGCTTTGCATATGTCCTCGGCTTTTTGTGAAGTCAAGGTTTTGTCCCGCAACATTTTCTCTCGGACAGTCTTGTTATTAGTCCCGAATACAATCTGGACCCTAATCAGAGACTCTTCAAGGGTCCCAAAATTACAAAGTTTGGCTTGCGTCCTCAGGTCACGTACAAACCGCTCGAATTGCTCTCCCTCATCTTGGACTCGCATACGGAACAAATGGCGTTCGTAAACCTCGTTCCCTTGCTCAATAAAGTATGCGTCAAACATCCGCACTAGCGTCTCGTAGTCATCCTTGAGCTCACCTTTGGCGAATGTGAAGTTGTAGTAGACCTCAAGCGCTTCGTCCCCCGCGGCGCTTAGGAGGATGGCCGCCTTGACCGCTTCTGTCTTGGGATGGTCTGTCGAGGTAGCCCTCAGGAATAGGTCCAGTCTTTGCTTGAAGAGTTCCCAGTTCCTTCTGACATTGCCGGTCAATTGTAGTGGGCAGGGTAGTTTTGAGGCGTCCATGGCTTGCTTCCTGCCGCGCGGTGTCGGGCACTTCTGACACCATGTATCATGCGCGTCTGAGCAAGACAACACACGCAGTGCTTGGGCATCAACAAACTGGCTGTCTCTTTATTGTGATTGCTTTTACATCTTTGTGTAAGAGGGTGCCGCATGCGCAGAAGTGGTTAGGGGAAAGAAGCATGTGCTGCTATCAGCTCGTCTGCTTCCGTGGTAGCCAAGTATGATCCAGCATGGGTGAGCGTAGGGTGCGGAATCGAAGTTCTAGAATGAATGTTGTAAGCCGAAGCACCCTAAACCACTTGCAAAGGCGTTTATTACTCAGCGGCCTTGGGGCTGACCGCTAGAGCAGGGCACGGACTGCCAGCACGAGCAGTGTTTTCCGAGCAAGAGCACTTAAGAGAACGACCCACTAGAGAGTGCTGCAGAAGACAACCCACTATGCCGTTCCAATCCTCGTTTACAATATATATATATATATATATATATATATATATATATATATATATATATATATATATATATATATATATATATATATACATATAGCACTTTTCATATGATTGGACTACAGGATGGCGTCATCGGTGACCAACGCGTTGCAGTGACTGGAGCCGTACCTACGTTAAGCTTTCTTTGCCTGCAGTGTCGCAACAGTTCGCTCAAATCATATTTAATTGTCATCCAAAATCAATAACTGGAAACGCATTTCAGGCTATAGGCAAAAATTCAAAGCTTTTGGTCTGTAGAGAAGTTCCTTTTCTCATTGGTAATGTGTTCGGCATCATGAGTGGCTGCAATTTGCTCCTACAAACAATTTTAGTGTAAGGGCTTTTCGTGGGCCCTCTTTCTCGCAACTGTTGAATGTACAGTATTACTGTCAATTACTTCCAACACCGTAGCCCCCTCCTCGCTGTAGTGCTTAGCTAAGCCAAAATTAAATTAAAAGTCGAACATCACATCAGTACAAAGATGGCTAATATCCGCTCAAGATTTCGATGACGGGTATTGTTACGTGCTACCGAAAACACAACAAGCAGCTCTTATTTTCTATCAGTGGCACCTTCGAACCAAATTCTACATCTGATTCCACGTTATCCTTTGCAGACTCGTCCTTCCAGGATTTTGTGGATCACCCGTGCATGGCGGAGATCAAGCAGCGGTCCGTCTTCATTCACGTAGACGTTCCGGGCCAAGAGGACAACGCCACTGAACTCCCCAGCGAGTGGGTGAAACGTTTGTGCTTCATCAGCACCACAGTAGCAAAGCCCATACATTAGAGCTCGTAATTACCATTAATGTCGCCAGATAGGACGGAATGTGTCAAGTAACTACAGCAGAAGCTCGCACACTGGGTACAGCGAATGCAGTATATCCATGTGTCTGTCTGACCGCCCAACACCACAAACGAATGTAGAAGACGTCTACATAGAGGCTTGGACAAGTCGAAAGGTTGTTTTCAATCCATGTTCCACTAGCTGAGCAGTACTCAGAAGCGTTTAGAAGAGTCCCAGAACTCTAGAAGCGTTTCTGGCCCAAAGATAATGCTCGGTCCGTATTCGCCTTGGGTATGTTTTAGGAACCTGTTCGTCAGACTATGTCTAGAAGTTACGTATGAAGGCTTATTTTGCTTGCCCGAGAACATTTGCAATCTTCACATAAAAAAAAGATTAACTCATGCATATATTAACGGTGTGCTAATGCAGATCGCTGGTACATACCATGCTTTTCTGGAACCGGTGCCATTATTCAGGATTTCTAGGAAATGTACATGTACTGAAGGCGACTAGCTTTAACTTCTTAATTAAAAAACACCAAAAGCTACTAATCTGTAAACAGTTCAGTATTACGCGCTAAACGCATGCTTTTGCAAATACATACATTAATAAAGGCAGCTGCATAGATTCCACAGTTTGTAATAACATTTCTCAAGGTATAACGTTGATAGCCTGTACATGAATGCAAACATCTGCACATATGGCGGCCATGTCATTTCAAAGCCGAAATGCAATTCTTCAGAAATGAATTGTCTCCCAAAACCATTATTACAATTTGCAAGTAAGTAGCACTTTAGATATTTGGGTATACTGCCAACAAAAGAAAAATTCATGCAGCGCACAAGGGTGTTGAATGAGGCACATTGAAAGGAGATCGTGTAAGCATACTGTATAGTGCCTCTTCCATAGCCAGCATTTCATGGCAATGTCTGAGGCAAAAAAATGCGAAATTTTATTTTTGCAAATTATGTACATGTGCTTGCCTGGCATTGAGTGTGACTATTGTGGGGGTTCCACTCTGCGTGCGGCTAGGGCTGAAGGCGAGCTCCCGATCTAGCCCCACGCAGTCGCTCCGTGGTACTCCCAACCCGTAGCGCGGGAATCGCGGCTACGCCGGGTTCGGACGAATAAGGCAAACAGCGGTGTCAACGGTAACAACGTTTATTGCTAATAGCAATATCAAACACTCGCAGAGGGACGTCCTCTCAGTAAAAGTAAAAAAAGGCTTGCCTCGTTGTCTGGGTGGGTCAGACAAACGAAGTCACTCACGGGATCCGGCAGGTGCAGTCCAGGCGGTCCAAGGCGTCGGCGTCCCAAGAGAGGGAGTCTCTCCCGGTCGCGCGCTTTTATGCCTTTTTACCTTGTTGCGAGGGGAAGTCCTCCTCGCCCGCCGGATACGTTTCCCTTTCCCGTGAGCCGCGTAGGAGAAGGGGAGTACGCGCGTCATGAGAGCGACGAAGAAACGGAGGGCGCGTAGTGCCTCTCTCCCCTGTCTACGCCGGCACGACCCGTCGCCACGTGCGAACGGGTTGTGCACGACGGCGCGCCTCGTCGCCACGTGCGAACGGGTCGCCGCGGTTACGCGGGAGGAAATGGAGGCGAGTGCTCCCCACACTATACGCTCCTGACAGTGGAGTTTCCCGGCGACGGCCGCGCCACCTGTAGCGTTGAAAGCGCAACTCTGGTACTGATACAACTTCAGTCGACGGCGTAGTGGCGCACGTGTTGTTGTTATGACCGCGTGTGATTTGAAACTTCTGAACCACGTGCGCCACCGTCCTGCGGGTAAACGTTCTCATACCGCTGTTTTACGATGACAAATGTGCAAGACATTGAAAACTGCCCAGGAAAAAATAGCGTGGGGACGGCGGTACTGCTGCGTCAAAGGCTGTAACAGCCGTGCAGGGCTGCCTGCTCTCCGACTCCAGATTTCCTGGCCGGCCGTGGTTTTGTGCTCGCGCTTCCTTCCTGGAGGATCGTACTAGAAAGCATTGTAGTCAGTAGACTGAAGTTTTTGGTCAAGAAAGAGTCTTGCCGAGCAGCCGACTTACATATTTTTGAAACTTCTCCATATCTTTTAGAGCTATTTATTTTGCTGTGTACGAGGCATACTGCGCGGTGGCTGCAGGTGTTCTGGCTTGCGTGAGTCGCTCAGCACTTCCCGCTGTGTGGCTCTGCTTGGGTTCAGATTGCCGGATACGGTCACCCGAGTCTTGGCGGCAGGAGCGGCCCAAGCTTGGTCGTGCCGGTGCCTCGGCAGTTGTAAACAAAGTACTGCGGTTGCTTGTCTAATAGCAGTCTAATAAAAATTTTCTGCAAGTTGTTTACAAGAGCCTTTTAGTAATTTTAAAAGATATGGCGCCTATCATCCCTGGCTAATGAGGCTTTGCAAGCGTGTCAAAACAGCACCACGGAAGGACACGACACGGGTCTGCGGCACGGGTCTACGGTAACTCAAAAGGTTGGATAAGAACATCTACGGTTTCATTAGTAGCAATTGCTACGAACGGGTGGATGTATGATTTTCCCTTATTTAATTACTTATCTCCACCTTACGGGTTTCCGCAGAACTATTACGTCAAACTCTTGCCTTTGCTTCATGTTGTCGACAAATTCGACTTCGCCCTGCCATCTGCTAGCCGCTTCGTTAGCTCAGATGGTAGTTGCCCCGGAAAGGCGGTGGTCCCGGGTTCGAGTCCCGGACCAGGACGATTTTTTCTTCAACTTTGAGGCTTTTCTTTTGAGCAACCCGTTTAGGTTTCCTTTGTAGCACGAACGGGTGGATGTCTGATTTTCCCTTCTTCACCTGCCCCTAACGCTTAATAAGCTCAGCCATGCCTGCACACTCAATTGAGCTGCTTGATCACAGCATAATGTGATAGTTGAGTGTACTCAGGCTACAGATACGCTGCAGTTGTGTTTGCCTTGGTGGAAGTGACACTTCTCATGATTCAGTTCTCATGAGATGACTAATAAAAAAATCGGGCCCCTCGGTTAACCCCTTTTCTTCTTATTTACTTCGCCAGCACAGTCACACCGGCAACTTCTTTCACGCTGTGTACGTGCCCGGCAGCGTAGAACTTTTCCCCTTTACGACGAATGGCAGGGCGTATCCGACCGTCTAATTTTAAGATTGGTCTGAAACCTTACAGCAAAACTTGCGCCATTTCTTCGTTTCAAAACAAGCATGAACAAGCGATCACATTGGCAGATCCGCGTGGGCAGCGTGAGTAGCGCGGTCCGTCAGTCACGGCCGGTCACTAGGAGCGCGAGCGCGCGCTCCCCTCGAGACCGGCCGTGCATCAGTGTCAGTTTTCACGGAAGGTACCGCAAGAGGCGCTGACGATCGCTGCTCGGTCGCGCCGCCTGGGCAGTGTCAGGAGCGTATATATATATATATATATATATATATATATATATATATATATATATATATATATATATATATATATATATATATATATATATACTCGAATGCATGCATATGAATGGCATCTCGAAAAACTGACCCCGCATAATAACAGGGCTAAGGAGGAAGAAGCAATGCATGTCAGCTGCTGGCAGGCGTAGTGGCGTTTGAAAAATATACGCCTTTAAAAAAATGGGGGGGACGCAGAAAAAACACTCATTTAGGGTACAACCAGTAGAAAAGAGCTGAATGCTTAGCGTAAACATGATCAAGAAATAACAGCTATATTTAAGACGATAGCGAAGACACTATGTAAAAAGATAGTATGCCCCATTGACAGCTGTCAAAGGTATATACCTGAATGGTTTGTCTAATTTTCACTTTCAACCATTATAGTACTGAATCCATCCTAGTTCGACATGCTGGTTATGAAATTACGGTATTTGAGGACCTCAATTAGTACTTATGATGCACAGTCGCTTGTTTTACGCCTGGCGATTCAGTGGCTGCCCTTGCGAAACTGAACAGTAGCATAAAAAACAAATACGACACAAACAAACGTCATCATTCAGGGTAACGTAGAAGCTTGGGCGAGTTGGTGATTCAATGTCGAGATGTTTGCACCGCGCAAAAAACGAGGACTGAAGGAAGAACACAACACAGGCGCTGTGTTGTGTTCTTCCTTCAGTCCTCGTCTTTTGCGCTGTGGAAACATGTCGATATCATACAGGGACCAAAAATATAAGAGACGTGCCGGCATAAAGAAATGCAGGCATAAGCATAGTGCCAGAAGACCTGCATTATTCAGTTTATAATTTAAAATGCCTAGTTTCATGTTCACCCAAAGCATCCCTCATGTTGTTTTGCTGCCTGAAAGCAAACAGTTATTATAGTTTTCCCTTACTTTGCATCTTGTAAGCAAGCAACCCTGAACACCGATTACAACTGCAATAACTGCATGTCATACTTTACTTTGTCTACCCAAAATTTTTTCCGTCTAAAGTAGAATTCATCAAAATATATCATTATCATCAGCAGAAGCAGCCTGTTTTATGTCCACTGCAGGACAAAAGCCTCTCCCTGTGATCTCCAATTACCCCTGTCATGCGCCAATTGATTCCAGCGAGCGCTTGCGAATTTCTTAATTGCATCACTCCACCTAGTCTTCTGCCGTCCTCGACTGCGCTTGCCTCCTCTTGGCACCCATTCCGTAACCCTAACGGTCCACCGGTTATCTGGCCTACGCATTACATGACCTGCCCAGCTCGATTTCTTTCTCTTAATGTCAATTAGAATATCAGCAATCCTTGTTTGCTTTCTGATCCGCACCACTCTCTTCCTGTCTCTTAACGTTCTGCCTAACATCCTTCGTTCCATCGCTCTTTGCGCAGTCGTTAGCTTGTTTTCGCGCTTCTTTGTCAGTCTGCAAGTTTCTGCCTCATATGTCAGCACCGGTAGAATGCATTGATTGTACACCTTTCTTTTTAATCATAATGCTAAGTTTCCAGTCAGGATCCGACAATGTCAGCTGAATGCGCTCCAAGCCATTTTTATTCTGTAAATTTCCTTCTCATGTTCAGGGTCCCCTGTGAGTAATTGACCTAGTCGAACGTGCTCCTTCGCAGATTCTAGAGGCTGACGGCGGCCCTGCTATTGATCATTATCTTTGTCTTCTGCATATTAATCTTCAACCCCACACTTATACTCTCTCTGTTAAGGACCTCAATCATTTGTTCTAAGTCATTTCCAGTCTTGCTGAGCAGGACCATGTCATCTGCAAATCTAAGGTTGCTGAGATATTCTCCGTTGATCCTTACTCTAAGCCTTCCCAGTTTAATAGCTTGAACGCTTCTTCAAAGTATGCAGTGAATAGCATTGGAGAGATTGTGTCTACTTGTTTGACTCCTCTCTTTATAGGTATCTTCCTACTTTTCTTGTGGAGAATTAGATAGCTGTGGAATTTCTGCAGATACTTTCCAAAATATTTACGTAAGAGCCCTGTACTCCTTGCTTACATGTTGCCTCTATGACTGCTGTATCTCGACTGAATCAACGGCCTTTTCGTAATCTAGCTATAAAAGCCATATAGAGAGCCTGACTGTGCTGTGCGGATTTCTCGTGGATTAATGACGTGGATGTGATCCATCGTAGAGTATCCCTTCCTGAAGTCAGCCTGTCCCCTTGGCTGACTAAAGTCCAGTGTTGCCCTTATTCTGTTGTAGAATATTTTGCTGAATATTTCGGTCCCTATAATCTTTCAATTCTTTAACGTCTCCATTTTGGGGGATTAGTACAATGTTTGCATTCTTCCAGTTTTCTGAAACCCTTACAGTCAATAGACACTTCGTATATAGAGCTGCGAATTTTCCTAGCACTATGTCTCCTCCATATTTGATTAACTCGACTGTGAACATCAAGCTTGTTCTTTCTGGAAGGTCTGAGGATCATTACGTGGTCACCAGCGTTAAACATTCGAAGCCGTGCATTCCTGTGGTAATCGAGCTTGGCGTTCTTTTCTGCCACGCCCATGCTCTCTTCGACTAGTTCTTGTGTTGCACTTAGCCTATCCAGCAGATTTAGTACGTACTCTACCACGGCTTGACTCTCTTCTTTCCACCCACAGCTTCAAAGATTGTCGGATGATTTTGTAAGACTGCTTTAGACACATGCATACAATAATAACGTCTCTGATCTCCTATGCTTCCGTGATTTTTGAGCACTCGGCTAGGTTTGCCTTTAAGCCATATGCAAACTCCGGATATTCCTCGCTATATTTCTTGTCCGTGCTTCGAAACCTTTGTCGAAACGCTTCGGCCTAAATGCGGTAATTCTTCAAAAGGCTAATCTTAACCTTAGCATAATCATATGAATTTTGCGCACTGAGTCCGGTGATTACTTCAGCAGCCTCACCCGCCAACTGGACCGCAACCGCTGGGGCCATGTACTCGGAGTGAAGTTCATCTTCTCGCAAGTGCTTTCAAAATTTCCACGGAACAAACCTATGTCGTTGCCGACCTCAAATGGCTTTAACAAGCAGTCCATGCGGTAAAATTCTGCCTCACTCGCTCGAGACAATTCCAAACGTTTACTTTCAAGGCTAAGTTGCATTTTTCTTAGCTCGCGATCTTTCTCGCCTTCCTCTCTGTCCTGTTCTTTCTTTCTCTGTGTATCCCGTCCTTCTCTCTCTATGTCCCGTTTCTCTTTCTTAAAAAGTTCTAACCCAATTTCACTGTCCTCCTCACTGGCCTCACTGGCCTGTTCAGGAAAACAAGTTTAATATTTCCGGTTTCATCACTTCCTTGTGTGCCTTTAGGCCCTCACCGACAACCAACAATTCGTCTTTCAGCAGTGTGCTTAAATCCATGATTGCTGCTTTACTGCCTTGCTCCTGCTCGCTAAACACAACGTGGTAAACAGAGCGTAGCTAACAATGAACAATCCAGCTTCCCTACTGTTCTGAACTGAGCTAGCACAAAACGAAGCCTAGAGAGTCAAAGCCAAAAATCAAGCACTCACAACAGACACAGCATCAGATCGCAAACTCCATCCCACCGCGGCCACCAGTTGTAAGAGTTGGGGTGTGGCATGTCAAAAGGGGTAGCTAGCCCATGGCGTCGTCCGACTCATCCACGCTAAAGACGTTGTTGAAGGGAGGAACGTGTTCTCATCGAGAACCGAGAATTACTGATTTTATTTACAATATCT
This sequence comes from Dermacentor albipictus, assembly GCF_038994185.2. Classification (NCBI taxonomy): domain Eukaryota; kingdom Metazoa; phylum Arthropoda; class Arachnida; order Ixodida; family Ixodidae; genus Dermacentor; species Dermacentor albipictus. Next base: position 285,493,503 of record NC_091821.1, on the reverse strand, counting down.
ACGTGAAGAGGGGAGAACGTTACATCTCATCAGTCTAGCATGACTGAAGCGAAGCACACCGAGGAGCCGAAAACGGCTGCTTAAAACCCCCTTTGTCCTCTCTAGATCCCTAGGCCAGGGAAACTGCCGCCCAACCTTCGTCCAATCGGAGCGTCCAGAGTTCTCGAAGGACTCACTCCCGCACCTTTGTTTCATTGAACACACAGAAAGGAGACAAGGGTTATCGCGCTTGACTCAAGCTGGCGTGTCTTGGTTCCTGGGATGACCCCGAAGTTAGCTGGGGCGTTTGTCAAAGGACTGTGGTGGTTACGGGAGTGCGCGAGGGAATGCCGTAGAACACCCTTTTCTAGGAGTTTTTTTGCTCCCATTGGTCCGTGTAGGTGACAGTGAACCAGCTAACAATACTCGGTCCGCCAAACGTGTCTCGCCTTGCGGGCGCCGGATTACACCCTTTAGGGCTTATCTTGTCCCACAACAATAATCGCCATCTGTCTCCCGTATTTCGTTTCTTTAACGCTGCGAGCCCGGTACATCCAAGTCACGAACAACTTGCGCGTTATCAGCATGACAGATCATTCTCGACAAGTATCGAGCGCAGCATTCTCAAGATGGGAACCACAAGCAAGACAGATGGCGATTATTGTTCTGGGACAAATATACACTCCAAAGGGTGCAACTGTTTTAAGACTGTAGGTGGAAACAAGTTGTGTATTCGCATGCACACTGTAAGAAAAGTTTACACTCTCTGAGGTTTATATTTGCCACACCACAATTATCGTCATCCGTCTTGCCCGCATTTCCTTTCTTGAAAACACTGCGCTCGTTACTTTCCTGTCGAGAATGCTCTGTCATGCTGATAACGTGCATGCCGTTCGTGACTTGGAAGTACCGGGCTCGCAGCATTAAATAAAGAAAATGCGGGCAAGACAGGTGACAATTATTGTTTTGTGGCAAATATACACTCCAAAAGGTGCAACTATGTTTAGAGTGCATATGACTCTTGAGAAAGTGCAAATGATCGCTGCAGAGCCTTTACAGTATGGGTATATAAGTCACATAGCTCTACCACTACGCAAGTTCTCACTTCTTAAGTCTATACTACGGCCGTGGGGGTGAAAATTTACCGTACTTTTGCTTCAGTTTTGTTTCAGTGGGCACGGTTGACATTTTGGAATATTCGAAAGGTATTCGAATTTGCGAATAGCAACCATTCGATTGGAAGAGCGAATAAAATAGGACACTATTCGATTGGTTATTCGGAAGTTTCGAATACCCGCACACCTCTAAATAAGACCAAACAAACAAACTCACTCGCACTCAGGCTCAACAGAATTCTATTCGGCCGGGCTCACTCGGGCACTGAGTCAACAAAATTATATTGAACCACGCTTCTTCGGACACAGACTCAAGAGCAGTATACTCAGGTGCGCTCACTCGCACTCAGGCACGACAATTCTATGAGCGGGGCTCACTCGCTCAACAACGCTCAGTCGCACTCATGTAAACATTCTATTCAGCGGGGCTCACTCATTCTCTGGCTCACCAGACTTACCCACCGTCAGACACAAGAACTTGTGGGATTGCACGCGCATCCCGATATCTCCGGAGCGGCCACGCGGTTATCATGCAATGATCACGTGCTCGCTCGCGGAGGGTAGTTGGGGGAGGGCACGTTCGCCGCCCGAGGGCCCGAGCGCGGATCCACTCTGGGTGAGCTGAACTCTTATCAGCCTCTTTTGTGGTTCCAACATTGTGCGGTTTCTTTTGCCTCAGGCGTGCGGAACGCTTCGCCGCTGTGGTTTTGTTTTGCATTGGTGTTTGCTGTTGTTGTCCAGTTGGTACTTGTATCTTAAGGTGAATATAAACACCTTAAGTCGAGACTCACCCTGTCCGCCTGGCCTGTACCCGCCGTGGTCGCAACTCACTGCGAACCGCAGGTTAGGGGTCACAGTTCTGACTGTTAGGGCTGCTGCGAAAGTGCTAGCGAGCGACTGTTGCTCCGCCGGCGCTGTGCGATCCAGAGAAGGGTCAGGCATGCACGCGCGAACTTGAGTAATACCCCTACATTTGGCGCCCAACGTGGGGCCAGATGTGCATGTGACAGGCTGAGTCTGTTTGAGTGACAGCCACCACACAAACGAACCATGGCAGCATACGGGGCTGACTTACAGCCGTTGTACACGCTGTCACAGGTGGCTACGAACAGGCGACAATTCGAAGCGACAGTAACTGCTACCGCTCAGTCATACCCTGCGGCGAAGCTTAGCCCTGGGAATTGGCTCAGCTTCGAAGAGGGTAGCGCTACACATGATGCGCTCTCCCCGGCAGGACGTACATTTGAAGGCGTGAGGCACGCCGAACCCTTCGACATAGTTTGCGGAGAGCATGGAGCCACAGCGGCACACTTGCTTTACGTGTCGCGCTCTTGTGCCATACATTATTGGCCAGGGCGAGCCTCAGCAGGTGTGGTTGCGCGATGCGATGCGCCTGACTGAGAGGTTGACAGGTGCTGTGCAGAACACTCTGCTGACGTCCGCCGCAGCTACTAGACCGAAAGTGAGGGTGGACTTACCCACCTACAGTGGGTATCATGATTCAGTAAGCGTCAACGAATACCTCGATCGCGTGCTGACTTACCAGTACGCAACGGGCCTGTCCGATGGCGAAATACTAGAACGCGTCGTACCAGTGTCGCTGACTGATCATGCTGTCCGCTGGTTCTGGCTTACTGGTTACCGGTCTAGCACGCTGTCCGAGTTCCGAGCGACCTTACACGAGGAATTCCTGCCCGCAGGTTTCCAGCGTCGTCTGCGGCGCGAATTGCAGCTACGCACTCAGCATCCGGACGAATCCTTCCTCGACGAACTTTATCGTACCGCTGACCCTTCTGCTCCGAAATGCGATAAGGTAGAGAGAGTCACGCGATAAGCTCATGCCACCTTCGCATCATACCTAAGAGGCGGCAAGTTCAGCGATTTGCATGAGCTGGCCTCGGAGACAAAGCGCATACAGGCGGACATACTCGCCTCGCGCTCATACTGGTCTCCACGCCGAGCGTCGCAGGCACTTGAGCCGCGATGCGCGTGGAACGGGGACACTTTCCGCACTCGTTTCCGGGCAGACGGTGCGGTTGCCTTCAGTGACGGACCCTTGAGAAGCGGTTGGGACTTATCTGACGGGGCTCTCGACCCGTACGCTTATGCCATGCGTGCAGCGCGCGCTGCCGATTGTCGATGTAAGCAGAATCGTGGTCGACATGCCGGCCCGAGGATGCCAGAGCAGAGCGGGCCTGCGAGGGAGTGGTCTATAGAGAGGAACAACGCTCAAACGGCGCGAGGCACTGGACGCCAAGCCCAACAAAGTCCGGCTATCCTCTGTTATCGGTGCAACCAGCCGGGGCACTACGCCCGGGATTGCAGACAGCCTTCGGGAAACGAGCGGGACCGCCGGTGAGCAACGCTGCATGGCCGGCGGTGGTTACAGCGGCGCCAAGTGAGACACATGAACACCTTGCCCCGCTGGCTTGCCGTTTCGGACCACCCCACGACACGCCACTGCCGCCCATAGAGGTTACAGTCGCCCGGCGCAGGTTTTTTTGCGCTGTTAGACACAGGAGCAAGAACTTCACTATTTGGCGACGAGGTGCGTGAACATCTCCGTCGGAACGCTATCCGACTCAGAGGGCGTAATGTGACCTTCCGACTCACCAGCGGCACGGCGAACGTGAGCGGTGCTGCTAGGCTTGTGGTGCGGTGGGCGAAACGGCTGAGGCGACAACGCCTCGCTCACCTTCCCGGCCTGTCGGTTCCTATAATTCTTGGTGGAGACTTCCTCGCCAGGACGGGCATTGTTATTGACGTCTGCAACGGAGGATATGGGGAGCGAGCATGTGGCATCCTGAAACCTTTCGTTCCATTCCAAAAAGCGTCAGAGACAACATCGTTCGATGATGCTTCGCGCGCAGACCGACCCAACGATTGCCCGAAAAGGTCCCTCAGAACGGTCGCGGCCGGGTCGACCTTCCGTCCGGCCAACCGCGCTGAGAAAAGAGGCGCGGAGGAGAACTGCTCCCCTCCCTCACGGCCCATAACCCCCGCTGCGGTGGCACTGTGTACCGCATTGAGGGGCGAACGAGACCATCCGCTGCTGAACTGCTCAAGCAGTTTGTAGGGGGAAGAAAAGGCTCGTCTCTCATCACTTCTGTCTGAATATGACGCCGTGTTCACAAAGCGGCCTGGTTGCACTGCGCTGATAGAAGCGAATTGCGAAAACACCTGTGTACTTGGATTTAGGAGCACGTTAAAGGACCCCAGGTGGTCAAAATTTACGGAGTCCCACACTACGGCGTGCCTCATAATGAGAAAGTAGTTTTGGCACGTAAAAGCCCAGAATGTTTTGTTTTTTTTTTGCACTGCGCTATACAGGCGCAAAATTGACGCAGGCGACGCCTCTCCTTGGAAGTGCAATCCTCGGCCGGTGAGTTTGGCTAAGAGGAAAGCACTAGACAGTGCTCTGGACAAACTGCTCGATACAGGCGTTGTTGAAAGGTCGAACAGCCCATGGTGCTTTCCTGTGGCGTTGGTTCCTAAGAAGGATGGTTCCTAAGAAGGATGGTATGGCACCGTCTTTGCGTTGACTATCACTGCCTGAACGAGGTGACACGCAATGATGCATATCCGCATCCTAGCATTCCCTCGATCGTATCCAACGTTGGCGAAGCGAAGTACTTCACTACGCTCGATGCATACAGAGGATACTTTCAGGTGGAGGTAAATCCCTGTGACCGAGAGAAGACGGCCTTCACTTGTCACAGGGGGCTTTTCCAACTTACCCGTATGCCCTTCGAATTGGTCTGCGCGCCTGCGACTTACCAGCGCCTAATGGACCGTGTGTATGGTGACGCAAGGTGGAACTACGCTCTTGCTTACCTGGACGATGTTGTGCTATACTTGCGTACCTTTCATGAGCACTTACGCCATCTCAGGGACGTGTTGGAGCGTTTGAAATCTGCGGGGATAACGTTAAACCCGCCCAAGTCCCAGATCGCAGCAACCCGAGTACGCTGCAGGGGTTTAAACTGGATGGCGGACGCCTTCTGCCGTGTGATGACAAGAATCACGCATTATTGAACTACCCGTCACCGGCAGATATAGGTGCACGGAGACGCTTTTTGGGGCTGGCGAACTTCTATCGACAGTTCATCCCAAACTGCGCTGCACTGCAAGCCCCTTGACTATGCTGTTGAGGAAACGTGAGCAGTGGAGGTGGGGTCCCAAGCAAGAGGCGGCACTGCGCAACCTCGTAAACGCGCTCGTGGAAACCACCAAGTTAAAACTACCAGATTTGAACAAAGAATTTGTCATACATACGGACGCCAGTGACCTCGGCCTAGGAGCAGTTTTGCTCCAACAGCACGAAGGTAGCTTGCGCCCGGTAGCATTTGCCAGCCGCTCTTTGAGTCCCGCAGAGAAAAATTACTCCGTGACAGAAAAGGAATGTCTGGAGATCATTTTCGCTCTCAAAAAGTTCGACTACTGTATGGATAGAGTCCCATTCATTATTGAGACTGATCATATGGCACCAACTTGGCTTAGGCGCTTAGGAGAGCCGAGCGGCCGGCTACCGCGATGGGCACTTCTCCTGCGGCGAAACGACTTTGCCGTTCGCTACAGGAGAGGAAAGAAGAACGTTGTGGCGAACGCACTTTCGCGCGCGCCCCTTGACTGTGCGAACAGTAATATTACTACTTAAGTCACCTCGCCCGAAACTGAGCTTGAGAGCGGACTCAGGAGGGGTAACATAATTACCCAGCGTGACTGCTCAGTGGCTCAACCTAAGAGCAGTGTAACTGTTACAAGTCTCGACGGCGCTGGTCCCGGAGGAAGGGCGGACGAACCCCCTTCTCAGGACGGAAGCGTGAACCACTTGGACTGCGTCAGTTCAGTGGGAAGCGTGTTCGGCAGAAGGGAGCTGTTAGAGGCACAGCGGGAGAACCAGTTTTGTAAAAAAGTGGTTGACGGGCTCCGTGAGCCCGGCGGCGGGGCCGCGGCGCACATGGACACAGCTGGTATTGCTGTGGGTGCGCGGCGCTCCGAAACAGCTGGTAATGCTGTGAGTGCGTTGGATTCCTACCTGCTAGACTCTGACGGCGTCCTGCTGAGATACATTTTCGCGCAGACGGATACACATGAGTCCATCATAGCGCTGATTCCACGCACGCTGAGAGGAGCACTTTACGCTACTTTCACGATACGTGCCTGGCCTGGCATGCGAGTGGTCCTAAGACTTACCTGAAGTTGTGCCGCTTTGCCACCTAGCCGGGAATGAAGCGGGATGTGATGCGCTACGCCCGACCGCTCAAATCCCAATATCTCCTAAATCGGCTCACTGCTCCTAAATCGGCCTACGACTCGGAGACAGCAACGGCAGCTGACGGACGTTGGCACATGCTGACCGACCGGTATCCTGATCAAGTTGGAGGCGACTTGGGATTGACCACCTCTTGCAACTAACTGGATACGGCGGGGAAGGACTGGTGATATGGTGCTGCTTCAGTGAGTAAGCGTTTGGTTTTGGCTGTAAGATTTACCAGGCTTCAATTCCACTGTGTTTTTGGAGTTGATTCACTGGGGATCTTTTACTTGTATCTTGATTTGCGTGGGTATCGCAACAAGTATTGTGTGATAGCAGAGCCAAAGCTTAAAGTAGCGACCATGGTCCTAATGTGTTTGACGAGAGCTGACCTGTTGTGGTTGTGTGAGGAGATCGAGGTAGACGTAGAGGAGGACTTGACGGAAACAGAGATTCGTGAGACCATTCTTCAAAGTAACAATGATTTGAATTTCATAGAGCAAATTGGTAAACGAATTCTAAGCAAAAAACGGGAACGGGAATCAATTAGGCAAGAACAGGCAAAAGTTAGGCAAGAACAGGAAAAAGTTAGGCAGGAACTAAAATGAAGTTTGCAGGAAAAAGACCTAACAGAATTAACGAGGCAGTACGTTGCTGCATTGAACAAGGAGATAAAGGTTTGAAACAGGAAATCAAACCGCGTCAACAGCGGCTTGAGAAATCTGTAGGCTGGACGCAGCGAAAGTGGCAGGTAGTCGATAACAGATTTTGGTCGAAAGCCCAGGAAAGGAGCCGCACTTCCGATATTAGCAGCACGTTCATAAGTGAACTCGAAGTGCTAGCAGATAACGATGACTTAGTGGCAGCAGAGGCCGTTAAAGGCCGTAGTGAGAGCGACGAGGTGCTGCGCCAACAGAGCACTGTAGAGACAGCTAGGCCAGCTGCGAATGAATTGCCACAGTTATCGCGCGTGTGCGTCGCTTCTAATGTTAGCGAGGTTGCTAACGAAGTGCAGAGTACTGCTGACCCGACAGACGCGAGCACCCATGTTGAGTCAGATCTGCGTGCCGAAGTGCCAGTTTGACGATGCAGTTGAGGGTAGTTCTCAGGACTGCGAGCTATACGTAGCTCAAGAGAGGACAACTGCATTGTTCAGGGATCGGTGCAGCTCTCCGCCAGTCTAGGTAGCCAAGAGAGGGATGATTTAGTTAAGAATCATTCGGACTGTGCGGGTGAGACAGCGATCGAGACCGACGAACTGTGTGCCGAGGCACAAAGTGAGCTGGGCGATGCAGTAGAGAGCAATTGGCAGGAGTGCGAGTTGCATGTCTCGAGTAAAGCCTGCTGCATTGTTCCAGAGTCGGTAGAGCTGTGCGCCAGTCGAGGCACAGATAGAGTAGATTTAAATGATAATCACTCAGGTTGTGCGGGTAGAAGGCCGATCCGGGCCGACGAGATGTGTACCGGCCAGCACGCGGCACGAGAAGGTGGCATGAAAGAGTTCAAGGAAAAAGCGCCGCAGAAAGAAGTGCCGTAAAGGTAGGAATGCGGTGACTAATGTAGCTCAGCCAAAGACGGCGAGAGACCCAAAAGGGCAGGGCGCGAGGAAAAGAAAGGTGCGCTCGTCGTTGACGATGTTGGCACATCAAGCACGTTCGAGCCACCGGTGAAAGAGACTGAGAAGCATGTCCTGCACAGACGCGGACAAAGGGCACGGGGCAGTTACGTTCCTCGTCGTTCCGTCGTTCTTTTCGGAGTGCAGCATGTACTACGAAGGAGCGCAAGGTGACAGGACGAGACGAGGTGATAAGAAGTGGCGACGCGGTCAGTCGAGTCCATGGTCAAAGCGGGGCGCCAGGACGCAAATTGGCAGAAAACTGTAACGTCTTGGAGGAGCTGATAGTGTGTCAGCCCTTTTCTTGTTCCTTGGTAGCCAAAGTAGCTTTCGAACCGCGACCACCTCGAGTACGGCTCAAAAGTATGAGTCAGTCAAAAACGTTTGAAACGGGAGGCCAAGAGGGCTTTCATAGAAGGGAAACGTGCTCTTTTGTTTTATTTTTTGAGCATTGAATAATTTTCGCGATTAGAGACAAAAATGTATTTCAATTTGTAAGGTATGAGCTTTGTGTTTTTGTTCGAGAAGCTCCGAGATTGGAAAGATGCGTTTTATGTAAACATGTAATTTAGCGAGGCGTTCATTAATCCGTAGATAAGCTTTCTTTTTTTGTGTGTGTGTGTGTGAGTAACGTGAAGGTCACGGTTCTCGTTGAGGGGCCTATGGTAACGCGCGTGTGTATTATTTAACCTTCTTTTTTTATAAGTGTTTTTGAATGTTCTAAGGTTAAGCGCGTAGGTTTTCACTAAGCGCGTAATTTGCACTGAGAAGAGCTCTTAGTTCCATTAGCGTGTGTCCTGTGTGGACGGAAGGAAGCAGATTTATTACTAGGTTGCTCGTGCGTGTTGAGGGCAGCCGTGTTCTGACTTCTCTAGTAAGCGTGCGTGGAACTAGTTATTAGAAGACACATTTGTTTAAAGGTTCCTTTGTGTTGCGTAAGTTACGCAAGTTTGGTTGTTCGCTTAAGGAACGTGTCCTGTGTGGACTAAAGGACCAAATGTGAGTAAGCGTGATAAAAACTTTGAGTATGACGCAACAGCGCGTTCTGAAAAGTGGCCACAAAGCTAGCGCGATTGTGATTACGTACCTGTGGAGTTGACCAGACTCTTCAGTGGCAACAGTACGTGAGATAAGTACGCCACTGCGATAGGGTAAGAACAGGCTGTTCGTTAAGTTAGGCTGCGTAAGTTGCGTTTGGGTATTGGTATTTGAGAGTCTTCGGTTTAGTTCTGCGTAAACCTTTACTCTTGTGCAGCGCGACGGTCAGGTTTGGTCGAACTCAGGGGGAACATGAACGCTCGTTTTGGCGGCACGAAATTTTGGGGCAAAATTTGGGATTCCCAGTTAAGCGGCTTGCATGGAAAATTTTGTTAGGAAGCCTGGTGGGTTAACCGCTGATTCAGAGCGTTTGCACGCGGAGTGATATTGTGTTGCCGGGATCGACTCTTCTGTGCCAGTTGTGAGATGGTTGAAGGCATTCCAAGGGCGCAGGGGTTACAGAGAGCAAAGCCATCTTCTTGCTCGCCAGCCATTCTCTTCCTGCCCAGCGGTTGTCAGCACTGGCCAGGCGAGATTTCTTGGGCCATGGAGGAGCTGTTAGGATCGGCCTGCAGAGGTACTGCTCTGGAAAACTATCTCAGCCCGTTGCAGGTGCTTCGATCGATCCGTGGTGGTGGCGCCCTTCAGAAAACCAGCGAGAATGACAGCGCTAACCAACCATGAACTACCTTTGGAGAACTTGACTACGGCGGCGTTAATCCACCATGCGCCTCGTTCGGGGAATTCGCGACTACAGGAGAAAGGCAGCTCTGGAATTCAAAGGTGCCGGACAAGGGACAACCCGCGGCCATGTTGCGAAGGTCGTCTGCCCTCGGAGGGGGGGGGGGCAGTGAAAGTGCGTACGTGTGTGTGTGAGCCCTCCTCCTCCAAAAAGGTGGGTCGTCTACGCTGACATCGAACGATGACGTCGAACGGAGTGTTTATAAGCAGCTGTTTGTCGCTGCTACAGTGTACTCGTCGTCGTGCTCTGTGCTCGTCAATGTACTCGTGAGCTGTGTGCTCGTAGGCTGTATGCTCGTCTGGCGTGCTCCATTTGGCAGCCACGCTGTACAGTTGATCGTATCCTCTTGTTTAAAATGTAAATACTGTAAATAAACACTGTACGTCTAGTTCCTCCCAAGTTCCTCTCTACGACCTACAACCCTTACAAATGGTGGCAGCGGCGAGATCGTCCGACAACTCCTAGAAGTGTATGCCAGCAGTGGAATCGTCCGACAAAACTAGCAATGCTCGTTGCATTTGCGGAGACGCACAGTGAGTGGGACGCTTGTCTTCCTGAAATTAGATTTGCGATCAGGTCGACAGTGAATCGATCGACTGGGTATACACCCGCCACCCTCAACCTTAGGAGGGAGCTGTTGAATCCGGTAGAACGTACTCTACAGGAACGCAGCAACACGGAACTGGGTGTTTCGTTGGGACGCGCCTATTAAACGACTGGGCATCACGCGAAGGTAACGGAGGCTTTACGAAAAGCGCAACGGAACCTACACGTGCCGAGCAAAAAGCGCAGTACGACCGCTCTCATCGGGAAGTTCACTACAAAGTGGGTTACCTGGTGTTGAGGCGGAATCATGTCCTGAGCGACGCCAGTAAGAAATTCTCAGCTTCTCTGGTGCCGAAATGGACATAACCGTACCGGGTGCGAGAGACGGTCTCTTCGCTCGTGTACAGGTTGGCGGACTTGAAGTTAAGACCGATCATTGAGTGGTGCATGTCTGTGATCTCAAACCCTACTACGACAGAGGGAACGAATGGCCCGAGGAGAACGCTCTCCCGCGCCCGCAGGCAGCGGCATCGGGTGTCAGTAGTAGTAGTAGTATAAACTTTTATTTAAAAAAAAAATCACATTCAGGCCCAGTGACAGCTCGACGTTCGAGCCCAGTGCGGCGTTACAACCTGCGATCTTGGCAGAACTAACTCTGTCCGGTTCGCGCAGGCTATCTTATTGTGCGCGATATCGGACGGAACGCTCCTCCGATGTCTAGCACGCAGGCTTCCAGAGCGAGCATGCGCTTTCTCTTTGGAAGAAGCGAGGGGCTAACCAAATTGTCCCAGCAGCAGACCGCCCGTCAGGAGCCGTGCAACAACAGCCAAGCAGAAGAGACCGTCTCCGCTGTGGGTACGAATGAGCAGGCCGTAAGCTGTCAGCAACGCCGTTCACGCAGCAGGCGGCGAGAAAAAAGGATCCTCCGGCAGCCAACAACGAGGTGAGAAGCGCAACGAGCGGCTTCCGGTCCAAAATGGCGGCAGCGGCGCAGAATTCGCCGAAACGCGCCGCACAACCCCGCGACCGAGTTGCGAGCCCCGCAACCAAGCACCCAGCTTCAAGGCCGAGCGGAGAACCTAGCCCGCAAAAACAGAGTGGACCTCTGCGGCGCAGCGAGGTGCAAGCCATCGTCAGGGGTGGGTCGGCGCGCATTTGCCGATCTTGCGTGCCAAAAGCCGCGGGGGTGCGCAACGACAGAGAGAGAGCTGTGTCGGGACGAACAGAAAGAAAAGCGTTCGACCATACCAGAGGGCAACGACCTCCGGGAACATCAGAAGACAGCGGTCCTGCGCCATCTCGAGGGTGGTTCGGGGATCGCGTCAGCGTAATCGAAGCAGCCAAGAGAAAACCCGGGGCCCTCTCGCCACCACGTACCCGGCACGTCCGACTAGGCTGGTGACGCCGCCGAGAAGCAGGGTGACCCGGACCCAGCAACCTTCTTGTCTCCTACTACATCCCGTTACAAACTGTCAAGCTGCTCCGTACCATCATTCAATGTTCCGGCCGGGCTCACGACTACCCACACGGCGACAATGGCGGTCTGCAACTAGAGCCAGGGGCGTAGCCAGGGGGGGGGGGGGGGGGGCTTATGGGGCTTAAGCCCCCCCCCCCCCCGAGAAATGTTTTAGTGCTGTCCATGCACCGCCGACCAAAGCAACCTCTTGCGCCGGAAATCATTCTAGATTGTCTGTAGAATGTCTTTTTCACGTTCGAAAAACAATTCACCGCGAACATTGCGAAGTCGGGCTGGATTTCGCGGCCATGCCAATGTACCGGGAGTCGCATAACGCAATCAGCCCCACCTGAGCACAAAGTTTGAAGGGCGTTTTGATGGCGAAAGGGCTCGCCGAGGCTGCGTAATCTACGAAGCGCATGTATATCAATTCCAAAACTTTATGGGTACAAATTTCATAAACTTTTGATGTGAAATGTGCATTGACATTTCCAAAGCTGTGCTTTAGACTTTCAATTGGTGAACTTTGTGGGTTTAATGCTGTTATAAACATTTGACGACAAAGGGGCACTGACTTTTCTAAAGTCTTACATGGGAACATGCAACGAGACAAGCGATATCAACACACTATTAGACAAGCTGACAAAGCACGCAGCGAGGTCCGATGAGACGAAGCGTTGTGGTGGATCTGTTGAAAGTCGCAAACGAGCAGCTAACGTTGTTGCACCTGTGGTTGGGAGACCGACGACACAAGAGAAAGAGGGAGCCGGCGAACGGTCGAGAGGCGCCCTACTGCAGCACGTGCCGGCCGGCGCATCTACCAACAACCTGATCCGTTCCACCGCCTTTTCGGCGAACCGCCCACTCAGTGCGAGGCGCGGGCGCCCCCGACAAGGACGAAGGCCTCGGTGCGGCCAAAAGAGAACGTGGACTTTGCGTTTCTTCTCCCTTTCCCTTCTCCTTTCTTCAATATCTTTTGTAAATAAACCAGTCTCGAAACGGATCCCAACGAGTGAAGTTCCTTCCTTCGAGGCTCCTGCGTGCACGGCCGACACCGTCCACCTTAGTTAACACGCAGCAAAAGTTAGCGGAGTCGTCCAAGAGCGACAGCAATTAGAGTTAGCCTAAAGGCGCGAGCATTCATTTACATTTTTTGGTGCCGAAACCCGGGAATACTTCGCCTGCTGACATCGAAAGCGCTATGGAACGACTACAGAAGAAGCAAGCTGCCCTGCGACAAGCAATCCAGAAAATCATCGCAGCGACCAGCGACCTACTGCAATCGCCAACCATCAAAGTCGGCGAGCTTGAGGAACGCCTCGACCTTCTCCTTGAACAAGCAGATGAATTAAAATCTGTTAACGAGAGCATCGAAAAGAAGATAGATCTTCAAGAATTAGATGCAGAATTAGAAGCTTGCGCTGCATACATGGAGAAGATCTGCTTCCTCAAAACAAATATCAGGAGAGCTCTCAGGAGTCAGACAGCCAACGAGAGCCGGCCGACAACTCCGTCAGTGATAGGCACCGCGTCAGAGCAGGAAGCATACCAGGTTGGTTCCGTCCCACCTGCGGCATTCCAGCCACTATCAGGAACCACCGGAGTGATGCGGGTAGGTGTGTCCACAGCACCCGACGAAATTTCTCACCAACTAGGATCATTCTGGAAGATGGAGCACCTTGGGATCGTCGACGATATACAGCTGACTGCCAAAGACGACAGCGTTCTGCGGGTCTTTGAAGAAACCATCACCCACAAGAACGGTAGACACCAAGTAGCCCTCCCATGGAAAGAGAACGCGTCAGACTTGACGGACAATCAGAGCGCATCATCGCACAGACATCGCTCATTAACGGCGAAGCTGCTGCGACATGAAGAAGCCATTCTAGACTACGATCAGGCAATCAGGAACTACCTGCAAGCTGGACACACCGAGGAAGCGAACGAACTGGGTGAGTCCCCGCTGGGGCCCATTTACTACATGCCACACCGAGGTGTTGTCCGGCCTGGTAGCGAAACTACCAAGTTGAGAGTCGTATTCGATGCCTCCTCCAAAGCGGCGGGAAAGCTGTCACTGAACGACGTCCTCTTCGCAGGACCTAACCTAAATCCAAACCTAGCGGACATCCTGATTCGATTTCGAGTCCATAATGTGGCCATAATGTCCGATATAGAAAAGGCTTTCCTTCAAATCGAGCTTGCAGAGAGTGAACGCGACGCTGTCCGCTTTTTGTGGTATCGAAGTACACCAAGGCAGAGTTGCCGAGCTGCACAAGAGCCCACTGCCCCGCTTCCCCCCTACAGAGTGACCCAGGCTGAGCCATTTGAGACGACGGGTATCGACTTTGCGGGGCCCATATTCTACAATGATAGCGGGTCCAAGCACAAAGCTTATGTTGCTTTGTTTACTTGTGCGACAACACGTGCCGTTCACCTGGAGCTTGTTAGAGACCTCTCGGCGAAGTCATTTCTGACGGCGTTTAAGAGATTTGTGTCAAGGAGGGCAATCTGCAAGACGGTTCTGTCCGACAACGCATTGACATTTAAACGGGCATCTAAAGATCTGAACCAGATGTTCCACGCCATAAAGGGAAGCGAGGTCCAGTCCTTTTTTAGTGCACAAAATATCAGTTGGAAATTTATTGTTGAGAGAGCGGCGTGGTGGGGTGGCTTTTGGGAGAGAATGGTGAGAACCGTGAAGGCCACCCTTCGCAGAGTGCTCGGAAGGAGCTGCCTTGACCATGACAGCCTCTCCACGGTTCTAACCCAAGTCGAGGCGACCGTAAATTCTCGTCCGTTGACTTTCGTCTCTTCGGACGCGGGGGAGCTTATGCCCTTGGCTCCAGCACATTTCCTAGTCGGTCGCAGGCTAACGAGCTTGCCTCCCTTCCGAGAGACCACCGAAATCAAATCGTCAGCACAGACACTAACACGCCTATGGAAGAGACGCGCCAGGCTTGTTGACTCGTTCTGGAAACGGTGGAGACGCGAATACCTATTGCAGCTTCGCTCAGCGCATGTTACAAAGCCAGGCAGAGGAAGAGGGATCGGTGAGGGAGACATAGTTCTCGGGGACGATCGGGCTCCACGCCAGATGTGGAAAATGTGTCGTGTTTTGCAGACTTTTCCAGGAAGAGATGGCCGAATACGTGCTTGCAAGATCCTTCTCCCGAACCAAAGCGAACTGCGACGATATTCTAGTACACTTTACTTGTACCCACTCGAGCTCAGTGAGGCGCCAGCCTGTGCTAACAATGGTGGCCGGGAATGAGCCGGCGCTCATTGCGGGGGAGGATGTTGAAAGTCGCAAACGAGCAGCTAACGTTGTTGCACCTGTGGTTGGGAGACCGACGACACAAGAGGAAGAGGGAGCCGGCGAACGGTCGAGAGGCGCCCCACTGCAGCACGTGCCGGCCGGCGCATCTACCAACAACCTGATCCGTTCCACCGCCTTTTCGGCGAACCGCCCACTCAGTGCGAGGTGCGGGCGCCCCCGACAAGGACGAAGGCCTCGGTGCGGCCAAAAGAGAACGTGGACTTTGCGTTTCTTCTCCCTTTCCCTTCTTTTTTCTTCAATATCTTTTGTAAATAAACCAGTCTCGAAACGGATCCCAACGAGTGAAGTTCCTTCCTTCGAGGCTCCTGCGTGCACGGCCGACACCGTCCACCTTAGTTAACACGCAGCAAAAGTTAGCGGAGTCGTCCAAGAGCGACAGCAATTAGAGTTAGCCTAAAGGCGCGAGCATTCATTTACAGGATCATTTGCGCCGTCATGTCACATAACAAATACCTACATTTTAGAGCGCAGCTCTTTGGCGTCCGTTCCTGGGTTTCGCGTCGTCGTCGGCCTCGTAACCAGCTCCGCCCCCCTTTCATCCCCCCAGCGCTAGCAGCGACCGACTGATACCGCTGGATGCCGCTGACGCCGCTAGAGAGTCAAGATAACGTGACTGCATAGAACACCGTCGCCGCCATGCAGAAAGAGGAGGAAAGGGTCCCCCCTCCCGTGTTCTTGTGTGGCGCATAGGGTGCTCTTCAGTTGCCGACGCGCCGGTTATTTCACGTAGGCCCCGGCACGTCGACGAATACGTGACCACCTTCCCACGGCTAGACCTGGTTCTTAGCGCTGCGGAAGCGAGGGTATCATATTGTTTGTGACAATATCAACGGACTCTACCTGACCAATGTTGACAACGACTTCACATTCTACCACGGAAAAGCCAATCCGGACAGAAAGCTAGCCGATGAATTTCGTCGGTTGCAGTCCCACAAACTTGACACCATCACCGCCAAGTGCCTCGCCATGACTGAACAGCCGCACTACTTGTTGATCTCCGCTCTTAACGTACGCTCCCTTGCCGCACATGCCAAGGACGTACACCACGATCACATTCTGTGCCATTCCTCTGTACTTTGCTTTGCTGAAACCTGGATGGATCCCGACGAGCCTCTCGAAATCATAGATTTCCTATACTGCTGTGGTGCTCGCAGAGACCACAACAGAGCGGCGGGAGTCGCTATCTACTTGCGCACAGGTCTCTCTGCAATACCAGTCGAAATGTTTGGCACGTCACATGAAGTTGGCGAACTGTGCGCCGCAAAGTTGCCCAACGGCTTGCTGGTAGTAGCTGCCTACTTCGCCCCTACCGCACTCACGAAAGACGTCGTGCACTTCCTGCAACTCGCATTAACCGTCCATCGATCCACACCGATGTTAGTAGTGGGGGACTTTAATGTTGACATAAAGACAAACAGCAATTTCCTAACACTTATGCGGGAGAACATCCCGTTCCTCTCGCTCGTAACGCGTCCCACGGCTGTGACAACCTCGCGAGGCACTTGTATAGATCTCGTCTTTGAGAATCAAGCATTGGTGTACCAAGTCGAACATATATCAGTCTATTTCTCAGACCACAAAGCTTCGTTCATGACTGTCAAGAACTGTTAGTGGAGTCTTTGTTAAAGGAATACGTGTGAAAAATGAAAAAAAAATTCTGTGATAGCGCATACATGTGTTGCTCGATTTCTTTGCCTCAATCTATCGAAAAGGTGAAACAGCTTATTTGCTGCGCTCAAATTTCGCATTAGGAAGTAACGAAATCGTCGGTAATTTTTTTTTTCACCTACGCCAAAGCAACCATGTCAAGACACTAAGTCAGCCAAGGTAACTAGGTTCTTATTTATTTTTTCTGCTTTGACTTTTATTCGCGCGGACACATTGAGCCTCTTCGATTTTTTTTGTTCTCGTTACCCTACCCCCGAGCTGCCAGAGCCAGCCAGAGCGCATACGTTTTTCTCGTGTTGCCCCGACCACCGCGCGGCGCACTTCGGTGTGCGGTCGCTTTGCTATGGCCAAGTGTATCTTCACCTGGCAGAGTTTTGGACGCTTAGTGGATAGTAGACGAGAAAAAGAAACAATGGTCGCTCGCCACCATCACTGTGGGGAGTCGACGGATTGCACCGCGTTCGCTTCAGCGCAGCCTCTCCGTTAAGTCCCGTCTCGCCGGTGTAGGATAGCGAGCACTATGCGTATGGTTCTCGGTAGACCAAGCGTCGCACGTTTTCTTCGATATTCCTTCGGTAGCCACATTAGGTGCCCAAAGTAGGCATTCGATTGCAGCCAACATACTTTCCTTTGCGTCTCTTCATTTCGGTTCCCCCGCCCCACAAGAGGAAAAAAAATACATTGTTGCGGCGAAGCGTATTGTCGCATGGTGAAAGTTCGATTTTGTTACTTCTTCTGCGGAAGGTAATGGGCCACGGGGCGCTTCATTTGCTGGATACTCCTATATTATTCCGATACCAATTATATGGACACGCCAGGCGCACTCCTGCCGTCGTCCTCATGTTTCATATAAAGTCCAAGGGCGATAACATCGTGACCGAGCGCCGCATGCTGTATGTACGAGTGAAAGCGTAAGGGAGGGGGGGTGGGGTTGAATCGGTGAGCCGACGATGGTGACTCAGTCTTGTGTGCGCAAAGGAGAAAAGCGGGGAGCAAGCGCGTCGCGCGTGATACATCGGGGGGATAGGATAGAATGGGGGCGGGATCTAGGATTTTGTGAACCTGTGACTGCGCAAAATATGTTTATTTGCCTTGTTTGACGATATATATACAGTGACTTTTTCTTAGATACATATATTTATTGGAGACTTATACGTATATTTAAATGCCCTGTTGCGAGGTTTTGTGTATACGTGCATTGAACTTTGTTTGCACTGACACTTCCTTGCCCTTTATCAAGCTGTATCTTCGCATTTGTATATCTCATTGTATCTTCGCATTTCTAATGCACGAGGGTGAACCAAATGAAAGTGAGCCTACCCACCCTGCGCAATAATGGTTCGGTTCATTATCTGCGAGGCATGCGGGAAGCAGAGAGGCATCTCGCATTTACAAAAGTGACATGCAGGTGTGAGGATAAAGGTTCTTTAATGCTCTCATACTGTCAAGGATTGATGGTGGGGTAGTTCGCACTCTCCGAACAGGAGGGGATGGGGCGACAACAAACCCACCCCGCGTGCGTTTAGTGAAGGTTCGACTGCTGACCGGCGATAAGGTCCACGCCTGATCGACCGTGAACCAGAGGCATGAGACGGGAGGCGACGTCGTACAACACACACACTCAATTTAATACAATAAAATCATGCGCGAGACATAATGAAAGGAAAAGAACATACAACTTCCAGTAGTGGGTCCTAGCTCGCGGAGAGCGTGCGGGTCACACAACACACGCCCTGACGCCACTCGCGCGACACTAAGCCCACCACGTGGGAACTATTAACACTCGCGAAATAACAAACAAAATACGCGACAAATACGAAAAATACACGCGACAATAAATACGGCAAGCACTACACTAACAGAACATAAACGAATTAACACGCGATGGATAGACAAATGAAAGATTAAACGCGATTAGAAAAGAGAGTCCGGCGGAAAGTTTGAGAGCGGCCTGGAACACGAGGCTTATCTGGGGCGTGCTTGCCGAGGTCCCGATCTGAAGAGTGTCGGGCTGCTGCAACCTCGCTGCCGAAGATCCTGACGGACTTGCACCGTCTGTCGCTCGACCGGCGAAGGCTTCGGCCTGGAGATCTCAGCCTGCCGACCACGTCTTCAGCTGTCCCCCGGTGCACGACCTCGTTCCTTCGTCCTCCAAGCTGCTCTGCCGCTCGCCGAGCCGCGTCGTCCCTCCGCCGCGCTCAGCCGACACACGTGACCAAACCGGTCTGGCGAGATCAGGGACAATGGGGAGCGCTCTCCCTCATCGCCGTTCAAGCGGCGTTGCTGCTGCTGCGGCAATGGCGGCCATCTTGAGAGGAGCGCGGGCATGCAACTCTGTGACACATACGCTGGGTCGAGCATGGTTTCGTGACATCAATGACACTGCAAAAGTTGAATAGCGTGTTGCCGTGCAGTTTTTGACAGCTGAAGATATTTCCCGAAAAGAAATTAGTCGCTGTATGGCTGCCGTGTACGTTGAACATTGCATTTCATTGTCCACTGTGAAGCGTTAGAGTAAACGGTTCAAAGAAGGACATGAAAGTTGCAAAGACGATCCAAGACCGGGCCAAAGGCATCGTGCAATCACCCCCAACAAAATTGCAAATGTTGATGAGCTGATCAGACAAGAACGGAGGATAAGCATCGACGAACTTGCAGAGTGTGTGAACATCAATCGCGGTTCGGTTCACGCCATAATTCATGAAAAGCTCGGTTATCGGCTCTTGTGTGCGCAATGGATGCCCAAGATTTTGAACAACCGCCAGAAGACGGAGAAGCTCGGCGCTGCCTTGAATCATCTGATCCGGTATCACAATGAGGGTGACGACTTCTTGTCTGCAATTGTGATCGGGGACGAGCCATGGTGCCGCTACTACGAGCCTCACACACGACGGCGGAGCTTACAATGAAAACATTCGAATTCACCTCGCGCAAAGAAAGCAAAGGTCGTCATTTCCGCCGGAAAGGTGGTGAATTTAGTTTTTTCGGTCTTCAGGGGCCATTACATAGAATTTGCTAAATCTTGAGAGACTATCAATTGTTTCCGATACTGTGAAACGCCGGAGCGGCTGCATGTCGCAATCAAGAATAAACGACGTGGAAAATTGAGGAATTCAGTCATCTCGCTCCACGACAATGCCCATCCCCACCTCGCTGATGTGGTTACTACAAAACTAGTAAAGTTCAAGTGGGAAACGCTGTAGCATCCCCCATGCAGCTCAGACCTGTCGCCTTGCGACTTCCACATTTTGGCGCAACCGAAAAAACAGCTCAAGGCAACCAGATTTGTGTAGGACGATGACGCGAAAGAATCAGCTACAGACTTTTTGATGCAGCAACCCAAGAAGTTTTATGAGGCGGGAATCACGCGACTCGTTAGTCAATGGGGCAAACGTCTAAATGCTCATGGAGACTACTTTTAAATAAAGTACCCCTCTTGTCATATATTCGCACTGGCTCACTTTCATTTGACTCGCCCTCGTACATTTTGCACAACTCCTGCTTTTTATACGTGCTCTCTTTTTTTTAAAAATTATGGGGTTTTACGTGCCAAAACCACTTTCTGATTATGAGGCACGCCGTAGTGGGGGACTCCGGAAATTTCGACCACCTGGGGATCTTTAACGTGCACCTAAATCTAAGTACACGGGTGTTTTCGCATTTCGCCCCCATCGAAATGCGGCCGCTATGACCGGGATTCGATCCCGCGACCTCGTGCTCAGCAGCCCAACACCATAGCCACTGAGCAACCACGGCGGGTACGTGCTCTCTGTTGCGACTATTATTTCAGTGCAAATACTCACGATACACGACCGGTGTCAGCTGATACTGCGTAATACATTGGAACAAATGACAGCATCATTGATATTTTTCACTGGCCGTTCTTGAACACGGTTCTTGAATGACAAAGATATAATACAAAGAATGACATTAACATATTTGTCTTCAACTTGTTCATTTCATGGCCATTACATTTTTCATATCAACGGTATGCACTGCTTTGCTAGTTTCGAACTGATGTAGTTATAAAGTTCGCGTTATGCATTCTTTACTTATTAAATAGACAAAAAACGTGGAAGCATTGATATCAGTTATTTCGGGCAAAATCTTTGGCAAATACAAGTATATTCTTTTATAAAAGAATACATATCTTGCTTGTTTAGCCATTGCGTCGTGTTACAGAATTCGTTTGCAGCTTCTTTTGCAGTGGCAATGCAATTATTATTCACGTATTTGATCCCTCGACAAATTGTTTAAGTGGAAGCTTTAGCTCGGGCCCAACTCCAACGCGGCCTATTGAAATACGCGTAAAACGCAGAAACGCTTTTCTGAGATAACCCTTCGGTCGCTTTGAATGAAATTTGTTGCATTTAAGAGAGCAAGGCAAATCCTAGTGTCTGTTTGAAGCGGAATTTCAAATTAGGGCCTGAATGTTGTTTAAAATGTTTCGAGAAATTCGAAAGTTCGAAAAAAATAGAAACACAACGTTTACAATCTAATAGCTCTGTATCAAGGACATATATTGCGGTTTTGTACACAGCAAAGCGGACAAATTTGGTATGTCAATTTGTACCTTACTTGAATTGGTTACGTTGTGTACAAGGGTACTGCAAAAGCCGTATTTCTATAATAATTTTTTTTAAGATTCATGTGTAACATATCAATTTTGTCCGCTGTACATGTACAATTATGATATCATTTTTCATTGTTCAGTTACAGAGTTCTAAACTTGATTGTTTCGTTTTCGGAAAATGTGTGAATTTGGCCAATTTTTGACTAAGAATTCACAACGTAAATGAAAAATTTAGCAGTCAATAGAATTTAAGTTTTTCTTTTAAATGCAACAGAGCTCTTCAAATTTGGTGCAGCGGTTGCCGAGAAAAACGAATTCCTTTTCTACGTGTATTTAGATAGCAGCACCAGAGCTAAAGCTCCCTCCTAAGGAGGAGGCCGAGTTGCAACTTGAGACCCCCCCCCCCCGAACGAAATTTCTGGCTACGCCACTGGCTAGAGCTACTCCCTCACCAACATGGACTCAAGCCGTATTGCTGTCGGAGTAGCATGTCCCTCTCGGGAAAGCCTCAGGTGACGGCGGCCACTTAGCGAATAAAGGGTCATTTTAAGGAGGGGGGGATGTGGGATCATACGCGCATCCCGATATCTCCGGAGCGGCCACGCGGTTATCATGCAATAATCACGTGCTCTATCGCGGAGAGTAGTGGGGAGAGGGTCCGTTCGGCGCTCCCGCGATGCCCGAGCCAAGGCACCCCATTCCCTCCTCTCCCTTTCTTGGAACCGGGGATACTCCTCCTCCACCACTCGGGAGGAAGCGCTATTCCCCCGATGCATCTTTGTCTTTCGGCTGAGGAGCTTGCGACTGGCCGCATCTCAATTCAGGCACTGAGACCGCCGCACGCAGTCTCCCTGCTGCGCTCGGTCTTCGTGAGCGACTGACCGCCCCAGGGCCCGAGCGCGGATCCACTCTGGGTGAGCTGAACTCTTATCAGCCTCTTTTGTGGTTCCAACATTGTGCGGTTTCTTTTGCCTCAGGCGTGCGGAACGCTTCGCCGCTGTGGTTTTGTTCTGTATTGGTGTTTGCTGTTGTTGTCCAGTTGGTACTTGTATCTTAGGGTGAATATAAACACCTTAAGTCGAGACTCACCCTGTCCCCCTGGCCTGTACCCGCCGTGGTCGCAACTCACTGCGAACCGCAGGTTAGGGGTCACAGCTCTGACTGTTAGGGCTGCTGCGAAAGTGCTAGCGAGCGACTGTTGCTCCGCCGGCGCTGTGCGATCCAGATAAGGGTCAGGTGCGCACGCGCGAACTTGAGTAATACCCCTATAATCTCTACTCAGCCGGGCTCACTCGGACTCGGTCACCAAAATTATACTCAACAGCGCTCGCTCGCTCTCAGACATAAACATTATACTCTGCCGTGCTCACTCTGAATCAGACTCACCAAATTATACTCAGCACCTCTTACTCGCGCTCAGAATCACAACAATTTTAATCAGCGTCTGCATTCGCAATCAGATTAAACAAAATTCTAGTTAGCCGGTAGCCGGGCTCAGTCAGCCATAGACTGACCAAAATTCTACTCATCCGGGATCATTCGGACTCAAGCTCACCAATATTCTCCTCAGCCAGGCTCACTCGGACACACACTCACGAACATTCTACTCAGCCACTATCACTCGGACTCAGAGTCACCAAAATTATCAACGGCAGCATCACAACTCGCAATCAGCCTAAACAAAATCCTACTCACCCGGGCTCACTCGGCCACATGCTCACCAAAATTCTACTCATTCGTACTCATTCAGACTCAGGCTCACCAAAGTCCTCCTCAGTCATACTCAGTGGGACACACTTACCAATATTCTACTCAGCGACGCTCACTCGGACTTCCACTCACCAAAATTCTGATCAGCAGCATCCTCACTCGCAATCAGACTAAACAAAATTCTACTTAACCGGTCTTACTCGGCCGCAGACTCACCATAATTGAACTCAGCCGAGCTCACTCGGACACAAACTCACCAGAATTATACGCAGCAGCGCTCACTCGCATTCAGAAACGGAAATTATACTAAGCCGGGATTACTCACACTCACCATAATTATATTCAGCAGCACTCACTAACACTCGGGCTCACTAAAATTCTATTGAGCCGAGCTCATTCGGAGTCACGCTCGCCAGAATTACACTGAGCCTCACTCGCAATCAGATGAAACAAGCTTCTACTTAGCCGGGTTCACGCGGACACAGGCCCAACAGAATTCCACTCACGGGTGCTTACGCGGGCACAGACTAACCAAAATTCTCGGCCATGCTCGCACGGACACACATTCACCGGAATTATACTCAGTCACGCTCACTCGCAGCCAGACACGAAAATTCTACTCAGCCGGGCTCACTAATTCAGCAGCGCTAACTCGCACTCAGACCCGAAACTTCTCTTCCACCGAGCTTACTTTTACTCAGACTGAACAGAATTATACTTAGCAGCGCTCAATCGCACTCAGACAGGAAAATTCTACTCAGCCGTGCTCACTGGGAGTCAAACTCACCAGCATTATACTCAGCCGCGCCAACTCCTACTCAGAGACGAAAATCTTATTCAGCCGTGCTTCAGACTCGCCAGATTATCCTCAGCAGCACTTACTCGCACTCATACATGAAAATCCTGCTTAGCCGGACTCACTCATACTGACCCGAATTATACTCAGCTGCTCTCACTTGCACTCTGACTCGCCAAACTTTTATTCAGTGGTGCCTACTAGGACACAGACTCACCATAACTTTGCTCAGCCTGGTTCACAGGGACTGAGGCTCACCAGAAGTCTACTCCGCTTTGCCCTCACTTGGACTAGGACTTACCAAAATTCTACTGATCCCAGCTCCCTCAGACCATGACTAACCATAATTCTACTCAGCCCGGCTCATTCGCATTCAGTCACCAAAATTGTACTCGGCGGGCTCATTCGGGACTGAGTCCCAGCAATTCGTACGTCAAGGGCAGCAAAGTTTTATAAAGGACATCCATTGGAAGGCGTTTGTTTTGCCACTGTTCGAAAAGTCAAACGCCTCCAGTATTTCTGGTACACTCATTCGTTATACCCGACATTTTCATGTAAGTATACCGTATATCCGCATTTTCTACTGAGACCTGTGCTTTCATTTTAACCCGATAAAAAACGAACCTTTTCATCATCAATTACATATTGTATGCTGTCTGTGATCAAACGACGTGGTGGGCGTGTCGAAAGCAAACCACCTTCTCCGGAGGCGTAGACCTCTCGACGCCAAACTTTTACATTGTCCCCCGAAAGCGGCGTTTATGACGGGCTGAGGCGTGCTAGATGGCGGGATATCTATAGATGCGGCCTGCGGATGCCCATATGAGACAGGAAGCTGGTTGCGCGGGAACATGAACGTTGAGGTGCTTGGTATACCACACAAACTAAAATTTTACTGTTTACGGCTTACGTTTACTGTGGGTGCGAGGGAAAGCGCGTGATTAGCCCCAAGAACGAACTACAGGGGCGCTGCAAGCGCCGCTCGCCGGACGTCAGGGCACGGACTCGCGTATGTCGTCTGCTGCAGTTCGGGCCGTATCCGGGCTCCTTCTGCAGTGGTTTCGTTAGTTCGCCCTCGTTTCCTCTCCTTGTATACTTATGGCGGTCGTCTCAAATATATTTTTGCGACGTCTTCGTTCGCGAACATTTATTCAAAGAGCTTATTTCCTAGTCGACAATACAGTCCTCAAAGGGAACGCTACAATGCCTGCCAAAGGAGCGCAGACCAGCCCACTGCGAGTTTTTCATGCATGAATCGACAACCATAAAAAACATAGCCTATAAGAATCTAGTTATGGGGATACCATACCTGCTCCGGTGCAACAAGTATGTCACAAACACTGGTTATATATGACTTCTCAGCACTTACCTTGATTTTAATCGGCTAAAACAGGTTTGCTCACGACAAGTATTTCATGGTATAATATCGAACTTTTGCATTTCTTCATAGAACCTAAACGCTTGGCACTAACACGAGGACTTAACACTGCAGTATAGTTTCTACCAGCACCACTTGCTTCTTTAACTGCTTCTCAAAATTAGGAGGTTCTTCACGAGTTTATTATAGGTGCCGTTAATTTGAAGCAAAGCTAAATGAAGCCTACAGCTCTTTGCAGAATACGAAAAGGAATGTATCGATATATAATCCCCTTTTCCGTGCTGCACATTCAACTCACTTGAACAATTTACCGGTGTTTGTTGCTTGAGGAGTATACATGACAAATCTGTTTGGCCAACTGACACAGGCTGCTCGGCCAAAAATTTTTTTGGAATAGGCCTTTTGGACCATATGGCTGCAGCCTGAAAGAAGCCGAAGCGTTATTCATTAGTAGTATGGGACATAATGAAGATATCATAATTCCCCGGTAGAATGTCAAAAATCAAGTGAAATATGTGAAGCGGTGGTGTTTTCCTTATGAATGTTTGCGCGGTTCTGTTTTATGTACTGACGAAGCGAACAATTCTCCGTTTGCGTAATTAAACAACGCTAGATAGAGACATGGTGAGGCAGGAGGTGCTTCAATTTTTCTTTTCTAGGCACCCGAAGCTGCGCTGTAGTACCTCAAGTACACTTTAGGCACTGCAATTGACGCTGTAAAAGCTGCTTCATGGTTTCAATTCGAAGTTGTAGTGAACTGATGGGCTTAGCGAACAGTGCATGCCTCGCCATAACGACAGTCGGTTGCTAACGTTGCTTGAGGGGTGTGCATATTGTCGGTAAAGGCTACTGAGGGACACCATGAAACATTTCTTCGCTTACACTTGATTGGCTCTCAATCCTAACCACGAAACCTTTCTTTCAGGTGATTGCTACTATAGTATTTGTGAATTAACTATGTAAATACTCTACATGACGTGCCGTTGTGTGAGCAGCCATGAGCAATTCGTTTATGGGGGCCTGTTTCAGAGAGCGGTGAACGTAGCAGCAGACTTTTTCATACAAAATGCGCGCCTCTTCCTTTTACGTACGCATTAATAAAGTTGCCATATTGGACTACAACAACTCACCAGAGTAATACGAATTATGGTGACAGCTTCGCTGGTTAGTGTCTCTCTAGCACGGATAACATGACATCAAATATTAAGATTTTTCTTCCATGTAAATTGCAATGTCTCTCATAGCTAAGTACTAACGGAATCTTAAGCGTTTAGCAAAGCATCGTACACAACTTCGCGAGTTGAATTTACAGACATCTTACGCTAAATTTGTGGACAGACATGGCGCATATATGCATTGCAAAACCAATAGACCCCTTGAACGCGCCACAGCTTGTGATATTCAAGCCAGAAAGTTACACGACTCACGCGATTTTGAAGGAACTGTACTTCAGGCTTGACAGCAGAAAAAAGCCGACATATCCTTCAATAGGTACGGCCCGAGCCGCCCATACACCAAGAATACGCGAAGGGAACGAGCGTGCATGTCAGCAGCGTGCGGCGTCCTGGCCGTCACTCGCGAGACGGCGCCAAGGCCTCGCCGCTAATAGAACAGAAGCTAGGAAAGAAAGCATATTTAGCGCCAGCAAACAAGGACGGAAGGGAGACGACAACGAGCCTTATGGATCAATCGGGAAGGCTATCAGCAGCAGGGTTTCCGGAATCAGTGCAAGTTTCGGTCGTCGAGGGGCTGCTAAAAAGGTGAAGGTCGGATAGCACAATTCAGGACACGGCAAATCAAGGGACGGAACGTAGAAGGAAGGTAGCGGTAGTGCCCTACCTGCATAGAACGGCACATAAACTTAAGAAAATGGCTAGCCGGGTGGACACAAAAGTGGTCTTTTCCGCACCAGAAAAGCTGGCAAAAATATGTCGATTGACAGACCCGTACCGTAAGCCAGCTGCCGGGTGCTCCACGAATCATCGGAAAGCGCCAGTGGGATGCGCAGAGAGTGTTGTATATAAGCTTCCGCTGTCCTGTGGGAAGAAATACATCGGACAGACAGGGAGATGTCTTAATGACCGATTACGGGAACATTGCCAAACTGTGAAAAATAAGCAATACGGTCATCTGTCAACCCACTGTCAAGAATACGGCTGTGCGCCGGTCTATGAATCCTGTCGGGTTCTTGCGAAGCACAAAGATAAAGACGTGCGAGAGATCATTGAAGCGCAGGCTATCTGGCGGAATAGAGACACGTGTGTTAGTGCCCCTTCAATCGACCTGTTAGATAAGGAGATGGCTTTTTTGGATGGATAAGATTTGGATAAGGTGGCGCCACTGTGCATGGTTTATATAGGTGTACTTCCTGAAAATCAAGTTGTTGAAGTTAGCGCATTGTGTTGTCGTCTCCCTTCCGTCCTTGCTTGCTGGCGCTAAATATGCTTTCAATTTACCAACACGCCCAACAAATGGCAAGTAGGAAAGAAAACGTGGCAACCGCAAAGGCGCCGCCATTTTCATACCCTTCATTTTTGTAACACTACAAATATTCAAAATCTTATGCAAAAACAAGCATTTACATGTAGCACGTAGATATAAAAAATGTGCGAAATTCCGTATATTTTGCAGATCCCAAGGCTAGTTATAAAATTTTGATTGAGAACACATGGTGCATGAAACAATGCCTTTGCAGGCACCTGAGCTAGAAAGTTCCACGATACTAATAGAGGCTTGAGATCGCGTTGATTGTGCGTATCGTCTGAATCGCATCTCGCCGTCCGCGCCTGCACAGAGTAGCAACACAGCGACGCCCTTGCGGTTACCAATTTCAATGCATCGGTGCTATGGGAGCTCTTTCCTGTAGAGTTTGTTACTCTAAGCTTGATGTGTATTCTATGCTTGTGTGTATTGTCCAGCCGCGTGCCTATTGGAGGTCACATGCTCAAACGCATGCTAGGGACTTGTGGCAGATTAGGTCTCGTTTTCTGCTCTACCGCCATGGCGGCGCATGGCTGTGTGCGCGCTGAGCGCCTACGCTAGCCACGCGTTGTATCTTGCATGTAATAATCTGTGACGGGTGCAAATGTTGGGTGAGCCGATATAGCTGGTCGCTTCACGTACGCTGTTTGCGGGCATGCGAATTGTCAAGAAATTACGTAATCACACGTAATCACGTAATCCCAAGTGTTGGACAAGCGTTGAAGTGAGAGGCAGCCCAGAAAGTTCGCTCGCCGAGGCCGGCGCTGTTCACTACTCCATTGTTGTGACAACAAGTGTTCGCGGTCATTGAGCGAGATCTGTTCATGTTTGCTTGTGCGCGCGGGATACCCTGCTTCTTAATTTCATTAGCACGCAAACGTTCCCTGCAATTTATGCCGCCGATGAAACTACGGACCTGACATCGAAGAGCCGTCTAATACTTAGCTATTCGCTGTCAATGGAGAGTTGTACTTTATGGGACGCAAGCGGCTTGCGTACGCAAGGACTAGTGGCGACGGTACTGTCCATGCTCAGAACGCTACGTCTTCTTGCGTCCTGGGGTTGTTGGGCGGCCTAAAACATCACTGCCCCTAAGCGGTCACGTTACCCACGCGACTCTCGTGGTGTACGAGAACTTACGAGAAGCGAGACCAGCCGAGACAAGCCACTCATCCCGCCACACAGACGGAGAACACGGCTGCGCCGGCGAGGACGCGTGCACGTGTGCATTACACGGTTGACGTGGTAAAGAAGCTGGTCGCAGAGCACACCGGCACGCTGTCGCCGCAACGGCGGCATGAAATAAGGTGTACCTCACAGGTACGCCCGTGCGATACACCACTCCTTTACTTGGCAAACAAGCAAGCACATCAAAGGGACTCCCGCATGACAGAAGCGCAGGAAGAACGCTGCCAAGAACAAGTAAACAAGCGAACGTAAAAAATAAAGACTTCTAGTAGTGTTTTCTCAATTAGCCCTGGAAGAATCATAGAGAAATATATATGTTTCCGGAACAATCACGGTTCTTTTGGATCCCTCACTTACTGCTCAACCAACTAAAGGGTCAAACCCGACCCGTGTTGCTATTTGAGAAGTTGCGCAACGATGCGTGGTCACCAGCCCTGTAAAACTCCAGTAGAGCGCAGGACGCTGTGGTTCCAGACATACTGCGCCCACCGCGGAAGGTTATAAAAACACTCACATTAGCACAGCAGAGAACTGGCTATATATACGTCAGGTGGCTCCACTGATAACTGTGGAAGCGTGATTCAAAACACGGAATTATTCTCCACTTCCGGCGCCCTTTTCTATACTTCCTTTGTAAATAAAGAGATGTTGATCCATAAATATTTTCACAAACAACAGTTGAATTTGTTAATTTTCGCTTTTCCTTCATATTTGGCTGTTCTCTTCGCTCTCTCAGTAGATCGCTTAATTTCTCAACTCTTTGCGACACTTATTTCAAGTTACCAATTTTTCACGAAAAATGCTGCACAATTAGGGAAAAGCCAGACGAGGTAACGGGTGACTATGATATTTTTTATCGTTTTACCGGTTATTGCAGGGTCTGATGATTGACGCTGTTTGGCATTATTTTCCACCTTACCAAACCCATATCGCGGGTATATGCTTCCGAGGATTTGCGAGCGCCGCGGCGAGCCGTCGCTCGAGGAAATAAAGAAGCAAAACGAAAGGTTTAACGCACCTGGCGTTTTCTCCAGCCGCAACTCGTTCCTCGAACATGCAGACTAGATGACTACGAACCGAATCAATTTCCTGGTCCCTGCATAAGGCTGAACAAAAAAGGTTGAACTAACAAAGCAACTGCGATGTGCGTGATCGTTGAATAGATGGTGACAACTGAACTCATCTCGAGTTAATCGCGCGGGCACCGAATCGATGAGAAAACTGGCCTTCACGCCTCAGGAGATGCCGATAACTACCGCCATCTAAAAGTAGTGAAAACATTGACAAGCATTCCACTTTGTGAAGATGGAATGGCAGCGACAGCTGACGACAGTCAAAGCTCTGAAACGAAAAGCGACCCGCCCGTAGTGCAGGTGAAGCAGGCGTTGAGAGCTCCGCATACGTGGGTCCATCCTAAGGTACTGCAATGCCGGGCCGACCCGCGGTGGACGTGAAGCAGGTGTTAAGCACTCCCCATACGTGGACCGATCCCGACGATAGTGGAATACTGGGCCCACCCGCAGTGGAGATGAAGCAGGCGTTGAGCGCTCCGCATACGTTGGTCCATCCAAAGGTACTGCAATGCCGGGCCGACCCGCGGTGGAGGTGAAGCAAGAGTTAAGCACTCCCCATACGTAGGCCCATCCCGAAGATTTCGAAGGGCAGGTTAAAGGTTCCCGAGCCCACACAGTTATGTGCCATTGAGCTTGGACCCTTTTATCACTATCAACAGGATCGGCCCACATGATGATTTGTACTGTCGACGTATGACGAAAAAACTACGTAATGTAAGTCATGTACAGCTCTCGCTGTAAAAGGCATCAATATTTTGACTGCCGAATGGATTGATTTGTCAGCGCTTTAGGAATGTGTCTGAGGAGTGGCGGTGCAGGCAGGGAAGGGGGGGATACGCCGCTTAATTTCGGAAGGGGGGGGGGAAGAAGGCCGGGAGGCCGGGACCCCCCGGCCCCCCCATGGGTCCGTGCCACCTTGGGTCCAAACACAGTTTATATATATATATATATATATATATATATATATATATATATATATATATATATATATATATATATATATATATATGTGTGTGTGTGTGTGTGTGTGTGTGTGTGTGTGTGTGTGTGTGTGTGTGTGTATAAACTCCAGTTAATGAAAATAGGTTATTGTACTTTACGTCATATGCTTGATTTCTAATTTGAAAAAATTACAACGCAGCAACGACGCAACCTCACCCATGCGTTAGGGGCCCCAACGCCTTGCGTCCCCTAAAGTAAAACTGTTTAATAGGTTACCTTCCGAGCGAAACTGCAACATTTTTAAACAGCTTTCCCCTCATTCCAGTGCACTGCTTGACGTGCAATATAGTGTTATGAGGTACTTTAGAATAATATAAAGTCGTTATGCTTGAGACGTAAGGACAATTATTTCAGTTGATTATTAAACATGGTGCGCCATTGGCTTTTTAATCCTAGAAAAATGAAGGTAATCACAGTGGTAAAAGCCGCAAGAGTACGGATTTTATAACGCTGGCGAACATAGTTAACGCCCCCTTTTTTTCTTTCTTTTCAGGTTCAACTTTCCCACCATCCAAATGATGGGTGAGGACCTGATATCGGTGCTGGACCACTTGAAGTACGTACCTTGTTCATTTTGCAATTTTGCTTCA
This sequence comes from Dermacentor albipictus, assembly GCF_038994185.2. Classification (NCBI taxonomy): domain Eukaryota; kingdom Metazoa; phylum Arthropoda; class Arachnida; order Ixodida; family Ixodidae; genus Dermacentor; species Dermacentor albipictus. The sequence continues at coordinate 285,461,959 of NC_091821.1, read as the reverse complement.
TAAATTCTGGTCTACACATGTACACGGTCGTCCACTTCCAATTTGAACACGGCTCCGGGCGGCCGGCGCTCGTGGACGCCGGCTAACGCGCCGGCGCACTGGCAGCCACCGGCGTGGCCTCAGCCGCGTCGTCTGCTACAGCACGCCAGCTCACACTAGTGCTGGCGCGCTGTAGCAGACGACGCGGCTGAGGCCACGCCGGTGGCCACCAGTGCGCCGGCGCGTTATGCCCCAATCACTGGGACGCGTCGGCAAGCTTCGGCGCCGCGCCGACAAGCGAACGCTTCGCTGCGCGTTGGTGGGAGGAAGAGGGCACGCAACCACTAGACAGAAGCTAGTGGCTGCGTGCCCAAACATGAATGTAGTAGACAAAAAATGGTGGAGAAATAAAAAGGGAAATAAGGAAACGAGGAAAAGTAAAAGGGAGTTAATCCTACGTGATTATCTACAGATACACAAAACACAGAAATGAACTCTGAAGTATGTTTTGGAGTCGAGTCTTATATAGCACAATCTTGCAACAAGCCCAGACAACGAATGGGGAATGCTACCTGGTATACTGCTGCGGCATGAACAAATGCATATGATCAAGAAGCTTTAAGGAATGTATAATGTCATGGACCACCTTATACAAGAACAAAAGGTGTGAATAATTAAAGCGAAGCTGAAGAGTCTGTCGAATTCAATAAGACGCTCATATACGGATGCGGGAACCTTATAAACGATATAGGTAAATTTGGGAACTTTTTTATCAATTAGGAGCGACGTAATCGTCGGTTGAAATTGCGCTGTAGCTCCGCCCCCCGTCGAATGCCACGCGCTGCTGCTGACACTGACGATGCGAGTGGAGACCGGAAACCGCGGAGTTGTGACGTCAACTCTAGTGTTTCGTTCCTTCGCAGCGTCCGCGACCGTGCCTGACCGCGCTTGTTTCTGCGTGCGTGCCATCGTAATCTGCTTCGATCGACCCTGCATTCCTTTGTTGGTGCGTCTGCGTGTATGTAGAGTGGTAGTCAACGTGCGTGGTAGTCAACGTAAGTGGTAATCAACGTGAGTGGTAGTCAACGTGGTAGTCAACAGATGAAGGTCACTACACGTACTGCATGAACCGGGATGCTTTTCACGCGTTTAAACCATCTTTGTAGATCGCCGACAGCTTTGGACAGCGCGCAAATGCCGACGATCGCATCCCCGTTTACGTTCCACGAGGAGGCATGCAGGAACAGAACATTACAGTTGTTTGACCGGAAACGAGCTCACTAGATCGGCGAAAGATCAGCGAGATCACTAGATCGCTTTGCAAAAAACATACTCACCAAAGAGCATATCCAACACGAGGAGATCCCAAGACTTTGCTTTCGTTCTCGTCGAAAGCACTGCTCGCACCACCATCGTTTGCTTCTTCGAGAGGCCGGCTCTTCGCAATCGGTTCGTACATGTTGGGAGTAACGCCGAACTCCTCAGAGAAACGCAGTCTCTCTAAATTTTCCATTACCTCTTAATTTTCCATTACAGCACCAAACTACCTGGCACCGCGCTTCATGTGCAGCGGCAGCGGTCGGTCACTAGAGTTGACGTCATGAGGCGCCCGACCAATCACAGGTGGAAACGAGACGCGCGAGCTGGGCGTGTCCGCTGCTGCACTTTTCGTCGAAATAAAATAAATTTGCGCTTTCTTTCGATCAATTTCGATACGATATTCGAATTCGGAGGGTTGAAAACCATTATGTACAGATGTTCACTCATTTTTTTCTGGAAAACCTTTCAGCTTCCCTTTAAGTCTTGAATCTAGAGGTGCGAGCTGAAATATATTTGAGAAGGCTCAACTGTGGACGCCAGAATGGCAAAAGTGGTGCTTTAAGATAGATATCAATTTATTCTGGATGCGTTCAATGAGGTCAGAATTAGATTTGCTCATTGCACCCCCTCCTACAGAGGCATACTCTAGTAGTTGGAGGCACACAGCAGAATTTCAGAAAGAACAGGTCAGTGGAAATCATGCAATATACGGCCTGCAATTCCAAGAGCGTGAAGGGCATGTTGTGTAATTATCTATGGGAAAAGAAGGTTAGCATTTTGTCGAAATACACACCAAGATCTTTCATTTCATCGACCCTAAGGTGGAGCACCAGGTAGGGTGTATCAAAATTTCACATGGTGCGTTTTCTGCAGATAACTTAATGCCGTAGTGTTGGAAGCATTTAAGAGTACTTATTGTTTCTGCACCAGCTTGAGAGTGAAAATATGTCTTTTTGGAAGTCGATACAGTGGTGAACGCTGTTGACAGTCTGAAATAATTTTAAGTTGTCGGCACACAAATTCATGCTGTTCATTTATTAAAATGCTCTTAGCACTAAAAGAAAGCGAGGAATCCCATATCGATTCAAACACCTGACGCACTGAAGAGGATAGATGTAGGTCGGCAGTTAGTAACTGCACATCTAGCACCTGATTTTTGCACGGGCAATGTTCATGCTACCTTCCGAGTGCTAGAAAAGGTACTAGACTTTAGGGAACTATTGAAGATGCTTGTGAGAATGGGGAACAAGTATGCTTCCATACGTCTTAACCCTTTCAGATACCACTTTATCCCGTTGATTGAAAAGTTGCTTTCACCACATCTCTTGCATCTTCAGAATCGTAGAAAGGTGCAGCTGCAGCAAATATGAAGAATTTTCAATTGTTTAGCGAGTTTTGTCAAGTTTACAAAATTTCGACTCCATGCGAGAACATACTACAGGAACACAAAATATGAGAACATGTACTATTTCGTGTTTTGAAAAGCTTGAAAACCACTTATCCAGCCACTTGAAAATTATGCCTGGTGCACGACATTGTAAAAAACAATGAAAGAAGTGAACCTGCTACATACAACATACTGACACAGAGTAAAAACACCCAGACGTCTACCTTCCCACTAATTTTGTTAAAACATTCTGCACGTTATTCAAAACTTCAGCAAAGTTCCAATAATAGTTGTTTCAAGTGTATGAAACACATTTTAAAGACCATTACTTTCATCAGTGCTTTTTCTATTGATGCACTCTCCTGCTGCGCACAATTGTGTAGACAGCGCCTCAAACGGTTAAGCTCTGCAGAGGAAATACCATCAACACCACAAGAAAGCGAAAGTTTAAGGCAAGGTTTAAGGCACTTCATATTCTTGGAAACAAGGTTTTCATTGACTGATAGCATACACTGTGCCAGACTGAGAAGGAAGGTTGATTGAAGCATATTTCACACCATATAGCAAACAGAAATGTTCTGCAAAGGCATCAGCAGTGTTCGAGACAACACCACTATTTTCATAAGGAAGACGTACACCTTTAGCACTGTTTTTAAAAAACGGAGCCCACAAAGCTCCAGAAATATTTTGAATTATGTGTCACGCTGGCTTCAACACAATCAATGTAGTCGTAGTGATGATTCGAATAATAATAATAATAATCTTAGTGGTAACTTGGCATACTAGACTAAAAAGAAGGCTGATGCCTGTATGTTAGAGCATCTGATAACCAGCCATCTAGAGCAGGGATTTGAAGGATACAGAAGACACTTCCTTCCCCTCCACGAGCACACACACACGCTCAATCACACAGCACGGCACACACGCACACATTCGACAGGTGCACAACACACAGGAGTGCTAAATCGGTCTGGTTCCAAGGAAGGAGAATCCAAATCGCCAGGGGGGGGGGGGGGGGGGTGGAGAGAAAGGTCTTCATGCCAGATATAATCATGGAGTTGTGGTGTCGGGCCATAGAGGCGCGATGAGGGCTCAGGCTGTGCTTACCACTTGTTCAGGCGAACTGAAGAAAGATTGGTGCTGTCCAGAGAGTCATCAAGCACCCTGCAGTATAGACTAGCGCAATGTTGCGCTGGTATTGCAGAGTGTGCTACTTGAGGGGTTTCAGGCAATCCTCGAAGGCTGGCGTGAGCTTGTGACAACCCAAAAGACGGGAGTAGAGGGTGCGTGTTGTCCGGCGCTGAACAAGCTTAAGTTTGTTAGCGTCGCGAGTTTGGTACGGGAACTATACCGATGAGCAGTACTCAAGTCGTGACAGAATGATAGAAGTGTAGAGTGCTCGGAAAACCTTAGGTCATCAGGGAAGGGAGACACGGGACACAAACCCAAGAATGGGCCGGTGCTTACATACAGTGCTGGTGACATATGCGGAAAAGTTGAGAGAAGAGCTAAATGTTACATCCAGAATGGGAAGGGCCTGAACAGTCTTTATAGAGGTGCCTCCAAGGAAGAAGGTTGGACGTGCAGCAGTTTCGTTGTGGCTGATACGCATGGCAGCACTTTTTACGGTTCTACTACAAAGTTTGATATTGTAGGCCCAGTCGTTCACCTTTACGGAATGTATTTATTGTAAGCAGATATGCTGTGCGTCGGCATATTGTTGTTGTGGAAGTGTTAACTTGTTCATCAAACACATTCTGCGCAGATGCATTAGTAACTTGGTTTTGAGTAGATCTTTGTCCTGACTACAATTTATAGTATCGCAGCAAGAAACATTTTAGTAGAAGCTGAAGGGATTCCAGCAGTTTAAGCATACCGACTGCACAAAACACTGATGACACCTTTTCACCTTCCCCACAATGCACTCACACCATCTACATTTTCCATAAGCAAAAAGTGAGATAAAAAATCAATTACAGTTTCATTGACCCAGTGCTTGCTGCTTCTGAAGCGGACATCGAAGCAATCGTGGTATACGCTGCTGCATGCATAGGTCTTGCATGATGCAGGTCCTGCTATGCACTGCACACAGGGCATACGTTGCAAACAGATAATTTCTTTTTGTAGTGCTCAACTATAAAGACACACTGAAACAAACATGACTGCATTGTCACGTATGCTTCAGTGCGTCAGTGTTCTTGATTGCTACACGAGCGAATTATCCCCAACTAGCCCAAAAGACGGACGCACTTGAAAGAAGTGAGTGAATGAGTAGAGTGAACTTGTACTGAACTGGATTCACATGCGGAATAGAAGAATGCAGCGTCAGCTGAAACAGGCGGAACGGCTGATTATGTAAGTACTTCCCATAGTTCGGCTACTAGTGTATTTCGCTTTCGGAAGTTATCTTTACCACTCGAAACAGTGCAGAGCTTGCCCGTGAAACTTGAGTCAACCGACACTACACGAAACACGCCGCGGTTTACCAACGCAATTCCACACGGTTCATTCATCGCATCACACGAAGTCAGGAGTGCCATATTTTAAATCACTGCAGCACCAAACGGACCTGAAAATTCATTTCCTTCGACAGAGTTTCTCAGGTGAGTTCGTTCACTCGCCAGTCACGAACTCGATGGACGCGCTAGGCCTACGCGTAGCGTGAACAGCATCGGCGATAGGCGACTGTTGATTATCCAGACTTCGGAGCTCGTAAACATGCTTCCATTCGTTTTGAGCACAACAAAATGCACATACAACAAGCACAGACGTTGCGGCAATCGCGATTCGGTTGGCTGTTTTAGCAGACGATCGTACCGAGCCCGGCGGAACCCAGTGGGCAGGTTAGTCGGCGTCGTTCGAAGTCGCTTCAGACCCACGTCGCACTGCCACAACCCACGGTCGTCGATCGGTCGGTCGTGTCGTTGTCGGCCTACCATTACAACACTGTCTTTCAGAAACACTGTCGTGCGTCCAAAAAACTCGGACGATTGTTGGTGCCGGCGCCTTCGCTTGGGCGGCCATTACCGGCAATGGCAACCGGAGGCTGCGCAGCCTTCGATTGGTTGACGCCTGCGACGCGTCACAACCTCTCATTGGTGCACGCCGGCGCAGCTTCGCCGCGCGTCGGCAAACTTCTAGCATCGACAGTAGACATAATCGCTGGACGTCGTTACGCTTCACCGTGTTCCCGACCGACGTTTTTGACGCTTTTGACGCTTCGGCGCCTGCCGAAGCTTTCCGGCGCGTGCCAGTGGTTGGGGCATTAGTTACCCCAGCGCCCACGAGCGGCGCTCCGCGGAGCGCCGGCCGCCCGTAGTCGTGTTCAAATTGGAAGTGGACGACCGTGTACGTTTAGTTGTTCCTCTTCACTAATTATTATTTCTGTTGCGTTACCAAATCTATAGACATTCCAGACGAAATTATGCCGTAGCCGTGACGGTCAGTGTGAAGTCCAAGGGGGATAAAATCGCGCCTGGTGCGCCGTTTGCTGTGGATGCGAGGGCGACCGTGCGGGCTGTGCGAGCCGTCATCCTGCTTGCCTCATATTGGTAGTCGATTGATAATCATGCGTGCTAAGCCGGGGGAGGGGGCGAGGATAATGCAGCGCTCGTCCTATTGTGTTCCTTTTAGGTTTCTGTACTCGCCTTATTCGCGCTGCTTCAAGTTGTACTCAAGATGGACCAATTCGCCTAAATAAAGTTTTTGCTACTACAGATTGGCGCAGCGTTCGTTCTGTAGTGTTTCTTTTGAGTTCCTGTCCTCGCCTTCTTCGCGCTCCTTAAGGTTGTATTCAAGATGGACCAACTCGCCGAAATCAAGTTGTTGCTACTACAGATTTGCGCAGCGTTCGTCCTGTTGTGTTTCTTTTGAGTTCCTGTCCTCACCTCCTTGGAGCTGCTTCAAATTTTACTTAATATGGACCAACTCGCCCAAATGAAGTTGTTGCTACTACGGATTTTTACAGCGTTCGTCCTGTAGTGTTTATTTTCGGTTCCTCTCCTCGCCTTCTTTGAGCTGCTTGAAGTTATACTCAAGACAGGCCAACTTGCCCAAATCAAGTTGTTGCTACTACAGATTTGCACAGTGTTCGTCCTGTTGTGTTTGTTTTTGGTTCCTGTCCTCGCCTTGGCGCTGCTTCAAAAGAACACAAACAATCACTTAACAAGCCTAATGATTCAATCTAGCAAGGTTTGGGTACGGGCTCGTTGGTATTCCATGGTATGAATCATCAGTTACAGCGCATACATAGACGAGGGACAAAAAGGACGGTGAAGACAAGCGCTTTTTGTCCCTCGTCTATGTGTGCGCTGTAAGTGACGATTGATATCACATCTAGCGTGGCATTGTTTCAGTTGCGGCTGTAAAACTTTGTTTGAAGACACAAAAATTCTTTTAAGACACAAATGCCAAACCACACGGTGAATAATCGAGGCATTTTGCACTAAAAGATTAGGAGAGACTTGCGTTTGCCACGTATCATTGTCTTTGTTAGAATGCGAATTCCAATAGTAATTTTCAATATTAAAGGTTAATCTCAAGTAGCGTCTCTTTGTTGTCTTTTTGGCTTCCGTACCTCTTGGTATGTTTAACCGATCTCTTTAGACCTTGCCATGTTCATACGCTGCGGTATTTGCAATCACCTATATATGATCATGGCTCAGAACAAACGCTTGCAGCATAAATGGTGCATCGTAAGCTTGCAATAATTTTTCCTGCATGATAGACCACCACAAACAGTCTGGAAATTCAATTTGACGAGGGGCAGGCCCACACAGCTGACGCAACTCGCCCCAGTTCGAAGCGCGGGCGGCCATGTTCTCCGTCGACGGGGTCACCGGCCGTCCGGCTCATGACGTATCTCGGCTCGTGTGCATTCGCCTTTAAAGGGATACTAAAGGCAAATCGAAGTTGACGGGGAATGTTTAAATGCCATTCCAGAAACCGCCTCACAATGCTTGTTTCGTGCCATTAAAAGCCTTCGTTCACGAGAAAATTGCATCTGAAGGGTCAGAATACCTTTTACGAAATTCAAATTTACCTCCACCTAACTGGGGGAGTGGTGACGCCGCACACGCAATCACCGTCTTTTGCTGCCGTCGGTGAGTAAAACGGCGCGTGACAGATGGCGGCACTGTGCCAAGAAACAGCGGCGGATTTGCCGCTGCAGCTGCTTTTTGGTCAAGGGGCGTAGACCGTTCGGGCATGCGGCGACATCCCATGGAAGTTGAATTCTCTGCCACTTGCAATTTGTGCGAGTATCGCGAGCCAGCAAAACCAGCGCAGCACTACGCGCCTACTGAAACTCGAAAGCGTGGGCGGCGCAAAGTGGAGCGAAAACGAAACCTTTCGACCGCCCGTGTGGTTGTCAAGAGTAATTTCAATGAGTTCTTTTTTCTGAAAATAAAATAGAGCTGGACAAGTAGCATTTTATTTCATCTTATAATACAATACAAGGAAGTTTTCTGCAACGAGTAGTGGAGTACTATTGACCGAATTGAACTGAGGAGTGCTTTCGTCATCGGGCAAGTGCATGAATGTCCCGGGGAGTCTCTAAGCATGGGCTGCATTTACCTTAATTTCTTGATTATTAAGCCTCTGTTCATGATAATATTGAAGCCTTAGAAATTCTCGAGCACTAATCCATCACTTTAGCTTGACTTAGTATTTGCCTTGTCAGGATTTGGGGCTCAATCCCACCGTTCGTAACTCGTTGTCAATATTGGAGTCGGGCATGAATTAGAAAGTAGCTGGCCCATGCCGCCGTCCAACTTATCCACGCTGAGGACGTTGTTGAAGGGAAGGACTGCTTCTGATCGAGAACGACGAATATGGGTTTATTTACAGTATCTACATCAGGATGTTGCAGTTCATCAGTCTATAGCATGACTGCGAGAGAAAGTGCATCAGTCTAACATGACTGCTTGTGAAAGTGCACTGAGCAGCCGCACAACAGCGGTTTATAAACACACGGTCCTCCCTCGATCCCAAGGGGAGGGAAACGGCCGTCCAGTCATCGTAAACAAATCGCCTCCCTGCGGGATGCCTTATACACACACACTCACACACACACACACCTCTTTGCGCGGGGTTTACGGTTCGGAACCGAAGTCAGACAGACTTCGTAGAACTCGGGGCTTACGTCAGGAAAGGCGCCTTTTATTCCCCGAGCTGACCCCGCAGCGCGCCGCCAGGTGCCCATTGTCTTGCGTCTTGAACGGCGCGTGGGAAGAGGCCTCCGTAGGCCTTCCCGCGGGCACTCCCCCGCTCATAGCAGATCAGGTAGGCGGTGTTGTGTTCAGGCACAAAGCCTGCTTCTTCGAACGTATTTAGTCACAACGGCGACGAGGCTAGAGCGTAACGGTGGCGTTCCAAGAAAAAGTTGCCGCCGCTGTCGCAACTGGCTGGCAAAACTTGCACTTCAGCTGGCCGTTCTTAGCAGCCTTTAGTGTCGTTTTGGGGCAAATTCCGCTGTTTTCTAAACTTCTGCCCGACGATAGACGTGATTATACGGGTGGCACAATTTTGAATAACTTCGAGGTTAGACTCCCAAAGAAATGCAAATTATTCTTAGTCATACAAACTGCGTGACAACTTCAGTGTCATCTACGCTATCCCACGCGACACTCGCAGCGACCCTTCAAGGGTGCTTTGCCCGCTGCACGGGGAAAGTGCCACGTGATGTCACCTCACACTGGAAAAGGCGCATAGAAACACCCCCTCATAAACATCTTTTTTGCAATTCACATACTGTATCGCTTCACTTGACTTCTGTCAAGCCTGCTGATACGAGAAATTCACACGCACTGAGCTGATAAACAAGCTACGTTTATGTTGGCATACTGCGCGCTCCCTTTCGATTATGCGAAATTTTAATGCGAATGCGTTAAGGAGACCATGTCGAATTCGGTGTCGGCGTCGGATGTGGTTTTGGCGAAAAAAATTTCGAACCACCCATACCCAGGCCCTCCATGTGACTCAAGGAATTTGCTCAACTAATTGAATTTATCAATCTAAAATACGTGGAAAAATAGTAAACTATCTTGCAGGGAAGCTACAGACATGATAGCTCTCGGACTGTAATTTAACTATACGAGAAAACATAATTCGGTTATCCGAAAACTCAAAGACACCCCTTTTCAAGCGTTTCTACCGTTCACAAACCAGCCATGGCGTCCGCCATTTGCTCGGGGGCCACGGAACGGCGCTCCTGGCTCCTGCAGATGGCGCTCGCCTCCGTCGCATGCTTTGTGCATGCTTTCAGCTTGTTTCTCTGCTTGATTTGCTGACAGCCTTTAAATAGTAATTGGCTAGTTTTCTTTTTTCTTATATTTTCCGTGTGCGCGAGTATGTTTCGTGTATATTTGGTTTTGCAAGATAGTCAGAGCGTCCTTTCGCGAAACGTTTCAATACGTGCAACCGTGTGGGACGTCAAGTTTTTATGGTATAGCCTTTAAGTAGTAGTTTGGAAGTCGCAAGACTATTAGCTTTTAATGGTTGTAGTGTGTGTGCTTTGGTACCGGGAATATTGCTTTGGTAGCACAGTGAGAGCGTAGCCGCTGGTTTGAACACGTGTGAACACGTTTAATACCTTAAGTCTGTGTGACATTTATTCCTTCTAAATCATTGGTGATAACATGGCATCATGTTAAGAATTTAGATTCTGTGCGTATCGGCCTTCATTAGAAGGCACGTGCTCTGAAAGCTTCGGCGTTTGTGTTAGAAAAAGCCAAGTGCAACATATGGCAAAAAAGACGGTAAAGCGTGCAGTGTGCGGAGCGTCCCCCAAGAAGAAAGATAACAAAGAGAGAAAAGGCAGGGAGCTCAACGAGACGTGCGTCCGGTTTGCTACCCTACACTGGGGGGAAGGGAAAGGGGGAACAGAAAAAGGAAAGCGGGATAGAGGGAACACTGTGCGTGCACGCAGCAAAGCGCCTTAAACTCAGTCAAGTCCAAGCAAGTGCTCCGCCGATACGTTAGGCTGCCGTCATTTTGCTGTCTGAAGCTAATCTTAGCGCTTCCCCGTAGCTGGTGATGCACGTTAAAGTCACCAGGGAAGACCAAGGACCAGGTGGGCGTCAGCACTACGTTACAGTACGTCGCAGTGTATTGTTAAGGTAAACCCCAGCCTTTTTGACTTCAGTGCAAATATAATTCTGCGGATGAGCCATGATGCTTACTAAAGACTTACAAGTACTGAATTGAGGGCATCCAGCGCATGCATTACACTTCGCGCTCACGGAGTGTGCAGGTTATTCAAGAGCATTCGGAAAGTATTCATGATATGTAGACAAGGGGACGGATGAGAATGGAGAAAAAATCGAGTCAATCACCAGACACTGTGATGTCGATGCTATGCTGAAGAAAATAGAGGCATTTCAGGATGAGCTTGTCAGACAGGTCGAAGAGCTCAAAAATCAGCTAAATAGGTAGCGTGATGCATGAAAGGCGGTGCGAGAAAGACTTCAAGCAGCCGAGGAAATGCTGAACAGGGCCGCCATCGTGAACGAGAATGGTCGCGACAATAGAACGCAGTCTACCGACGTGACAGGAGAGTGAGTGTCAACAAAGCACGTGGCATGCGCGCAACGTAGCGGGAAAGAGCTGCACCTACCCTGATGCGACCACAAAGGAAAAGCAGGAACGCAGATGTCAATGCCCGTTGTCAAGTCCAATTACACAGAAAAGGTTCACAAAGGAAAGCAGGGAGAGGCCTCGGCAGTAGGTGAGAGCGAAAGGGTGATTATCGCCGGCGACTCAAACCTGCCTAGGTGCTGAGAGGCAATTGTGACGAGGGTGAAAGGTGACAAAAGAGTGGCGCTAGGCACAGTTCTAGAAGGGACATTGCGTGCTGTCATCGAGCGAGCAAAAACAAAGCTCGCGGAAAATGCCCATGGACGCAACCTTGTTGTAGTAGCAGGTGGGCTAAATGACGTTCTGAATAAAAAAGGAACAGGACTAGCCCAGTGCTTGGGGAAGGGGAGTAGACGATTTGCGCGAGCTGTCCCCTCAGGTGCAGATCGTGGTGTGCACACTTCAGGAGGTGCCTGTACGTGACAGACAAAGAGCCGTAGTGGCTGCTAATGAGGTGATATGGAAAATCAGCCGAGAGAAAGGTTTCAAGGTTGCATAAGTAAATAGGGCAGTCGGAAGGTGTGGTGGTTTCCACCGAGACCGGATCCACTTCAATCACAGGCTTAGACGAGAAGTAGGCTGGCGACTTGCTTTTAGCGTGGTTGCTTTTTGGGGGGGCCCACGGGTGATCAGGAGACCAGTGTAGGTAGTAATGAAGAAGGTCCCCTAGGGTAACCTCGGAATGGCATCGCCATCAATAAGAGAAAAAGGGGGAAAACAAGAAAGAGAGCCCGCCATGCAATAGGCTACATAAACATGCAGGGCGGCAGAAGAAAGCAAAACTGGACAGAAATTGAGCAGTAGTTAAATAGAGAACAAATAGGGGCGTATGCGGTTACACAAATGCACCTTAGAGACTTGAAAGAGCCGCCAGTGATTGAGAATAATGTTTGGGAACCTTGTAACAGAACGAAATCGGAAAGAAAGGGAGGGGGAGTCGGAATGCTCATCTATCAGAGAGCGAAATGGAAAAGAGTAAATTCAAAATGTCAAGAGCATTTTTGGTTATCATGTACAATGAGTGGAAAGAAAACTTGGCTGGGCATAACTTATTTGTGAACCGGAATTAATGGCAGAGAGAAGAATCAAGAGTTAGTGGAATGTCTAAGGACCCATATTAAGGGTTTCGGGAATGGTGATGAAATTATCCTCTTAGGTGACATGAATGCCCGCATGCAGGATCTCGATGGCTATACCGACAACAACGGAAAGTCAATGCTACATGTTTGCGTAGTTCCTCGTTATCGTGAATACTGGGCCTAATTGTGAAGGGCAGACCACGTGAGAAGTGGGAAATCGGTAACCGACCATTCATTACTGCCTGATGATAGAAGGCATCCATGATAAGTTGAGAGAAATGATCATTGACGAGGAAGGGTATAGCAGCATAGGGAGTTACCATAAACGCATCATTTTGAAAATTGGATATGTAGTAGCAAAAGAGGGCAATGAGCACAAGATGACCAGTCCAAATTTGAAGGCTGATCAAATAACAAATATAGTCACCAGATTCGAGGAAGAACTTGGGCAAATAGTCAAGCAAAGAGTGCGAATATGGTGACCTTCTAAGTGTAATAACAACAGAAATACGGAAAGAGAAGCAACGTGTTCAATAGAAAAGAAAAAGCAAACCGAAAAGCTGGTGGAACAGGGAGATACAAGACGCGATCGCTGAACGACAGAAAGCATCCCGAGAGCACAGGCAGGCAAAGAAGGCGCAGTTGCCCCAGGATGAAGTAACCAGTGAATGGGAAATACACCGAGGGAAAACGTCTATGGTTCAAATACTAATACTAATAAGACAATTAAAAGGTGAAAGTGAACGTTGGTTGTCAGAAATACGTGAGAAACAGAAGGCCGCACCTAGAATATTTTGGAATTACATAAATTTATTGGGCAAGAAGTCTGGAACAATACAACAACATATCCTAGACGAATATGGAAACAAACTGGAAGGGGACGCGGCAATAAAATATATGCGAAAAATTACAGTCTAATCTTTTGGAGGAAATGATGAGTTTATATTTGAAGAAAAAAAAAGAGCATGAAAGCGAACCAGATAGAAAAGGAGCTGGTGCTGACAAATTTCAACTGCAAGAAAGCCGAAGAGACAATCCCGAAGCGCACACCCACAGGGCTGGACGAGGTTCCCGTTAGGCTGATTATTGAACTACGTCGAAGAAGTAAGGAAGCTCTGTTGAAAGCAGTAGAAAAAAAATTAAAACATAGGTGAATACCAGACAGTTGGTGACAAAGTAGAATGAATTTAATTTATAGAGGTATGGGGGAGAAAGATAGAATTCACTCGTATAGACCGTTGACCATTACATCGGTAATATACAGGTTAGCAATGCAGGAAATTAAATTAAAGCCGCAAACATGGGTAGAGAGTATTGGCTTTTTGGGAAAACTTCAGAACGGCCGCAGAATATGTAGGCGTCTGGATGGTAACTTATTTGTCCTTACTCGTTCTATTTAAATATTCGGAGTAGAAAGGGGACCGTTATATGTGCGCTTTTTAGGCATTACAGGAGCGTATGACACCGTAGACCACATCTTGTGGGATATTCTGGAAAGGGAAGGCTTGGGCGACGATTGTGTACAGCTTTTGAGAGAGAATTACCTAGAAAACACCGCCTGCGTTAAATGGGAAGGAATGAAAAGCGAGGACAAAGTTTATATCAACAAGGGATTGAGGCAGGGGTGCGCTTTATCCCCACTGCCGTTTATGATGTACATGGTAGGGATGGAAACGGGGCTAGAAGAAAGTAATATCGGGTTTATTCTTTCATACGAACAAGTGGGTGCAATAGTTGAGCAGTAGTTTCCAGGTTTGTTTTATGCGGATGACATTGTGTTGCTAGCTAACAAGCAAAGTGATATGCAACGTCTGGTTAATATCTGTGCACAGGAAGGCGAAAATTTAGGTCTGAAATTGAGTGTTAAAAGATCAGGTGTTGTGGTATTCAATGAAAACAATGAACAGACAGTGTCAATTCAGTGCCAGGAAATATCTCAGGTAAAAGAATATAAATATCTGGGTATATGGATAAACGAAGGCAATATATGTATGGAAACAAAGGAAAAAACAATAACAGTAATGGGGAAGAGAAATGCAGTCATAATGAAGCACAGAACGCTATGGGGATACAATAGGTACGAGGTGCTCCGGGGTATGTGGAGAGGTGTAATGGTTCCAGGACATACTTTTGAAAATGTGGTTGTTCGCTTGATATCATGGGTACAATCAGGACTGGATGGCAACCAAAGGTCAGTGGGACGCCTAGAATTGGGTGCTCACGGGAAGACTGCAAATGAAGCTGTGCAGGGTGATATGGGCTGACACGCTTTGAAGTGAGAGAAGCTCACAGTAAAATTGATCATGAAGACTGACTCAGGAATATGGAAGGAAGTAAATGGGCTGGAAGAGCTTTCAGGTATTTGTACAGGAAAAAAGATTGATTCACATTGTACGAAAAGAACTAGGAAGCTTACCAGCAAGTATGCGGCCTGTAGGGTGAGCAACACAGCAACAAGGAACATCAAGCGGAAAGTCAGAGAAGCTGAATTAATCTCATGGATGGCGGCAATAGAAAAGAAACCTGCTATGAGTAACTACTTAAGAGGAAAAAACAAAATCAGGAAAGAAACAATTTATGATAATATTAAGGGAAGCTCATTACTTTTCGAAGCGCGCTCTGGATGCCTTAGAACACGCACCTATAAAGCGAGATATAAGATGGAAGAAGAAGCATATGCTTGCTGCGGTAAAGCTAGGGAAACGATGGAGCATGTTTTATTAGAATGTGAAGCCGTCTGCCCAGCGATCGATTTAATCTCTGTACCTCCTTGAAGCCCTTTGGTTCAGCGAGAGCAAGGATAAAGCAAACATGTACGCAGTAGAGATGAGTAAGCGGCGATTGAAAGATTGGTGGAGGTAAAGTATACAAACGACAGACAACGGAGGCGTGCAAAAACAAAGTTCACAATAGGGGTTCAGTAGGTTTGGTTATGCGAATTCATCGTGCATTTTTTTTCCCTTTTCTTTCTTTCTTTAACATACGTAGGGCATTAGGTAATATAATGATAAGAGGTTGGTGGCGCAACCCGTTCCGAAGGGAACGCTCATAGAATCCATCCATTGCCGCCCACACAAGAGGCCGCGTTTCTACCAAAAAGCTCGCCTTCGTGGACAGTGTTCGCGGCCAGCATTTCCTGGCAAACATTACGGTTGCATACGCTCCAGTTGCCGGGAAGCGTGAGAAGCAGTCCGGGATCTTTGAATGCTATCGCGTTCCACTGCCAAAGGCGAAGCTTAAGCGTCCTCCAAATTTTTTCGTAGCTACGATAGACCAGGCATGCCATTGCCTGCCGTGGCTTCCTCAAAGAACGTGATTTCCGTAAGCAAGGCATCTGAACCGCGCTTCGGAAAGAAGAGGATTTCCGCCACTAAATGGCAATACAAAGGGGTTTGCAAAACAGTGACAATGCTTCTTTTTTGAAATTGCACGGAAGTTATTATCGCTCACAGCACACGCGGAGAGCATGTTGAATGTAAATATTATATGGAGAAATATTGAGGGGTCGTCTTTAACAATGCCTATTACTTTCAAACGAAACAAGTTGAGCACATTAAAACATGTGTTTTACGGAAAGTAAAAGAAACTGAAACAATCTAAAATTTCTTTGTATATGTATGAACATTTTTAGAGCAGATAGAGGTCAAATTCTCACCCCGAGTGTTCTCCTTTCAGGATCAACCTGGTAGTGGGATTCGGAGAGGGAGCAGGAGCCAACATTCTGGTCCGGTTTGCGGTAAGTGCCATCTTTGCTCTTCATCTTCATGATGATGATGTCGATTGCGGAAAAGGATGGAGTAGTTAAGCAGGCAACTTTTGCAAGACCTGCAACACCCCTCCTCCTCTGTCACCGATTACCAAGCTCCGTGAGCTTGTTTAAAACAATAAACTATTCCTTTAGATCGCTCAGTGTTTACACTGATGTATGTCGATACGTTCATTTGTATGTATGTATGTATGTATGCATGTATGTATGTATGTATGTATGTATGTATGTATGTATGTATGTATGTATGTATGTATGTATGTATGTATGTATGTATGTATGTCGATACGCTCATCAACTAGCAAGGTTGTTGATTTTCACGCAACAGGAGAGGCGCTGTCTTTGGGCGTCCTGACATTGTTTCAGTTGTGCCTTTGGTTCACTGTGTTTGAAGTTTACAGCAACGATTTTTTAAAGGCCACTTAGAGCATAGCAGTAAATGTGTGATTATACGCAGATGACGTGTTCTGCTCTATCGAAGATATATGAATTGTGCACGACGAACAGGTTTCAAACAATCTTTTTCTTAGTGGAACGAGCATCGAGTGACACTCTTGGTTCTTGCGCAGCGCTTCCGGTTCACCTACTGAGACGACCGGGGAGTAAATTCAAAATAAATCGAAAAAAATAGAAAAAATATACTACAGTAGAAAATTAATAGGTTTCATTATAGATATGATATCAGAGCATTAGTTACAAGTCGAGTTCCTGAAATGTCTGGAATAATTAGAATTACTTAGTGATCACTGATTACCGCACACGAAAGTACAGAATCGTAGAATTTAGAGACCTTCTATGTAAGCACGACTTTGGCGAAATTGCTGGAAGCCCGGAAGTACAAAGCGCCGGTAGTGACGTCGCTAATGACGTCACACACATGAAGGTGGTATGATGCTTAACCGGCTAATTAATGGAAAACAGTTGCCACCAAGTTCGATTTATGCATCACTTAAAGTGAACCTAAAGAACACCAACGCCGAGGGGCGAGTGCCACTCAGCTGTCAAAGATTAGGGTCGCCCACCTGGCACTCATGGCATCTCGCGACCAATTTGACGCTTTGAACGAATCGAAAGGCATGCCTTGATCTTGCCCACACTTACAATTATCAAAGGACAGCTTCAATTAATTAGAATACCTTGGGTAGCATTTTCATCTAACTTAAGGTGGCAGAGATGCATAGGTTGCATTTATTCAAAAGTATTTCGCAAAGTCGACTCTAAAAACTCATTTAAAACGTTCTGCGAGGGGAATGCAAGCTTGATCGTGGAAGGAACAAGCCGATATAATATGTCTGCATTGTTTTGTCTCCACACACTTACTGTGATGCCAACAAATTTGTATCATCGCAAAATGAAACTATTAGAAGTATGGCCGATGTTGTTGTTTTTTTTTTCAGTACACTCCATATGCCTTATACATTCACGTGCATAGTTGATCGCTCATTCAAACCACTCAGGCTCTTCTCAGTTTGTTTTTTTGACAGAGACGCGGTTTTCTAGAGGTTCGCCGCACCCTTCAACAGAAATTACGTCATCTCCTGAGATGACCACATTTGGCCAACTTCAGACCAAACGGATAACCGTTTCTGACCGGTTTGCCTTCTTCGCGGAAAGGGAATCGTATAATAGGCTTCCGCTGTGCTTTATCTCAACTCGGCACCTAGACTAACGTGCGCACAGGCAGATCGCGATGTTGCTGCAACGGAACGGTGGCGCCATCTGTGACCACTATGGCAAAAAAAAGGAAAAAGATAACGGGGCGAAATATGCAGCGCAGTGACAGTTGGCTCGACCGCTCCGTTGCAGAGATCTTTAAAGCCGACACATCCTTGACGTTGTCTTGAATTGCTTCATGCAGCACACGCCAGCATATATGCTCTCCTCGCTCGTGCATCCATGCTTGGATGCGTCCGATCGGTTTTATAAATATTTCGGGAATCCTTAGCGCGTTTCACATGTGTAGGCTTCTGGTGGCTAAACTTTGTGCTTCTGATATGTGTGTGGCCACCCTGCGTGCCTCCGTCAAGAGCGACTGCTGCATCGACGGCAAATGATTCAACGGAGCACTGTAAGTGGCAGCGCCAAAGAAAGCCTATGGATGACAATTCAGTAGAATCTTGAAAAGGAGCAAGGAATGCTGGGACCAGGCTTCAAACTATGCGCATCGGCAACCACGGGCTAAGACACCATTTCAATGCCGCTCACTTGCTCACCTATTTGTGACTATTTTCACAGTTCCTATCGTACGCTGCGGCCGCAACTTCTGTGGTAACATACTTTGGTTCTGAAATTGAATAGGCATAATTTTATGTCCTCGGCAGTTGTACTCTGGAGTAATCATGGTGGCAAAGTTCAGGTATTATAACCTGGACAATTTGGAAAATGACATCATGTAGTTTTTACGTTTTAGCAGCTGCAGTGGGCCGGACATAACGAAGACACAGACAGCGCTATTTCAAGTCATGAATAATGCATCCCAACGGCGTGCGCTTCTGCTGTTGTCATAGTCGTGCGCTCATATAATATATTGTTCTGCATATACTTTGTTACTCAATGTGTCGCGATTTATTGTCTCCGTAGTAACTTTACTCATTGTGTGAGGAATAATTATGCAGTTGCCACTTCAATTTTACTGGCTCATGCTGTCTCCCGATGAGATGGCTGTATAGTCAAACAAAAAATTGAATTCTTCGGGGAATATCCTTGTCGGGCTATCTGATGAAACTTTATCTAATATGAAAGAACCCGTGATACGATCGATTAAGCCCTAAATGGCTCATGCCATGTGACATCACTGCAGTGGTCCAAGGCGGCGGAAAACGTCTGTTGACTAATATTCTCTCCACAGCACCAACAATAATAAGAACAAGAAGAATCAAGCAGCTGCACAAATACTACACTAGTATATGCGCAAGTCGCCATACGGGAACAAATAGCATTTACTGATTATATTGTGAGGGTTGCATGTGCATTTATTCTTCCTCATCTGTAGATACTCATTACCACTCGGGGCCATAATAGCTGGTGGTTCTCTCGCTTATGTAAAAGGGAGGCCTGCGGCCCAACTGTTGTCTTATAATATGAATGGAATAGACACTAATTTGAAGAACTGGAAAAATAAACTTTTTTGCAGATATACCAACATGCCATCATTGCGCCCGCCGTATCTTGAACCCGTGGTCAGAAAATGTGTTGCGGTAAAGGTATAATCACGAAGGAGTGATTACGCGACGCTCCGCTCAAGCATAGCATACGCCATGGTGCGCCGCCCTGTTTCGCTATATATATGAAGAGCAGAATTGTGGTTCTTTTTTTCTCCCCAGCTTGCCCACCCGTCCAGAGTGCTTGGACTGATTCTGATGCATCTGGTATCAACTGGAGTCGGCATGATGGAGTACTTCAAGGATAAGGTACGCTTCATCACCTTGCTACTCACCTACGACAGCAGTGCACCAAATGCTGTCCGCTCATGAGGCGTTCGTCTTCAAGTTTCCAACATACGCCGCTGAAACTGGCAATTTAAATGAGTGACAGCATTCGCTGATGCATGACACCCTCAAGTGACGTCACTTGATCATGCGTTCTGCGCACATGATATTTGGTGGCTCAGTGGCTAGGCTGGGGTCACGGGTCCAATCTTAGCCGAATTCCGATGGGCACGGAATGCAAAAACGCTCGTGAAAAATGTTTTGGATGAACGTCGAAGAACCCCAAGTGGTTAAAATAATACGGAGCTATCCCCTAGGACGATAACTCACTGTGCAGTTTCGGGAAGACGTTCAACCTCCCGTGCATTGTGTAAAGCTATATAAGTGCAGGGGAGAGTTATTAGTAGAGTTTGCGGAACAGAATAATATCAGGATAATGAATACCTTCTTCCGCAAGCGGGATAGCCGAAAGTGGGCGTGGAGGAGCCCGAACGGCAAAACTAGAAATGAAGTAGACCTCATACTCTGCGCAAACCATGGCATCATACAAGATGTGGACCTGCTCGGCAAGGTGCGCTGGTGTGACCACAGGATGGTAAGAACTCGAATTAGCCTAGACCTGAGGAGGGAACGGAAGAAACTGGTACATAAGAAGCTGATTAATGAGCTAGCGGTAAGAGGGAAAATAGAGGAGTTCCAGATCAAGCTACAGAACAGGTATTCGGCTTTAACTCAGGAAGAGGACCTTAGTGTTGAAGCAATGAGTGACAATCTTGTGGGCATCATTAAGGAGTGTGCAGTGGAAGTCGGGGGTAACTCCGTTAGGCAGGATACCATCAAACTATCGCAGGAGACGAAAGATCTGCTCAAGAAACGCCAATGTATGACAGCCTCTAACCCTACAGCTAGAATAGAACTGGCAGAACTTTCTAAGTTAATCAACAAGCGTAAGACAGTTGACATAAGGAAGTATATTATGGATAGAATTGAACATGCTCTCAGGAACGGAGGAAGCCTAAAAGCAGTGAAGAAGAAACTAGGAATCGGCAAGAATCAAATGTATGCGTTAAGATACAAAGCCGGCAATATCATTACTAATATGGATGTGATAGTTCAAGTCGCTGAGGAGTTCTATAGAGATTTATACAATACCAGTGGCACCCACGACGATAATGGAAGACACAATAGTATAGACGAATTGGAAATCCCAAACTTAACGCCGGAAGAAGTAAAGAAAGCCTTGGGAGATATGCTAAGGGGGAAGGCAGCTGGGGAGGATCAGGTAATAGCAGATTTGTTGAAGGATGGTGGACAGATTGTTCTAGAGAAACTGGCCACTCTGTATACGCAATGCCTCATGACCTCGAGCTGACCGGAATCTTGGAAGAACGCTAACATAATCCTAATCCATAAGAAAGGGGACGCCAAAGACTTGAAAAATTATAGACCGATCAGCTTACTGTCCGTTGCCTAAAAACCATTCACTAAGATAATCGCAAATAGAATCAGGAACACCTTAGACTTCTGTCAAGCAAAGGACCAGGCAGGATTCCGTAGAGGCTACTCAACAATAGATCATATTCACACTATCAATCAGGTGATAGAGAAATGTGCGGAATATAACCAACCCTTATATATAGCTTTCATTGATTACGGGAAAGCGTTTGATTCTGTAGAAACCTCAGCAGTCATGGAGGCATTACGGAATCAGGGTGTAGATGAGCCGTATGTAAAAATACTGAAAGATATCTATAGCGGCTCCACAGCCACCGTAGTTCTCCATAAAGCAAGCAACAAAATCCCAATAAATACAGGCGTCCGGCAGGGAGGTACGATCTCTCCAATGCTATTCACAGCGTGTTTACAGGAGGTATTCAGAGACCTGGATTGGGAAGAATTGGGGATAAAAGTTAACGGATTATGAGACTGAAATAATCAGAATAAGAATGGGCTGGAGTGCGTTTGGCAGGCATTCTCAGATCATGAACAGCAGGTTGCCATTATCCCTCAAGAGAAAAGTATATAATGAGCTGTGTCTTACCAGTACTCACCTACAGGGCAGAAACCTGGAGGCTTACGAAAAGGGTTCAACTCAAATTGAGGACGACGCAACGAGCTATGGAAAGAAGAATGATAGGTGTAACGTTAAGGGATAAGAAAAGAGCAGATTGGGTAAGGGAACAAACGCGAGTTAATGACATCTTAGTTGAAATCAAGAAAAAGAAATGGGCATGGGCAGGACATGCGATGAGGAGGGAAGATAACCGATGGTCAATAAGGGTTACGGACTGGATCCCAAGGGAAGGGAAGCATAGCAGGGGGCGGCAGAAAGTTAGGTGGGCGGATGAGATTAAGAAGTTTGCAGGGACGGCATGGCCACAATTAGTACATGACCGGGGTTGTTGGAGAAGTATGGGACAGGCCTTTGCCCTGCAGTGGGCGTAACGAGGCTGCTGCTGCTGCTGCTGCTGATGATGATGATGATGATGATGATGATATAAGTGCTGCTTCCTGATGCCCAGCCGCTTGTGATGAACTTAGAGGTGAACGGCATGTGTGTTCGTGTATGCTGTCAAATTTTTTTCTCATACTTCATTCCTAGTGCAGGGTCGTGAACTGTACTCAGCCTTGGTAGCCTCCCCCTTATTACTCTTCGCTCTCTCTCTGTCTTAAACCCCACGATTTCTTTGATCATCCTCCAAGTGGTAGTACAGCCTTCAAGTGTGTGAAGCCACAGGTGGTGGAGACGTAATATCTTGACTTATGAGAACGGCAAAATGTAAAAGTTGATAACAGTTGATAATTACAACGAAGCAAAGCAAAGGACACAAACAGGACCAACTAGCAACAGACGTTTATTTTACTCAACAGAATGTGCTTCACCTCGCAATATAAAAGCACAGTTACTTTTCTAACAGGGTGTCCGGCCGACATTATCCCATCGCACCTTAATTAAGGTACCGGCAAAGTGATTCCAGCGCAAAAGTGAGAATGGAGCAGTTGACGAAGGCTTTTTCTAATGCCAGTGCACAGTATGCGAAACATGTCTACATAAAAATTATCTTCGGTGAAATTAGCGTCCGCAGCACTTGGTGCGGCGTTTTTCCTTTGTCTTGGTTTTTAATGTACAATACGAGCACACCCAAAAATACATTCCGCTCACGAGGAAAGTACGAGCCACCAGTTGCTGCTGAAAAATGGCAACTTGGACAAAATTATGCCCACCACCATTATGGCGTCCAAGTGCCGCTGCCAAGGCGTAGATAAAGTCCATCGTTTGCGGTGAGCCAAGGAGCGGCTGGCGAGGCCGACACACTGCACGAAGCGCCGCAATGCAGGCGCACAAGTGAGCCAGCATTCACGGTAGGCCGTCATTTGCGATGTCCAAGATGCCAGTCGAGTGGCTGTGCCGTGATAGTAAAGGGTAGCGGCACCGCGTTACGGCGCAGTTAGGTCAGTTCCTTTACAGCAGACGTGAATAGAGCTGTCGCGTGCCTCTTCCTACTTGCGCTAATCATTGTTCAGGTTGGTGGACAACCTTTTTCACGAAAACTGTGTTCAGTAAATATGTGCGAAATGCGAAAGGCTTCAAAAAACGGTCAATTTACTTTCACTGCCGCTTACATCTCTTAACCGAGCCTTGGTAATCACAGAACCATAAGACCTCCGCGACAGGCAGACGGATGGTGATGCCCATACCATCTGCATGTGAATTTTTACTGCTATCGATGCTGCATGAAGCAGGAAAATTTTGAGTGCGTTAGCTCTCGTCGTTACTGCTTTTCAGTGTCCGTGTTAAGCACACTGGACGAGAAAAGGCTTTGTCACCCCCCCCAACCCCCCCCCCCCAAAAAAAAAAACTTCTCACCATTCTACTGAAGTCAACAAGTTTAGTTGTCGGCGACAGTATAGCGTAATGGTGTTACAAGTTTGTGAATGTATTTCAGTGGACACAAATAACTAAATGCCTCGCGCATTGACAGTCCTGGTTCAGAAAGCCTGCATCACAGTTCTGTTGGTACATTTCAGATTATGAACTGGAAACTCCAGAATGTTGGCATGAACCCCTCTGCTGAGCAGTACCTCGTTCTTCACAAGTTCGGAGCGGTAAGGAGCCCAGACCGCACCTGAGCCACAGTTTTTTCGCCCCGGCCGCTGCTTAAATCTCAATCCAAATACTAAGCCGAGTCAGGTAGATGAAAATGTAAATGATAAAATTTATTGCGAAATGTATTATTGTGTACTGATGGCCTGTCATTGAATTATGATAATGCGGTCGCAGTTATTTGCCACGTTTGAATTGTAACGGAATTAGTGCCGCTGATATTAGACGACATGAATGCAGCCACTTCCCGGGGGGCTACGGTTGGCAAGAGATCGGCTTGGGTTGATGACCACAAAAATTGAGCTTAGTTTTGTTGGGAGAATATGAAACAGGGAGACATGAAAACAAGTCTCACAGCCGGTCTTGCCAGGCTAAAAAGGTGCCCACACAAAGTGTCTTTCCCTAACTTGTATGAAGCAGCCGGTGTTACCCTGCTCGCAGCCTTTTCTTTCTACCCGTGTCTTCGTGGACAGCTGTCCATGACGCGTTTTGTCCGACTTCCATTTAAAAAAAAACAATGCCGCAAGTGCGATGCTGTCATTCCTGCAATGTTTCTGATTTTTTGTCGAGTCTTCAGCCTTGAATAGATTTACGGTAGCGCGAATAAAAGACAGGACAAAAGAAGACACACAGGGACACACACAGTGCTGCGTGTATCCCCGTGTGTCTTCTTTGGTCTTTTGTTTTAGTAGTGCCACAGTAAGCCTATACAAGATGCGTTAACAACAAGCCCACATTGCAACCCTAGTGAGTCTTCAGCCAGCGATGGCTAGTTATACGCGTCATGCATCTTAATCGCTTATACCAGATTTCATGAGCTCTGCTGCCTGTACGCTGTGAGCCATATTTGTTTAGGCACAGTTTAACAATGATGTGCGTCAAAAGTTTTTAAATATCTCCACGGCTGCAACAACGAACCATCTTCCCACTATTCGTCTTCGGTCAGCTTTTTTGCCAGTGATTGTCCCAGTGAGGTCGTCACGTCCGGTAACCAGTATCGAGCCTCTGGGGCCCGACAAGCCACAAAGTGCAAACACATCAATCACTGGTACACGCGATAAACCTGCGCAGGCTTAGCGGCATCTCCGACATGCTTTGAAGGCTTCCTCTTTAGCCCATCCCGGCTGTGGGTCGGTGCCGGCGCGCTGCTTTTGAAGCCGAAGCGCTGTTGGCAAATGAAACCATCCATAGGCTTGCGTTCTAGAGCGGATACATTGGCACATAAATAAACGGCTATCACTCATATATTTATTTATTTACTTGCCAATTTATTTCCGACAGAAAAATCACTGCATTGGCACCTGTAGCACAGACTAGCATTCGAATGACGCTGTTTGGTTCAAGAGCGACGAACTTGCTCATGTCTCCTGTGTCGGTCGCCTGATATGAGACGTCATTATTTATCGTCAGCTAGTGCACGCATGCTGTGCTGCTTGTCTGCAAATTGAGAAGGTATTTTGCGCGTTGTTCTCTGTGCACTGTGTGTGCTCAAGAAAAGTGCTTTGTTCCCCTGGCTCTTGTGTGGCTGTTTAGCGCTTCCCAAGATGAGGCGCGGCTCAGTCAGCCACAGGATACTGTTCTGTTCTAATTGATGTTTTTGTCATCTTGAACTTTATCGTCAATATCAGCTGCACAATAAAATCTAAGGCACTTGTCCATGTAAGCGTATCACGAACAGGTATAGCATGGCTGTGAAATGCTGCTTTGTCTATACAAAACGTAAAAGTGCCATTAAATTGTGGACTGCAGTTGACAGCTCCCGTATCTTCTGGACCGGACGTCTAATTCAAACAAATGGGACAGCGACGCTTTTAAGTGCCTAGGATGACTGCAGTTATGCCCGCCTATTGGCAAAACTTTTTCGTCTACCTAGTCCACTCGGGCCATTTGTAGGGTGGGAGCTATGCGCAAAATGTGGCAATTGATCAATACTGTTCTCATTAGTGAATACTGAGTGCAGCACGTATGATCTTCACGCAGACATCTGCATGAATCGCGTGTGCATGCTGTGGCTCTAACAAAGTCTCCTGCAAAGCAAGGTTATTTGTCCAGACTTATTCTGGTACTCTGCAATGGACGAACTCGATTTGTAACAAGAGCCATCTGAGGAAGCCATATGCAAATTGCTTTTTATTCAACTAATTACAAATTAAGGCAAAGGGAACTGAAGACAATGTCCCGACCGGTGGAACATGACGCGTGATCTGTAGCGACAGTCGCCTAATACTTGGACCACCTGCAATGTAGTGACGATGAAGCAGTGACAACACTTTCCTGCAGGGAAAAAATTAACGTGCGTCAGTGTGATCTGAAAAATGATCAAGTATTTCAAATTTAACCCTGATTTATGAACAGTTCAATAAGAAGCTAAGGCCGATTTCGCAGCCACTCAATGCGTTAAGCAGCTCCGAGTGCACCCCGGTAACACGACCGAACGAACGTTTTGCAGAATCAAAATTGCTCTTGGCGTCTTATGGCTGGCTATTAAAGGATGTTTCGTAACACGCAATTAAATGTAGGCGCATTGGATTTGCATCAAACCTTGTTCCATCGGCGGTAGCGAGCGTGGTTGCTATGATTCCAGACAAGACAAATGCGTAGGTTTCCACGAGGGAGCCTTTTATGACACAAGCCCACTGCGATGGCTCAGCGGAAATTTCACGCTGAGCCAGCGTATTTGTTAGTTAGAAACCGTCTCTGATATTTTATTAAAATATAGCAGCATTGTTGGATATTCGCTGACTGCCATGCTCGTACCCGTGCCCCGTACGGTAGAGTTCCCGCAATTTTTAGAATATGTTTCAATGGGATATTGCGTAAGGCCACTAATTCTGTGGGGATAGAATCCCTTAATTATTTCAAGCTCTGCAAGTCGACCTAACCAACGGCATGACACCTGTTTTGTCCAAATCATCGGTTGCTCGAATGATCAAATGCAACACTGTGGCTGTGACAGACGCTGCTTTATACAGCGATTCGCGCTCCCAAAATGCGTATTGTAAAACATGCGGTTTGGTGTTAGTAGAAAAAACAAAAGGCACTGGCTGAGGTCGCGGGCTCGACTCCGGGCTGCATTCCGATTTAATGCAAAACTTGCACATCGAGGAACCCCAGCAGCTCGAAGTTAATCGTGAGCCCTATCTCAGCGTCAGTGCTGCCACGTGATCCCATAATTTATATTTCAACTTTTCCAGGCGCTTATTGGCCAATTGAGCGCTGCTATCCTTCTGAACAAATTCAACGACGTCCTTATAGAGCGCCCGGTCGGTATCCTTTCTCTTTCTCGTTTGTCTTCTGAACTTTAGGAGAGATCGCGAGTAAATCTTTCCTCACGGCGCAGTGCGAGTAACCAGTATCAGTCATCGTGCGCGAAAATGGAGAAGCGGTCCGAACGGCGCTCTCTGGGAGAGCCCGAATGTCCCGCCATGCTGTGGCGCGGGCGTTGCAATAACGTCTCTGCGCTTTTGTCGAGCGCAGAGGCATCGTTCAAAGCAACCTCGAGCTCACTCTCGTAAATTACAATCTCAAGGCTTTCCTAAATAAATGCTAGAAAAGCACTACAGTTCGCAATCATAAAATCTTATTTACATCGCCGCAGAAACAAAGCTTCCAGTGCTAACCTTCCTAATGCTTCCTGAGCGCAAAGAATCGTTTTCAAAGCTCGCGTTTGCAAGTACCGCGTTTGAAAAACGCCACCCAACGGAAACCCTATTTCACGTTGTGGTCAAATGCGACTGCGAAGCAGTCATGTGTCAGTAGCACCCATCACGCTCTCTGCGGACAGTGCCAGCGCCTCAAGTGCCATGGCGAAGGCCCAAGATGTGCTGCTGGACGCGATGCCGCGGCCTCAAAAGCAATAAGTATGGATGTTTCATATTTTCGGGGGCAGTGGTAAGTTTGGTAGTTGCCTTTAGAGAGCCAGATATGGAATAAGACGTAGACTCGAGATGTGTTGAGCTGACGCGTGTGTTCGCACTTTGGGCTCGTTCTGCACATGTTGGCCTACTTGCCTGCGAAAAAGAAAAAAAAAAGGTCATTTAATGGTGCGCACTGTGAACGCACTGAGGCACTCACTGAGCAAAAAAAAAAGATGTGGTATTGTGTGTGTCGCTAGCGTGCTGTTGTCTCTACTTTCTCGTCACCCTGAGTTTCTGCTGCCGAGTGTCTAACTGTTGTCTGCCTTTTGTTTTCTCCCTTTTCGCTTTTTGTGCTCCTCTTTTTTTAACCTTGCTCATCTTGTGGCCCTGTGCAACTGGATCTGCAGGAGGTAAATCTTGTTCACCCTGCTCTTTACCGCCCGCTGCGAGTGTGGCCGCTCAGTGCCGTCGTTGGTCAAACCTGGCAATGTAGTGTTTGCGCATATTCAGTTTGTTGGTCGTGCAAGGCCTACCCGTGTCAAACAGCGCAGCCGCCAAAAGCCCTACGTCAAAATATCACCTGAGCAACCACGTGATGAAGTGCATTGTTGTGAGGGAGCATCTAAACATCCATCTAATCTAAACATCTTAATTGCGATCAACGAATCGGAGCCCATTCTCAGGTCGTCTTGTGATCTTACAAGAAGCTTCCAACCATGCTCGCAAGCGCTCATGGCGGTTTCGTTGCGATGGCAATTCGCACCTGGCGGGTGTCATTCACACTGCACATTGCTGCGTCGAACGCTCATCCATTGCATAGAAATAACTCGCATTTGGCGTTCCTCAGTGAACTTAGCAATAAGCGTTTTCCTTGACCGCCAAATTATACCCGCATGCAGTAACGCCACCACGTATATAGACCGACCACGATATCACAATTTCGCACTCGAGGTCTCGGGTAACCTAGATAGTTGCACCTTCTTGAAACGGTGTATTTCACACGGAATTTCAAACTCACTTATATCAGCCTTATTCGCACGAAAACATTTGTCAGCACATTTTCTTGATAAGCCTACCTCCTACTGCTCGTTGCCTTATCTACAGAAACGAAAAGCGACCTAAAAGCAATGGTTGTCAATTACACTCGCCACCCGCTATTCGTTAGGTCCAGAATGAGCGCGACATCAGGCTGTGTGCACTCGGTGGCACGTCGGTTCGAATGCCATATGGATTGCATTCACACCGTCATTGGTTCGCATACCGCCGGTTCACTGTCATGGCCGGAGCCCCAGGCACTGAGGAGCCCCAGGCGCCAAGGGCTCGTGACACGGGCTCGCAAGACTCTCATCAGGTGCTCAGTCACCAGACACGAAACTCTGCCTGAGTTTTTTGTAAAAGTGTCTTGGACTGTAATATTGAGCAGAGTCGCACTTTTCAACGCACTATGCTCAGAGGAGTTAGGTTTTCGTTACATGTGTAATATGGTTGCATCTCTTGCACAATTTTCTTGCCATGACGGCGACTTGTATGGCGTTACCGCACTTTTACGTGTCAACAAGTAGAAAGCAGTACATATTCAGGCGTTCTTTGCTTTCAAGTGCGTAGTTCACATATGCAGTCTGATTTCATGTTCAGGGCTATCTGCAAAAAACTTACTTAGCCTGCAATGAGACAAGCTGTGAAGGACCGCTTTTGAATATCATAAATTATTGTTGTTTCGACGAAGGACCGTGGTCAAACCACCCTGAACTAGGCTTCATGCTGGCGAGGCACTGAGCGGACGGCCCAGCATCACGCTACTGGGCCTGTAAGAGTAGCACGGGAATGAGGTGCCATCAAGTGCATGTATTTGGCTCCGGCCTGTGTTTGCGCTGAGGCTTCGCGACGTCTGCATTGCCTTCAGTCAGCCAACACTCTAGTTAGACGGGCACATTCACTGGTACTTCGAGTGAATGCACTTCGCCGTTAGTGACACTGTCAGACGGAAAGTGGCACTCGCTGTGGAGTGCACTTGCTAGCGACTGTGTTTGAGGAACTAGCTTCGCTCATTCGAAGTGTGCAGCCTCAATAGTAATGAATAAATGATTAAATGCTCACACCTGAGTTGGCACTAATTCCGAGACTAATTTTTCGTCATGTCGAATGTTATGAGCTTCCTTTATATAAGTGAAGTAACAAAACTGGAAACGTTAATCTTCGACAGATACCGCGACTTTGACCCTCAGGGTGTTTACATGAACCCGACAGAAGCGGGCCGAGTCGGCTTGTCGGACTGGAATATGTATGTGACGTCGCGGTTTATACACCGCGGCAACGGGAACAGTATTAGGACAAAGCAACGACAAGCACTGTGCACTGCAACCTCAATGTAGCGATAAAACTTATTAAATATCGCTGTTGCAGATGGAAGCAGGAACCGGAAGCCCAGTTCAAACCCCTTGATGTCTCTAGTCGTCGCTGTGTGCCGTCGTCCAAGTCTGCCAGAAGCGAATTCATGTGGTCACGACAGGCTCAATTAGCCCGATTTCTGACTCGACCCGCTCGCATCGGGTTCGTGCAAAAGCAGCCCCTGTGGATTTCGGATATGTTCGTTGCTTATGGGGCTCAAAACAACTAAACGTGTTAATTAGATTACGGTATTTCTATTTTAGATGGCGGAGGTCCTTTGATAAGCTTTTTTTCGTAAACAAGTGGTAATCGTTTCTAAAACTCGAAATGCTTAAAATCTTATCAGTCCCTATGGCTTCATAGATCGTCATTGTCACCAATCTCGAGTGACACTTCGTTTTGCCATCTAGCACCACGTCGCCGAAGGGACCCTCAGACAAGAGAAGTGCACTCGCTCCAAGTGTCGCTGGATTTTCTCGTCTCACTGGGGTATAACATGTTCTTCCTTCTTTTTTCGCCAAAAGTGACTCGAACAACTTTACGTCATGTCATGCTTAATATTTACCATGCGTTTCTCGTGACGCACTTCGTGTGCTTGCATTGTCCGAATTGCTGCAAGCGGGTCGAAAGTGGCACACTTTTATTAACCAGTGGACCCTTGTCGCATGAAGATGTTGTACCGTTGCACCTTGACTCTCTTGTGACGTCGTGTGCTGCTGTGTTACATGTGTTGCTTGTGTCTCTGTAACAGCATCTTGCACATTTCATCATGCTGGAACTTTTGGAATAAGTCCGCAGGCAAGAGTGATCGCGGGCGCTTCACGTGGCCGTCAGCTGATGTAACTATAAGTGCATTTGACGCGCAGCAGCCGTGCTTTTACCTTGCGATAAGACGGAAAAGTCGCAGTGCTTACGATAACGTCTACTAACTATTGTCGCTGCAGCAAATGTGAATCAATGCATGAAGCAGCCTGGAAGGCGAGAGGTGTTATGCCTTTCAGATCAGCACTTCAGAGCGTCAAATTAGGTAAACTAAGCGGCTCTTTATTTCATTAGCCTCAAGGATAGTACCCCCATCTCTGGTGAAGTTATACAAGGGCCTCCGATGAAAAAACGTGCTTCGCCGAGGCTTGGCTGAACATGTTTGGGGTGTTCGAAACCATCATAGCAAAATATCCACTTCCATTTGGATCTCTTGTTTCTTGATCTCATCAAATCTTCGGCGAACCTCTTTTCAATTCTCTTGGCATTCAAAACAGACCATCTGTCTTGCATATTGCATGGCCTGGCAAACTTAAACGCTTCGTGATGTTAACTGCCAGTGTCATTTAACAGCGTCAATCCTCTTACCGATGTCACGCGAGCGCTGCACCACCATTCGTCGCCCTGTAGTATGTGGCTGCTAGTCACATAAGCCACACCTGCCAACCTTCGACCCTTAAAATTCATAAAAATCCATCGGTCGCTGGGGAAGAGAGTGAGGGAGGGTTAGCATCCATTCTTGAAATCTTTGCCCTGAGCAAACACCTTATGTGCCATACATACACACTTTATTAACTCTGATTAAGGCTTTAGGTGCAGCATACAAGCAGCAAACTTGGCACAGCAGAGACTGAGAACAAGAAACACGTTTTTGTTTTTAGATTGCAGTGACCTTCCTAGCCATTTCGCAGTCGCTGATTGAAATTACCGCCAAATTACCACTAAAATATTAACAAATTTCGCTTGCTTTATACAATATACTGCAAAAGCTTGCTCAAAACAAGTAGCCTTCTAGTATATGAGGTCTTGCACTGCGAAAAGAAGGCGCCTGAATTACCATCACAATTTCTTCTTTTGCATGCTTTTCTTACCCTACATAGTTTCGCCCATTCATTTTTCTACACTTTTGGAACTTTTTCGCTTACAGAATTGATTTTTCGTAAAAGATTCCGTAGCATTCATAAAATTGTAGAACGGGGCCGAGTTCTTAAGCTGACGAAAAATTCGGGATAATTGTCATGTGTGCTGCGCATACAAATAGTGCTTTTTCATTATTTCTAAGGTGAGATGTATTGGCTTTTGCCTGTCTAAAGTTTGCATGTGATGTAAACAATGTGCGATAACTTTACGATAAATTGGCGAAAATTTGTATGCGTAAGCCACGCTTAAAAATGTGTACCTATTAGACGTACCGACAGTGAGTAGCGATTTCACAGGAAGTTTCAATGTGAGTGGTAGCTCTCATTTTTTCAGCATAGTAGAAATTGTGCACTAATGACATAATATCGCAAAGTTTGTTGATGTAAGCAATGTCGCCAGAAAGGCAACCATGCACTTTGGCCGCAACACCGGCTCGCCATTCAGTCATCTCCCGAGCGTCTCTACTCTCAGCACGGCACAAACCATGCCGTCTCAATCACAAACGTTTTGGATGCAGCATTCCGTGTTGATAATTTTAAAGCAAATAGCCTTCTCTTGATCTTTTGCCCGTTTTCGTCGGCAGCAGTTCGACTTTCAACGTCGATACAAAGCGGACGATGCAAACAGCACATGCTTACCGAGTCTCCTGACGCGTTTAGTAAGCCTTGATAAAAGGCCCTGTTCAGTGCTTTAGCATGTTTGTACGAATAGCTTTCTTTTACTCTTTCGCCCATTTTCCTGTAAGATGGTGGACCTTGCCACGCCGATACAAGGGCGCCGTGGCAAAGGGCACGGGCTTTCGCACAATCGAGTTTCCGGGTGCGTATGGGAGCCTTGATACGAATGCCCTCTTCATCACTTTAGCAGTTTGCACGAATATCCTTCTTTTACTCTTTCCCCTGTTTTCGTAGACGGTGGTTCGACTTCAACTTTCGATACAAAGGTGCAGAGGCAAATAGACGTGCTCTCACACAACCGAGTCTCCGGGCGCATATGGGAGCCTTGATACGAATCCCTGTTCAGCACTTTAGCATGGTTGTACGAATAGCCTTCTTTTACTCTTTCCCCTGTTTTCGTAGACGGTGGTTCGACTTCAGCTTTCGATACAGAGGTGCAGAAGCAAATAGACGTGCTCTCACACAACCGAGTCTCCGGGCGCGTATGGGAGCCTTGATACTAATGACCTGTTCAGTGCTTTAGCATGTTTGTACGTATATCCTTCTTTTACTCTTTCCCCTCTTTTCGTAGACGGTGGTTCGACTGCAACTTTCGATACAAAGGTGCAGAGGCAAATAGACGTGCTTTCACGCAACCGAGTCTCCGGGCGCGTATAGGAGCCTTGATACGGATCCCTGTTCAGCACTTTAGCACGGTTGTACGTATATCCTTCTTTTACTCTTTCCCCTGTTTTCGTAGATGGTGGTTCGACTTCAGCTTTCGATACAGAGGTGCAGAAGCAAATAGACGTGCTCTCACACAACCGAGTCTCCGGGCGCGTATGGGAGCCTTGATACTAATGACCTGTTCAGTGCTTTAGCATGTTTGTACGTATATCCTTCTTTTACTCTTTCCCCTCTTTTCGTAGACGGTGGTTCGACTGCAACTTTCGATACAAAGGTGCAGAGGCAAATAGACGTGCTTTCACGCAACCGAGTCTCCGGGCGCGTATAGGAGCCTTGATACGGATCCCTGTTCAGCACTTTAGCATGGTTGTACGTATATCCTTCTTTTACTCTTTCCCCTCTTTTCGTAGATGGTGGTTCGACTGCAACTTTCGATACAAAGGTGCAGAGGCAAATAGACGTGCTTTCACGCAACCGAGTCTCCGGGCGCGTATAGGAGCCTTGATACGGATCCCTGTTCAGCACTTTAGCACGGTTGTACGTATATCCTTCTTTTACTCTTTCCCCTGTTTTCGTAGACGGTGGTTCGACTTCAACTTTCGATACAGAGGTGCAGAAGCAAATAGACGTGCTTTCACGCAACCGAGTCTCCGGGCGCGTACAGGAGCCTTGATACGGATCCCTGTTGAGCACTTTAGCATGGTTGTACGTATATCCTTCTTTTACTCTTTCCCCTCTTTTCGTAGACGGTGGTTCGACTGCAACTTTCGATACAAAGGTGCAGAGGCAAATAGACGTGCTTTCACGCAACCGAGTCTCCGGGCGCGTATAGGAGCCTTGATACGGATCCCTGTTGAGCACTTTAGCATGGTTGTACGTATATCCTTCTTTTACTCTTTCCCCTGTTTTCGTAGACGGTGGTTCGACTTCAACTTTCGATACAAAGGTGCAGAGGCAAATAGACGTGCTCTCGCACAACCGAGTCTCCGGGCGCGTATAGGAGCCTTGATACGGATCCCTGTTCAGCACTTTAGCATGGTTGTACGTATATCCTTCTTTTACTCTTTCCCCTGTTTTCGTAGACGGTGGTTCGACTTCAACTTTCGATACAGAGGTGCAGAAGCAAATAGACGTGCTTTCACGCAACCGAGTCTCCGGGCGCGTACAGGAGCCTTGATACGGATCCCTGTTGAGCACTTTAGCATGGTTGTACGTATATCCTTCTTTTACTCTTTCCCCTGTTTTCGTAGACGGTGGTTCGACTTCAACTTTCGATACAAAGGTGCAGAGGCAAATAGACGTGCTCTCGCACAACCGAGTCTCCGGGCGCGTATAGGAGCCTTGATACGAATCCCTGTTCAGCACTTTAGCATGGTTGTACGTATATCCTTCTTTTACTCTTTCCCCTGTTTTCGTAGACGGTGGTTCGACTTCAACTTTCGATACAAAGTTGCAGAGGCAAATAGACGTGCTCTCACACAACCGAGTAGTCTCCGGGCGCGTATGGGAGCCTTGATACTAATGACCTGTTCCGTGCTTTAGCATGTTTGTACGAATATCCTTCTTTTACTCTTTCCCCTGTATTGGTAGAAGTTGGTTTAACTTCAACTTTCGATACAAAGGTGCAGAGGCAAATAGACGTGCTCTCACACAACCGAGTCTCCGGGCGCGTATGGGAGCCTTTATACTAGCTACCTGTTCAATGCTTTAGCATGTTTGTACGAATATGCTTCTTTTACTCTTTCCCCTGTTTTCGTAGACAGTGGTTCGACTTCAACTTTCGATACAAAGGTGCAGGGGCAAATAGACGTGCTCTCACACAACCGAGTCTCCGGGCGCGTATAGGAGCCTTGATCCGAATCCCTGTTCAGCACTTTAGCATGGTTGTACGTATATCCTTCTTTTACTCTTTCCCCTGTTTTCGTAGACGGTGGTTTGACTTCAACTTTCGATACAAAGGTGCAGAGGCAAATAGACGTGCTCTCGCACAACCGAGTCTCCGGGCGCGTATAGGAGCCTTGATACGAATCCCTGTTCAGCACTTTAGCATGGTTGTACGTATATCCTTCTTTAGCTCTTTCGCCTGTTTTCGTAGGCGGTGTTTCGACTTGAACTTTCGATACAAAGGCGCAGAGGCAAATAGACGTGCTGTCAAACAACCGAGTAGTCTCCGGGTGCGTATGGGAACCTTGATACGAATCCCTGTTCAGCACTTAAGCATCGTTGTACGATATTCTTCTTTTACTCTTTCCCCTGATTTCGTAGACAGTGGTTCGACTTCAACTTTCGATACAAATGCACTGAGGCAAATAGACGTGCTCTCACACAACTTAGTCCCCGGGCGCGTATGGCAGCGTTGATACGAATGCCCTGTTCAGTGCTTTAGCATGGTTGTACAAATAGCCTTCTTTAGCTCTTTCGCCTGTTTTCGTAGGCGGCGTTTCGACTTGAACTTTCGATACAAAGGTGCAGAGGCAAATAGACGTGCTCTCACACAACCGAGTAGTCTCCGGGCGCGTATGGGAGCTTTGATACTAATGACCTGTTCAGTGCTTTAGCATGCTTGTGTGTATATCCTTCTTTTACTCTTTCCCCTGTTTTCGTAGACGGTGGTTCGACTTCCACTTTCGATACAAATGCACCGAGGCAAATAGGCGTGCTTTCACGCAACCGAGTCTCCGGGCGCGTATGGCAGCGTTGATACGAATGCCTTGTTCAGTGCTTTAGCATGGTTGTACAAATAGCCTTCTTTTACTCTTTCGCCTGTTTTCGTAGGCGGTGTTTCGACTTGAACTTTCGATACAAATGCGCCGAGGCAAAGATACGTGCTTGAGCTTATTTGTATGAATAGCCTTTTGTTACCTCGCCCATTTTGACGCGGTAGCATTAAGCGCCCTGTGTCAAAGAAAATATGGTGTCGGCGTCCGGCGCCGACCTTCCAGTGAGCGAAAATTCCGTCTACATTTAGGTATAAGTCACGCCTTGCTATATGACTTGCGGTATGTGTGGGTTATATTGCCGCACCATTCTATCACAAAATTGCTCATACCTTGTCTTACATTCTTGACAAACCAGAGAAAAGATGGGGAATGCGGGAGATGGCAATTCAAGACGATGAGCAAAACGTGAACAAGGTGAATGCAGGAGCCAACGTTTCGACAAGTGGACTTGTCTTCCGACTGATGGATATGTCGCCTTGAAGAAGACAAGTACACTTGTCGAAATGTTGGCTCCTGCATTCTTGACAAAGTTATTTCTCGGAATTTTTAGGATGTCAACCCAAAAACACATGTCTTGAAAGAAAACGCCGACAGTGCATGCCTCTTATGCGCGAAATAATAAAAGAAACCTGAAGGTAATGTAATCTTTGCGTGGCTGTGCTGCACCTTCGGGGTCGGTCCACAAAAGAGGCCATGTTTCGATAAGAAAGCTCGCATCCGCGCATAGCGTTTGGCGGCAGCGTTTCCCTGTAAACATTAGGGTTAATAAGCTTAAGTTGCCGGGAAGCGTGAGAAGCAGTCAGGAATATTTCAATGCTATCGCGTCATACTCTTAAAGGCGAAGCTTAAGCATCCTCCAAATTTCAAAGACGCCGAGGCAAAAGAAACGGGCTTTCCCACAACCGAGTTTCCGGCGCTTTTAGAAATCCAGGGTACTTGAATTTTGAATCCTTGTTTAGTGTGACGTAGTAGTGCTTGATACTGTTTGTACGAAGCCTCCCTAGGCGCGTTCGTCGCCATACCCCAACTAATACATCTCTTTGAATAGCTGGTGCAGTTGCGCATGAGCACACCTGAAAGTGATGGCATTCGCCGGCCACTTAAGTCAACACGCATATGATGAATGTAGTTTTGTGCCGTCCATGTGCTATCTGTTGTGTCCAGTGCAGGACGAAGGCCTCTCCCAGCGATTACCACTTGCCCCTGTCTTGCGCTTGCTGATTCCAAGTTGTGCCTGCAAATTTCCTGGTTTTATCACCCCATTTAATTTTGGGCCTTCCTCGATTGCACTGCCCTTCTCTTGGCACCCATTCTGTAGCTTTAATGGTCTGCCGATATTTATGTTACGCATCACATGGTCTTACCCGCTCCATTTTGTTTTTTTGTCCTAATAGAGTTTGTTGCCCGGCGAGTGGGTAAATGCGGGCGGACTGTGCGTTTTAGCAGATGGGTGAGAGTCGTAAACTTGAGCGGTTTGACAGGTGCCCTGTTACCTCTTGGGGCAGAGCTGAACCACAGAAACACGGATCTAACATAGCGTCAACGAAGTATAATCGACTTGTGACAGAATTGTGACACACTTATGCCGCTGCGACCATCAGCGACCCTTGGTTGCTGCAGTGCTATGCGCCACCAGGCGGCCGCTCATGTGCTTCGGTAAAACGCCGCCTGCGTTATCTGGACAAACTTAAACTCTCGGTTGTCAATTAGAATATCGGCTATCCCCATCTGTTCTCTGATCCACACCGCTTTGTTCAAGTCTCTTAAAGTTATGTGTAACATTTTTAATTCCACCGCTTTTTGTGCGCTCCTTAACTTGTTCTCGAGATTCTCTGTTAACCTCCAAGTTTCTGTCCGATATGTTAACAGGAGTAGAATACAATAATTGTACACTTTTCATCGAAAGCAGTAAGGTCACGGTCAATATTTGGTAAAATCCGCCATATACACTCCAACCAGTCTATTCTTCTGTAGATTTCCTTCTCATGATCAGGGCTCCCTGTGAGTAACTGACCTAGATAAACTTACCCCTGCGCAAATTCTGGAGGCGGACTGGCAAATATGAATTCTTGTTCCCTTTGCCACACTACTGCATATTACCCTTGTCTTCTGCATATGAATCTTCAACCAAAGTCGGCACCTTCTCCGTTAGGGTCCTCACTAATTTGTTGTAATATGTCCCCAGTATGGCTGAGAAGGACAAAGTCATCTGCAAAACAAATTTTGCTGAGACATTCCACGTTCATCCTCACTGCTGGGCTTTTCCATCCTGGCTATTTGAAACAAAGTTGCTATGGAAATCTTCTAGATATTTCCGAGGATATTCACGTGTGACTTCTTTATTCCTGGATTACACAATGCCTCCATGGCTGCTGGTATCTCTATGTACGAACTGTTATTTCATAATCTATGAGAGCCATTTCTAGAGGTTGATTGTATTCCACAGATTTCTCAATTACCTGGTTGAGTACATGGACATAATGTATTTTAGAATATCCCTTCCTGAAGCCAGCGTGTTCCCTTGGTTCTTTGAAATCAAGTAATGCTCTGATTCTATTGGAAATTGGTGAATATTTTAAATATTGAAAGCAAGCTAAGGGGCCTATAATTATTCAATTCTTTGGCGTCTGTATTGTTATTCCATATAAGACCAGGGCTACAGATGTGCTGAAAGCGGTTCTCTTCTCTACCGAATCGCGCAATGAAACAGCAACCCAAGTAAGCTCACTGCAACAAGTGCGCGCCTCCAGGCGCACCATTTTAAAGCAAATAGCTGCGTTCGGCCACACAGGCCCTCGATGGTACGTTTTTGTATGCCGTGGATCTATCGACAACTGCTGCTCCAGAAGGGTGCATGACGAAAGCAGCGCGTGCTATGACAGAGCGGATCGGTATGGCTTTGTGCGCACTAGGGCCTACGCTCAGCCAATGAAAATTAGTGTCGCACGACATGGACCTTCGATGTGAAGGCTAATGGTTGTTCAAACTAAAAGCTGCACATTGTCGCGTTTATGGCTTTAAAATATTTTGTACAGGAATTTGCCCTGTAAACTCACATCTTCATCTAATAAACTGAACAGAAAACGCACTGCTTTGAACGTTCAGTGCTCCGAATTGCAAGAGAACATCGGGGCTTTAAAGAGAAGGTTGGCCCTAGTGGATTCATAATTGGAATCTCATAAGTGTACGAAAAGCTCTTAAATTTTCACTTTTGATTAGATCGGTAGTCCAAGCTTGCAAAATTTAAAGCGAACAATAAAGCGATATAGAACTTTTAGAACTGAATTTTCTTAACATTTAAGGTTCGTCACCGCTGTCTGTACTTGTTCTCGGCTCCGTTAAACTTTTTAAACAGGGTTAACTTGGTTTAAGAGGAAGCTTTAGCTCGGGGGCTCCTATCTAAATACATGGAAAAGGAGAAATCGTTTTTCTCGGCAACCAATGCATCAAACATGATATCTCTTGAATTTAAAAGAAAAAGTAAAACTCTAGTACATGTTGGTTGCGAATTTTCGATTTAGCTTGTCAAGATTTTAATAAAAATTGGCATAAATCGCAAGCTTTCATAAAAAACTATCATGCTTGTGACCCTGTAACTCGTAAATGAAAAATGCTATCAGAATTCTGTAAATTGCAACTAATAGTACATCTAAAGCGAACAAAATTGACATACCATACATGGCTGTCAAAGGACCACTAGTATGTGACTAGAACTTTTGCGAAACCCTTGTAAACAATGTAACAAATTCAGGTATGAAATTAATTGGCAAATCAAATTTGTCCGTTCGGGATGCTCTAACGGTTGCAGTTTACAGAAATGCGATACCTGTTCTTGGTGCAGAGCTATTAATTTGTAAACGTCGTGCTTCTGTTATTTTTTTTTTGAACTTACGGATTTTTCTAAATGCTTTATTAGAGTTCAGCCAATAAATCGGAATTCAGCTTCCATTAGTCACTAGAATTTAACTTTCTTTTGCAAATGCTGCAAATTTTATAAATATTCGCCTAGTAGTTACCTGTGTTTCAGCGTTTTACATGTATTTGAATAGGTGGCATTGGTGTTGGGTGCAGCCTTAAGCTTCCTCTTAAATACGTCCTAAGCTACGTAGCATTTCAGGTATCTCGTATGGCCTACATAAGCACAGATGTACTCTAAAAATTTGTTACTTTACTTAAAAGAAGCATGGATATCCTAAAGTGGGACATCGCTGTTTCGGGAGCTTCTCTAAATTTACTCAGTGATCTACATTTGGTCTGTTTGTATTTTCTCGAGAATGAAGAACAGCGGCTGACGTCCCAGTGACAACAATGACGTCCTAAGCATATCCTATAGACATCCGTATCCCGGACATGGATATCCTAGGGGTGTGTGAAATACATCCAAGGGTGACCCTCACATGACTACTTGGCCGCACTTTCTTTGGCATCCCTTGCCAGACGCCATATGCCAGCGCTTTTTCCAGTTTTTGGCGTAGTGTTCATTACGGTCGCAGTACACCATGTGTGACATGCAACGAGCACAGACCGCAAGCATCGAGGACAAATAAATTAGAGAGTTTTAGGTTAGGGAACCCAAAGAACCCAAAACAAGAACAGAAGAGCGCGGAGGAGACACAATAGAGTTTGCATCCCCCAATGTTTGGGCGTGGCTTGCGTCCCTAGCTTAAAACTCTCTATTGTGTGCACACGTCAGCTTTGCGGATGTGCAGCATACCCCTCAATCTTTTAGGCGTTTCGCCAAGCGCAAGTGTCATATTGAATTAATTGAAGTTTTCAGAGTGAAATGTGTCATAAAACTATTAAAGTACGACGTACACACAAGCTGCAGACATGATAGCTTTGGATTGTAATTCTAACATTTATTTACATGCCCGAAAACATTCCTGTTACAAGGAAACTCAAAGGCAAAGCATCATTTGGAGGGCAAATATTCACCTGTATGTCAAGAAAGGTCCATGTGGGACATCCGTGGTAGCATATCTAAAACTGGTCCTCCAACGGATGACCTATTTGTATCCGACCCTGCAGGGGCGTCTGTGTCAGTAGGCGTCGGGTGTGTTACGACACCACGTTCCCGAGCACACAAAGGTCTTAACCTCCCGCGAGTAGCCGTGCGCGGCTGAGCCGTGTCTGAGGAAAGGTGGATCCTAAGGGGGGGGGGAGTTGAGCCGATGCGGGGTCCTTGAACCTTTAAGGCCTCCCGGTGGAAGCAACACACCTCTTTGGCCTCTGCTTCACGTAGGTGGGAGCTCCAGACAGACCCACTTGGAGAAAATCGGCAGTCGCCTTTTGTTGTCCTCTTCAATCTTTTTTTTTCTCTCTCGCCTTCAATCTTTCCTGTCTTCTACTCACTTCTTCTTACTTCCGACTTTCCAGGCGGCAAGGGTGAACCGTGTGTTATATTACACACGGTTCACCCTGGTCCTTGGTATATACATTTGGTTATAGTGACGGTGTATAGCTAGCGTCTGCAGGTTTCTTAGAATTTGAAGGGTCCCCTTGTTGGGCTCGGTGGTAGGTGGCTGCCATTTTGAAAACATGTTGTGGCAGAAGCGTTCCCCTGACTTCCAGATCGGCCTCAAAAAAGAGGACGCACCAATGCACCCTTTCGATTTACCCTTCGAACCGACCTGGACATCTTCCCACGGTACCGCGCCTTGCATAGTGAAGGAACAACAAGTATGCATAAGCTATATCCCCTTTCTTGGTTGCTGAATGCCTCATAGAAAAATTGGTAAAGAATACAAAGCCTTGAAAATCACCAGCGCAGACTTCTTCATCCAATTGAGAAACAAAGAACAAGTGCGAAAGCTGTTCGATCTCGCCAGCATTCGTAATCAGTCACGATTTCTCCCCATCGCTCTGTAAACACCTGCAGGGGCGTTATCTCGGAGGAAGCTTTTCTCAGCTTGAGCGACGAGGAACTCCTCGAGGGGTTCCAAGAACAAAATGTGATCAAATTTCAAAGAATATCAATCTGAAGAGATGATCAACAACTCCGCACTAAACATGTGATTCCTACCATTCTCCCCAGCTCTCTCGACGCGTGATACCTAAAGATCAATGTCAGACCATACATACCGAACCAAAGTCGGTGCTTCAAGTGCCAGAGGTTCGGCTATGCATCATAATCATGTAGAGGCAAAGAAACATGGGTGAGGTGCAGTGCCAACATCCATCTGTCTGAAAACTATAACGCTCCCCCAAGCTGTGTAAACTGCAAAAGGGATAATGTAGCGTATTCAGGATCATGTCCCTGTTGGAAGAAGGAGAAGGAAGTAATTGCCCGCTCAGTAAAGGAGAAGATATTATTTTTGGAAGCGAGGAAGACTCTTACGTACCCTTACTTCAATTAAGCTTTGCCAATGTGGCGTGGCAGGGGACAGCACCACATCGGTTTCAGGGGCCTGCTGGGGTCAGAATCAGTGGTCCCTTAGCAACTCCATCGTCCCCTGGGTGGCAGCAGCCAGTGCTGCTCCACCATCATTCAAGACGGCCCTGCAGACGGCTGTTCCGCAGGTCCCAAAGCTAAACCGAAGGCCAAGGCCCGAGACGCGTGTCTCGGCGCCTGACTCTCGATCATGCAGCGCCTGAATGAAGGCGATGGAGGACGACGCCACTACCCTGGAGGCATCGAAACCAACGCAACAGCGTTCTTTTGAGCGCTCTAAGGACAAGCTCCTTGTAACTGCGCCGAAAAGGGGACAAGTAACCTGAATGGTTACTGCCCATGAAACGAGTACTGCTCCCTAAAGCATGTCACCTTTAATTTTTCAGTTCACACTCATAAGTACGTTCTTCATTTTATAACCATGAGTTTCATTGTACACTAGGTGACATCAAGGGCATCAACAATGTATAGCCAGTGGCAGTGTGTCTTCAGGAAATGAACTTCGGTCGAAAAAAATGTCTTATGCTCAAAGGTTTCACCGTTGTCCAAAAACACCGCGAATATTCCAGCCGCTTGTCAGGAGGAATCGCTGTAGCCGTGCAGAGCGGTACTCCTACCCGAAATATCTAACTGAATACAACTTTCGAGGCTGTAGCAGTTACCATTCTGTCCCACAAAACCATCACCATTTGTTCACTGTATATTTCACCCTAGCCCACTGTGCTACTAAACACTTAAAAATTTAGCAGAACAATTACCGCAGTCATTTGTTTTGGTAGAAGATTTTAATGCCTATCGTACTCTTTAGGGTAGTGTCAAAACTGACAAAACAGGGCAGCCCATTGAAGATTTTATTCTGTCCAATGATATCTGCCTTTTAAACTCAGGTGCATCGACCTGCTTTTCACCGACTTCCCGCACTTTTATTTGTTTAGATTTACCTTTTGGCTCACCATCTCTGAATAATTATGTTAAATTGGAAGCCCTCGACACGTCATAGGGTAGCGATCACTTACCCGCAGTTATCAAACTCTTTCCATCACCGCCAACCTTAGGCACTAAGCCACGCTGGTTGAAATTGCAGCTCCCTGACTCATTCACTCCTTCATGCACTCCTTCAGTTTATGAAGAAAATATGGGAATCTGGGATAGTGCCTAGAGATTCAAAAAACGCAGTGGTTGGGCCACTTCTAAAATCTGGTACACCCGCAACATCCCCAAGCAGCTACAGACCCATCGCACTAACAAGTTGTCTAGAGAAATCATATGAGCGCATTATAGACAAGAATCACTTTCATCCTTGAATCAAGACGTCTAAAGCCTGTTTCACGTGCAAGCGACATAGCGGCAGCTTAGCGGCAGCGCGGCGCGTAGACGCAGCGTCGTTTCACGATTCGTTCTGGCGCGACGCATGCCACTGTGAGGCACAGTGTTGCTTGCGTAAAGCGCCCATGAGCCGCGAATTTTAGCGGTCTTCAAGGGCTGCGCCTTGCTCCACATTTCCATGATTTGGCGCGCCTGGGCTGCAGCTTTGATCGGTGTATTAGTTTGGTGCTCCACTTTCGTGCTTGTAAACCTTGCAAAAAATAAAAACACTGTGTGTCGAACGGTGCATACGTACAACCTTTTTTTTTCACTTTTATGTCTCTTTTAGCTTTTTATAGGCGACAGCTTGAAAGTCTTGT
This sequence comes from Dermacentor albipictus, assembly GCF_038994185.2. Lineage (NCBI taxonomy): Eukaryota > Metazoa > Arthropoda > Arachnida > Ixodida > Ixodidae > Dermacentor > Dermacentor albipictus. Next base: position 285,417,975 of record NC_091821.1, on the reverse strand, counting down.
TAAGTACACGCACACAGAATTAGCAACGTGGAAAAAATGAATGGGTTGGTTCGTATACTTCCGCGATGTGAGCTTGAAGCACGCCACTGCCACGTGATCTTAATGCCACTGCTCAAGGCGCTCCGCCATTGGTTGCCGCTCGGAAAGTTGGTATTTGGAAGGAGGCTTGCTCAAGCGACGGGCGCCGCGCCGTTGCTGGTCCAAAATCGCTTGCATACGAAACAGGCTGAATAAACACGCACAAATTAAGTGCGGGTACAAAAAGGACTGCTCCACCTATGACCATCTCGTCCAACTAAAACACATAATACGAGATGCGTTTCTGCACAAACAACACTGTCTCGCGGTTTTCTTTGATATAGAGAAACTTGTGATACGACGTAGCTGTATGGAATCGCTAGTACTAGGAGATTCGTGGCAGAATGCTAAACTGCCTATCTGACTTCATGTCAAGTAGAACATTTCGGGTACGTCTAGGCAAATACTTTCACGTAAATTTACGCAAGAAAATGGTGTTCCACAAAGTTGTATTCTCAGCACACTTTTCATAGTCAAAATTAACTGTGTTAATAACATCATTCCATCCTCTGTTATGCGTTCAATATACGCTGACGATTCGCAAGTGGCTTGCCGCGCCTTAAATGTATCAACCTGCGAAAGACAACTACAAATAACAATAAATAATCTCACACAATGGGCTGAGAAAAATGCTTTTGGCTTCTCGGCCCCAAAAACTGTTACAGTTCTGTTTTCCTAGAAACGAGAGCTGCGCTGCATCCAGTTCTGAAATTGAACGATACAACATGGCGGGTTAAACAAGAATATAAATTTTTAGGTGTAACTTCTTACACAAAACTGAACTTCTTGACCCTCGTTAACAAAACAATAACTAAGACAAATAGAGCACTAAACATTCTTAAAGTCTTATCGCACAAGCACCGGGGATCTGACCGAACATGCTTACTACGTGCTTATTCCGTAAATGGTACTGTGTACTATGTAGTGTAGTCTATGATGCACCTAGGCAGTCTTACGTTAAACGACTTGATACAAATAATGATGGCGGCCTGGGACTGGCGAGTGGTGCCTACAGAACATCGCCTGTGCAAAGTTTATACGTTGACAGCGATGAGCCTTCCATACAACACCGCAGAGCACTACTTACTCTTTCCTATGTACGGAGGATTCGGTCATCACCACAACGTATATGCTACAACATCGTAACACAATGTAAGTTACGGTTGCACTACACAAATAAACCGAACATTGTTGCGCCACTTGTCTTACAACACGAGGAATACTGTCAGATATATTCCTTATGAGGTCATGCATGTTGCTGAGAGGTCATAATAACTGGCCTCATGGTGCAATATTACACAGCCATGTGGCTAGACACTAACACATCTAAAGAAAAAAGACGCCCCACAAGAACACATAATGCACGAGTTCCGCACTATTCAAGGTATATATAAATATAACACAGTTTTACACAGATAGTTCTAAAACACAAGAATACGTGGGTGTGGGAACCGTAATAAAAAAATTTAGAAAACAGTATTCGGATACATCGTTTTCAATCAGTCTTTACCGCTAAAATTTATGCAATTATGAACGGCAGTACAAAAAAAAATTGTCACCGGCAAGCAGAAAACTCCGGTCATTTATAACGATTCATTGAGTGCACTCAGAGCTTTGAATTTAGACTCCGCGTGTGAACCTCTCCTTATTGATATCTTAAACATGGTGGTTTATAACAAATACGGAAGAACCATACGATTCTGTCGCATCCCAAGCAACGTTGGGGTATCAGGGAATGAAGCAGCAGATAGATGCGCATCCATGGCATCGCAAAAAAGCATAAATCACACAACATTTCTATACAAAGACAGTATCCGAGCGATCCGTAAGGCCCTGACATCAAAATGGCAATAAGAATGGGACTGTAGCAAAAGTAACTAGTTACATGTAACTAAACCCCTGCTTGGTGAGTGGAAATTGTACACTCACCAGCAACAGTTCTATGAGGTGATATGACACACACATCTTACAGACAATTTTATACTCCGAAAAGAAAACCGGCAAACTTGCGATAGGTGCCATTAACTTCTTAGAGTAATGCACATTGTTATGACATGCCCACATATTGAAACACAGACTGAAATTTTTACGGAATCTGTATAACTTGCAGATACCTTTACATGCCACCTCAATATTTATTTATTTATTTATTTATTTATTTATTTATTTATTTATACAATACTGCGCACTCATGGTCCGAACAGGGTGGTCGATACCAAATGCAAAATAAATACAAAAGAAACAGCAACAAAAAGCAATAATGATGCAGGCTCAGAAAGGTTATTTCTTAGTTTGATCACTTGCTTTGATAAGGCAGTTCCAGGAAAGGCGGATAAGGCGGTTCTCGGGAAATAAGAAAACTTAAATAGGTCTGTGCGAGCAAAATATGGGTTTAGGGCGTTTTCATTGTGGTGTCGGGTAGGCCTGCTCGTCCAAGGTTACAAATATGTTGATGGATCTAGCGCTAGTTTGTTTTCCAAGAGTTGGGAAAGAAATTCTAATCTAAATTTTTGTCTTCGTACCTCTAATAGGGAAATGCCATTTGCTTGCATTAAATCAGAAAGCGAGCCTAACGCTGAAAATTTATTAGAAACAAATGTTACGGCCTTTCTCTGAATACTTTCAAGACAATCAACGTTGCGGTTAGTATGAGGATCCCATGTAATGCGTGCATATTCCAGTCTTGGCCGCACAAGAGCAGTATAGCAGAGCAGCTTAACATTAGTGGGAGCAGTTTTAAGTCTATGTTTAAGGGCACAAAGCTGCACCCAAACCGGATGAACAAACATTATCAACGTGAAGATTCCAAGACATTGAGAGAGAATGCGATCGTGCCATTCACTGACTGTAATGTAATGCAGTTTTCGCTGCCTTAACATTTGATTTCTTAACATCTTGTGGCTGACGCAGCATAGCCTTAGTCACTTTCCCGCCATTAAATCCGGTTTTTATAATTAACTATTTGTGTCCGAAATTGTGCATGGACATTAGTACATGATTCGGATGTCCTATGGACGAAGTGGAATGTCTGTCCTGGGATGTCTCTGTACATGCTTATTGTAAGATATTTGGGAATTTTCTTATATTTTGTTCTTCCATATGTGCTGTATTGAAATTTTCTTTTTTTGGCGCGCATGGAAGAAAAGTTAATCTCACCGTAGCTACGTAGGCCAATTTATTTGTTTTGTCAAAGAAAGGCAACCATTAAAACTCATCTCACGTGAAACCTTTCACTCTCATGTTTCTAAGCACTCTGAATATTTCAATTGCATCAAGTTCATGGAGCGAAACAAACACTTACTGTGTAGTTGGTATGAGTGAGCAGATGAAATAAAAATCTTGTGCATAGCGGGTATTTTTTTTTTAATATCGGGTAATGTATAGAGAGAACACGAACGCTTGTGTGTGTGTGCGCACAGCCATCGTTCATATTTCCATGACGCTTATGATAAGCGCCTTCATGGCCCAATTTATAGCATGTGCTCCCTCTGCGCGCGCAGCAACTGGAGATGGTCGACAACAAGGAGCGCCTCATCTCGGACTACACCGAGAAACTGAAGAAGCAGATCAACCCACGGAACCTGAAGCGCTACGTAGAGTCTTACATGAAGTACGCAATAACTTTTATGTGTGTATTGTTGCAAACCTTAACAGGAGAGACAATTAAGCTAGACTGGCTGTATTTAGAAAAGGAGGGGTCCCCGACTATGTTTCGATTTCAGCGAAATTCTTATATGACATAGCGAAATGCCTGCACGCATCAGCACATATATTATTTTTTGTCCCGGGCCCAGGAGCTCCTGGCCACCTGACCACAAGCTTACCCGTGAACACCTTGTTTTTTAATAAAATTTACTCACTGACTTACCCAGCGCACGCCTTTGTTTCAGCATGAAAAAAAGCAATCTTTACTGAGAAAAAGCGAGAAATGCCACTTGCGCAATCGCACAATGATGTTCCGACTTTGTGACAGTCTAAAGATATGAATAAAATGTCCGATGCTTTTATACTCTTTTATGCCTACCTTGCAGAAATGTGTTACTAAAAATAAAATAAATTTAATACCTGCACAAGCCCGTAACACAAGAAATAGCAAAATTTACTTTAAAAGGCAAAAACTTATCGTTTTCTGGCAATTTTGCTTTGTATCTTGTAACTCCGAGTTTCTTTGAATGTATGTTTTGCGAATACTGCGCGACTTACTATACGGGCTGCAAATTGCCTTTAATATCTCTTACGTGCGGTTATTTTTAATTCTGGCGGGAAAATATTAAAACGCTGCTAAAAGTTAATGCGGCTGGGATTGAAGCCACAGCACAAACGCCTCATGTATGAAGCATGTATCTTCTGGACATGGTGCGCCATCTAGTGCCGCGAACTACACATTTCGATATACATGCTCAGTGAAGTGCGGCACAGCGGCCGAAATCAAAGGTTTAGAATAGAATTCTTTCGCGCAATAGTACAGCGGACCCTGAGCAAAAAGCTGCTGAAGGCAGCTTGAGGGAGCACCCAGGTACACATGAACAACAATGGGCGAGTATATACAAGATTTACATGCAACATTTCTCAACAGAAAATCAATATATAGCGCATTCATATACTAGAAAAAAAAAGAAAAACTCAATACATAATGTCAGCCTAAACATGCTACAATACAGTAATTCATGCCTATTCACAATGTTGGAGGCATGGTTTCAAGATCCAAAAGCATGGATGACAGCTGATTTCTGGATGTACCTCCTAAACATACATTATTTTCAGCAAGTATGTTAAGATAATGAGACACACTGTATGATAAAGACTGCTTGCGATGTAAGGTGCGGTTTGGATATGAGGTTTGGATATAAGGTGCAGTCATTGTTGATGGACAGTTGGCGTAAAATGAAAGTGGTGACAGAGCGGCAGAGACAGCGAAAAGCGCGTCACGTATCTAAATAAGGCTAATAGCATTAAAAGAATCATCTCCGATTTTGTTGAAATTTCCCCGGGATCATCTCCTGTCACAGGTTATTTGTTATATGGAAAAGAACATGCTGCATTATCTCTGCGGTGTTCGTCGCCCGCGGCATATCGCGTCGGCTTTGATGGTGGCTTCCGTCTGTGTCACGAACTAGTCGGGAACTTCATGTGCCGCAGTGGGAACGCAGGGTTTTCTTAATGAAAAAATACAAAGCGGTGACTAGCTCAAAGTACGGTGGTTTTGTGGATATATATGACGTTCTCCTGTTGAACACGACGTCGCAGCTTCAACACTCGGCTCCGGTGTCTGTATTTGAATGGAGATGATCTGGGAGACCCCATTACGTTTATTTAGGTAAACTTATGTAGAACAGGTGGTATAATATATAATCCACAGCTGCGGCATTTCTCGAAGCCCTGCTGTTGCTTCGAGGCGATGAAAACGTTACGTGAGCGAAGCAGCCAATTTATTGTTCTTCATACTCAACTTATTCTTCTTGTGAAATCTTCTATGCATCGTGTATGCCTTAGCACGATACAAATCAAATGAAGCATAGAAATGGAGTAGCTGGGTTTCCTTGACAAACGTTGTTGTGCCCTGCGTTTTTATGCGGCTGCTGCTGCTCAATGCGTTCGCTTATAGTCGCAAAACTCTACACCAAACATCTACGAACACCGGTTGACTTGAGACGCATGGAATCTGTGTTTATCATTGCACGACTCGATCTTACGCCAGATGAACAATATGTCTCAAAGTATTTTCATTTCTGTGGTGTAGCTCTAACTTTAACACCAAAGGACACACACTTGAAGCTTATTTCCAAGTTGAAGAGCGCCAACGTGAGCTAGGATCTCGCGGATATGTATGTCTTGGCTCAGCACGTGATCGCGCTCGCTACAGTAAATATCAAAGGAGATCATAGAAGCAAACCTTCCATTTCGGAAGTTCTCAAGTCGGAACATATCAAGCAGTTGCTTAAGCTACATTTCTCATCTTTTCTCGGTTAAGTGTTTTCGTGCTAAAACAAAGGCGTGCGATGAAAAAGCAAGCTCGGTTTCGACGTGTCGAGGGATTTTGTTATGTCACATAAAAACATTTTGCAATAAAAGAAATAGTTGGGCCCTCCTTCTGACTGCTGTTGTCTGAACGCATCTCTCTGTTCGCGTATTCAGTGTGTCTGACAGGCATGCATCTAATGCTGGCCGATTGTGTCTTACACCTAGTGCATGCTAGAGCCAACATGCATGCATTTATTTCCTCGAAGACAAGTACAGTGTCTTAGCTGAAAAGGTGACAATATAGAGGATTGCGTGCCATTCCTCGTTTTGCTGTTGCCTGTGGCTCTTTATAGTACTGCGTACACACTTTGGCCAATGGGCTTCTATGGAGAACTGCGTAATTGAAAGTCTGAAGCTTCTCGGCATTTGCGGAACCGATTCTCAGCCGTGACAAAGGCGGTGTGTGTTGAGACTAGAAAAAAAAACTAATTCGTGGTAGTTCATACTGGAACTGCCCAACACTACACATCTAACAGTTCAGGTGCCAGTGCTCAAGCAGAAAAATAAAATCAACCCCGGCCTCGTAAATTACACTAAAGCTATTATACCGAAACACACCAGAAGGCTACGAGTATGGCGTATCGGATGAGTCAAGGTAAGATACAGCAGAAGTGGAGCTTAGCGAGCAGCCATAAATGTGGCAACAAAGCGAGAAGGCACACCTGCAGAACGTAAACAGTTTCTTTTCTTTTCCCTTTCAGTCGCAAAGACATCAGCAGTCTGATTGAAGCAAACCTCAAGTAAGTTTCTGTTACGTCCGCATAAGTGAAGTGCAATATCGGAAGCTGAAAAAATAGTGCTTTGGTCCTGTATCGCGCAGAAAACGTTTCCTTTGAAAGCATTTCAGCAGACGCATGATTTAAAGAGGAGGGACAGGCTGATTCAGTTTTTTCATATGTCCATTAAATTTCTGCTTCAGCTTAAGCCTTTACGGACTTGTGCTGAATAATATCAGGCCTTAATTACGTAACCTCGACGTAAATAGATGCTCCGAGCGATCCGATGTGCCCCGGTGGCCTTTCTGCTGGTGCTTCAATGGAAGTGTTCTGCCTGCGCTTCATTTTCGCCTTTATACAAAAGGTTCGTGCTGGTTAGCGTACTAAATATTGCGCATCTGTCGTCATTTAACGAGTGCCCAGGTGGATTGCGGCCTCAAGAAGGCTAGCCCGCACCGCCATATCCGTCTTCTTTCGTGCTGCTGAATCCCGTTTCACATATGTTGCGATACCGGCCGCAGCGCCAGCAGAAAGTGCGCGGCACGAGAACTGTAGCAGCGTCTGACGGATGGCAAGGCGTGACTTGCCAGTGCTCGCTGCTGGGAGAATTGCGTCGAGAGACGCCGTGAGAACAATGCTTTCGCAATGGCCTCGCGACGGCGCTCATTGGAGCTCCACACAATGTGGAACGGGCTTCAAGTGAAACTAAAGAGAAACATGGCGAGTTGCGTTAGGTAAAAATAAAATCACCGCCAAAGCACTCCGTACAGATGGTTAACCAACGAAGCTGAAACGTGCGGCCCCGGTGTGTATCACTGGATCAGTACCGATGGTTCATTAAACAACGGCTTGGTAGGCTGCCGGATCCGCGGTATACGCAGTTGCGGCTTGCGCTCGGCTGCGCAAGCCTGTTCTTGTGACCTGGCTGCAGCATCGGCGCGGCGTAGACAAGCTCGTTCCCGCTTCTGCTCGTGGTGTTGCTGATCACAAGCTTCCTGCTCCTAAGAGTATGTATGATGCGTAGTTACCCGTTTCGGAGCCGGAGAGAAACTGCTGCGCGCGCACTCGGTTGCAACAGAGAGCAACTACGTCGCTACTGGCGCAGCTAATCCAACGCCACCTAGATAGTACAAAGCCTTTTCACTCCGATCCATGACGTCATGTTCCCTTGCCTGACTGCCAAAGAATCTAGTTGGGATGCTCCCGAGTAGGCAACAGGGATTTTGACGTCACCGCTTTTATCGCGCCAGCCTTGTCAATGGAAATTTCGGGCCAGGTAGCGTGACGTCATGGATCGGAGTAAACAGGCCTTGTGCTATCTAGGTGGTGTTGGCGAATCGCGCCTCTCTCTTTCTCTCTTTCTTTTTCGCGCATGCGCATAGAGTTTTCGGCGTACAGGCGACCAACAGACGGACGGACGGATGGACGAATCGGCTAGCTATATACAGCTTCGCTGTAAAAGGCTGAACTTGGGGAGTTTCAACGACTTTTAGTGAGCCGCAACGGCCAAAGTGCGAAAAAAGAAATGCCCAAAATAGTTTCCAGTCCGTGACGTCACACTGACGTGCCAGTCTTGGGCTGCTGGGGCGAAATTCTAAAGTGAAACTTTGACCGTGATTTATTTTAAAGAACCAATCAAAGTGAAATCAATGGAAGTAAAGCTCTTCAATAATACTTTCTTTATCTAAGGTGATTCAGTGTTTCTCATTGGCTCCCCTCCCATCCCGCAATATAATTCATAAGTTGCGTCACGCAAGCTCTTAGAGCTGAATGCTTATACTAGCTATCATATTGATTAAGTGATACTGCTTAGATTGACTGATATAAGTATGCAAACATAAAATGTCCTGGCGGGTGGCCGCTCCTTTTGGTCGTGTTCAATGCGGAGCATACAGTCCTCTCACACCACTTCCTCACGAGGAACGGTGGAGTCACATTCTGTTCTTTCGAGTCGGTGCAAAACAAAGGCCAGGTATAAAAATAAGCAGGCCGGAAACGTCCATCACATATTCCAGGACATCTGAGCAATGTTTATAGCGCAGTAATGTCACAAAATATTTCCAGGGTGCTCGAAAAGCCTAAGAATTGCTGCGCGACAAGCGTCCGAACTCCAAGTGTGTGCGCCATCTTCTTTAGCATAAATTGGCTGGCAACAGAGGAAACAAAAAAGGCCACGAGAAACAAGGAATATTATCAACAAGCACTTCCGGTTTACTACCCTGCACTCGGGGAAGAAAGAAAGCAAGGAAGAGACCGACACTACAGATGGTCAAAGCGACTTCAGGTATTGTGGCAGCGCCCTCGGTGCTTTCTGCGCCAGTGACGCCATGCACTCTAAGAACAGTTTACACCCTTTGGCTTGCCCCTTCTGCCACACACAAATAATCGTCATCTGCCTTGATGCGTTTCCTTTCTTTATCGCTGCAAGCCCGGAACTTTCCAGTGACGAACGGCACGCGCGTTATCAGAAGGCGCACTCCAAAGGGTGTAAACTGTTCTATGCTGATAACGCGCGTGCCGTTCGTTACTGGAACGTTCAGGGCTCGCAGCGATAAAGAAAGGAAACGCATCAAGGCAGATGACGATTATTTTTGTGTGGCAGAAGGGGCAAGCCAAAGGGTGTAAACTGTTCTTAGAGTGTGGTCCAAGGACTTCTGTAAACTATCTTTAGTCCAATGCTGTCGGCAAAGGGCGGCACTGGATTTCACAACGGGAAAAAAAGCACAGTACATATTCTGCACTCTCCGTTTCTACAAGAGGAGCACATTGGGGTGTCACAAATTCCAATGTGGAATCAGTAAGCTATTGCGAATACCGCCCCGATCCAGAGGTAAAATTACAATGTTGCGTCGCAGCATGAAATTCGTTGCAAAGTTAAAATAAATTGTAGAACTGGTTTCACGTGCCAAATCCACGATCCGATTAGGCGGCATAGGGGGGGCTCCGGATAATTTTCACCACCGGGACGTTGTTTTAACGTGCACGTACCCACTGTGCACGGACACGAGCGTGTTTGCATTCCGCCCCCATTAGAGTGCGGAATTTTTTTTTTACAATCTGAAGAGGGCTCAACAGCTCGGAGACCACCACGCGCGCTCGTCGAGGTCAGACGTGCCACTGATCCACGGCACGTACTTCGGCCTGAACCGCCGCCCCCAGCCGGGGCCCGCCGAGGCACCGCGAGCGGCACGGCTGGCATCGAGGCCCCGGCGGCTCCCCAGCTCCGGAATGAATAAAACTTTATTTGAAACGGCTCTTCGTCCGTGCCGTCCGCCGCTTCGGTGCCGTGTGATCATGTAGTTGCACCCGGAGCGGGGGGTGTGGTGGCTCCCTGGACGTGCCTTATGTGTTGCACAAGGAGCGACCAAAAAGCGGCTCGGTGGGGTTCAGGCGGAGTGGTCCAGCTCTCCCAACAGTAAGGAATAGATGGGCTCAGGGAAGAGGTGGGGAGATAGTAAGGCGAGTACTGTGCACGGGGGCGGGTCCAGTACGTGTGGCGAACGTCGGGATAGCCGCCGCACACCGGGCATGCCGGGTGGCCGCGGCGTTGTTCAATAATGTGTTGCATGGCGTCATTCGCCAATGTTAGAGTTTGAGCCTGACGAATTAGGGAACTGTCGCGGCGGGTGAAGGAGGGATCGGGGGCCGGAAGGGTACATGCAGACGAGCGCAGTTCGCGGAGCCTAGCGCGGCTTTGCTTGCGGTGTTCAGCGCGGTGCATTCTGGTGCAATAGGTGTCAGGCCATGGAATAGGAGCGCTCGGTATTTTAGACTCGCGAGCGAGGGAATGAGCACGCTCATTTCCCTGTATCCCCTGATGGCCCGGCACCCACTCCAAGAGGACGTGTAGTGAGGGATGTTGTTGCATGTGTAGCGCGAGGGATGCCCCAATATGACAGGGAAGTAGGTTGTTTGCGAAAGAACGAAGGGCTTCCTGGCTGTCTGAGCGAACGATTATGGTTGGCGTGGAGTGAGGGGGAATAGTAATGGCTTCCGATATGGCAAGGATCTCGGCGTCAGTTGGAGACGGTACTCCGCTATGCCAACTAGTGATGTCACCCTGAGAGCCGATGACTGCCGTCTTGGATGCGGTCGACGAGAAGGCGGCGTCAACATAGTAGGTGTCATGCGCTGGGTCAGTTAGATGGGTCGCCCGCGCCTGTCGCCTGCCTGCGTTGCGTTCGGAGTGCATATTCCGGGGTATCGGTCGGACTTCGATTCGAGGGACAGTTATCCATGATGGAGGGTCGATGGAAAGAGGTGGAAGGGGTGAAGTGTCGTGTTCCAACATTCGCAGGATGGCGCGTCCTTGGGACGAGGTGCTCAGACGGAGATGCTGAGACTCCCGGTGTGCTTGGACCTTCACATCCTTCACATTCACTTTCACTTTTACTTACGTATTGGCAAGTGTATGTAATGTTGTGGTGCGTAATATCTGAATTACTTTTATCTGTCCTTATCCCATTTCATTGTTACTTTCTTGTTTGTTCCGTTATAGAAAATTCTCTTGAATTGATTGATGATTGTAATTATTATTTATATGCATTGTTCTTTGTGTACGGCTGATTGCGCTACTCACTGCCACCATGTAACACGGGGGCTAAGGGCACCTCAAGCTGCCTCATTGCAGCTTTTATCTTAGCCCCCGTCATTGTATTTAGCAATGGAAACAAATAAAGAAAGAAAGAAAGAAAGAAAGAAAGAAAGAAAGAAAGAAAGAAAGAAAGAAAGAAAGAAAGAAAGAAAGAAAGAAAGAAAGAAAGAAAGAAAGAAAGGTGTTGTGCAGGGTTGCGCGTTCAACATCGATGCTACGGGCGTACCTGGGAACACCCATTTCAATGCGGTGACATCTTCGCAAAGAAGCCTCGAGTCGTTTGGTCTGGGTGCGTGTAAGTGCAACGTATGGCAGGCCATAGAGGATTCGGCAGTAGATTGCTGCCTCAGCAATTTTACGGAGTTCGTGTTCACGCAGGCCTGTGTGGCGCTTGCTTACGCGTGTCATCATGTGTATGAGCTGACTTGCCTGATGGAGAATACGCCGTAGCCACTCCGCACTACGTCCATTCTCTTGCCACAGAAATCCGAGGATGCGGACGGATTTTCTGCGCGGGATAGGTTCTCCGGTCATAGTCAAGGTGATGTGGGCGCGTTCAGCAGCTGCTTTGCGCGTAGAGGAATTTAGTACGACGATGTGAGGCCTAGATATGTAGGTGTCGACGATGTCTAAGCCGGTTTGAAGTGTGGCTTCCTGCTCGCCTGGGTTTCCGGTGGCCCACCAAAGTGTGATGTCATCAGCGTATATTGCATGGCGTAAACCTGTAACGAGGTTGAGCTTTCCGGGGAGGTCCTTCATCGCCAAGTTGAAGAGAGTCGGTGACAGAATGGAACCTTGTGGCGTCCCTCGGTTTATAGGGAAGCACATGGATGGCTGGGTGTCCGGACCCAAGAAGCGCACTTGCCTAGCACTGAGGAAGCCGCAGACGTAGCGAACCATGCGTTCTCCGGGTTTGGTGGCTGCTAGGTTGTCAATGATGGCTTGGTGCAGGACGTTATCGAAGGCACGTTTGATATCCACGCCTACAATTGTCCGGAGTTGTGCCGAGCTAGGGTGATCGTAGACATCTGTGGTAATTTGCAGGGCCACGTCTTGGGCGCATACGTGCCTGCGGAAGCCGATGAGTGTGTCTGGGAGATGGTCCTGGCTCTCAAGGTGCCATTCTAGTCTCGTCAGGGCCATCTTTTCCATCAATTTTCCCGCGCACGATGTGAGGGATATCGGTCGAAGGTTTTTAAGCGTGTTGGGAGGTTTGCCAGGTTTGGGGAGGAAAATAACTAAAGCTTCCTTCCATGACTGTGGAATGTTCCCCGTCTCCCATGCATGGTTAATGAGGTGTAGAAGGTGCTTCTGGTGGTTTTCGGGCAAATTGCGGAGCATGGTATATGTTATCTGATCCGGACCCGGAGTCGTATTTCGTCGGAGCTGCATGAGTGCTGACCGCAGCTCCTGGAGTGTGAATGCGGAGTCAATCCCTTCTGGCTTAGTTGGTGATTGCGGAAAGGGTGCAAGTGGTGGTGGGTTGAACTCCGGGTAAAATGTCTCTCGCAGTTCTTGGATAATTTCTCCTGTGGAGCGCCCGGTCTGCATTTGATATCGTTGGAGGGCGTAGCGAGGTTTGGCTTGGCCCATGAGAGTGCAAAAGATTTGCCATACTCTAGGTGTGTGAAGCTGGCCATTGAGGTCTTCACATGTTTGCCACCACCGTTGAGATGCCAGTTGGTCAGCGTATGCCTGGCTCTCCTGAGTTATGGTGTGTATACGTTGGTGGAGCGTCCTATTATTCTTTGCACTGTGCCACCAGCTCACCAGTCTGCGGTGTCGTTCCCAGAGGGCTAAGAGGTGAGTGTCGACCTGGGGTTGATCCTCTGTGGCGGCAATGCGGGAAGCATGTTGGGACACAATTTGCAGTACATTGTTTGTCCATTCTGTGGGGCAGTGTTCTCATCAATCTCATCCAGTTCGAGTCGTTTACGCGCCTTGTTCCAGTCAACGAGACAGATGGTTTTGTGGCGGGGTGTCCGACTTGGCCTTTGTGTACGCAAGGGAAGCCGGATCTCAATAATAGTGTGATCGCTCCCCCGGGTGTCTTGGGTATTCTCCCATTGAATGTTGTAGCGGCTGATTGACCAAGTGAGATCAGGGTTTGTGTCCTTCTCACGTGAGTTCCCCAGTCTGGTGGGAGTGGTAATGTCGTTTAGGAGAGAGACTTTGTAGTTTGACATGGAGGTGTCTAACTTGCGGCCGAGCGCTGATGTTTGGTCATATCCCCAACAAAGGTGTCGACAGTTGAAGTCTCCGAGGATTAGGACAGTATGGTGAGGTGTTAAGCGTTGCTGGGAGGGGTTGTAGCTTGATAACGGCCAGATATTTTGGTTTGGCGTCCAATAACAGTTTAAAATATCTAGACTGTGACCATGAACGTCTGTCCTCGTGCTCACGTGCTCAGCAGTCGATGTATTCATATGCGTAGTGTCGAGTTGGACTGTGGGCAAGGAGCTCTTGGCGTAAGTCACCGTCACTGTAGGAGTAAGTGGGTCTGACGTGCCCCGTTGTTTGTATGTAATACTAGGAGCAACAAAATGTTCATAGCCAGTGAGGGGAAAGGCACCGTGGGTCTCCTGCAACACAAGAATGTCCGGTTCTGTTTTCATGAATAGCATATGTTGCAGGAGATGTTGTTTCTTGCGTCTGAAACCACGACAGTTCCATTGCCATATCGTGAGAGATGGGGATGGTGGGGTTGGGATCGGAGGTGTTTGCCTGGAGTTAGTGGCCATGTTGGGATTCAGAAGGGTTATGGGGGATGGGGCGTTTGTGTGGGTGCATAGTGTCCTCTATATGTTGGAGGCGGGTGGAAATTTGCGCAAATTGGTTTGACAAGGGGGTTAGAGCGGTCAGAATGGCGCGTTGTATCTGTTCAGTAATTATAGCTGCGATAGTAGATTCGATTGCTTGTTGCACGATGCGACGAATACGTGCATCTAACTCCTCTGACAGCAGGTCTGAGCTCATTGGGGAGGGCTGCGGAGCGGGGGCAGTTTCTGGGAGAGCTGTACCACTCACCTTTAAAGGCGTAGGCTGCGTCTGTCGCTGGTTGGGTAGCGCAGGCCAGTTAGGGTCGTCAGCAGCAGGCTTGGGTTTAGGTAGTTGCTGCCACGAAGGACGGCGCGGATCGTGTTGATCACTTTCTGATTTAGCTGTCTGGCTCTGTCTGAAGTCCATCTTCTGCTTGTGGGCGGGCTTCGGTTTTTGTTTGGGCCCATTTTGACTGGGCTTGCGGTTGTGACTTTGACTCTGGTTGCGACTGCGGCTACGGCTATGGCTGCGGTCGGTGTCAAGTGCCGAAAACCGGTTGCTGGTTAGCACGCTGGAGTCTTCTCGAGTAGGCGGTCGTGGGAGGTGGTGGGCTGCTGGGTGATTTGGATTGATCCGCGTCGGTGGTTTGCGTCGGCGAAGCGCCTCCTCTGCGGCGCGGCGGTGTGGGCAGTTTCCGTCCGTAGCCGGGTGGTCACCCCCGCAGTTGCAGCAGCGCATATCGCACTCGTGAGGAGTAGTTGACGTGTCAGTTCCAGGGGGGAAATGTTGCCCACAAGATCTACAGCACGAATGTGTCGAGGCGTTGGGGCAGACATCAGATCTGTGTTTGAAGCTGTAACAATGCCAGCACTGAAGGCATTCCGGCTTGGGTGGGTAAAGCCGGTAGACCGCTGAAAACAGGATGGCGCTCTTTGGTATTTGAGGCCCCTCTACCGTGATGATGAGAGACGCCGTCTTGCCAAGTCGCCGAAAAGACAGGATTTTTCGGCCCGGAATGAGGAGTTCTTCCTGTACGGCATCTTCCGAAAAGGAGAGTGGTACACCGTGCAGGACGGCGCGGGCGTTCTGTGGGTCGTTGGCGCAGTACGCACTCACAGGGTGTGATTTTCCGCAGACATCCACGGACTTTAAGGCGAGCAGTTTGGTGGTGGCCGATGCACGGTACGTGTTGATGGCGATGAGGTTTTGGGTAGTTCGAATCTTTACAACTGTGTCCTGCCTCTCGAACTTGGCAAGGTGGGCCGCCCGACGAATTTGTAGGCTCAACTCGACTGGTGTTACTGTGGAGAGGTTGAAGCCATCTGTCAGCTTCACAACTATGGTGGTGGCCTCGTCCTGCCGTGGTGCTGAAGGGGTCACGCAGGTAAATGCTCCCTGCGAAGCGTCACCAAAGTCCATGCCCTGTGGGTTCAGCGTGGTGGAGTGCGCAGGCTGCGATGCAGTCGTAGCTGTTGAGGGCGGCGGATCCATGCCGAGCACGGCAGCGGCGGCGGCGAAGCGTCTGCAGTGCGGCGCGGGGTCGGGGGGCCCTGTGTTGGGGCCGACCGAGACCGCCGGTGTTTAGGCGAGGCGCAGTGCGGCGGGCCAAAGTTCGCGCGGCGATGACAGGGGGCTCTCAGAGTTCGGCGGAGCTCTCGTTGCGCACGTCCGCTCGGGGCGAGCACTGAGCGCCGAGTCCAGCTCCGGAGAGACGCTCAGCTGCCGAGCCTCACTCGGACTCCGCCGGTACCGCTGGCGACGCCAGCCGTTAACATGGAATGAACGGTTGAAGGCCACACCGTAACCGCACAATAGCTTCAATCAGACGATTGGACACCAGTTCTGCATAAAGCCTCCCGACCAGCCAGTTTGCCTAAACCACCTCAACGCTCCGACAACGCTACCTCCGATGCAGCAAACCCGAACGCCAGGAACGCGGCGCGCGACGCAGCAGCCGCAACCAGCAGCGGCAAGGCCCGCCTACCACCCGCGACCAAGGAGGCTCGCCTCGCAGTGCAACTCAGCAAGCAACTGCCGCCGCTCCCAGCCAACGCTATTGGAGTGGTCGTTCGCCCGCGAGGTGAAGTGCGACATCCCAACACCTCGACTCAGGAAGGCAGTGCAGACCCAGCTCCAAATCACTCTACCGGACGACTTCTGCCTACGCATCCACCCGACCAACAATACTTTCACCATGGCAACAACACATTTCCTAACAGCCGAGACTCTGAAGACGCTGACCTCTCTCACGATTGGAGAGCGAACCTACCCGTGCGCAGCTTACGTGGCACACCCACCGGGGGCTACCAGAGGAGTCATCACAAACGCCTATGACGACGACACCCCAGCGCAACTCTACCAAGACCTGGTCAAAAGAAATTCAGAGCACACCATATTAGCAGCCCAAAGTATGGGAAAAACGCACACCATCGTAATCACCTTTGACGCAAGCGCAGTCCCGAACACCATCAGATACATCGCAGCCATCCATTGCTGCACCCAAAAATGCTGCAGTCCGGATGCCTGTACAAATTGCAGATGATCGGGTCACCGTCATGACGTATGCCCAAGCCCCAAGACCAATCGTTGCCCCCGCTGTAGAGCACAATATCCGCAACAAGAACCCCCTTGCACCCCTTGCAGAACCCCCTTGCAAGTGCATTCTGTCCGACGGCCCTAACCTTACCGGCACGGGATCGTGCAAGGCACGCAACCTTCACCAGACACGGAAACAGCGGAGCCACCCACAAACGCAGCATCAAGAATTGGTCACATCCGGGACAATTTTCCCCAGTTGTCGCCTAACCAGCACAAGCAAGCCTGAGCAGTGCCGTTGAAGCACGCCTGGGACACCCCTCTCTTCTCACAAGCATATGCTATCCATGACGGCGACTCCCAATCTACAACACGCCCTTGCGAAATCTCAGGAGGAGTCAGCGGCGGCCAAAGCAGAAGCTGCAGCAGCCCGGAAAGAAGCCGCCGCCTTTTATCAACATATCGCGAAACTGGAAACCGAGATGAGTCCTCTTGCCTCTGGATTTCCCATTCCACCTGCCCTCACTCCTGCCGCATCCCAGCCTCCCACCCCCACTCCACCCACTGCCCATACCTTGCCCAATCACTCCAACTCTAATTCCTCTCCTGATTTGCTAGCAATGGAGGCTGACGCGAAACCCTCTACAAATTCAACCCCATGCACAGCACCCACTCCCTCCACCGCTACCTCACGAGACGACATTCCAACCCTGATTGAGTCCTTCGCTGCTCGCTTTGAAGCAAAATTGCTGGACGCTATTACTCACATCAACCAAGAATGTGCAACCTTCAAAAACGCTGTAATCCACTTAACACAAGACTGCTATTTTTAACCAACGATTAGACGTGCTAACCCAAGGATTCTCTGACCGTTTTAGCGATCTTGAGTCCCGGCTCAATTCTTACTCAAGCTCCCTCCCGAAGCGGGACTCCACCCCAAATAGACATAAGAAGGCTAAAGCAACGGAAGGAAAGGACAACCCTATGCCTGTCATAGCTCATGACTCTCCCCCTGACGTTTATTCGTTCCCTTCCTGCTGACTCTCATGATGGCGGCTCCAAACCGTAATCTTACACTCTGGCAGTGGACCTGCCGGGGCTTTCGCCAGAAGCGTCATGTGGTCCGCCAACTGCTATCCTGCGCAATGGGGCCCGAAATCCTTGCCCTGCAGGAACCCTCAAACCCACTTACCCTCCCTGGCTATACTCCTATTCTGCCGACATCCCCCCTACACTCCCGGGTAGCGTTTCTAGTTAGTCGCTCAAACACCACCATCTCCCATACCCTAGCGATTCAAAACAATGATCACCTTCTAATTGAGCTTGTGCCGCAACGCGCTCGAGCGAACAGTCTCTTCATCCTAAATGTATATAGCCACCCAAAGTGCCTACAAAGCAACTTCGAGCGCCTCTTTGCACTTGCGAAGCGCAAAGCAAACAAGTGCCCCTTACTCACTGTAGGAGACTTTAATGCCCCGTATACGGCCTGGGGTTACCCACTTGGCACACGGAAAGGCCGTCGGGTGTGGTTAGCAGCGCAACAAGCCGGTCTCTCCCTACTCACCGACCATACCTCTCCTACACGTACGGGAACCAGCGTCTGTAGAGACTCTACGCCATACCTTACGTTCGCACATCGCCTCCCTCATGCCACATGGTGCAACACAAAATAATTTGAGTAGTGACCATTGCATCATCGAAATTATCTTAAACATTCAACTACCCCGCAGACCTCTCAGAGGCTCCACTTTCACGAAGTGGGATTCTTTCCGATCATGTAGAGCAGCCCGCACCTCCGCCCCGATGAAGGACCTCACCGAATGATCCAAACAACTACAAAGTGATGTCCGCTTCGTAACTCGTCCCCTATAAGAGGACTACCGTAGCGACACAGTTGACTCCCGCCTGCTACATTTATAGGAAGCTAAAGCAGGCCTTGAATAACGCTGGCAAAGGCGGCGTTGGAACCGGACACTTAGATGCCGCCTCGCCCGTCACAACAAAGAGATAGAGACGCACGCAACGACTCTTTCACGACTAAACTGGGAGTCACTTTGCAACAAGCTAGATGGCAATATGAGCTTACCTCAGGCCTGGAACCTCTTTAGTCAACTGATAGATTCCTCACAGTCTAAGACTACACAAAGACACAACCTCACAAACTCATCCATACTTCCGATACACCTCCATTGGAACTCCTTCAAGAACTTGGAAATCTGAACTTCCCCACACATCCTCCTTTAGCACACCCCGACTATGCAGGCCCCCCTGACGACTTCCTCGACCAACCCATTACAGAAGCAGAAGTTCAGACTGAACTCCAGAGACTTAACACGTCCTCAACCCCCTGTCCAGACGGGGTACATAACAAGGCACTCCGGAATCTCGACGCCAAATCCATTACGGCCCTTACCGACTACTTTAACGGGTGCTGGCAACAGAGCCCCCTCTCACCGCAATGGAACGAGGCCGAAGTCGTTTTCATACCTAAACTCGAGAAACCTCTGCTCACCTTTAACCTCAGACCCATCTCTCCGACATCTTCCGTGGGCAAACTGGTGGAACACGTACTCCAGACCAGGCTCTGCCGTTACCTAGAAAGCAATGATCTGATGCCCACCTGCATGTTTGGATTTCCTCCCAGACGTTCCGCATATGACGTCTTCCTACAGCTAAAACACCACATTCTAGATTCCCAAACCAAGGATACCAAAGCTATCCTAGGTGTGGACCTTACTAAGGCATTTGACACTGTTACACACTCAGATATCCTACAAAACCTTACAAACGTGGGAGTCGGCGCCAGGATGTACAACTGCATCCGAGACTTCCTCGGCAACCGCACAGCCACACTTACTTTCGGCGACCACCACCTGCCAGGTTTCACACTCGCGACACGAGGTACGCCCCAGGGAGCCGTCCTTTCCCCTATATTATTCAATATAGCGCTCCTTCACCTACCCCAACAACTAGCTCAAATTCCGGACATCCATTTCAGCCTCTGAAATGTACGGTACGCCGGTACGCCCCCACTACGTAAGTAAAATGGCTAACTCAAGCAATCTAGTTATCTGGCAATGGAATTGCGCCAGCTTCCGCAAAAGGAAGGCAGTCTTGCAACAACTATTTAGCTCTGCTAATGAAAGGCCGTCAGTAATCCTCCTCCAGGAAACACTCACCGATGTGATCGCTCTTCGCGACTACCATGCAGAAGCGCACTTTTCGGAGGGCAAAAGAGGAATAGCCACACTCGTCTCAAAGAGCCTCGCCTATTTACGTCACGACGTTAGGCCGAACTTAAAAGTCGAACACATCATCCATTGTCCAGACGATATCTCTGTCTGGACAAACCGAGGCAGTGACGCCGATATAGAACAACACCTACAATTGGCACTAATTACCATCGACACATATGTACGAGAGCGTGGCCTGACCTGCTCCCCCTAAAAATCGGAGCTCTTTCTCCAACGCCACAAGCAACATGATTCAGTCGCGCCTCCCATGACCCTGACGCTGGATACACACACCATCCCACTAGTATCCGAAATCCGAGTGCTAGGGCTAGTTATCCACTCTCTGGCGCGCACGGAGAAGTCATCAATATTCCAAACACACGCTCAACAGACAACCCGACTGATTCGCCGCATAGCAAACCGCCGGGCTGGCTTATCCGAGGTAAACACGTTTCGCCTCACCCAGGCTTACATACGAAGCCGCACCGCATATGCTCTTTCTTACCTACCCCTTCGACGGGAGAGAGACGCTAGATGGCGGCGTGACGTGCGGACGTGTCTGCATCAGCTCCGCCAACCGAAGTTGTCCTACTTGTTCCAATGTGCTTTTTCCTCACAATTTCTGCTGCAACGACTCCGGGAAGTTACAAGGAGCAATTGGATGGCGCATCTATCACGGTAGGTCCACTGAAACCTTTTTTGTGGGTCCTTTCTCCGACACCAAGGGTTAAGCCTATTTTGGCTTAGCACGACATCGGCTCCACCGTAGCGCGGGCAGGCGCGGCGGCTCGCTGAGCCGACGCCAGAGAGCGTTCTAGAACATTCTGCCATGCCTTACGAGGCAATGGTAGAGGGAGAGCAAATCTCCAAAGAAGACGCCGAGTCCAACGGCTGGATTGCCGCTCACAGAAAGCGGAACGCGGACAAAACCTGCGTCGAAAACGAGACGCGCAAGGCAAAGCAAAAACTCGTGGCTGAGTGGTAGCGTCTCCGTCTCACACTCCGGAGACCCTGGTTCGATTCCCACCCAGCCCATCTTGGAAGTTGCTTTTTATTTATGAAGTGTCTGCCGTGATTTATCGCTCACGGTCAACGCCGCGGACGCCGACACCCGACGCCGACGACACCGGCTTTTCTGCGACACGAGCTCCTTAACGCTATCGCGTTAAAAGGCGCCCGCGTTGGCGCCAAACAAGCCAGCCAGCTAAGAAAGGTTGCCGCAGCCTCCAGGCTACCGCGCCTGCCTAAATCCCACTTTCGAGTTGTCGTCCGCCCGGGGGGAGGGCTGGACGTGCGAAAATGCAGTCAGATCAAAGTCACGAACGCCATTTTAATGGCGGCCAAGCTGCCCCCGGTGGCAGCCGAGGAGGATATCGTGTGTGCGAATGTAATGCAGAACATCTTTGTTATAAGCACACCCTCCGAATTGAACGCCAATGCATACTCCCAGGTCCGAGAGATTATCTTGGCGGATAAACGGCACCCTATCGCGGCATACATTACGCCTCCGGGTAATACCTGCAGAGGCGTGGTCAGAGGCGTCGATGCCGATCTGCCCGAAGCTGCACTGCAAAGCCTTTTTGTCACACCCAGAAACCCGATGGTGCTCGGAGTCAGGCGCATAAAAGAGTCGACTACCGTGATCATACTGTTCAATGGCATGAAAGTGCCCAACTATGTGCGCTGCGGCCCCAACATGGTGCGCTGCACGCTGTACAAGAGGCAAATAGACACTTGCCGCAACTGCGGACGGGTCGGTCACAGGCACGACGTTTGCCCCAGACCGACCGAAAAAGTGTGTGAAAAGTACGGAACTTTGCAAACCACAAACGGACACGAATGCGTGCAACCCAAGTGCGCGCTTTGCGGAGACGCTCACCTCACCGGCGACCGAACTTGCAAAAACAGGTATCAAGTTCCTTATGTCGTGAGGAGACGACGCAGAAGAGGAAGGAAACGCGGCAACAAGAAGAACAACGCAACGAGCAACGCTGGGGGTCGAGGAACCCCAGCTCCAGCCACAACGCCAACTACGAACGCTCCCAGGAACGCCACCGCGGAACGTTCTAGATCGAGATCCAGGAGCAGATCCCGGGTCGGGATCAACTCACAACCCACCTGGGCGGAAAAGGCAGCCAAAACAGGTGAGACCCGTGCTCCCGCACAACAAGGGCAACTCCAAGAGCAAACGCTAGGCAAAATTCAATCACTCGAGCGCGAAAACGCGTCTCTTAAAAAGGAACTGTCTGAAATTAAGTCATTATTGCAGGAAATGCAGCAGAGAGAACGCGCGATCGGCGGCCAAGCTGCCG
Organism: Dermacentor albipictus; assembly: GCF_038994185.2. Taxonomy (NCBI): domain Eukaryota; kingdom Metazoa; phylum Arthropoda; class Arachnida; order Ixodida; family Ixodidae; genus Dermacentor; species Dermacentor albipictus. The sequence continues at coordinate 285,395,726 of NC_091821.1, read as the reverse complement.
CAGCAGCCGCCTCTCTTAACAGGGGCGCTAAACGCAGGGCGAGCACCGAGCCCATGGACGACGAGGAGACGCTTAACGTCTCGGGGATTAAGCAACTGCTTGACCAGCTAAGATCGGACATAGTTTCCGAAATTAGCCCCATCAAGCTCCAACTGAACGAGCACACAGCGAGGCTCCAAATTTTAGAATCCGACAGACAGCTTGCGCTGCTCGGTACGCCCCCACTACGTAAGTAAAATGGCTAACTCAAGCAATCTAGTTATCTGGCAATGGAATTGCGCCAGCTTCCGCAAAAGGAAGGCAGTCTTGCAACAACTACTTAGCTCTGCTAATGAAAGGCCGTCAGTAATCCTCCTCCAGGAAACACTCACCGATGTGATCGCTCTTCGCGACTACCATGCAGAAGCGCACTTTTCGGAGGGCAAAAGAGGAATAGCCACACTCGTCTCAAAGAGCCTCGCCTATTTACGTCACGACGTTAGGCCGAATTTAAAAGTCGAACACATCATGATCGAGCTCATCCAAAACGCTAAACTCAACCAATCCGTTTTCATTCTGAACGTGTACAGCTTGCCAGCCGACAGAAGGGAGACATTTAACGCTCTCTTCCAGAAGGCATGTCAAATTGCAGGCAATCATCCGCTTATCATAGCAGGGGACTTTAACGCACAACACCAAGATTGGGGTTACATCAAAGATACGGCCAAGGGCAAGGCCCTCGCGGCACAGATAGCAGCCTGCGGTCTCACCTTGGTCACCGATCCAAAATACCCCACCAGAATTGGCAACTCAGTCAGCAGGGATACCACGCCAGACCTGACCATGGTTAGGAATGCGGAGGAACCGGTATGGACCAATTTACAAGAGAACCTCAGCAGTGATCACTACATCAGCAGCCTCGCGATAAGAGTGTCATCACCACCTCTCAGAAAATTCAGAGTAACGGATTGGGACCTCTTTAGAGCTATCCGAAAGAAGGACGAGACTAAATACAGCTCGTTAGAGGAATTATTCGCCCGCCTCCGAGAAGACGTTGCTGCTTCTACAAAGGAAATAGAGACGGACAAAGAGGTAGAGCGCATGGACAGTAGATTAGCACACCTGCTAGAAGCCAAAAACGCGCTACAGGCACAATGGAAAACACAAAAGTTAAATAGACGTCTACGCAATAAGATTGCAGAACTTAATAAGCAAATAGATGAACATGGCCAAACCCTCGCTCGGCAGCAATGGGACGAAGTATGCAACGCCGTCGACGGGCAAATGAGCAGCGGAGCAAAATGGAACATCCTCAAGCATCTGCTTGGGGACAAACAATCCAAAGCCAATCAGAGGCTCACTATTGATAGGCTCATCCACAACTTAGAAACTCTGGTATAACCGAGAAAGAAATTACAGACGAGTTGGCCTCGAGGTACTTCTGTATCGAACCCGGCTCAAACAATGACTACCTCTCTGCGACGCACGAGAACGAAACGGACCCTCTGGGCTCCCCCTTCACGTACGCGGAGGTGAGAGAGGTATTATACGAACTCAATTGCAGATCAGCACCGGGTCCCGATGGGATCACAAATAAACTCTTAAAGAATTTGGATGATGGGGCCATCGAGCTCCTCACAAATAAAATCAACGAGGTTTGGGAGACAGGCGAGGTACCACTGGAGTGGCGTAACGCGACCGCAATCCTCATCCCGAAGCCAGGGAAACCCTTAGAGCTTGGCTCGCTCCGGCCGATTTCACTCACTTCCTGTGTGGGAAAGGTCGCCGAGCACGTCATTCTCAATAGGGCCACTAAATTCACAGAGGAAAGGAATCTATTTCCGTTTAATCAAATTGGATTCAGACCATCCATGTCCGCACAGGACGTAATGCTGCTTCTAAAACATAAGATTATTGACAAGGCCTCCAGAGACACCAGGGCCGTCCTGGCACTGGACCTAGAAAAGGCCTTCGACAAGGTAACACACTCTCACATACTCGAATCGATTAAAGAAGCAGGTCTAGGACAAAAATTCTACAAGTACGTCAGCTCCTTCCTAAAGGATAGAAAAGCCACTATTCGCCTAGGAGCTCTCGGCTCGAGAACATTCGATCTCGGACCCAGAGGCACCCCGCAAGGGGCAGTCCTCTCCCCTTTTTTATTTAACTTATCCATGAGAGCTCTTTCCCAAAAGCTGGCCGAGATTGAGGGTATCGGTCACGCCTTCTACGCCGACGACATCACAGTCTGGTGCGAGGGAGGTAGCGACGGGTACATCGAAGAGAAATTACAAACAGCGATCACAGTCGTTCAGGAGTTTCTCGCGAAGGCAGGACTCTGCCTGTCGGCTAAGAAATCGGAACTGCTACTATACCGACCCACAATCGGTGCAAAGAAAGGGACACCTCCCGATATCTCTATCACCACCGAGACCGGATCCGTCATTCCGGTAGTACACAGAATCAGAATCCTGGGCATGTTCCTGGAGGAGGACGGCAGTAATGACTACACCTTAGAGCGCATCGCAACCAAAGCCGATTCCATGACAAAGTTAATCACGAGGGTGGCCAACAAAAAAGGGGGGCTATCGGAGGATAATCTAAGGCGACTCTTCCACGCCTTCCTAATCAGCCACATAAACTATATAGCGCTGGCCCATAAATGGAGCAGAAGGGACGCGGCCAGAGTAGAAACAATAATTCGCAAGAGCATAAAAAAGGCACTGGGTCTCCCACAGAGCACCAGTACTGAAAGGCTGCTGGAGCTAGGTGTCCACAACACCTTTGAAGAGATAGTCGAGGCGCAGCAGATGTCACAAGTTGCAAGACTGGCTTCCACGGAAGCCGGCACACAGCTACTAGCGCATATCGGTCAAGGTTCGTGCATCACCAAACAGAGGGAGTGCGCGCTCTCCGTCAAAGTCAGAGAAATGTATTCAGTATCCCAGATACCTAGAAATATGCACCCTCAGCACAATTACGGCAGACGTAAAGCGAGGGCCAGGGCCCTCCTTAGCCTGGCGGCTAAGATTGAGGACAACGTCGCCTTCGTCGACGCTGCGCAATACGCTGCTTCCAATCATTTTGCTTCGGTGGCTACATCGCTGCGCTGGGAGCTGCTTACGTCGCTTACGCATCAAAATGTGAACGCCGACAAAGCCGAACAGGTGGCTGTAGCCATCGCCATGGCCACCACGAACCGTTCCACTATCTTCACAGACTCGCGAGCTGCCGTTAGAGCATTCATGAAAGGCTCGGTATGCAAGGAAGCCGCTCGCGTTCTCTCTGCAGCATCTTGGACAGGCAAAAAGCACTTAATCTGGTTCCCCGGTCACATGGGCAGCGATGCTCATGAAGCCGTCCCCAACGCCAACGAACTTGCTCACTCCCAGGCGCGAGATCTCACCCGCCGCGCCGGAAGTGGGCAATCGGAGGCTGGGGGATGGCAATGGCACAGGGACCCTCTCCTTACTTTTAACGAGGTCTGCAGGCACTATCAGCTAGGGCGTCGGAAGTTTCCACTTCCACACCCACACCTAAACAGACCACAGGCAATCACCCTGCGGATGCTGCAGACGGAGACGTATCCGTCTCCATTTATTTGCTCAAAGTTCCTAGGTGGCATCAACCCGGGCTGTCCGCGCTGTGGACATCCCAGATGCACTCTTAAGCACATGCTCTGGCAGTGCCCCGACTTGTGCGGGGGCTCAGGGTCTCCCTCTTCAGAGGAAGACTGGCTCCGGCTCGTCACCAGCTCCTCCAAGGAAGAGCAACTCAGGGCTGTCCAGAGAGCCCGCGATATCGCCGAGAGTCTCAACCTCCCGGCTCCGTCGTGGGTGCGGCCCGCAGACGCTGCCCCCTAACGGGGACACTCATCGTCTTCTCAGGACCAAAATAAAAGTTCTTTGTCTGTCTGTTCGACGGGAGAGAGATCGGGTAAACGCGCTCCTACGGAGTTGCACGAAAGCAGCTCTACGCCTTCTTATTCGCACATCATGTGACCGATTCTTCAAACACGGTGTCCACATCACCTTAGAGGAACTTAGAGAAGCCACCTTTACGGGAGAAATATCCCGTCTGTCTAACTCAGAGGCTGGCCGCACTCTTATGCCATTTCAGCGTAACCCCAATTACACACCCTACCGAGGGTGTGCCCCCTTTCTCCTATCCTCCACTTTAACCTCACCTACCCCCTGTCCCCAAGGGCATGAACCCTGAGCGAGACGGAAACCGCAGGATAGCAAGGGCTCGGACCCTCCACAAACAGCACGGCGAGGACCATGAGGGGGTCTGCGTGGACGCAGCGGAACATACGTCAGGCTCCCGTATGGCCCTGGCGGTAGCCGACAATGAAGCAAAGCTTCTAACCACCAGCTCAATCATCACCAATTCCACCACAGAGGCAGAACAGGCAGCCATCTCGCTTGCTCTCATCTCTATATCTGCCACCAAAATTATCACTGACTCCAAATCCGCCATTCTCAACTATGCCAATGGCTACATATACCGAACCGCTGCGTGCTTACTACGCTTCTGGCAGCCCTGGCGCCGCATAACCCTAATCTGGACACCAGCACATGCCGGCCTCCCCGTCAACGAGGAGGCTCACTCCTTGGCCCGTGGTCTCACATTCCGGGCAGTGGGAGCAGAGCCCCCTCTACCGGCCGAGGATTGCCTGCTCTCCTTCCGTGATATTCTCTCGTACTTCCGGGGCAAACGAAGGGAAGACACGCCCCCAACTCCATCCCTCACCATAGAGCAGGCCGCACACTGGCGACGACTGCAAACTCGGAGTGCTCCGTACCCCATACTACTTACTACACGCCCGATACCCAGGCGAATTCCTCTCAACATGCAAACTTTGCGGCAAACCAGGAGACTCCCTACACCCCTTCCTCACAGGCCCCACCTTCCCTCATTCCTCATCACCTGGTCGTGGCGGTGTCTTAGTGGGAGACTCTTCTGGCCTGCACTTCCGCTAAAAACCAGTGCCGGATCATCACCAGTGCAATAAGAAGGATAGCGCTTCAAGGGCTCTCCTTCGCATTGTAAAGGTGCCCCCTCATAGTAAGGAAGCACCGAAGTGCCATGTTGGGGGCTTCGCCCCCAGCCTTATATCATTGGCAATAAATGTTTCTACCACCACCAACAGCTCAACGTTACATGTACTTCGGCGTACCCCAAAGAGGAGTATTAATCCACACTTTATTCAGTGTGAACTTCATTGTCGCAAGTCTCACTGAAGTTTTACCAGAGCCTTACCTTATATGCAGATGGCACTTCCCTTAGGGCTGTTGCGGTTACTCACCTTCAGGTGCGTGCGGGACTGCAGTGGTCAGCAATCTTAGCATCAGCTTGACGGAGAAGTGTGCGTTAATTGCCTTCACAAACAAATGCTTGACGCCATACGCAGCCTCCATTCTTGGGTACAATAATCGATATGAGCATTCTATGGAACGCCCATTGCGCATATCTGAAGAAGAGACTACTGCGCATGTACAGAGATTCACGAGTGCGAAATCAGTGTGGGGCATACTCCGGGCTGCAGTCGCAGAGAGAGCATTATTTCGGGGACTTTTACGCTAGAGCTTGCCAGTGATATTATATACGTGCAATGCCAGACTTCGCGCATTGTAGAGTTCCAGGCACTGCGCACATGTCTGGGACAATCTTGAAGTGCTTGAACTTGTACAACAATCGTGTTTGCGAAATATCATTCTAACTTACATCGCTGTCTCACGGCAAACATTCGTTATCTTTGCCGCATTGCCGCCTGGCCCTCTCGCTCGCACAAAGACACCAAACTGTATTTGCAGGACTTATCGCCGTTCATCAAGACTGTCTTCTACCAAGATATATAGCGAGACCTTCATCTCCCTTGTGCGTCTGTAGCAGCCACAGATCCGCTTTTCGGTGATAACGAATGCTGCCGATCAGCCAAGATGAATTCTAAAACGGACGTTATTATTATTCAATGCTACATATTGGAACCTGATGCACATCTATACCGATAGATTGGCCTCGTCCGTTGGCTGAACAGGTGCCGTTGTCATTCCGGTTACGCTAAACACAAACTCCCGCATACATCAACGGCGACAGAAGTGCGTGCTGCTAAAAAGCGAAATAGACATTCCCCACTTGTGAGCATCACCATGTTCCATAGAATGTCGGAAATATTCCTTGTGAAATTAAAACTCATAACGTACAACTTATTACACTTCAATGTTAGGGTGCAGCCTTCTGTTCCCCATTGAAACCCCAGTAATAAAAGGGCACGTGCAGCGGCAACAGTTCGCTGCGGTAAACATTTCATCAACTTACTCGATGTCCTTATTGTGACTTCCGGAGCACCTTCCTTTTCGCACTGTGATCCTCGCTGCCATATCTTCTTTCACAAGTGATATAACCATGCGTTCTGGCCGATAAAAGATTAAAATCAACTCCTGCTACAACGATTTATTTACAGCTGTTACGACGGTAGCGTCAACCTCCGCTCCATGTTTTACTAATCTCTAACAAAGTAACACTTGTCCCCTTGCGGAACGTGCCATATTTCATTGAATGCAATAAGGCATTGTGAACCTAAACTTCTTCGACGGCTTCAATGAGTTCTGTGCTCACCTGTATTGGCACGCATCAGTGCATGTTGTGTACAAAGGTTTGAGCTTACACTGAATTTATATGTGCTAGTCGTTCTCACGTGACCAAATACTGCTACAAAAAAGATCAGAACACTTTTATTTCTGCGTCTATTCTATTCATATGCTTTGGGAGTAGTTTGCAATGTGAATTCACAGCTCAAGTCGATTGGAGTTGAACGCAGGCATTTTTAATCCAACCCTCATTCAACAACTCCCGGAGCAGATTTTGAAACCAGTGCGGCGCCGTTGTTGGCCACTCAGAGTCATTGCATTTTTGTCAGGCATGTTATTTGCTGCAGTCAGTAATGCAACACGGAGCTAAGGATATATTTACTGAATACAAGCCACGCTTCTGTGGTTGTAGAACAGGAGTTGTGAATACAAGGATTCAATGCAGAAATGAAACCGCCAAGAAGGTAGGCATTGACTGGCAGCTGGCTTGGAGTGCCAGTCCGGTTACATGTTTGCGTTGCGGCACAGCATGAAAATCTCCTTCCAAAAGAAAATCACAGCAGTAAAAAGAGACACTTTCGCCCGAAAGGCGAAGCATAGATTGCGTTAGCGAATTATTAGGCAGCTGTATGAAGTAAGGTTAGTCGCTTTATCAACTGCATAAACTGCTGCAAACATTCGCTTACAAACTAAATTTACAAGCACGTTGTCACGCGCACACAGGCAAACACGAACAGATTTCACTCGATGACCGCGCACACTCGCTGTCAGAACACTGACGAAATGCCTGTTTGTTGATAGAATGTGTACGTGAACGTGTGTTTTAGTATGCTGCTTCAATGTCATGGCTCACCAACTAACCCATCATTATCTGTAAAGAGAGCCGCAGCAACGGTTAGCGAATCGCCCTTCGTGCTGTGTCTCGCTTCAACGAGAACTAGGAGCGCGAGAACACAGCGCACACGAAGCCATCAGCTATTCCAAGTCAGCTAGCCTTCGAACCCACGGACGCACGTGGCCGCCGCAGCTAAAGTAGGAGAGGAGAGTAACTTGCCCCTCTTCTAGCGCGCGTGTGAAGCGCACCCTCGCCGCCTTCCTCCCTTGCAAGCACCAGAAGACACCGCCGCACCGATCGGCCATACTTCTCGGCTCACCCTCGCAAGTTTTCGCTCGCACCTTTAGCATGTGGCGCGATGTTATCGCATTTGGGCTTCATACGGAACATCACGCCGACCATGACGGCAGAAATTCGCCTGGTGTTTCCATATAACTCCAGTTAATTTCCTTTCCCTTGTCCTCTTGTAGCTTCAATGCTAGCCAAGGAGGGAAGGTGTTGAAGGTCCGAAGTCGGCGCCCCTCGATGATTCGAGTGTACGGTGGCAGCGCGAAGGAAGAGCCGTTGTCCGACGAAGTGACGTTTTATTCAAACGCCGAAGCGTCTCTGTCCGAGTCCAAGCCCGAAGCTCCGCTCCTCTTCACACAACCAAACATGACTTTTTAAGCCCTCAGTTGTACAAAGGATTCGCAAACCAGCCAATCACACATGCGAGTTCACATCATTGTAACCAATAGCACAACCACCTTCGTGCCGCACACGGCATTGGTGGAAACAGTGGCACTCTTTAGAACACGCCAGGGGATAGGATTTCTCAAAGACACATGCCACTTCCCTCTCCCCTACGTTGGGCTGCGAGTATCGGCCCCTGATGTCTTCCCTCTTTTCACCTGCAAACGGCCGCCATGCAAGCTGCCGAGAATGTTCCGTGAAATCACGGATTATTGACTGCATATCCGCCGGACAGCGGGCTACCCTGCCAGTACTGAGAAATCTGTCTCCCGTGCAGATGTGTGCCGGTTCGCTTGAAATACAAACGCCATAATTGGGACCCGATGGCAATCGCACACAAAAGCATTCCTCGTCCATAGCCGGCTAAGTGGTTTAAAGCTACCGCCATCTTCCCGGTCATTCTTAGCAGGCGCACGCGGATGCCAAACATCAAACGGCTGGGCAGCGTCGCGTCGCCCAATTTCCGTGACCGTCGACGGGACATTTGAGAAGTGCATGGGCACTAGCGGTGGCGGCGACCTCAAGCACCACCCAACTTTCATTTTCACGCCTGAGTGTTGCCCGCGTCCCCTCTTCGTGGAACCCACATGCGTGCCTCATTTCCGGTTATTGGCCGATACAGCAGGTGTGAGCTCGCCCTGCGCTTTGCTGTAGTCGCCTAAACTGGGCCACAAAATAACAGCAAGGTCAACTCCCTAATCTCAAACTGACTCCTCCCCCCTCAAGAGTGTTACTGGACACTCGATGTCCACGTAACATGATAAAAACATATAAAAAAAAACTTGCACAAAAATTAAATCAAGCCTTTCGGCACACGGGACCAATCTCCATTTCATAAACAAAAGGATAACCTCGTGTAGTAATGGCGAAGAGGAACACATGACAATGCTTACGATACCGTAGACTTCACACTCGCACTAGTAAATGAAAGTCTCGCCATACTACCAACGCAAAAGCCATTGTGACACACTCCGCGCTGCAATCAACAGTATTAATAAGTTCGCGTAGGTCTGACTCCTCTAACACAAGGCACATGAACAGTACGGAGTCCCAATCGTCCTGCTGTATAGTGTCTCTCGCGGTGACCAGTCCGCACCGTGATTGTCCCAACACATGAGACCAACTCTGTGCACACCGAGGTCCCCCAGAGCACACTCTACGGGAGCGACGGGATCAGTGTAGGCTATAGCCTCAGCTCAATCGGTCGCACCAGCAAATTAGTGACTATTTGACACGCCACCAAAGACATTTCGACATTATAAACAAAATATTCAGCTTTTAGAGTTACCTTAAAACTACACTTAACACTTGTATTCGAACATGAAAAACCAATCCTGCACGGTGTTTCGATATACACACTAATTCATGGCTAAAGATCAACTAATATACGCGCCTGAGTCAAACATAACAGCCTTTTGACTCAACAAATATATAACAAATCCCGAATGTTCATCCGAGACGCGAAAGTGCATCAGCAGCCTTGTTCAGCGCACCCTTGATGTGAACAATTTCTATGTCGTACTTTTGGATCGCCAATGCCCAACACGTCAGCCCAGCACTGGAGAGCCGCGCAAGTCAGGGAAATCAGCGGATCATGGTCAGTCATTATTTCAATCTTTGTGCCAAATAACCATGTACCCAAAGACTCTAGCGCCCACACAATTGCAAACGCCTCCCGTTCAATCGTGGACCACTTTTGTTGCGACTGGCTCAACTTCCCACTAAGATATGCAACTGACCGCTCGATTTCACCTACTTTTTGGGAGAGGCAAGCGCCAACTACCATGTCCGATGCATCCATGGCCAAACAAAGAACCTTTGCCGGGAGTTTGGTGCTGTCAACCCTGGATTTGACGCGAGCGCCTTTTTCACCGAGTCGAACGCAACCTGTTCCTCCTAGTTCCACGGCAGTGTGTTCGGAGCCCTTTTGTTTGTCAGTCTTGTCAGTGGCAAGACGAGTCTTGAATAGTTGGGCACATAGTCTCGATAGTAGTTGAGAAGCCCTAGAACACTCCTCAGTTCACGTTTTCTCTTAGGCGGTCCCAGCTGCAGCATAGCGCGTACCTTATTAGGGTCTGGAGCATGTACATCTGATCCCACTACGCTTAAAGCATATTTATGACCGCGTGACGAAGCTGGCTCAAGGGGGCCTCTGCGGTCACGGTAAACTTTCTGAGAAGATGTCTACGGCCTGTTCAGGGGCGTCATGGGCACCGGATCGGTTTTCAGCTTACGCGCATGAACCTGACACTCAGGACAACTCTAACAATGGCGCTTCACATCAGACGCCAATGATGGCCAAAAGAAGGCCCCTTTAATGCGCTTGTTTCTCTTTTTTTCTGAGAAGTGACCACCGCAAGGACTGTCGTGCGCTAACTCCAACACTTCGGCTCGGCGCGACTTTGGTACTGCTAACTGGGGACATTGTTTCCTATCTAATCGTTCCCTGCAGGGGTTTCTGAGGCGACATTGAAATCGAAGGGCGACATATATCGCAACAACTGGAAGTGTCAACAATGCAGAGTAGGAAAATCCCACACATAAAAAGTTGAAAAGACGGAAGTGCCTAACCTAAAGGCTGTGTGGTTATGCTTATAAACATGAATGAAAAACCTGATGTGTTTTTGCCGCTAAGAGAGACAGTAGGCCGCAGTGAAGGTGCAGTTCAGTTTATGCCTGATAAGATGACTGCGTTGCCATTTGCCCTGCAGTGGTCACGCCCACTGCAGGGCAAATGCCTCTTCCATACTTCTCTAACAACCCCGGCCATGTACTAATTGCGGCCATATCGTCCCTGCAAACTTCTTAATCTCATCCGCCCACCTATCTTTCTGCCGCCCCCTGCTACGCTTCCCTTCTCTTGGAATCCAGTCCGTAACCCTTAATGACCATCAGTTATCTTCCCTCCTGATTACATGTCCTGCCCATGCCCATTTCTTTTTCTTGATATCAACTAAGATGTCATTAACTCGCGTTCCTCACCTCACCCAATCCTCACCTCGTTCCTCACCCAATCTGCTCTTTTCTTATCCCTTAACGTTACACCCATGATTCTTCTTTCCATAGCTCGCTGCCTCGTCCTCAATTTAAGCAGAACCCTTTTCGTAAGCCTCCAGGTTTCTGCCCTATACGTGAGTACTGGTAAGACACAGCTGCTATACACTTTTCTCTTGGGGGATAATGGCAACCTGCTTTTGATGATCTGAGAATGCCTGTCAAACGCACCCCAGGTCATTCTTATTCTTCTGATTATTTCAGTCTCATGATCCGGATCCGCGGTCACTACCTGCCCTAAGTAGATGTATGCCCTTACCACTTCGGATGCCTCGTTACCTATTGTAAACTGCTGTTGCCTTCCGAGACTGTTAAACATTACTTTAGTTTTCTGCAGATTAATTTTTAGACCCACCCTTCTCCTTTTCCTCTCCAGGTCAGTGAGCATGCAAGTGCAGTTGGTCCCCCTAGTTACTAAGCAAGGCAATATCATCACCGAATCGCAAGTTATTAAAGTATTCTCTTTTAAATGTTATCCCCAATTCTTCCCAATCCAGGGCTCTGAATACCTCCTGTAAACGCGCTGTGAATAGCATTGGAGAGATCGTATCTCCTTGCCTGATGCGTTTCTTTATTGGGATTTTGTTGCTTTCTTTATGGAGGTCTACGGTGGCTGTGGAGCCGCTATAGATATCTTTCAGTATTTTTATAATACGGCTCGTCTACATCCCGATTTCGTAATGCCTCCATGACTGCTGAGGTTTCGACAGAATAAAACGCTTTCTCGTAATCAATGAAAGCTATATATAGACGACCGCACGCCAAGTTTCATCCTAGACGCCAGCGCTCGTTTCTCCCCAGGCGGAGCGATTTTATCTCCAACGGGTGTAGGTTTCCGCCGCCGCTTCCCTTCACGGTCGCGCCCGCGTTCAGTTCGCGCGCTTGTTTGCGACGGCACCTCTTCGGATGACCGGAAATTATTATTGTGTTGTTAACTGTCACGACAGCAATGTAAGCGTGAAATGGTTGATGCCACCAGTGAAATTCTGCCGATTCACAAGAAAATGGTACGAAAGAAGCAGACGACAGACCTGGATTACTGCGGTGCGCCGAGCGAAGTAAACATCTGGCAAACGAAGCGAGCTCGTTCATTGATCACTCCTGAGTGTATGACGGTTTCTATATGTAACCCACGTGAAATTAATAATTACTCGGTACATAATCCTTTTATTCATATAAAAACTTTAAGTTAAACGAGCGCTTGTCCTGTCTTCTTTCTCGTGTTTCGTTTGTGTGTGCGCTGTCTAAGAATGGAAACCACGTCTGTTGTATGCGCTAGCAGTGGCCGAAGTTCACGCGTGCCGAGAAATTGAATATGTGCATGATGCATTGAACATGACCGGAGTTCATTCCCGCTTCACCACTGCACCGATCGATCGGGTTACTGGACGATACACACCCGCGTCTTGGTCGCGCCGGCATTGCTGAAGCAGGAATGATTAATAATACTTTCAACTTCCGTCTCTTGAGTACTATTAAAAAATGACCAAGCTGTCTACATTGCTGCCTCTATTCCATATTGTAGGGGACATACTAGTTAAAGTTGTGTGCGCATGTCGTACTTGTGCTATGCAGCGATATATCTTGTTTATTTCCGCACAGTGTCGATAGAAGTCTGTTGTCGCCATCAGAGACAACACGGATTTGTAGCAAACATAATGTGAGAAACTGCAAAAATGACTTTAGCTCGTATGTGCCGCATCGTATGTGCTGACGATTTTTCCGGCGGCACATACGATGTCGTTTCCAATTACCGGCTCAGCGTCCCTTACATGGTTAAGCAGACGCTGCCCTTTCGCCGCATTGCAGCCATAAAAATAATCGTCAAGCATACCGATCTTTTTAAGGGCAAATATAGCGTGTGCAGTTTGTTTCACACTAGGGGGGAAACTCGGAACGTATTGCATCGCGATGCGGCAAGCAATGGAATCGTCCGGAGGCAGCAGCTCGAGCAGGCGCACACGCTTGAGGGGCAGTGTCGTGATCTGCGTCGTCTGCTACGGCGGCGCGCGCTGGCCGCATTTTCAGGAAGCGTGGTACTGTCAGGGGCAGTGCACCGATTTCATCGGTACTGCAGGAACTGAGCTGATATTCTTTACTAAACGTTGTGCGTCGCCCCACTCTGATCCTTCATTGGCGATAATGGAGTTCCACAAACTTCTTTTGACAACATGGTTCATTTGTTCTTTCGAAAGGCCGGAGTACTGAGCGTGTGCACGTATATTTCTTCACTGTGTGTGCTACCGTAATGAGCAGCGACAAAACGCACCAAGATATGCGCGCAACGTGCTCAGTCTTTGTTTGACTCGAAAGGAAAACAAAGCACTCAACAATGGGAGTCGAACACGGTGAAACAAACGGACACGATTAAATGAACGTTTTAGGTTCAGACAATTAGCTGGAAGTGATTTTTATCGACAATCATTCGCTACACCAGACAGACCCTGCCCGCCGGTGGGGAATTGGACACGTCACGCTCGGAACTTCAGTTAGTATCTCGTCATGTCCCCAGCGGCAGCGATGACAGCGCTCATCCTGGAAGGCAGTGAAGTGCAGAATGACTTGATCAGGGATGTGTTCATTCGCTGCACATCTCAGTCGCTGACGATGGTAGAACGAAGCCTATCCTCGGGCGACTGATAGAGGGGATGTTGCGCCAGCGATACTTTCAACGAGCCCCAGACATTTTAAATGATGTTGGCGCCCGGGGATTGAGGCGGCCGCTCCAAGAGAGTGACTGCGCGCTCTTCTAGCAGTTCTTGCACAGCACGAGCAGTGTGGATCGGCGTCCTATCGCGCTAGAATATATAGTCGCCTTCCAGAAACGGGCCGTCAAGAATGTATGGAATCAGTACGTCGTCTATGACTGCCATGCAGCGATGAACTTACATTCGAGGCGTATCAGTGGGCGTCGCGCAACGCTTAGCAAGGAATACCGGCTCATTTCACGGAGTAACGATGTGATCGGCGCCCTGCACCTGACAGTAGAACGTTTCTCGACAATGCGGCCAGCGCGCGCCGCCGTGGCAGACGACGCCGTTCAAGATCCCGCCCCTCGAGCATCTGCGCGAGCTGCTGCCGCCGCCTGACTCAAGCGCACGCCGCATCGCGATGCAATGCGCTTCGAGCTTTCCCCTAAATGTGAAACGGACTGTACACCGCCCTTCGAAGGAAATGTCCACGCGCACACACTGCGCGCCGTATTCTCTGGCAGGAGGCAATCAAGGCGGCGCGAACGAGAGATGGGAGAGGGGTACCACCCGCTAATAGAATTTTGCTTCGCATGCCGCGCTCTCAACGCCGGCGCAGCAGCGCCGCTCTCGGTGCCGTTCTTGTCTATAAAGGTTGGTTATATTCCGCACATTTCTCTATCAGCTGATTGAGAGTGTGAATATGGTCTATTGTTGAGTAGCCTTTACGGAATCCTGTCTGGTCCTTTGGTTGACGGAAGTCTAAGGTGTTCCTGATTCTATTTGCAATTACCTTAGTAAATACTTTGTAGGCAACGGACAGTAAGCTGATCGGTCAATAAGTTTTCAAGTCTTCGGCGTCCCCTTTCTTATGGATTAGGATTATGTTAGCGTTCTTCCAAGATTCCGGTACGCTCGAGGTCACGAGGCATTGCGTATACTGGGTGGCCAGTTTCTCTAGAACCATCTGCCCACCATCCGTCGACAAAGCTGCTGTTACCTGATGCTCCCGAGCTGCCTTCCCCCTTTGCATAGCTCCTAAGACTTTCTTTACTTTTTCCGGCCTTACTTGTGGAACGTCGAATTCCTCTAGCATATTCTCTATTCCATTATCGTCGTGGGTGCCACTGGCATTGTATCAATTTCTATAGAACTCGTCAGCCATTTGAACTATCTCATCCATATTAGTAATGGTATTGCCGGCTTTGTCTCTTAACGCATACATGTGATTCTTGCATAGCATGGTTTAACTAAGCGTAATCGACATCAACTCACCGAAAATAATAACAATGGGCAGACCGCATCCAGATAACTATGCAAGTGTGCAAATTGCCGGAACGCTTCATGTATGATGTCCGCACATGCCCAGTGTGTGCACAGTGACCCAAGTTGGCGTCAAGCAGGTTCATTACTCCATGGCGCACACACACGCGCGATCGGCCCACCTTTTCAAGACGAGTTGCCATCCCTTTTCTGCATCGCGTATCTTGAAAATTTCTAGCCTCTTTTGTGGGCCGATCCGGGAGATAGTGCAGCATAAAAATGTGTGCTAATGCCGAAGGTAGACATGGTACCGGTAGTGCTGGTGCTCCCGGTGGTATTGGTACTGATGGTACCACCATGCATGCGGTACCGGTGGTAGTACCATGTGGTATCGGTGGTACTACCGCGTGGTGCCCGTGGTACCGGTGATATCGGTACTGGTGATAATCTGTACAATGTGGTTAAAAAAGATTCACTACAAAAAAAGCTTAGTAGTTGAAGGGTGCGAGGAACCCACCCGGGACCGAATGCCTGTTTATTGGTTTGGTTGCAACCAACAAAAAATCTAGCTCTTGGATCCCCTTATTCCTCCTGCTTATTGCATAGCGAGGGTCATATAATGTTATCTCATAAAAAATTCTGTTCGAATGAAAAAACAGTCGCCCCTGTCCGCTTATTCTTTTTCCTGGTTTTAATGCAAGATAATAAATCCTCAAGTTGACAAGTTATCGCGCAGTTCCAGTGAAAGGCAACACTACGTCACGCATGATGAGTGATGAAACAAAGGGTAAGCGATACCTGTTCACTTTAATTCGAGAAATCTCGACAAGTTTTAGGAGAACAGTAGAAATTTATCGCACCCCTATCTTGCGTCGAGTGCGACGACGACGATCAATAATGCCAGCTTGGCTCTGCGACTACGGCGGTACTTCTCGCAATCCTATGCTCGGTGAACGGCGGCATTGGTGGAGCTGCTAAGCACTGCGCCGTCGCCTCGGGATTCCTGCCAGCAAGACGTCGAGACGCCGTCGACGAGCCGAGAATTTAGTTTCCTGCAAAGACCACTTGGCAGCAACCATCAGCCCGATTGCGTGATCGCGAGAACAATTGTTGATCCTGTCAGTTGAATAAATGAAAAATATACACGTCGGCGTAACGTAAACAACATCGGCGATAGGCGAGTGCTGATTATCCAGACTTCGGAGCTCGTAAACATGTTTCCATTCGTTTTGAGCACAACAAAATACACATACGAAAAGCACAGACGTTGTGGCAATCGTGACTCGGTTGGATTAGTCGGCGTCGTTCGAAGTCGCTTCCTATCCACGTCGCACTGCCACAACCCACGGTCGTCGGTCGGTCAGTCGTGTCGGTGTCGGCCTACTATTACAACACTGTCTTTCAGGAACACTGTCGCGCGCGTCCAAAGAACTCGGACGATCGTTGGTGCCGGCGCCTTCGCATGGACGGCCATTATAGGCATAGCAGGCTCCGATTGGTTGACGCCTGCGACGCGTCGCAGCCTCTCCGTGGTGCACGCCGGCGTCGCGTCGGCAGTAGACATAGTGGCTGTGCGTCGTCACGCTTCGCCGTGTTCCCGACCGACGCTTTTGACGCTTCGGCGCGTGCCGAAGCTTTCCGACGCGTGCCAGTGGTTGGGGCATAAGGCCCCGTCGGCGAAAAAGCTCTGCAGGGCTATAAATAAAGTTGTCACCAACCAAATAAAGCATGCTCGGTACCTGTACTGCAGCATTAATTCTTATCGCATTTACTTTTTTTCCCACCTGCGGCAAGTTGTTTTTTTCATTCAGTTTAATAATTTCCATTAATTTATAGTTTCTTTATTTCATTTATCAAGCACAAGTAATTTCCCCTATGTTCTTCTTGGCGCCAGTGTTTGTTGGTTTCTTATGATATGACTAATAAAAATCGGGCCCCTCGGTTAAACCACTTTCTTCTCGTTTATTACTTCTTTTGGTAATTTCGGTTTCCATGTCCTGCAGAGTACGTTAGTAGTTTACATTCAAGTTTATCGTAAATCCGTCGCGCGAAATAATAAGTATTTTTATACACATAATTTATGTTCGGATTTTACGACTCCCGCATTTTACGACGCTGTTTCGCGGTCCCGAGAAAGTCGTATAATCGGGGTTCCACTGTATTCGGTCGAAATTTATTGCTGAATTACGTATAACAGAGAGTCACTTACTGGCACTACAATGCAAGTCGAAACATCGGGGCTATATGAGATGATTCCGAGGCACATGGCTGTAGGCAGCTCGAGCAGCGATTGTGTATAGTATGTATGAAAGTTCTTCGTATTGCTTTACTCTTCATAGTATATATGTGTGAAAGCGTTGTATATTGCTGTGTCGAGGAAATACACCGCCCGTTATTTTATTGGATGGATGGATAGATGTTATGAGCGTCCGCTTTGGAACGGGGCGGCGGGTTGCGCCACCAAGCTCCTGCTATTATACTGCCTAATTTCCCACCTAGGTTAAAAAAAAAAACACGATGAACTCCCACAACCAAATTTCCTGACCAACTATTGGGAACTTTGCTTTTGTACGTCTCCGTTTTTTTTTTTTTGTAGTTTCCCTACTTTTCTACCAATCTCCAATCGCCCCTTAGTAATCTCTACTGCGGACATATTTACTTTTCCCCTGCTCTCGCTGAACCCTAGGGCTTCAAGGAAGCTAGTGGTGCCTAAATCGACCACTGAGCAGATGTCTTCGCAGTCTAATAAAACATGCTCCATCGTTTCGCTAGCTTTACCGCAGCACGCGTATGCTTCTTTTTCCTTCTTATATCTCGCTTTATGATTGCTAACGCTTCATCGGCCTTTAGCGCCATCTACCGGGCCGCACAGTAGCTATATGGTTTTGTAGCTTGAAGCCTCTCCAGGTGACGCTAAGCACAATGTTTACATAAGCGACTGTGTGCGTGTGTGTGGAGACGGATTGATGTATGGATATCCCTATATACGTAAGTTCAACGCCGCGATGTCTAGCAATGCCTTTTCCAATGCCATTCCTTTTCGCGCTTCAATAGTGGTTGGAGCGACGCTCCGCCCGCGTTATCAACATGCTCAGCCGGCCGTGAACAGTGGGTGATACGAGTGGCAGTAGAGCGGAAGGTATCGCCACAAAATCGTGTCGTACCGCGTCCCTTGTATGCGCCAAAGTAAACGAGAGTGTTTCTTTTTATTTTGCAAATATAAGTGACGTACACTACGCCTATGACACGTACGTTGTAGAAGGGTTGAAATCTGGGCCAGTTGGTACATACTTGAACGAAAAAAACCAGTCAAAACCACAAAGGACAAGAGGATCGAGAGGTTAACACCACAACGACTGTCGTTGTGATGTGAACCTCTCCTCTTGTCCTTTGTGTTTTTGACTGGTTTTTTTCGTTCACGTACGTTGTTTTCCAGCTGCGAAATAGCACAGTTCGTAGGCCTAGTCGCATCCATCGCTTCGCTTCGCTTGCCTGGAGTTGGCCATGTTGGTTTTGAAGAGGGAGAAACCGATGCTCCCATGCATGACGGAGGAAAGTTGCTCCACTTAAAGACGAACATAGGGGATATCGCCGTTTCTCCCTTAGTGGAGCATGCGTAACTCCTGTTTTTCTTAGATTGTAAAAAAATAAATTATGGGGTTTTACTTGCCAAAACCACTTTCTGATTATGAGGCACGCCGTAGTGGAGGACTCCGGAAATTTTTACCACCTGGGGTTCTTTAACGTGATCCTAAATCTAAGTACCCGGTTGTTTTCGCTTTTCGCCCCCATCGAAATGCGGCCGCCGCGGCCTCTTAGAGTTTACGTCTAACTTCGTGTGTGCCTGAAGGATACCAAATTTTTTTGCGGGCAGGAGAGCATACACTTCCCCACCTCCACGACAAACTAAACAGACCACAAACTATCATACTGCGCATGCTTGAGAGAGGATCGTATCGAAACTTGGCTTTATTTCACTCCATCAATCCAAACGCCTTTTGTTCGGACTGCCCGAGCGGTGAACGTAATTGAGAACACATGCTCTGGGAATGCCCTTCGCTAGAGAGAGGCCTGCATAGCTGTACCGCAGAAGAGTGGAGCTCTGCGCCACGGAGGTCCGAGCTTTTTTTCACGTCAAGCATGGGCTGTCCAGAGAGCCCACGATGTGGCGGTGAGGCTTGGCCTTACCGTCCCAACGTGGGAGTGGCCCGCGGCTGCATCAGCTCCCTGAAAAGGGGGCATCGGAGCCTCTCAGGATCATCAATAAAATTCCTTGTTTGTCTGGCTGACGGGCAGGAGATTCGTAAAGCGACGTAATTTAGTTGTGATGTCATTCTAG
This sequence comes from Dermacentor albipictus, assembly GCF_038994185.2. Lineage (NCBI taxonomy): Eukaryota > Metazoa > Arthropoda > Arachnida > Ixodida > Ixodidae > Dermacentor > Dermacentor albipictus. The sequence goes on along the minus strand of NC_091821.1, from coordinate 285,376,241 downwards.
GATTAGCTAGAAAAGTGTTTCAGGGTCCATTTAAAGCGGCACTCAATCAAGTTTTATTGAAGAGGAGAAATGCATTTCAAGTTTGGCTATGTCAGAAATATTTTACCGCATAAAAGTACTTGAACGCGTACAGCAGAAGCGGAGTTATTGGCAGTGAAACACCCCCCCTTCGCGGTGCTTCCGCTCCTTCAATGCTTTGCACTGCGAAGGCTACGGCAGAGCCGGGCATGTCCACAACGCTGCGCCTACCAAATGTCACCGTAACGCGCAGTTCAAATTTTATTGGGGATGTTCCGGTGGATGCCACTATTTACGACTTGGCGCCTGCGACGCGCCAAACGTAGCCAAATGTGTCACACGAAGTTGAATGAATTGTGGGGTTTTACGTGCCAAAACGACGACTTCATTATGAGGCACGTGGGAGGCTCCGGATTAATTTTGAACACCTCGGGATCTTTAACGTGCCCTCAGTGCACAGGACACGGGTGTTCTTGCATTTTGCCTACATCGAAATGCGGTCGCCCAGATTCAAACCCGGGACCTCGTGCTTAGCGGCGCCACACCAAAGCCACCACGGTCACATCAAGTCCTCAGCGAGCCGCAGTGTGCCCAGTCGGTAGACTCGTCGCGGCACCCCGAGGCAGCCGTGGTATCTGCCCAACGTAGCAGAACGCAAGCTACATTAGAGTGACTTAGAATACCAGTATTCTAGGGCACTCTAGCTACATGCAACATCAGCGTTTGCTTTGGGCATGACATGGCTAGTTTGCACGCTCGTATGCTCCTTGTCTGTCTGTGCTACGTGGAGCGGACCAGCTTTGTCTTACACCAACCAGCTTTACCGACGGACAGTAGCCGCATCCAACTTGCGCATATCAATAGCTCGATCATTACGAGGCCAAGTCTGCCAAGACGTCTAACCAGGAGTGAGCGTGTGCTGGCAAGCGTGCGTGTGGGCTGACCTCATCTTTCTCGTGGTTCGAGGCTGGCCGAGTGTTAAAAAGTAGTCGACGTATAGGACACCAACAAACAAGGTGGCCAAAGTTCAATTCCTACGCTGGCGCCCATGGCCCAGCGGGAGCAGACGATAGTCAGCTTCTTCCAGAAGTACGTAATTATTATTTATTATCAAAATTCGACAGCCTATTTTCGCTTACTTCAGCCTGTTTATTAAACTGCGTCAGTAAGCATACACAGTAACAGTAGGAAGAAGCACACTGATCCACACACACTTCCTGATTGTTGTCAGCTGTTGGCCAATAGCCAGCCACGTATATTATGAAATAAAGCGTCCTTAAAAGGCTGAAGGGCAGGCTTCCATTGAAAAGACTGCGTTTGAGATAGAAGTGACTCCGCGCTCCACTCGCGAGATCCACGCGCCGCGCACGACTGCAAAACTTGGCTGAGATGTTCACAGTAGCGTATGCCATCTTCGATCTGTTTTTTTTTTTTTTCACCAAGCCCGAAGGTTCGTTCAGGGCCCCCGTAAGATGGTATAGCTATTACGTGTGCCGTTCGTTTGTTGATGCTAAGTTGTGCCGAACTTTGAGCACACAAACGTATACATACGTTTCGGAAAAAGTAGAACGGGCAACATTATGTACTTGTGAGCTTTTGTTTACATTGCTGGTCTTCGAGATGACGCATAGCCACAGCAACCCGCGGAGCTGTTCCTGCCGTTCTCTACTAATTGGTATGACGCGCGATGACGTACGTTTTGTTTACTCACAGGGAGATAGTGTTGTGAAGAAATGTGCAAGCGCTTGATACATGCTATGAGTTTCAGCGAATTATATCCTTGCTTATCTTGTTTATACAACGGGCTTACCAAGCTATTTATTTTAATAACCTCACCATTGCTTTGTTCGCGTTACTCTCAACCTCGAAGGGCCTAAGGGTTTGTCCCCATTCAGTGAAGCTTGTCAGTATAGCGTTGTCCTCTGCGCCGATTGCGCAGGAGCATGGACGTGCTGCTGGTGACGGGCAGCAAGGCTGCTCACGCACAAGCCGTGCAGAACATGTACGCTCGCATGGACAAACAGAAGACGTCACTGCTCAAGGTGGACGCCGTCGGGGACGTCCTGCAGGAGTCTGTAAGTTCGTCTGTTGCGATCATCTTGCACTCACTGCGCCTGCTCTTCCAATCGAGGCATACTTTTCGTTTCAAGTAAAAATAATTATTCGACATCTAGCCCAATTCATTGGATCTGTGCGTATTACATATCACATTACTTAATAGGCTAGGTGGAACCGTCAGTGCCGTTTGTGTTCCTCACTCAACTGTAGTGCGTGTGTGCGTGTGTGACCACATTACGGACTGTCGTCAGTGCACAGTAGGACGGGTGCCATGCCGCAGCAATGTTATCTAAAGGATTCAGAAAGAAGTCAATAGAAATTTAAGTACTGCAGATTGTAGCACGGCGCTTCTTCAGACAAACTGACTCTATGCGTGAGGTATAATAACGCAGAGTGAGAGAGCTGCTTGGCGCATATTTCTGCGCGAATATTTATTATCACCGGTTGTGCCATTCGCGCACTCTCATGTAGAAACCGGTCGAAAACCAACAGACAAAATTAACAACCACACGTTTCGACGACGCCTAAACTTGACTACCCTACTTGCTCGTGATCTTATCTAAATACACTAAACATATTTATTCTGGTACCAACTTGTCCTGAATTATGATGTAGGCCAGGGTTGGTGTTTCTTTACCGAAGCGCAACCATATGAAGCCATCAGATAATGAAGCAAAGGAAAACATAACGGAAGTTATTTGTAGTTTTAATTCAAGTTTACAAATGATAAATGATAAGCTAAATGGAAATAGATGAAAGTGGACAAAGGTTTTGGGTTCGTCTCCCTCCGGCAGTAAGTTGTTAGCAGGGGTAAGCAACATCGCTGCGTTGTTGACAGTGCTTTAGCATGGTAGGAGGGCGAATCAAGAAGTCTTTGCCCCTATCTTTTATTATCCAAAATGAGGTACATATACGTAAAAACACATATACATACTACTCTACTTATCTTACACTATAATTCCACATAGTCCCCACACCGGTTCAGACATTTGTCCCATCGCAGCAATAGATATGAGATGCCCCTGCGGTAGAAGTCGGTAGAACCACTCACTGTCATGCAAATCTTCACGGCTTTTTGCGAACTCACAACACCACCACCTCACACTTCTCAAAACGAGACAGCTTTCACCATGTGTAGGCTGCATTTCCCTGCGGATTTCGATGGGTCTTTGTCCCTTACTCCATAGAAAACGAATCGCACTTCGTTGCTCGTACGCCGTGGACACGTCAAGCAGAACCGCCGTCTTCTGCAACTGATAGCAGTGCCGTGCCGTGGAGCTACCGGGAGATAAGGCCGGTCCAAGAAAGGTCCACCGCTGGGAATGAATATGTTGACTTGGCATTCACAGCCGTGATTTGGCTAAAGAAAAATAGAAGCAAAGACTTTCTAATTTGCCCTCGTATATAGTACAGAAACATGGGTGAGTTGCTGGAAGCTCATGTTTGAAATGCAGCAGCGCTAGCTAGAAGAAGATCACAGCGCTTCTGTTGCGATCATCTTCGTATAGTTATAGAGTTGCAGCGCAGCTGCTTGTCAAATATGGTATATAATTTCAAATACGCCCTAGCTTTAAAGATGACTTTGACGTTTTCCCCTGTGCCAGGAACGTCCACTAATATCCTTCGCGCTCCAATCGGATATGATATTGTTACGGTTAATGTTAAACCGGCTTTATTCAAGGGACGAGATTGATGGTAAAGTCAAGATGGCGTCCTGAGGCTGCACCAGCTCACGTCGTCTTCCTCTTCTCCTCGCCCGGCTCATGCCATAGCAATCCCCGGTTGCCAGACGAAGCCCGCTGGGCAAGTCCAAATCACTCGGACAGCGTAGGGTGAAACCGCTTAAGACGGGCAACATGTACTAACTGGGTCCGGCTAGACCGACGACCAGCCGACGTCAAGCGTGCCACCACGTAGGTCAAGTCACTCAAGCGATCTACATTGACGAATGGCCCGTGCACTGGGGTAAAAGCTTTCGGATAAGCCACGTTTACATTCCGGAGTCCACAACCACACAAACTCTCCTTTGGCGTACGAGACAGACGGGTGTCGGCTGAGCACTCTTTCGATCGATCTTGCGATGCCACAGTACGAAGACGAGCGATACGCCTGGCTTCTTCGGCAAGACAAAGCGTCTTGGCAACAGAGTACTCGCTGTGAAAGTCAAACGGTAGTATAGTGTCAATGCAGCTTAGCGGTGAACGTGCGTAAAGGAGATAAAAGGGACTGTAATCGGTAGTCTCATGCTTTGCAGTATTATAAGCATAGGTGATGAAGGGGAGTACGTCATCCCAGTCCTTGTGATCGGAAGATACGTACATAGCCAGCATGTTAGTTAGAGTTCTGTTCGTACGTTCTACAGTGACAGTGACAGTGACAAGAACTTTATTGGATTGTCCTGAGGAACTTGATTGGGGGGAACCGAAGGCTCCCCGGTCAAGTTGGTCGCTCCGCCCACGACGGGACAGGGAGATGGTGACTCTCCGCGACGTCGCGGGCCCTCTGACGGAACTGCGAACTGCAGAGACGAAGCAGTTCTACGGCCTCCGCAACGAACTGACGACCGCGATCGCTAATGATCACACGGGCGGGGACCACGCCGAAGAATAATAAATCGAAGCAAAAACGTTGCAACGGATGCAGCTGTTGAAGATGGTACGTTTCCGCGTAATGGGTCAGATGGTCGACACATACGGTCACCCATCGGTTGTCGTTAGATGATCGGGGAAATGGGCCCAGAAGATCGATACCCATTTGTTCAAATGGCAGGCGAGGAGGCGGCGGCAGAGGTTGGAGAAGACCTGGCGGAGCGGTCGTAGAGCGCTTGTATCGTTGACATTTTTCGCAACTGGCGACGTAGTGCTTGACTGTGTCCCGCATTCTGCGCCAGTAAAAACGCTCCTGTGTCCGGTTCAAAGTTCTTATGAATCCTAGAGAGGTCACATCGTCGTGCATGGCTCTCAGTACATCCGTTCGCAGACTCTGCGGCACCACCAGTAGGAATCGTGCGCCTTTAACCGAATAATTGGTCTTGTAAAGCAGGCCGTCACGGACACAAAATCGACCGATGGCTCCAGGACGCGATGCGGCTACAAATAGAGGTTCCAAACTAATATCATTTTCCTGCTCTGCTTTGAAAGTCATCGAGTGTGGGAATGTAGAAGAAATGGGGGCAAAACAGTCATCAAAATTGTCTTCGTCACACTCCGTCGTCGTCAGAGGAAGGCGGGAGAGACAGTCCGCATCTGCGTCGCGACGCCCGGACTTGAAGGAAATAACGAAGTCGTACTCCTGCAGTCGAAGAGCCCAACGTGCCAGTCGTCCACTCGGGTCACGGAGATTTACCAACCAGCACAACGCGTGGTGGTCAGTAATGATAGTGTCGAACGGGCGTCCATAGATATAGAGTCGAAATGTGTGGACATCGAAAACAGCTGCCAAGCATTCTTGCTCGGTCACAGTGTAATTGCGTTTCGCCTTAGTCAAAGAGCGACTAGCATAAGCCACAACGTTTTCAGCTTCTTGATGACGTTGCACAAGTACGGCACCGATGCCGATGCCACTGGCATCAGCGTGCACTTCCGTAGGTGCGGATGCATCTAAATGACGCAATATGGGCCCTGACGTCAGCAGAAATTTTAGCTGGCGGAACGCGTCGTCGCAAGCCGATGTCCAGTTGAAAGGGACGGCTTTTTGGAGAAGACATGTAAGGAGGTACACCACGTCGGCGAATCTTGGAACGAAGCGACGAAAGTACGAGCACAGGCCCAAGAAACTCCTCAACTCCCGCACTGACTACGGTGCTTCGAAGGAGCTGACTGCCTCAATTTTCCGTGGATCTGGCCTCACACCGTTTTTGTCGACCAGATGCCCAAGTACTAACGTCTCGGTTTCTCCGAAACGACATTTCTTGGAATTTAGGATCAAGCCGGCTTGTTTGACACAATCCAGAACAAGATTGAGACGGCTGTTATGTTCACTTAATGTGCTGCCAAAGATCACTACATCATCGAAGTAGCACAAACAAATTTTCCATTTAAGTCCTCGGAGGATAGTATGCATGAATCGTTGGAATGTTGCTGGCGCGTTACAAAGACCGAACGGCATAACGTTAAATTCGTAAAGACCGTCTGGTGTCACGAAGGCCGTTTTCTCCTTATTGTCTGGATGCATGGGTATCTGCCAATACCCTGATCGCAAATCCAGTGATGAAAAGTAGGCAGCGGAATGTAGACAATCGATGACATCATCAATTCTAGGAAGCGGATACACATCCTTTTTGTGACTGCATTCAGTTTCCTCTAATCAACGCAAAACCGCCACGATCCATCCTTCTTCTTTACTAATATTACTGGTGCTGCCCACGGACTAGAAGACTCTTGAACAACATTATTCCGCAGCATGTCTTTCACCTGTTCAGCAATAACTGTCCTCTCTGTTGAAAAAACGCGGTAAGGCTTTTGTCGAATGGGGTGCGCAGATCCGGTGTCAATTCTGTGGCGAGCACGAGAACGCGGGAGTGAAGCCTGCTTGTCGCTTTGTGTGAAATCGAATACAGAAAGATGTCCCACAAAACTTGTGCGAGAGCGCGGCGCTCATGTGAGGGCAGTGACTTGTTATCATTCGTAGGATCTGCTCTTCAGAAATGCTTCGTTGGGGATCGCTAGTATGAGACTGCTCCTCCTCGCTTAGAACTGTAATGGAGCTGTAAATAATCTCGTCAAATTCAGCGAGCTTCATATCACGTGGAAGAACAGCAGGGACGCAAGAACAATTGAAAGCCCACAAATTTGAGGCGCCATTCACTACTCTCACGACAGAGCGTGGTACAAGTACATCTTTCTTTGCGCAGCTCGACGTAAGTGGCTGGACTTGCGCGTCAAACGATTAAAGGTCGGCAGCAGCGAAACTGACAGGGATACGTGACAGCGACCAAGGCGGTAGCAGCAGATCGTTCGAAACAACACAATAGTTTTTTCACTGGTAAGGATGTGTCGGCAAGGGTGGCGAGAAGCGCGCTATTCAAAGTAATTTCGCCTGTCCCACAGTTAACGGATGCACCACAATCCTGAAGAAAGTCAATCCCGAGAATCACATCATGAGTGCATCGCGGTAGTACGAGAAATTCTGTTTTAAGATCTTCTCCTCCGAATAAAACACTTGCAACACAAATACCAAGGGGAACTAGGCACTCTCCACTGACACCACGAAACGTCACACCACCATTCCACGCGAACATAACTTTCCGACCCAGCCTCTCTTTGAAAGTCACACTCATGATGGAAACGGTAGCACCAGTATCCACTAATGCTGTTGCAGGGATACTATCAATTAACACACGCACTTTGTTCTTCACCATCATAATAGGCAGAAGAGTATTCCGCAGAGACGCAGACTGTCCGGCGACCTTACCCTCCATCGGCCGCGCTGGCTAGTTTCCCGACGGCGGTGGAGACGTAGCACGTCGCCGTGGTGACGGTGAACGGCGTTGGCGACTGGTTGGGGGCGTCAGGTTGCGGTCTGAAGCTGGCGAGCCACTCCATCTACTATACTGACGGAAGGTATTCCGAGGTGGCGCGCTTGTGGTGTTTGCAGGGTCTATCGGCCAACGATCGTCATAACTATCACGTCCAAAATTAGGCCAAGTTGGTGGTGGGCCATATGTTGTTGTCTGTCGGCGCCAGCGACAAAAACGAGCAATGCGTCCTGAGGCGCCACAGCTGTAACATACAGGTGATGCGCGACCGACGTTGTATGCCTCGGAGTCAAACCTGGGACGCTGCGAATAATAAACGCGAACTTCCGAATTTCGATTCGTGGTGGTAGCTCGACGAGTTCGTTGATCGTGCGTCATGTCGTCGGGAAAGGTACGTCGGTGCTGTCGCACCTGATGGACTCGACAGTCTGCAACGCCTGGCATGGCAGACAATGCTGACACAGCAGATGCTTGTTCTTGTGGTTGGTTGGAAGCGCAACCAAGCTGTTCGACATCCGCCCCTTTGGTGTGTCGTTCAAGTTCTTCGCGGACCATTTGCCTTAGCTGTAGTTATCGTTTTCGTCAACGCTTGCCACCGTTGTGACATTTGCTAGCCTGCCAAACTTTGGCGTGATACGGCGCAGCTTCAAGGCCTCAAATGTGCGGCAATGCTTGATGAAGTCGGCGACAGAGGCGAGACTCTCCTTCCCGATTAAATAATTGTAAACATCCTCGGCTATGCCTTTGAGAAGGTGTCCAACCTTGTCCTCTTCTGGACATTCGAGGATTTACAGTCTTGCAAAGCTTCAGGATCGCCTCTATGTACGTAGTACAGGTCTCACCTGGGACTTGAGCGCGCTGAAGCAATGTCTGCTCCGCCCGCTTCCTTTTCGTGGTGGAATCGCAAAGCACTCTGTGAGGTGAGTAACGAAGCTGTCCCACGTTGTGAACGTATCTTCATGGTTCTCGAACCACACTAGCGCCGTGTCTGTGAGGAACAGAACCACATTGTCGAGCTGAGTCGTGGAGTTCCAGCCGTTGTACTTGGTCACACGCCTGTAGTGGGTGAGCCATTCCTCCACGTCTTCGCCTAATTTTTCAGAGAAAGGGCGGGGCTCCATCTGATGCATTCAGGCGCCGGTTGTTCGCAATGGAGCAGCCAGAGAAGGCTGTTGGTCGCTGCTGTGAGACATCGGGATCTCAAGTGGTGTTGGAGGCAGTCGAGCGAGGCATCGGCTCCGGCGTGGCACTTGCTGCAGCAGCTCCGCCGTCTTGGTCGAATTACTCAGCACGCACACCCCAAAACTGTTGCGGTTAATGTTAAACCGGCTTTGTTCAAGGGACGAGATTGATGGTAAAGTCAAGATGGCGTCCTGAGGCTGCACCAGCTCACGCCTTCTTCCTCTTCTCCTCGCCCGGCTCATGCCGTAGCAATATTTTAGGTGAATCAGCTTGCGTATGTAAATGGACAACAAAGTGTTGAACTAAAACAAAAGGCAAAAATTGGTCGAGAAAAAGTGGTGATGTATTTTTCCACTCATAAGAATGCTCGTTACACGAACAAAAATTGTCTTGGCAGTGAGCATCGTACATTTACATATGCTGATACCCGTGAAAGACAAAGACAAGTCCCCTTGTTCACGTCGCACCGCCATCCAGGAGAAAATGAGGTCAAAGCAGTGAAACACAGAGCGGCCCATCCACTTTGTGACCTCTAAGCAGTCAAGAAACTTGATTTTATCAAAAATCCTGCGGCGGTCATAACAGCGAGAACCGAACGGCGGCCACAATGGCACAAAAACCAATGGAAGAAATTGGGATGTAGTTCAGCCTTGGTGGACTATTTTCTTTCAACCATCCTCATTCAACAGACGCTTGAACAGAAGCTTCTCGGTGACTTCCCGTTTCAATTTGACAATGTAATGATAACGGAAACATCGTATAGATCAGGGGAAGAAGTGTTTCGAATGCCTGGTTTCCAAACCTTTTATTTGAACCATTCTGATAGGTGTGGCGGGGGTGTATTACAGCTGGTATCTGATCAAATTTCATGTAGCGTGCTTCCAGCTTACTCTACATCGACAACAGATTACGAAGTGTTAAGTCTAGAATCACACAAGTGTGTTTTCACTGTTGTGTATCGTACCCCTAGCGGCGACATTGACAATTTTTTTGTGTTTCTTGAAAGATTGTTGTGCTACATCAGCACAAATCACCTGGAACTTGTCATTGGCGGGGATTTTAATATTAATCTTCTAGTAAATACGCCGAAGTCTCGAAGATTGCAGATTATTCTTGATTCTTTCAGCTGCAGAAACGTAATTACGGCACCCACACGAATTTGTACCAATTCCGAAAGCTTGCTTGATTTGTTCATCACAAATAGCTCGGAAGGCTATGTACAGTCTGGTGTAATTGAAGGAAACATAGGAGATCACTCGCCCGTGTACATGATATATAAGGTTAATCGCGCATTTTGGAAGTACCATCGTTCTGAGCCACTTCAGATTCAAGCAATTAATAAAAAAACTCTAGAAACTTTTAGAACGGAAATTTAAAAAATTAATTTCAGCTCTGTACTTGACTGCACAGACGCTAATGAAGCGTATAATATATTTATCCATACACTTTTAAAAGTTTACGAAGTTTCTTTCCCGTACAAAAAACTTAAATAATCGAGAAAGATTAGGAAACCGTGGCTTACTGATGAATGCCTCAGAATGATCCGAGAAAAAAATTCTTTGTATGCAAAGTTTTTAAGACTCGGGATCCTGCGGACTTCACTTCCTTTAAAAAATACAGAAACAGTTTAAATAAATTCTTGAGCAATGCCAAGAACAGGCATTTTGAAAACGTTTTTAATAGAGCGGGAACTAGAAGTGATGTCGTTTGGCGTGAAGTAAATAAACTTCTACTGCCGGAATCGCATAATAAGCAGGAATTTGAGCTGACAATTGATAACAAAGCAATTAGTGCTGAAGAATTAGCTAACAAATTTAACGAACACTTTACGTCTTTAACCCCAAGCACGCATAACATAAATGCAACTTCCTTTCTGGGTACTCCCAATGCTTACACAGCTTTTTTGAACCTGCTGCACCAGAAGAAGTATACACGACCTTTATGTCCTTAAAAAACAGCACATCGCGCGATATAGATGGATTGCAAATTAAACCCATTAAATTTGTGCTCGATCATGTGCTTACTCACATTTTTAACATTTCCTTATTAAACGGCGTCTTCCCTGAGAAAATGCAACATGCCAAAGTGATTGTTATATTTAAGTCCGGAAACAAAAACGAGCTAACAAATTATAGACCAATATCTATACTTCCTGTAATTTCGAAGGGTCTCGAAAAGATCATTTGCGCAAGAATTAGATCATTTTGTGATAAACATAGCATTCTAACAGATATGCAGTTCGGTTTGCGGCAGGGAATGTCTACAGAGCTTACCTTGCTGTCGCAAAAAGAAATAATTTTAAACAACTTTGAGAACAAAATGTTAACTCTAGGTGTATTCGTTGACTTTTCCAAGGCTTTCGATTCGGTTAACTATAATACTCTATCTTCAAAATTAAACCATTATGGCTTTCGCGGGACTCCCCTTAAACTTTTGAAATCATATCTTGAGCACAGAAGGCAGTGCGTCGCAGTAGGATAAAAATTTCTTCAGCAAGAGAATTAACACAAGGCGTTCCACAAGGAAGTGTACTTGGACCGATTTTATTTAACATTTATATTAATGACATAACGAATATTAGTCAACATGCACAGTTCTTAGTCTATGCGGATGATACTAGCCTTTTTTTCAGGTCACTCGATATTGTGCAACTTACAAATATGGCAAATAAAACTTTAAACTTATTGCAAAAGTGGAGCAATCTAAACTCATTAGCAATTAATGCAAATAAAACTAAGGCTGTGTTGTTTACGCCACCACAACAACAAGTAAACTGCAATACTGTTCTTTACCTCGGCACAGAAAGGATAGAAATAGTTGGTACTGTCAAAACGTTAGGTGTAATTTTTCACAAACAGTTAGCTTGGGATGCACACGTTGAGCGTATTATGTCCACTTTGGCGAAAGCATGTGGAATAATCTGTCGATTACGACACATACTGCCCTCTAAGGTAAAACTAATGTTATATAACAGTCTCTTCCTTTTACATGTTAGCTATTGCAATTTAGTGTGGGGTACGACATCGCAAGCAAACATACGAAGCTTAAAAACATTACAAAAGAAAACTGTCCGACATGTTGTTAACGCACCGTTTGATGCACATACATGCGAGATATTTCGTGCTCTAAATGTGCTCCCTATTGAATTTTCTATGATTATAACCTAGTCTTAAAAATTAAAACATATTTTCGCTGTAACAACAACGTTTTCACAAACTTGTGCAACTTAGTCAAATCAAGGGAAGCGTTATATGATTTCCGAAAACAGAGCCAGTGGGCGTTACCTTTCACAAGAACAAATTATGGTTTCAGGCGATTGCAGTACCAGGTGCCGAGAATACTAAATGTGATACAGGCTTCCCATACCGAACTAAATGCTATTAACAGAAGGGCACTGAAATTTAATTTAATTAATAATGGTCAAATCTTACAACATTTGCCATTTATATATTTTTTTTATTATTATTCATTTTATTTTTTAGCATGTTCCAAACCTCGCTTTTCCATCGTTCCGCATTTTTTTTTGTTCCGCTGAACATTGCTGTTAGATTAAGTTGAATTTATGGTATTTTAAAGCGTTTTTGTTCAGGTGTTCCTTGTCATTTGTGCATGATCTCTTTTTTTCTTCCACTTTTTCTGTATACAGATGTATGCCTACATGTACAGATGCAAATATGTATAGATGCTGGGTTGGTGTAGATGCGCATGTGAATATATGTATACAGATGTTATAAATGTTCTGCTGTGAATATCAATATCTGCATAATATGAAATTGTTTTTGCACATATGTAACTGATTTTCTTTGTGAATATTCTGCAACTGTTTGTCAAAGACAGGGGACAGGAACCTCGTCAAGCTGCGATTGTGCAGCTTTTTGTTCCTGCCCTTGCATTTTCTTTTTCTGTGCAAAGGAAAATGCGAAATAAAGTTTGAAAGAAAGTTTTGAAGCGGCTCCGCATTACGTTCAAACCCGATAGCCCCCTAAATTATGCCGAACACGCTTGGCAAATGAGAGAGATCGCATTCGCGTTAATATACGGAATGTATTAAATAACCCAACACGTTGTCGAAAGATGGTCGCATGGCCCCGTCGTGATGTGTGAATGAAACAAATGAAAATGCAAAGCAGTATTGCCAACTGGAGATTCATTATCCTGCTGTTGGCAATGCAGAGTTCATGGGTTTAGTTGCGTGCATGGCCATCTACAGATCATATATTAATTCAATATTTGATGCTGCCTTTGGCAGCCATATTACGAGGGGTAATATTTTTTCCGTGTTTTACTTCTGTGTCCAAATATAGAAATTCAAAGATGTTCGATAGGGCGTGCACAGTCTTGTACAGCGTGCAAAGTATATCTAGTTTACATAGTACATTTACAGGTCGCCGGCAATATTTGAGAAGCAGTAAAATAAAGCTATGTAGAGAAATTCATATGTATACCTTACGGCAATAAGTAAAGAGCAAACTTTAGCTCGGGGGCTACGTGGGAAAGAAGTATCTTCTCGACAACGACTGCGTCAACACTCACGAGTTTTATTGCATTCCAAGAAAAAGGTTAATCTGGTGATTATTACCAGCAGGTTTTTTACTTCGCTAGTCGATTATTTATTAAAATGGTTGAAAATCGCACATTCGCCAACATCTAAACTATCGAGTTAACAGTTCTGTAACTAAGCAATAAAAATGATATCACAATTTTATCAGTGGAATATAATAATACCTCGAAAAAAGCAGTCAGATTTCATGCATTATACATCGTAAATACACCGCTATCATAGGAGTAGAACACTTGCAAAACCCTTGTAAACACTGCGACAAATTTAGGTAAAATATAAATTAATACGTCAAGTTTGTTCTAACGGATGCAGTTTGCAAACGGCGATATCTATTCTTGGTGCACAGTTACGGATTTGTAAATTTCGTGCTTCTACATTTTTCAAAGTTACCAACCTTTGGCAATTTTCGAAGAAAAATGCAGGTCCTAAATCAATATTCCGCTCGCTGTGCTCATTAAAATGTAACTTTATTTCTGCAATCAAACAAATGTTATGAAAATCAGCCGAGGTTTTACGTTAGAAAAGCATTTATGCGTTTTAAATGTATTTCAATAGGCTGCTGTGTCGGAGTTGGGCTCGAGCTCAAACTTCCTCTTCAGAGGAAGCTTTAGCTTCGGGCCTCCTATCTAAATACACGGGAAAGGAGAAATCGTTTTTCTCGGCAACCACTGCACCAAATTTCATCACGTTTGTTGTTCTTAAAAAAAAGAAATTGAAATCTAATGGCTGTTGCTTGCAAACTTTCGATTTAGGTCGCCAATTTACTGGATAAAAGTGACAAAAATCGCAAATTTTCAGAAGACGAAACTATCGAGTGAGAACTCTGTGACTCAGCAATCGAAAAGTATATCACAGTTCTGAAAATTGCACCAATAACACATCTAAAGCGGACAAAATTGATATATTATACATGGCTCTCAACTAGACCACTAACTTCTCAGTAGAACTTTCGGAAAATGCTTGTAAACAATTAACCAATTCACGTAAGATATAAATTGACATATAAAATCTGTTCGCTTTGGATGCACTAATGGATCCAGTCTACAGAACAGCGACATCTGTTGTAGGAGCAGTGTTATGAATTTGTGAACTTCGTGCTTCTATATTTTTCGAACTTACCTAATTTTGAAAATTCTATTTAAAAAAATTCAGGCTCTGAAGTGATATTCTGCTTCCAACAGTCACTAGAATTTAACTTTCTCCTTTAAATGCAAAGATGTCATTAATGTCGGCCCAGTGGTTATCTCAGAGAAGTGTGTCTGCGTTTCACATGTATTTGAATAGGCAGCATCGGAGTTGTATCTTAAGCTTGCTCTTAAGTTACAGCGGAAATAGCTTGAAGGCCCTGTATACATCAAAATAAAGGCTATTGTTTGCGATAGAAGACTCTTGGTATTGTGTAGCAAACGCACGACGACAGAAGCTGGGGCGTGTTTTGCCCGTTATACCAAACTGCTACACGAGAGGCTCTACGCAGCAAAGGGAGGGTGTCACTCTGCCATTTGTGTCGCCTGAATGCGTATTGCTCGATGTTATGGCAAGCACTTCATTTCGCTGCACCAGAGCCTTTCTTCCTTAACATGATGACAAAGTGCGACATGAGTAAGCACGTCGAAGTGTTTCAGCACCTTTAGGAACTTGAAATCGTCGCCAACAATTTCTAGCAAATGGAGACAGAAGCGCCGCCAAGCTTTCATCAAAATGACGGAATTTTCAAGCATTGCGCAAGAGAGATGACAGGTATATTTTTCACGTTCGCGAGAAGCGATTTCTTTGTTAGGAGTGTTCCTATGCAGTGAAACTTCCTTTCGATGCACTTTACACGCGTGGGTGAAACACGGTAGCGAAGCAGCGAAAGCACACCCGCCGCGCTTTTTCATCGAAGGCCGAGGTTCCCAGCGAGATGCCCAAGAAAAGACGCTGTTGTAACAGCACCCATTCGGCCTGTTCCCCTGACGTCTTCCCTATTTAATCCCCTAGAGGATAACGTCGCTGGAAACGGGGTAAAAACAATTATCGGATTTAACAAAATAAAAATGTAAGAAACTTTAGTAACAATATTCACGAACCTGTATTTTCATTCGGAATAGAAGTTGACTTGTGCACATATGCGGTGACTACGGTATGTAGCATTTCACCCAGTGACCTCTCATTGTGTTGTCACTTTCAATTTCAGCCTGAGAAACTCGCCCAAAGCCTTTTGTTGTTTGTCAAAGGATTGGGATTCCGTAAGTGCCTTCTTCTTGTACTCTTTCGTAATTATGTCACGTGGCATGCACTCAGCCACAGAGTTGATTTGTTGACGCATGGCCACCTCGCTGTACACGTGGTTGCGGATCTAATTGGAGGTTCCAGCAACCCACTTTTGTATGCGATTGCAGCCAAGGATTATAATCAGTCATACCGTTCAAACCCCGATCGGTCTGCAACGTTCGGTCTTTCTAAGCTGTCGTCTCTCTCTGCGGGAGAAGCAGCTCGCACCAAACACCGCCAGAGAAACGTGGTTTCAAAGCTGGGGTGGCGACAAACGATCCCTTGGTTTAGTAGAGCTGCCCTCAGGTACGGCCGCTAAGTGTTCCACGCCTGCCGCTACACGTGGTCATGCTTTCGGGTTACACGTGCGACCCAAGAAAGTGTAGGCATCAACAGCCGTGGCACAGTAATACACGAGCATTGTCTGTGTCACTTCTCTTGGCCTTCATAAAAATATATGAAACCCAACTCTTATCACTGTGTACTTACCACGTTTTTCTCTGATAATGCGACATAAGCATGTGCGACCAAGCTGCGTAGCATTTGTGTGATAATGTCAATACGATAATTAATGAACAAAAATTGATTACGTTTAAATATTTACTTTAGATGTTTTAAGTGCACAATTGAAGTAGACTACCGTTCACTTCGTGCGCAGCACCAGCTTACGCACTGTAAGTGTGCCGGGAAATGCCCTGGAGTTCTAGTTACCAGATTTCCGCTGTGTATTTTTGCACAGTGCAGGAGCAGCAGGAACCGCAATGCATTTCACTGCAGATTTACTTTCTTTACGAGGTCTTGCGATCCTCTGACGATGATGATTTATTGACATCCCCTTTCAACGGTGACAGTCACCGAGCCTGCTTGAGTTACATGCCTTTTATTCTAGCATTTTGTATACATCTCCTTATTCTTTGTTCTCATCTACCTTGTACCTGGTGCCTTTAACGGGTCCGGTTGCATCAACTTCTTCCCTGCTTTTTTTTTCACTCTAAACGTCGTTTGCTTATCTCGACTGCTGATGCTTCCGTCCACTTTAAACCCATAAGCGATTCTGTATGGTGTACGTTACCTACGGGTCTCGCTGGGTAAAGACCTTCTCATTTCACTGGGATGTGTGTCTCCGGATTTCTGCTGCAGCAGATGCATGCTTCGTCTTGTTGGGGATGTTTGCCCCGGTATGTCCTTAGGCAACTGGCTTGAGCCTCGTCTAACAAGCTTTGTGTTGTTGTGCAGAGATCTAATTTCTGTCTTGCCGTAAATGTCCGTCTTGTCCATCTCTGACGGCCGTTTGTGGTCGTCATGTGCGAGCTAGCCGAACAACACGTTTTTCAAGGTGCAGAACTTTCGTTTGTGGCTGTGCTTTGTGTACTGCCTTACTTCAATTTTGCAAATATAACATGTCCCCAGAAGTCATTGGTTAGAATCAAATTAGGGATCTTTTAATTAGTAATCTAATGTGCGGCGCTAACTATAAAGCTTTGTCAGTAAAAATTATTCCATTTACTGGCGTCCAAATTTTGATCTGATACGGTCTTCGCACAAGCACGCGGTGTCTTGCAGCGATAAATTCTTTTTTCATGTGAACAGATTTTTGAGAAATCAAGTTTGAGCGATGCAAGGAGGCTTTCTTTTTGCGAGGAGACACGAAAGAAAGCAAAAGCTGCAGAATGCTCAAATAATAATAAAAACAAATACTAGAAATAACAAGATGCATGAAAAGAAAATGGAGGCGCATCCTACAGTATTGCGGGAATATAACTAGCAGACGGCATGTAGCAGGAGATCAGACCAACACGGTTGCAAAATTCTAGGAGTGGAAAGGCAAAACCGCGTAGTGTTGGAACAATCAAATAAGGCAAGCTATAGAGGAGCGTAAGCAGGCGTCTAGGGATCACAGAGAAGCCAGAAAGTTGAGATTACACGAATAGGAGGTGTTGTGAGATGGAGGAACTACCGGGATAAGAAAGGGGCTGCGAGTCGACTAGTGCGGGAAAAAAAAACACGTATGAGTAAGCGTTGGGTGCATGACATTCTCGTAAAAGAGAAAGGCGCACCAAGTTGA
The DNA here is from genome assembly GCF_038994185.2 of Dermacentor albipictus. NCBI lineage: Eukaryota > Metazoa > Arthropoda > Arachnida > Ixodida > Ixodidae > Dermacentor > Dermacentor albipictus. The sequence continues at coordinate 285,358,628 of NC_091821.1, read as the reverse complement.
TTCTGAAACTATGTCAGGGTAACATCTTCGAAGTAGACTACGCGCTGTAGTACACAAGAGACGTAATTAGTGATAGCTTTGGCGAGAAAGAACGCGTACTGCGCACTCAACCAAATATTGCAACAAATAGCAAGAGCCTAATGTATAAAGCTTTAGCTGAAAAAAATGCGAAAGGAAATTACTCTAATAGCACATCAACGGTACCTGATGAAATACCAATACAGCTGGGTCCAGAGAGCAAGGCACGGCTGATTAGTACCACTAAGCAAGTGATTAAAAGAAAGAAAATTCATATTGGGTGGCATGAAAGCAGGAGGAGCTTTATCTATACAGGCAAGAATGATAATGATAATGATATTCGTTCTAAATACGTGTGGCGATCTCACTGCCTACAATTAATAAATTTCAATATGTGCCGGACAATAACTAATTATTGAATTAATTAGTGAACGTTAGTTATTTCGTTTAATATGTGTTTCGATTTTTGGTGCAAGTAATGTCCGCCTCTCTGAAGAACCCAGCTCAAGGACTAGAATTGTGGTATCGTAACAGGCGATTTTTAAAAATCCCATAAAACTGAAAAATGATCACCCCGTATACTAGCCACCGTCTGCTGTGCGGCAGACGAGGAGAAGAGCAGACGACCAAGCGCAGATGATGACAAGCACACGATGAGGAGAGCTACTGCACATATGCAGTGAGCCTACTGGTGATATTGGTTGTTGACTTCTAAAACTGTTTTCTCGCTTCAGACAAAATGTGCTCTAATAAAAACTTCTAAATCGCAAGCTAAGAGGTCGGTGCGGATGTGGAGCTATCTGACATTCTTATCTGGAGGGCCTTAATGCTTAAATTTGGCTTGAATATCACAAAAAATTCATTTCTAGTCAAAATTGCAGGTATTTTTCTCCAAAAATATATTTATGATCAATTCCAAAATATTTTTGGCATATACTATAGCAAAAGGCAAAAATGGAGAAACATTATGGTAGCTAAAAAATAACGCAGTTTATGGAAAATATTTCTGAAAACGCAACCTTTATTGCTTTTTACTGAGCGAAATAAACAAGGAAAATTCTAAAATGCATTGAATTATGACGTCATATGAAAGAAGAATGCTAATACAATGCTCTAAAATAAACCTTATTATTGAACCTAGTTTGAGACCTGATTAAAAAATATGTACCTCCAATTAACTTTGGCTTCTTTGTGGAAATTTCAAGGACTGCTCACGTGATCAAAACATTTTTGCAACAAAACTACTTTGGTGAAACCTTATTAACACAATAGCCATCTAGTCCAATGTTTTTCAAGAAAATCAATTATGGTCACTTTTGGTGTCTGGGAAGTTTCGCATGGAATTACCCACCTTACGATAACGACAGAAAATGACTGGAAAGCAGTGGCTTTGTCTCACATCCGTAGCGGGTCGTGGGTTTCAGAGTCTCCTACTAGCAGGCAGTACGTGGGATTTCGAATACGTGTGCCAAGGAAGTGACATAGGTTTCACTTTGAGCACAGAAAAATAAGGAATTACGATATTCAATGAAGGCGCGCGTAATGGCGTGGTAGCAATTCAACACAATTCATGCGCATAGTCAAGGAATGTGGAATACCACGATATCCACCCAACAAAAACCGTAGGGGGCTTCCACCTTCTAGAAGTGCTGGGATTCAAAAACTGATAGAATCATTAACTGGCGTGTGATCAAGATCAAGCAGGTTTTTAAAAATCTGTGGCGAATTAGCGCTAAATGCGAGAAAAATATGTTAGCATTACGTCGCACCTCTTTGAGCTCCCGCATCCATGGTTTAAGCCGCGTTCGCCACACTACAAGGGGCTCCCTCGACACAGGTCTTCGAGGACCGAAGTGCAACTCATGGTGCTCAGGAGCCGTCAGTTGCGCTCTACACCACGTGACCGGCTTCGCACACTTTGACATTTCTAATGCTAACGCATAAAAAATCCTGGAGTGGCAGCTCCCACTGATTATGACCAGCGCTTGCGCCTACTTTATCTTTGAAATCAGGCTAAACTAGATTGAGAAGAGTACCACTTGAACTGTTCTTGCTTTGGTTATATAAGTTGTAGCTTAACTGGGAAATAAAAGCTTGTTGTTTCGGCCTAAAATGTGTAGCTACAGCTGAGTATTGATATCATGATCTTTCGTACAATTCGGCAAGACATTCAAATTTCATCCTGAACCAGTGACACAGACAGACACATAGAAAAGGATGTGTACGGCAAAATTGGCCGCGTGAAAGCCAACAAAAGTGAGAACACTTTCTGTTCTCCGCCACATGCTAGCGTTAATCGATGTCCCTAGTAAGAGAGCGGGCTTCACCTTGACGGCGTCATCTCTACTCGCAATTTTTTTAAACCTCCGTGGTCGAGATTAGCGAGAGACGTTTAGAGTGGGACGGAAATAACAGGAAAGAGATGGATTCATTCGGGATTGTTACAGGCGTCGGTGCAATGTAGAGGTAGTAATAAAGAGAGAAAAGATGGGCAAAGTACTTGGCTCCAATAGCTCTTTGTGGCCATTTGTCGCCAGGCTGCCAATAGAGAGCACACGGCGCCTGTGTCGCTGCAACGTCCGGGGGCCGCATGTTTCTCTCGCACCCGTTGTCCTTCGGGAGACCAAAACATGGCGACGGGCCCGCTTCCATCCATGAAACGCGCACTGCACGCGTCGCACTTTGACCGCCGTTTCCATAGATCCTAAAAGTAGTTGGTGACTAGGAATACCTATAGAAATATTGTGAGAATCCACTAGCTAGATCCATGTCTGCGATTGTATGCGACCTGGAATGCAGGATTACTTGTGTTCGTTATATCGTTAATCATTACACCCGCACCAAAGTGGTTGGCGAGAAAAAGTGATTTGATGTCCACTGGTTATAGTGCTCGATAGCTTTGCTGAAACACAGCTTAAGCGTGGTGGAGCGCCTGTGGCAGTGGACGATTTGCGCAGTGCCCTCCCCCCGCTGCAGGAGGGAGAATGTCCGTTGTATGGCACCCGTCATTCTTTGCTCAAGCACTTTGCGTGGGCCTCGTGAATAAAAAAAACTGATGCTGCAAGCAGCGTCCAGAGCCACAGCTCGATGCAATTAGACGCATGCACCGGAAACACTCGCTCACGTTCAAGTGAGCACCCTCGGGCCTCGTTCCAGCCGCCGCGAAAGTGGTTGCAGCTAGCGCTTTCATGTGCTGCACGACGTATCGCCTTCAGCCGAATGCCCTACCTTCGTATTCTTTCCAGGTCGTCAGGGTTGTTTCATTGTTGACTGTAAATAGGTCGCCATGCCGCTGTCGTCACACGTTTTCCCACTCGGCGTTGCGCCATCTAACACATCGCAAAACCCGAAACAGCGCTAGACAGCCTGCGACCTGCAAAATGCTTAGTGTAAGACTCATTCTCGCAGTTTGTGAGATATGCATATTATTTTTCACGTTGACTCCAATAATTAAGCGAGGAGAACTTGTTTAGGGGATTGGTGCTTACAGTTAACGCCTACAACCAACACCGATGAAGCCAAGCTTGGTCAGTGCCTGCAAATGAATCTGTTTAACAAATGCACTTGAAATACTGTTGAAAAAGTGCTTGCATTGGTCCTCCTATATAAGGATGTTGCCGACCTTGCAGTGACCTCTATCACCTTGCCTGGTGTGGAAAGACAGAGAACCTTTTCCGGAGGCGACCACAAAATGCTGGGCGCCGTGGGCCGGCGACACACCCTCTCGATGGAGGACTACGACATACCTCGGACGAGAAGGACCTCGCTCACTGCTGTACAGAAATAAGGGCGCCGCCGAAGCACTGCTGACCGAGAGCGCGGAGGACATTCATTTGACCTTTCTTTCGGGTGCTTCCTTCGGCAGTGCTTAATTCCATTCTCTGTGGGCGGCAAGCGTGCCAAAGTGCGCCATTAAACGACCCGGAAAGCCCGACAACAGTTTACTACGAGTCCCGTCAGGTAGCGGTGGGCAATCGGAGACCGTTGAGCAGCCCTGCGGTAAATGGACGGGACGACACCCTTTGTAGGCCTGCATGCTTGTGTGTGTCCATCGATGTTCCCCGCCCGCCAGCGCGCTTTCCTTTCTCCGTGTTGCACTCAGTGCCAAGGCTGTCTCGAGCTCGGCCACTTCGTGGAGGCAAGCTGTCGTCTTACACGAGAGGGGAAGAAAGAATGGCTCCTATCTGTGTGTAGATGCTTACCCCTCCCCACTCTGTAGCCGTCATACACGAGGCGCGTGTTGTATCACCAGTCTAGGAATCCACTGTACCCGTACGGCGGCTGTCGCAAGGTAGATTCTCCCGCGCATGCGCACTATACATGCAAACACTTGTTGGTGGCATTCTTTCTGTGCGCGCTCTGTCCTTTATAATCAGTGTTTGGCTGCATTCATGCTTCACAGGTAAGCGTAAAGACGTGGTAGAAACAAGTGGCTACACTTTTCTTGTAATTATCTAGTTAAGCCTACTACGACTGGCAACATCATCTCCTCCAGCGCTTTTATGAACAGACCCTGTAGTTATTGCTGCAGTACAAGGTATTATCTGTATTATTAGTGCAAGTTGCAGTCAAACAATAAAAAGTATACAAGTTGGAATAAATTGGACTCGTGTTTCCTTCATGGCGGGGGAGGGGCGGCGACAGCTGTGTAACTCTTGCGCTTTTTCCTCCATCTTCACGTCCACGAATACAAGGTGTCTTTTTTTTCGTTTTTTTTTTCCGAAGGTCAAATTTTTTTTTAATTGCTGCGGCAGATAGCACAAGTCTAACAGTTGATGAATTACTCGATGCGGAGGGCATAATTTCTACGTGAGATCTTAATTCCTAATTAAATAATTAGCATAATTATCCTATTTCGTGACTTTATAGCACATATTACATCTACGAGTTATAGCCGCTGAGCTTGCAAGGCGTGTCCACTTGGAACGTATTCCTTTGACTGCACCAGTTTTGATATATTCATTTTCAAAGCGTCAGACGAAGTAAAGTTAATAAGAAGTTTATTTGACTATCACATCATACATTATGATACAAGGGGACCGAAGTAAAAGCTGTCTTTCAAAAGCTTGACAGAGCAACGACCCCTTTTTTTGCAGTAGCATACAAAGTGACATAAAAAGGAGATACACAAGAAGAAAGACTGCACACGGCGGTCACGTTCCACTACAGAACAATACATAAACATGTTACATAAAGGCTGCATCTGGCACATAAATTGTTTTTAAAAATAATTAGGCCATACACACATGGCAAAAGAAACGAAGGATTCTAATAGTTTACACGATGCAATGACATGGCAAAGACACTTTAACAGAAAAACATAGGAATAACATGGAGCAATACCATAATTCTGTAAAGCGATTGGGGCTTTCGTTGCATAAAGAAATAACCAAGAAACGTTTAGGACAGAAAGTAAGCCAAGAGTGTCCGAAATTTGACACATAGCGGTGCTACATTCTGTCTCAATAGGTCATTAAGAAGTCGTGGAAGCCGGTGTTCTAACGTTTGTAGACCATATGTTGTTCGAAATGTTTTAATTTCCCACATGCACTTATTTCCTGTATTGTAGTTTTGTTCGCGCTTTCTCAGGCCTAAAGGAGTTTCATTAAAGGATGTTTTATTTTAATGTTCTTGTTCAAGTGTTCGGCTGAGGCGATAGTCATAGATTTCTGTTATTGGAGCAATTTTCTGTTCTGAAAATATTTATCTTGTGTGATGTAACCTCGGTAATTTCTTAACAATCCGCATTGCTTTTTTGTAATAAAAGTAATTTGTTCGGGCTTGCCTGTCTTGTAGTTCCCCAGGTAAGGCTGCAATAGTTAAGGCGAGAATGAAATAAAGAGTGATAAACTAACATCATAACACAAGACGGTAAGATATCACGGTTGCGATAGAGCGGACCAATTATTTGTGACAACTTGGAAGTAATGTGGGCCACATGATCGTCCCAGGATATCTCCTGTTTAAACAGAACGCCCACAGTTTTGAGCTGTGGTACTATTTCCAGAATAACAGAACAAAATAATATGCGGATAATGAATACCTTCTTCCGCAAGCGGGATAGCCGAAAGTGGACGTGGAGGAGCCAAAATGGTGAGACTAGAAATAAAACGGACTTCATACTCTGCGCTAACCCTGACATCATACAAGATTTGGACGTGCTCGGCAAGTTGCGCTGCAGTGACCATAGGATGGTAAGAACTCGATATAGCCTAGACCTGAGAAGAGAACGGAAGAAACTGGTGCATAAAAAGCCAATGATTGAGTTAGCGGTAAGAGGAAAAATAGAGGAATTCCAGATCGAGCTACAGAACAGGTATTCGGCTTTAACTCAGGAAGAGGACCTTAGTGTTGAAGCAATGAACGACAATCTTGTGGGCATCATTAAGGAGTGTGCAATAGAAGTCGGTGGTAACTCCGTTAGACAGGATACCAGTAAGCTATCGCAGGAGACGAAAGATCTGATCAAGAAGCGCCAATGTATGAAAGCTTCTAACCCTACAGCTAGAATAGCACTTGCAGAATTTTCGAAGTTAATTAACAAGCGTAAGACAGCTGACATAAGGAAGTATAATATGGATAGAATTGAACATGCTCTCAGGAACGGAGGAAGCCTAAAAGCAGTGAAGAAGGAACTAGAAATTGGCAAGAATCAGATGTATGCGTTAAGAGACAAAGCCGACAATACCATTACTAATATGGGTGAGAAGTGACTGAGGAGTTCTATTGAGATTTATACGGTACCATTGGCACTCACGACGATAATGAAGAGAGAATAGTCTAGAGCAATTCGAAATCCCGAAGGTAACGCCGCAAGAAGAAAGCCTTGGGAGCTATGCAAAGGGGGAAGGCAGCTGGGGAGGATAAGTTAACAGCAGATTTGTTGAAGGATGGTGGGCAGATTGTTCTAGAGAAGCTGGCCACCCTGTATACGCAATGCCCCATGACCTCGAGCGTACCGGAATCTTGGAAGAACGCTAACATAATCCTAATCCATAAGAAAGGGGACGCCAAAGACTCGAAAAATTATAGACCGATCAGCTTACAGTCCGTTGCCTACAAAGTATTTACCAAGGTAATCGCAAATAGAATCAGGATCACCTTAGACTTCTGTCAAGCAAAGGACCTGGCAGAATTCCGTAGATGCTACTCAACAATAGACCATATTCACAATATCAGTCAGGTGATAGAGTATTGTGCTGAATATAACCAACCCTAATATATAGCTTTCATTGATTACGAGAACGCGTTCGGTTCTGTCGAAACCTCAGCAGTCATGGAGGCATTACGGAATCGGGGTGTAGACGAGCCGTATGTAAAAATACTGAAAGATATATATAGCTGCTCCACAGCTACCGTAGTCTTCCATAAAGAAAGCAACAAAATCCCAATAAAGAAAGCGTCAGGCAGGCAGGGAGATACGATCTCTCCAATGCTATTCACAGCGAGTATACAGGAGGTATTCAGAGACCTGGATTGGGAAGAATTGGGGATAAAAGTTAATGGAGAACACCTTAGTAACTTGCGATTCGCTGATGATATTGCCTTGCTTAGTGACTCAGGGGACCAATTGCAATGCATGCTCACTGACGTGGAGAGGCAAAGCAGAAGAGTCGGTCTAAAAATTAATCTGCAGTAATGTTTAACAGTCTCGGAAGAGAATAGCAATTTACAATAGGCAGCGAAGCACTGGAAGTGGTAAGGGAATACATCTACGAAGGGCAGGTAGTGACGGCGGATCCGGATCATGAGACGGAAATAACCAGAAGAATAAGAATGGGCTGGGGTGCGTTTGGCCGCATTCTCAGATCATGAACAGCAGGTTGCCATTATCCCTCAAGATAAAGGTGTATAATTGCTGTGTCTTACCAGTGCTCACCTACGGGGCAGAAACCTGGAGGCTTACGAAAAGGGTTCTGCTTGAATTGAGGACAACGCAACGAGCTATGGAAAGAATGATGGGTGTAACGTTAAGGGATACGAAAAGACCAGATTGGGGGAGGAACGAGGTGAGGATTGGATGAGGTGAGGAACGCGAGTTAATGACATCTTAGTTGAGATCAAGAAAAAGAAATGGGTATGGGCAGGACCTGTAATGAGGAAGGAAGATAAGTGATGGTCATTAAGGGTTACGGACTGGATTCCAAGGGAAGGGAAGCGTAGCAGGGGACGGCAGAACGTTAGGTGGGCGGATGAGATTAAGAAGTTTGCAGGGACGACATGGCCACAATTAGGACATGACCGGGGTTGATAGAGAAGTATGGGAGAGGCATTTGCCCTGCAGTGGGCGTGACCACTGCAGGGCAGATGAGAACGCAGTCATCTTATCAGGCACAAACTGAACTGCACCTTCACTCCGGCCTACTGCCTCTGGTAGCGGCAAAAACATCAGCTTTTTCATTCATGTTTATAAGCATAACCACACAGCCTTTAGGTTAGGCACTTCCGTCTTTTCAACTTTTTGTATGTAGGATTTTCCTACTCTACATTGTTGACACTTCCAGTTGTTGCGATATATGTCGCCCATCGATTTCAATGTCGCCTCAGAAACCCCTGCACAATTGCCAGTGTGGTATGGACCCTCGCACGCACTACAGGATACGGAATCACTGATCTTATCCAACTGCTCTTGGCAGTTGGAGCACTTCGTGAGATAAGACATAATAAGAAACTCAGGCAGGAGCAGTAGCAACAAGAGTAAATCAAAATAGAAGGTGCAAGATAAAGCACAAACCTGTAAAAATGCAGTAGTGGTATTAGGGTGTAGGTTCCGTGGCCAATGCTGCTGCCATTATGCCCGGCGCAGCCCGATGACGCCAATATATAGCGGCTGACTGCAGCGCCGGCAAACGGGGTGTATCCACGAGCGGCAATGCGGCAAGGTGACATACGTGCCGTCCACGTAATATGCCCATGTCACGGAAGCCAGCAACGCCAGGTAGGACGCAGCAGCTCAGTTGCGACGATGGAACACGCGACAAACCCACACGTGTCGTAGCGTAGATCCTGCCGTCCACAGAGTAGCTCTGTAAAAGTACAGTAGTGGTTTTAGGGTGTAGGTTCCGTGGCCACTGCTGCTGCCAATATGCCTTGCACAGCCCGATGACGCCATTATATAGCCGCTGACTGCAGCGCCCGCAGTCAGGGGGTGTATCCACGAGCGGTGATACGGCAAGGTGTCACACGTGCCGTCCGCGTAAGCTGCCCATGTCACGAAAGCCATTAACGCCACATAGGATAGGGCAGCTCAGTTGCGACGACGGAGCAGGCGGGAACCGCGCACGTGTTGTAGCGTAGATACCTTCGCGCGCAGAGTTGCTCTGTAAAAGTACAGTAGCGGTTTTAGGGCTTAGGTTCTGTGACCACTGCTGCCGTCAGGATGCCCTGCGCAGCCCGATGACGCTAACATATAAGGCTCACTGCAGTGCCGGCAAAGAGGGAGTGTATCCGCGAGCGGTGAGGCGGCAAGGCGTCACACGTGCCGTCCGCGTAAGCTGCCGATGTCACGGAAGCGAGCAACGCCAGGTAGGATGCAGCAGCTCAGTCGCGACGATGGAACACGCGTGAAACCCACACGTGTTGCAGCGTAGCTCCTTCCGTGCGCAGAGTAGTTCTGTAAAAGTAGAGTAGGGGTTTTAGGGCTGAAGTTCCGTGGCCACTGCTGCTGTCATTATGCCCGGCATAGCCCGATGACGACAATATATAGCCGCTGACTGCAGTGCCGGCAGACAGGGGGTGAATCCACGAGTGGTGATGCGGCAAGGTGTCACACGTGTCGTCCACGTAAGCTTCCCATGTTACGAAAAGCCAGCAACACCAGGTAGGATGCAGCAGCTCAGTCGCGACGATGGAACACGCGTGAAACCCACACGTGTTGCAGCGTAGCTCCTTCCGCGCGCAGAGTAGTTCTGTAAAAGTACATGGTGGTTTTAGAGCTGAAGTTCCGTGGCCACTGCTGCTGCCATTATGCCCGGCATAGCCCGATGATGGCAATATATAGCCGCTGACTGCAGCGCCGGCAGACAGGGGGTGAACCCGCGAGCGGTGATGCGGCAATGTGTCACACGTGCCGTCCACGTAAGCTTCCCACGTTACGAAAAGCCAGCAACGCCAGGTAGGATGCAGCTGCTCAGTTGCGACGATGGAATACGCTTGGAACCTAAACATGTCGTAGCGTACTGTGGTATAAAGTTTGCAAACAGGGATAAGATGCCTCAGAAAGGCATCTTATCCCTGTTTACAAACTTTATACCACAGTGTGCTATTCCATCTGTCAGCCCCTTTCTTGTTTTGGATGTCGTAGCGTAGATACCTTCGCGCGCAGAGTTGCTCTGTAAAAGTACAGGTAGGGGTTTTAGGGCTGAAGTTCCATGGCCACTGCTGCTGCCATTATGCCCGGCATAGCCCGATGACGGCAATATATAGCCGCTGACTACAGCGCCGGCAGACAGGGGGCGAATGCACGAGCGGTGATGCGGCAAGGTGTCACACGTGTCGTCCACGTAAGCTACCCATGTCACGGAAGCAAGCAACACCGGGTAGGCTGCAGAAGCTCGATTGCGACGATGGAACAGGCGTGAAACCCACACATGTTGTAGCGTAGATCCATGCGCAGGGTTCTGTAAAAGTACAGTAGGGGATTTAGGGCTTACGTTCCGTGGCCACTGCTGCTGCCATTATGCCCAGCGGAGCCCGATGAGGCCAATATATAGCCGCTGACTGCAGCGCCCGCAAACAGGGGGTGTATCCACGAGTGGTGATGCGGGAAGGTGACACACGTGCCGTCCACGTATTCTGCCCATGTTACGGAAGCGAGCAACGCCACGCAGGATGCAGCAGATCAGTAGCGACGATGGAACTCGCGTGATACTCACACGTGTCGTAGCGTAGATCCTTTCGTGCGCAGAGTAGCCCCGTAAAAGTAGAGTAGTGGTTTTAGGGTGTAGGTTCCGTGGCGACTGCTGCTGCCTATATGCCCTGCGCAGCCCGATGACGCCAATATATAGCCGCTGGCTGCAGCGCCGGCACACAGGGTGTGTATCCACGAGCGGTGATTCGGCAAAGTGACACACGCGCCGTTCACGTAAGCTGCCCATGTCACGGAAGCCAGCAAAGCCAGGTATGGTGCAGCAGCTGTTGCGACGATGGAACACGCTTGAAACCCACACGTGTGGTAGCGGAGATCCTTCCGT